>NC_082695.1:8833728-9433728 GCF_949987515.2 Delphinus delphis
GTTACCCAGCTGATAAATGGAGCCGAGATTCAAACTCCCACCTGTCTGGACTCCAAGGTGTGGGCTGTGTGACATGTGACCTGATCTGTGTCAGTTCACAGTTCAGTGGAGGAGCTGCCATCTCAGGAAGCCCTAAGTGTCACCGAAGCTGGGATACTCTATGGTCAGGGGCAGAAGAGGCTACAGAATTTGTGGGTTCCAGTGCAAAATGAAAATGCATTATAATTATAGTTAATGAATTATTAAGGATTCCCAGATGCTGAGAGCACTAAAGTAAGCAGGAGGCCTTTCTAAGTGCAGGGTCTGTGCAACTGCATGGTTGGGGGGCTTCCTGGAGGTTGTGGCACCCGGTCCCCCTCTTCCACTTATAATAGGTAGATTTGGGTGTGGTGGAAAGAAGGGTCAAGAGCAAATGGGAAAGATGAGGACCATCTATTTATAGCACTTTCTTTTAAAAACCAATTTATTTAAATAAAAATGTGTCATTCAAAGGAAAAATTAAGGAAATAAAAGCATATGTGATATGCAGATATGGAAAAAGTTGTGATGAGTCATTTGAATGACTGGGGGTTGGGAAATTGCTGTCTGTGTGTGTGTGTCTACAAGCGTGTAATTGTGAGCGTGTGCACGAGTCTGTATATGAATCTTTGTATCCTTGAAAATGAGTGTGAGTCTATGTCTGAGTGTGGTTGTGTGATATATTTGTACAAGTGTGTGACAGTGGATGTGTGTCTGAGCATGTGTGTACAATTGTGTGAATATGTGTAGGGGTGTTTGTGTGGATGCGTGCATGTAAACCTTTCTTATCCTGAACTTCTGCAAGAAGAATGTGGAATTATGAGCTTGCTAACACTGGACGCATTTCTAATACCTGTGTATATATCAGCTATCGCCACAATGACGCTGTGTAACAACAAACAGGGAAATGGGAAAAGACTGTTAATGCATTGGATAGGCGATTTTCTTTTGGGGTGATGAAAATGTTCTAAAATTGATTATAGTGATGGCTGTACAACTGTGAATCTGCCAAAAAAAAAATTGGATGGTACTATTTAAATGGGTGAATTTTATGGTATGTGAATTATTTCTCAATTCAGCTAATAAAAACCAACAAGAAAGAGCTAGTTTCTTGTTCATTAGTCTAGAGTGAACTATGGCTCTGCTGGAATCATCTGAGGCTTGGCTCCTGGTTGCTGAAGAGTTCAAGTATATTCCACATGCTGCTTCTTCATGTCTTTCATCCTCTTTTTTGGCTCAGCAATGGCTCAGTTATATTCTTTTTGTGGTGAATAGCAGAAGTGCAAGGGGGCGAACAGTCACATGTAAGGTTTCCTACCACCTTGGCTCAGAACTAGCACATCACTTCTGCCCACTTTGCATTGGCTGAAAAAAATATCATACGGTCAAGTGCAAGTCCAACATCTACAGGACAGGGAAATATACTTGTCTCACTCTCAAGCCCTTCAAGGTCATATAGGGGAAGGGAGTGAAGACCTGAGAAGGATAATCCAATCTACCACAACTGCGTAACATGTTGCTCCTGCCTCTTTAGAGATCTGGTTAAACAGGTCATAGACCCGAATTCCAAGTCTGGGGCAGCCTCAAGTCTCCCCATAATTTCTGCCCATTCTGGTGTCTTATTTCCTCATGCTTCTCTCTTTCCCGTGCTTCTCCCTGTCTCAGGGCTCTTGTGCCTATGTGCGCTATCTTTCTTCCACCCTGAGTCAAACTCAGATAAGAAGCCCAGCCTCACTGCTATTTTTGAAAAGAAATCCAGTCACACCCAGCACATAGTGCATTTAGCAACTTTGCGGAAGATTTCAAGGCTTATGGAGAAGGGTCACATGGCTTTTTGCACAACCTTCTGTATTTAGGGCTCCACCCCTCTCCCCCTCTGCCCAGAGACTGCAGGGAAGACTTCCTAGAGGAGGTGACATTTGACAAGATTTTGAAGGCTGAGGAAGAGGTGGGCACCTCTTCCTGAAGAGTTCCAGGGAGAGGGAACAGCATGGATAAAGTGAGGCAACATCTGGAATAGTTGAGAAAAGGCGAGTACAGTTGACCCTTGAACAACGTGGGGGTTAGAGGTGCCCATCCCTACAACACACAGTTGAAAATCTGCCTATAACTTTACAGTCAACACTCTGAATTTGTGGTTTTGCATCTGCAGATTCAACCAACCTCGGATCATGTAGCACTGTAGTACGTATTTATTGAAAAAAAAATGCATAAAAGTGGACCCTCAGAGTTCAAACCTGTTTTGTTCAAGGGTCAACTGTAGTCGGCATGGCTGGAGTGGAAGGTATGAGCTGGGGAGTGGTGGGGGGTGAGGCTAAGTGTCCCACAGATCCATGAAGTGGCTTGTACTGGGTCCAGCTGGGTTAGAACTCTTTTTCCAGAATTACCTTCCCTGTGTGGTTCTGGGTTAGCATCGAACATAAGAGAAACTTGTGTGGGTTTTGGAAGATGGATGTAAAACTGAAGCCATGTTTTTTATGCTCTGAAGGTCAACCCAGGGCCCCAGGCACTGTGGACACTGGTGCCACTTGGTCCTCTCAGTTGTCCCTGTGGCTCCAAGGTCATCCTCCCAGGTTCCAGTTTGTCCTTGCTCTCATTCATGTCCAGGGCTCCTCCTTGACAACTGATCTAAGTGACGCAGAGGCAAGATCATTGAATAGATTCCTCCACCAGCTCCCACCACTGTGTCCAGTCTTGTCCCTGTAATTCTTTTTTCTATGGTGTTCATAGTGGTTCTCTGGTTGAACCCTGACTGATACATCCAGAATCATAAAGACCTTTATGTGCCACACTGAGGAGTTTGGGCTTCATCTTTTAGAATGGTTTTTCTCAAATTTCAGTCATTTGAGGGCCACTGTGACAGAGGTAATGCTAAATATTCACCAAATCCCCTTCTTCCCAAGCGTATGTCTACACCTCCAGCCTCTTTCGCAGCTAGGTGGGACCATGTGATGAATTCTAGCCAACAGAACATGGGCTGAAGTGAAGTGTGTATGTTCAGGCCTGGCCCCCAAATCCTTCCATGTGACACTGCAGATGCATTCTCGTTTCTCTAGTGTGCCAGCTGAGTGCAGAAGGTCCAATGGTGGACTTCAAAGGCCGGAGGGTTTCAGAGCCCTTAGCTGGAAGGAGCCTGGATCTCTGAATGACTCCCTGAAGCAGAGGCTCCCATTTCCCTGCATTTGGCTGTGACTTAAGATATAGAACTTTATTATGTAAAGCCAGTGGGATTTAGAATTGTTTGCTAGAGGGGGTAGCTGACCTTAACAAAAACAACCACCTTCACAGTTTTAGTCATAACCTTTTACCATCTGTATCATTATTGATTTAATCACTTAAAATTCACTGTTTATAACCTTAATTTATTTAAAAAGAGAACTTTGTGTCACTGTTCATAAATAGAAAAGCAGCTTCACTCATGGTAGAGAGAAAGTAATAGTAAAAAATAAATGCAATGGAAATCAAACCATGATATGAAATTCTTGTTATATCCTGTCCCTGCTAAGGGCTCTGGAGCCTGAGAACTGCTTTTATTTTGTTATAGAGAGATTAATGGGTGTTTGATAGGTGTTAAAGACAGATTAGCACCAAACTGAGACTTTCTTTTTAATGTTCTTGAACTACCAGTGATAATCACCACACTATGAAAATACATGAGCCAAAGAAAGCTGAAGAGTTTTAAAACTTTTTTTATTATGGAAAATTTCAAACACACGTACATAAATTTAATGAGAATAGTAATATAACACCCCTTGTGTGCATTACCCAGCTTCAACAGCGATCAACTTTTTGCTATTCTTGTACATCTATTCCCCCTCCCCCTGCTTCCTTTTTTTGATAGAATATTTTAAAATAAATCTCAGACGTTATATAATTTCACCCACAAATACATCAGTATGTACTTTTTTTTTTTAGCCTCACTGCCCGGCATGCGGGATCTTAGTTTCCCGACCAGGGATTGAACCCTTGCCCCCTGCAGTGGAAGCGTGGAGTCTTAACCACTGGACTGCCAAGGAAGTCCCTTCAGTATGTACTTCTAACAATAAAGACATTTAAAAAATTCACACAACACCATTTTTGTACTTAAAAATCAACAATTCCATATTATCATTTAATACTCAGCTTATGTTCAGTTTTCCCTAATGACCACAAAAATAAGGTTTTGCAGTTGGTTTGTGTAAATCCAGATCTGAACAAGGGCACACATTGCATTTGGTTGATATGTCTTTTTTAACCCCGAGGTGGATTGATTGCAGTAAATGGCCTCTCTCCATATTCACTGCCTTAGCCATCTGACTTGGCAGCTTCTCCTGTTGAGAGGTGGAGTCTATTTCTGGACCCTGGAATCTGATCATGTGCCTTGCTTTGGTCAATAGAATGCAGCTGGATGATTTCTGGGTCTGGGCCTCGAGTTGTCTTGCACGATTCCACTTATTCTCTTGGATTCTTATCTCACCCAGGAGAGCAAACTTAGGCAGCTTGCTGTGGGGTAACCATGTAGGGGAGGACTTTCTTGGGTGAGGCCATTCCGGACCAGCTGGTCCCCAGCTGACCTGTCAGCTGACCATAGATGCATGAGCAAGCCCAGCCCAGATCAGCTGAGCCTGGGCCAGACCAAAAGAACTGCCCAGCTGACCACAGAACCATGAGAAATAATACATTGTTATTTTAAGCCACTATGTTCCAGTGTGGTTTATTACATAACATTATTGTGGCAGTTAACTGATATAAATCTACAAAATTTCTGCTCCTTTTTAAAATGTCATTTACTTGCTAAAGACACTAGGTCATTGGTTCTTTAGTTTCTGACATTCTAGATTTTTATATCCCATGTGTCATTATACTACATTACATTCTAGATCATTATATCCCATGTATCATTTAATGTTAGTTCCTGTATTTCTTATAAACTGGTAGTTAACCTCGAGGCTGGATTTGATTCAGGTTGGTTATTTGGGCAAGGATACTTTTAGGCATGCTTCCTCGGCCTCACATCAGCAGGCACACAATGTCTGGTTCACCCCCTTCGAGTCACGTTAAGATTGATCAGTGGGTTCAGTGAATAATTTTAAACAAGAATGGGATAACCGGGGAGACTTCCTGGAGGAATCGGGCTTGAGTTGGACCTCTTTAAAGGACAAGTGGGATTTAGATAGGCCAAGGGAAGGAAGAAATATTCCAAGTGAGGAGAGAAGGAAGGATGTGTGAGTCAGAGAGTGTTCTGAAAATACTGAGCAAAAACTGGTTAATCCTCCCTCATCTCAGCTTCCATTGTTATCCTCTGCTCTAGAGGCCAGGGCAGGAACCAGATTTTATCTCAGGTTTTAATTCTAATAGGTGCATGGAGTATTTTGTTGGGACACATTGTGAAATCACATTCCTGCTCAGTGGAAAAGATTGCTATGATCAACTAGTGATGTCTGGTATGGTGGTATGGTTGCTGTGAATCTGCCAGAGATCAATGACTGCCCAACCACAGGGTCTTAGACATTGGACCCTAGAAGGAAATAAGGGCTGAATGGGGTACCTGACATGAACTGTGGCAGTCCTTGTTGGTTGTTTACTAATCTTCATTTGCCTTTTTGTTTTTGCTAATGGAACCTTAGGTATTGGATGGCAGGGATTGATTTAGACATGAACAATGACCCAGTTCTGGCTAATGAGAAATAAGGGGAAGTCTGCTCCTGGGGCTTCTGCAGAATTTTTTCTTCCTGAATTGAAAGAAATGTGTGAAGGGATGCTTCCCACCCCTTTGGAGGTGGTTGTATAAGGACATGATGCCTGGAGCAATGGCAGCCATCTTGTGACTATGAGAAGGCATGGCCAACATGTCAAGGATGGTGGAGAAGAAATATGGAAAGAACCTGGGTTTTTTTTTTTTTTTTGCGGTACGCGGGCCTCTCACTGTTGTAGCCTCTCCCGTTGCGAAGTACAGGCTCCAGACACGCAGGCTCAGTGGCCATGGCTCATGGGCCCAGCCACTCCGCGGCATGTGGGATCTTCCCAGACCGGGGCACGAACCTGTGTCCCCTGCATCAGCAGGTGGACTCTCAACCACTGTGCCACCAGGGAAGCCCAGAACCTGGGTTTTTGATGAAGGTGTTGAGTCATGAACAAACTCTGGAACCACCTATTGCCAAATATTTTCTTGTGTAGAAAGTAAACCTCTATCATTTAATCCATGTTTAGTCAGGCATTCTTTTATTTATTTATTTATTTATTTATTTGGCTGCATCGGGTCTTAGTTGCAGCATGCAGGATCTTTAGTTGAGGCAGGTGGAATCTAGTTCCCTGACCAGGGATCGAACCTGAGTCCCCTGCATTGGGAGAACGGAGTCTTAACCACTGGACCACCAGGGAAGTCCCTAGTCAGGCATTCTTTTACTTGCAGCTAAGGACAGCCCAAAGGATACACTGACCATACTCCATGCTTCATGGGCATAGTCCAGACTAGCATTTTCAAGCCATGGCTGAGTCATGAAATCAATTTATTGGATCATGACCAACATTTTAAAAAATGAAATAACATAGATTATATGAGAATGCATGACACAGAGAAAGGATAAATATTGGTTTTGTTGAACTCTTGTTTTAATTATGTGGGTCCCAGGTTATGTTCTCCAAGGAAGCAGATCCTGAGACAGAATTTAGTGTTCGGAAGGTTTATGAGGGACTGTTCTTGAGATCAACTCCTGTGGACAGGAGGGGAGAGAAACAGGAGTGGGCAGGGGGAGAGGTCAAGCTGGGATGGAGGTCTAACAATGATCTTGACTATCCCCACGGGGAATCTGGGAGTTAAAATGGCTCTTCAGAAATTGTCCTGAGTTGGGCTAAGATGGGCAGGTTTTTATCTTCCCCTCACTGGACATGAACCATCTCGGGAAAGAGGTGTGACTTTGAGCAAGGAGGCTCCATGAAGATAAGGCAGGGACTCAGTCCAAGGGGCTGACAGCTGGAGGCTCTCTGCAGACAGCACTCCCAGAAGCTGGGACAATAAAGCCTTCCTGGGATGAGGATGGAGCGCTTCATGTCTGTCAGTGTCTGTGTGTGTGTGTTAGAGTGAATCAGATTGTGGTGTAAATGCATTCCTTATTGTGGGTCCTGGTCAAAGCAGTTTGCAAGCCTCTGGAAAGCCTGGGTTATGCTTCCACCCAAGTTGTTTTCCTCCTAATTGCCTTTTGGGGTGTCGTCACTTTTCCCGAGGCTCTGCTTGTGAGAGGCAGCCCTGTCTTGTGAGACAGGGCCCTGGCATATTTGAACACCAACACTGAGCTGAGCTGTTGGTCCTGCCCATGCATTAAGAAATGGCAACTGCTGGGCTTCCCTGGTGGTGCAATGGTTAAGAATCCGCCTGCCGATGTAGGGGACATGGGTTCGAGTCCTGATCTGGGAAGATCCCACATGTCATGGAGCAACTAAACCCGTGCACCACAACTACTGAGCCTGTGCTCTAGAGCCCGCGAGCCACAACTACTGAGCCTGCATGCCACAACTACTGAAGCTGGCGTGCCTATAGCCTGTGCTCTGCAACAAGAGAAGCCACCACAATGAGAAGCCCGCGCACCCCAACGAAGAGTAGCCCCTGCTCGCTGCAACTAGAGAAAGCTAGTACGTAGCAACGAAGACACAACGCAGCCAAAAAGGAAAAAAAAAAAAAAAGAAAACCCTGAAAGAAAAAAAAAAGAAATGGCAGCTGCTGCCAATGCCCCCAAATGAAAATGACTAAGGAGGATTAAAGCCAAGTGATGTCATCATGATCCCTGATGAAACAAACACACAGGAGCTGTCTAGTCCCCCAGGGTGCCGCTTTAGCCTGTCTTGGTAGGCTTCTTCCTTTTTTTTTTTTTTTTTAACATCTTTATTGGAGTATAATTGCTTTACAATGGTGTGTTAGCTTCTGCTTTATAACAAAGTGAATCAGTTATACATATACATATGTTCCCATATCTCTTCCCTTTTGCGTCTCCCTCCCTTCCATCCTCCCTATCCCACCCCTCCAGGCGGTCACAAAGCACCGAGCTGATCTCCCTATGCGGCTGCTTCCCACTAGCTATCTACCTTACGTTTGGTAGTGTATATATGTCCATGCCTCTCTCTTGTTTGGTCACAGCTTACCCTTCCCCCTCCCCATACCCTTAAGTCCATTCTCTAGTAGGTCTGTGTCTTTATTCCTGTCTTACCCCTAGGTTCTTCATGACATTTTTCCCCCTTAAATTCCATATATATGTGTTAGCATACGGTATTTGTTTTTCTCTTTCTGACTTACTTCACTCTGTATGACAGACTCTAGGTCTATCCACCTCATTACAAATAGCTCAATTTCGTTTCTTTTTATGGCTGAGTAATATTCCATTGTATATATGTGCCACATCTTCTTTATCCATTCATCTGATATGGACACTTAGGTTGTTTCCATCTCTGGGCTATTGTAAATAGAGCTGCAATGAACATTTTGGTACATGACTCTTTTTGAATTATGGTTTTCTCAGGGTATATGTCCAGTAGTGGGATTGCTGGGTCATATGGTAGTTCTATTTGTAGTTTTTTAAGGAACTTCCATACTGTTCTCCACAGTGGCTGTATCAATTTACATTCCCACCAGCAGTGCAAGAGGGTTCCCTTTTCTCCACACCCTCTCCAGCATTTATTGTTTCTAGATTTTTTGATGATGGCCATTCTGACTGGTGTGAGATTATATCTCATTGTAGTTTTGATTTGAATTTCTCTAATGATTAATGATGTTGAGCATTCTTTCATGTGTTTGTTGGCAGTCTGTATATCTTCTTTGGAGAAATGTCTATTTAGGTCTTCTGCCCATTTTTGGATTGAGTTATTTGGTTTTTTGTTATTGAGCTGCATGAGCGGCTTATAAATTTTGGAGATTAATCCTTTGTCAGTTGCTTCATTTGCAAATATTTTCTCCCATTCTGAGGGTTGTCTTTTGGTCTTGTTTATGGTTACCTTTGCTGTGCAAAAGCTTTTAAGTTTCATTAGGTCCCATTTGTTTATTTTTGTTTTTATTTCCATTTCTTTAGGAGGTGGGTCAAAAAGGATCTTGCTAATGATTGCTGTGATTTATGTCATAGAGTGTTCTGCCTATGTTTTCCTCTAAGGGTTTGATAGTTTCTGGCCTTATATTTAGGTCTTTAATCCATTTTGAGTTTATTTTTGTGTATGGTGTTAGGGAGTGATCTA
This sequence comes from Delphinus delphis, assembly GCF_949987515.2. Lineage (NCBI taxonomy): Eukaryota > Metazoa > Chordata > Mammalia > Artiodactyla > Delphinidae > Delphinus > Delphinus delphis. The sequence goes on from NC_082695.1 coordinate 8,842,942, forward strand.
ATCTCATACTTTTACATGTACCTGTCCAGTGTTCCCAGCACCACTTATTGAAGAGGCTGTCCTTTCTCCACTGTACATTCCTGCCTCCTTTATCAAAGATAAGGTGACCATATATGCTTGGGTTTATCTCTGGGCTTTCTATCCTGTTCCATTGATCTATCTTTCTGTTTTTGTGCGAGTACCATACTGTCTTGATTACTGTAGCTTTGTAGTATTGTCTGAAGTCAGGGAGCCTGACTCCTCCAGCTCCATTTTTCGTTCTCAAGATTGCTTTGGCTATTCGGGGTCTTTTGTGTTTCCATACAAATTGTGAAAGTTTTTGTTCTAGTTCTGTGAAAAATGCCAGTGGTAGTTTGATAGGAATTGAATTGAATCTGTAGATTGCTTTGGGTAGTAGAGTCATTTTCACAATGTTGATTCTTCCAATCCAAGAACATGGTATATCTCTCCATCTATTTGTTTCATCTTTAATTTCTTTCATCAGTGTCTTATAGTTTTCTGCATACAGGTCTTTTGTCTCCTTAGGTAGGTTTATTCCTAGGTATTTTATTCTTTTTGTTGCAATGGTAAATGGGAGTGATTTCTTGATTTCACTTTCAGATTTTTCATCATTAGTGTATAGGAATGCCAGAGATTTCTGTGCATTAATTTTGTATCCTGCTACTTTACCAAATTCATTGATTAGCTCTAGTAGTTTTCTGGTAGCATCTTTAGGATTCTCTATGTATAGTATCATGTCATCTGCAAACAGTGACAACTTTACTTCTTCTTTTCCGATTTGGATTCCTTTTATTTCCTTTTCTTCTCTGACTGCTGTGGCTAAAACTTCCAAAACTATGTTGAATAAGAGTGGTGAGAGTGGGCAACCTTGTCTTGTTCCTGATCTTAGTGGAAATGCTTTCAGTTTTTCACCATTGAGGACGATGTTGGCTGTGGGTTTGTCATATATGGCCTTTATTATGTTGAGGAAAGTTCCCTCTATGCCTACATTCTGCAGGGTTTTTATCATAAATGGGTGTTGAATTTTGTCGAAAGCTTTCTCTGCATCTATTGAGATGATCATATGGTTTTTCTCCTTCAATTTGTTAATATGGTGTATCACGTTGATTGATTTGCGTATATTGAAGAATCCTTGCATTCCTGGAATAAACTCCACTTGATCATGGTGTATGATCCGTTTAATGTGCTGTTGGATTCTGTTTGCTAGTATATTGTTGAGGATTTTTGCATCTATGTTCATCAGTGATATTGGCCTGTAGTTTTCTTTCTTTGTGACATCCTTGTCTGGTTTTGGTATCAGGTTGATGGTGGCCTCATAGAATGAGTTTGGGAGTGTTCCTTCCTCTGCTATATTTTGGAAGAGTTTGAGAAGGATAGGTGTTAGCTCTTCTCTAAATGTTTGATAGAATTCGCCTGTGAAGCCATCTGGTCCTGGGCTTTTGTTTGTTGGAAGATTTTTAATCACAGTTTCAATTTCATTACTTGTGATTGGTCTGTTCAAATTTTCTATTTCTTCCTGGTTCAGTCTCAGAAAGTTGTGCTTTTCTAAGAATTTGTCCATTTCTTCCAGGTTGTCCATTTTATTGGCATATAGTTGCTTGTAGTAATCTCTCATGATCTTTTGTATTTCTGCAGTGTCAGTTGTTACTTCTCCTTTTTCATTTCTAATGCTGTTGATTTGAGTCTGCTCCCTTTTTTTTCTTGATGAGTCTGGCTAATGGTCTATCAATTTTGTTTATCTTCTCAAAGAACCAGCTTTTAGTTTTATTGATCTTTGCTATCATTTCCTTCATTTCTTTTTCATTTATTTCTGATCTGATTTTTATGATTTCTTTCCTTCTGCTAACTTTGGGTTTTTTTGGTTCTCTTTCTCTAATTGCTTTATGTGCAAGGTTAGGTTGTTTATTCGAGATGTTTCCTGTTTCTTAAGGTAAGATTGAATTGCTATAAACTTCCCTCTTAGAACTGCTTTTGCAGCTTCCCATAGATTTTGGGTCGTCATGTCTCCATTGTCATTTGTTTCTAGGTATTTTTAAATTTCCTCTTTGATTTCTTCAGTGATCACTTCGTTATTAAGTAGTGTATTGTTTAGCCTCCATGTGTTTGTATTTTTTACAGATCTTTTCCTGTAATTGATATCTAGTCTCATAGCGTTGTGGTTGGAAAAGATACTTGATACAATTTCAATTTTCTTAAATTTACCAAGGCTTGATTTGTGACCCAAGATATGATCTATCCTGGAGAATGTTCCATGAGCACTTGAGAAAAATGCGTATTCTGTTGTTTTTGGATGGAATGTCCTATAAATATCAATTAAGTCCATCTTGTTTAATGTATCATTTAAAGCTTGTGTCTCCTTATTTATTTTCATTTTGGATGATCTGTCCATTGGTGAAAGTGGGGTGTTAAAGTCCCCTACTATGAATGTGTTACTGTTGATTTCCCCTTTTATGGCTCTTAGTATTTGCCTTATGTATTGAGGTGCTCCTATGTTGGGTGCATAAATATTTACAATTGTTATATCTTCTTCTTGGATCGATCCCTTGATCATTATGTAGTGTCCTTCTTTGTCTCTTATAATAGTCTTTATTTTAAAGTCTATTTTGTCTGATATGAGAATTGCTACTCCAGCTTTCTTTTGGTTTCCATTTGCATGGAATATCTTTTTCCCTCCCCTCACTTTCAGTCTGTATGTGTCTCTAGGTCTGAAGTGGGTCTCTTGTAGACAGCAAATATATGGGTCTTGTTTTTGTATCCATTCAGCCAACCTGTGTCTTTTGGTGGGAGCATTTAGTCCATTTACATTTAAGGTAATTATCGGTATGTATGTTCCTATTACCATTTTCTTAATTGTTTTGGGTTTGTTATTGTAGGTCTTTTCCTTCTCTTGTGTTTCCTGCCTAGAGAAGTTCCTTTAGCATTTGTTGTAAAGCTGGTTTGGTGGTGCTGAAGTCTCTCAGCTTTTGCTTGTCTGTAAAGGTTTTAATTTCTCCATCAAATCTGAATGAGATCTTTGCTGGGTAGAGTAATATCGGTTGCAGGTTTTTCTCCTTCATCAGTTTAAATATGTCCTGCCAGTCCCTTCTGGCTTGCAGAGTTTCTGCTGAAAGATCAGCTGTTAACCTTATGGGGATTCCCTTGTGTGTTATTTGTTGTTTTTCCCTTGCTGCTTTTAATATGTTTTCTTTGTATTTAATTTTTGACAGTTTGATTAATATGTGTCTTGGCATATTTCTCCTTGGATTTATCCTGTATGGGACTCTCTGTGCTTCCTGGACTTGATTGACTATTTCCTTTCCCATATTAGGGAAGTTTTCAACTATAATCTCTTCAAATATTTTCTCAGTCCCTTTCTTTTTCTCTTCTTCTTCTGGAACCCCTATAATTCTAATGTTGGTGCGTTTGATGTTGTCCCAGAGGTCTCTGAGACTGTCCTCAGTTCTTTTCATTCTTTTTTCTTTATTCTGCTCTGCAGTAGTTATTTCCACTATTTTATCTTCCAGGTCACTTATCCGTTCTTCTGCCTCAGTTATTCTGCTATTGATCCCATCTAGAGTATTTTAAATTTCATTTATTGTGTTGTTCATCTTGTTTGTTTCATCTTTAGTTCTTCTAGGTACTTGTTAAATGTTTCTTGCATTTTGTCTATTCTATTTCCAAGATTTTGGATCATCTTTACTATCATTATTCTGAATTCTTTTTCAGGTAGACTGCCTATTTCCTCTTTATTTGTTACGTCTGGTGGGTTTTTATCTTGCTCCTTCATCTGCTGTGTGTTTTTCTGTCTTCTCATTTTCCTTATCTTACTGTGCTTGGGGTCTCCTTTTTGCAGGCTGCAGGTTCGTAGTTCCTGTTGTTTTTGGTGTCTGTCCCCAGTGGCTAAGGTTGGTTCAGTGGGTTGTGTAGCCTTCCTGGTGGAGGGGACTAGTGCCTGTGTTCTGGTGGATGAGGCTGGATCTTGTCTTTCTGGTGGGCAGGTCCACGTCTGGTGGTGTGTTTTGGGGTGTCTGTGGCCTTATTATGATTTTAGGCAGCCTCTCTGCTAATGGGTGGGGTTGTGATCCTGTCTTGCTAGTTGTTTGGCATAGGATGTTCAGCACTGTAGCTTGCTGGTCGTTGAGTGAAGCTGGGTGCTGGTGTTGAGATGGAGATCTCTGGGAGATTTTCACCATTTGATATTATGTGGAGCTGGGAGGTCTCTTGTGGACCAGTGTCCTGAAGTTGGCTCTCCCTCCTCAGAGGTACAGCACTGACTCCTGGCTGCTGCACCAAGAGCCTTTCATCCACACGGCTCAGAATAAAAGGGAGAAAAAGTAGAAAGAAAGAATTAGTAGAAGTAGAAAGAAAGAAAGAAAGAAAGGAGGGAGGGAGGGAGGAAGGAAGGAAGGAGGGAAGGAAGGAAAAAGGAAAAGAGATAAAGTAAAATAAAATAAGATAAAATATAATAAAGTTATTAAAATAAAAAAATTATTAAGAGAAAAAAAGAAAAAAATTTAAAAAACAACAACAAGAAAAAAAACGGACCGGTAGAACCCTAGGACAAATGGTGGAAACAAAGCTATACAGACAAAATCTCACACAGAAGCATACACATACACACTCACAAAAAGAGGAAAAGGGGAAAAAATAATAAATCTTGCTCTCAAAGTCCACCTCCTTAATTTGGGATGATTCGTTGTCTATTCATGCATTCCACAGATGCAGGGTACGTCAAGTTGATCGTGGAGCTTTAATCTGCTGCTTCTGAGTCTGCTGGGAGAGATTTCCCTTTCTCTTCATTGTTCTGATAGCTCCCAGGGGCTCAGTTTTGGATTTGGCCCCGCCTCTGCGTGTAGGTCGCGGGAGGGCGTCTGTTCTTCGCTCAGGGAGGACGGAGTTAAAGGAGCCGCTGATTTGGGGGCTCTGGCTCACTCAGGCCGGGGGGAGGGAGGGGCACGGAGTGTGGGGCGAGCCTGCGGAGGCAGAGGCCGGCGTGACGTTGCACCAGCCTGAAGCGCGCCGTGCGTTCTCCCGGAGGGGTTGACCCTGGATCCCGGGACCCTGGCAGTGGCGGGCTGCACAGGCTCCCGGAAGGGGGGTGTGGAGAGTGACCTGTGCTCGCACACAGGCTTCTTGGTGGCGGCCGCAGCAGCCTTAGCGCCTCATGCCCGTCTCTGGGGTCCGCGCTTTTAGCCGTGGCTTGCGCCCGTCTCTGGAGCTCCTTTAAACAGCGCTCTTAATCCCGTCTCCTCACGCACCAGGAAGTGAGGTAAGAAAAAGTCTTTTGCCTCTTCGGCAGGTCCAGACTTTTCCCCGGACTCCCTCCCGGCTAGCCGTGGCGCACTAACCCCTGCAGGCTGTCTTCACGCCGCCAACCCCAGTCCTCTCCCAGCGCTCTGACCAAAGCCCGAGCCTCAGCTCCCAGCCCCGCCCGCCCTGGCGGGGGAGCAGACAAGCCTCTCGGGCTGGTGAGTGCTGGTCGGCCCTGATCCTCTGTGCGGAAATCTCTCCGCTTTGCCTTCCGCACCCCTGTGGCTGCGCTCTCCTCTGCAGCTCCGAAGCTTTCCCCCTCCACCACCCGCAGTCTCCGCCCGCGAAGGGGCTCCTAGTGTGTGGAAACCGTTTCTCCTTCACGGCTCCCTCCCACTGGCGCAGGTCCCCTCCCTATTTTTTGTCTCTGTTTCTTCTTTTTTCTTTAGCCCTACCCAGGTACGGGGGGGGGGGGGTTTCTTGCCTTTTGGGAGGTCTGAGGTCTTCTGCCAGCGTTCAGTAGGTGTTCTGTAGGAGTTGTTCCACGTGTAGATGTATTTCTGGTGTATCTGTGGGGAGGAAGGTGATCTCCGCGTTTTACTCTTCCGCCATCTTCCCGGAAGCCTCGGCTTCTTCCTTACTCTCATTTTATTTCTTCTATCTCCCTTCCTCAGCAGATTGTCTTTAGCAAATTGTATTTTAAGTCATGTAATTATAAGTGGGCTAGAGGCTCGGAGCAAGCTTTGCTCTTGACAAAAATCTGGAGGAACCTCCCATGCTGTTGGTTTGCAAAACCCTCCATTAGTGGCTCCTTGATTGTTGCCTGTAACAGGTGGGGAAAGGAAGGTAAAAACCGGAGGAGCTGTGCCTCTGCCCTCTGACTGGGAAAGAAGGCCCCCAGCTTTCTGCAGAGATAGACTTACAGTCAGGCTTCCTGTGTGCCAGAATCCCCTGGGGAGCTTGCTAGAAATACAGATTCCTGGGTCCTTCCAAAGATCCAATGAGTTGGGCTCTCCAGGAAGGGGGGAATGTAACACAGGAATCTGCATTAAAATTTTTTTTTTCACTTTGAAATAATTCTGCTCTCACAGAAAAGTTGCAAGGATAGTGCAAAGGAATTACGTATATCCTTTGTCCCATTTGCTCAGTCATTTCTTTCTTTCCATATATAAATATGCATATTATTTTCTTTTCTGAATCATTTGAGAAGCTGTAAACGAAATGCCTCTTTACCGATGCTTATCTCCTAAGAACAAGGAAATTCTCTTACATAACTGCAGCATAATTATCAAATTCAGGATATTAGCATTGAGGCAATACTATTATCTAATCCACAGTTTGTGGCAAATTTCCCTAACTGTCCCTCCCACCCCATTTAAAAAAAATAATCCAGAATCACGCGGTGCTTTTAGTTGTCATTTCTTTTTTGTCCCTTTTAATCTGAAACAGTTCCTCAGCTTTTTTTTTTTTTGTCATTTATGACCCTAACATTTTGAAGCGTCTAGACCAGTTGTTCAGAGACTGTCCCTCAGTTTGCATTTGTCTGTGGCACGTGTATTTTTAACGTCTCCTTTGACTTTGAGCCCTTTGAGAGGACTGGGCAGCCCTAAGATGCGGGTACTCGGAACTCTTACCTCTCAATAATGCCGACGCTCAAAGCACTTTAAAAAAAATAGCTTCGTGGGGTACCAGACTTAGCTCCTCAGTGGTTTTTTTTTTTAAATTAATTAATTTATTTTTGGAGGCGTTGAATCTTCGTTGCTGCGCGAGCGCTTTCTCTGGTTGCGGTGAGCGGGAGCTACTCTTTTTGTGGTGCGCGGGCATCTCATTGCGGTGGCTTCTCTTGTTGCGGCGCTCGGGCTCTAGAGCACAGGCTCAGTAGTTGTGGCGCATGGGCTTAGCTGCTCCGCGGCATTTAGGATCTTCCCAGGCCAGGTATGGAACCCACGTCCCCTGCATTGGCAGGCGGATTCGTAACCTCTACGCCACCAGGGAAGCCCCTCAGTGGGGTTTAAAGTTTGGGACTTTTGTTTTAAGCTCCGATTTGCTCAGAACTCAAATCCAAGAGATTCTTTAATTGACTGTGTTGTTAGGCTGGCAGAGCCTGCAGGGATCCCACTGGGCTTTTAATTTCTCCCAACTTTGAGTTCTGGCAAGGTCGGCGAGCAGGCTGCTGGCTTGGGGTGGGAAGTGGGCTGGCGGGAAGCAGAAGGAGACAGAGGGGTCAAGACTAGGCAAGTAGTAAAAGAGAAGCTATCTCCTCCATGCGCACCACGAGCAGGCAAGGGGCTGCACGCTTGGGCGGATTTGCTCGCTCAGTCCCCACAGCCATTCCAGGGGTGAAACATCGTTAGCTCCATTTGGCAGATGGGGCAAATGAGGCTCAGAAAGGTGACATCACTTATCCTTCCCTGCTTAGTTAGGATGTGGCTGAGCTGGGATTTGAACCTAAGTCCATCTGATTCCATAGCCCATGTTTGCTTAATCATTAGGGCACCCCACTCACCAGGGAACAATGCACTAAGGGAAATTTGTGGTCTGAACGTGAATTCATGAAACAGGAGGGCAAGAGTGGGTCAGCTCGACTCTGGTCTTGGGACCAGAAGCATCTGGGGCACTGTGTCTGGCTGGGTGGCAGGGTGTTAGGGAGACGTTTTGCTTGGGTACAGTGCCCAGGATCACCTGCTCCAATCCCTGCTCAGCCACTTCTGGGGCTTGTCACCTTGGCACATTGCCTAACCTCTCTGTGCCTCGACTTTCCCTGGTATAAAATGGGGATAACCACATTACCCACCTCATAGGATTGCTGTAAGGATTAAATGAGTTAATATAGTAAAATGCTCAGAACAATATCTTGTAAATACCATTGTGACTTACATTAATGTTAACCATCATCTTCATCATCATCATCATCTCATTATCAATTACAAACCCATGGGTGTGTGGAGCTGAGTTGGGCATCTTTGGTGAATTCATTCTTACCCCTGCTGCCTGGCTCTGAGCTGGTCTCTTCTGAGTCATTTTACTTCTTTGTCCTCATATACCAAATGGAGACCTTTCCCCAACTCCCTGGCCTTCAGATCCACTCAGAAGGAGGTTAACCCTCTCTGGCCCTGAGAATTCCAAGTCTTTATATTTCAGGATTGAGCCGAGAGCCTTGTTAATTGCCACCACCTACTGGAGGGCCAGCCTGGGTCCAGCTCACTGCCATAAGTTGTCCTAACACCCCAACTTCTCATTCACTCACACCCACACTCAGTGCCTTTACTGAACACCTGCTGTGTACCAGTCACTGTGCAGGGTGCAGGGGCTATACTATATCAAGGAAGATAGGAGACAAGGTCCCTGCCCTCGTGAAGCTCACCTGCTAGAGGGGGTGACAGAAACCTGGCAAGTAAACAACAAATAAATGAATATATAATAGCAGAGAAAATAATGACAATTAAAGTAAAAAAAAAGGCAAAGCATGGGCTTCCTTGGTGGTGCAGTGGTTGAGAGTCTGCCTGCCGATGCAGGGGACATGGGTTTGTGCCCCGGTCCGGGAGGATCCCACATGCTGCGGAGCGGCTAGGCCCGTGAGCCATGTCCGCTGAGCCTGCGCGTCCGGAGCCTGTGCTCCACAGCGGGAGAGGCCGCAACAGTGAGAGGCCTGCGTACCACCAAAAAAAAAAAAAAAAAAAGGCAAAGCAGAGAAGGGGGCTAGAGAGTGACTGGGAGGGGGGCAGGAGGTGTGGTGTATGAGTATTTTAGGTTCAAGGAATTACCTTTTCCTGGGATGCTCTGGTATATTCTGGGATACATGGGATGGCCAGGTAAGATCCCTGGGAATTTATTGCTGACAGGGCCATCATTTCTAATGGGTTTCCTCTCTGTAATTCTGCGCCCCCTGCAATCCATCCTCTACACTGTGGCTAATGTGCTTTTTCCAGATATGATCACATCACCCACTTGCTTCCCCAAATGGCAAGGATGAGGACTAAAATCCTTCCTGCAGCATGTCTGACCTGCCTTGTCCAGTCCCTTCTGCCTCCAGCCTCAGCTCCAGTCACACCCACTCCCATAGTGGGGCTCAGCCAGGCGACCCCACTCCTACTACCTGCTAGGAGTATGCTTCCTGCCTCGGTAACACCCATTCTTCATCTCAGCTCAAATGTCCCTTCCTTCAGGAAGTCTTCCATAACTAGGTCAGACCCCCACTTATCAACTGCCACTGACTCCCGGGACTTTTCCTACTTAGCACTTGCAATAAATCCAGCTTGTAATGAATCCTGTATAAATCGAATCCCCAGTGGAATTCCAGGGCACTCCTGGTCCTGTTGGATACTTGTTTGTTGGGATCCAAGACAATTTGCTAATTTTGAAATCAGAAAATAAAAACTTCCCTCTTCCAAGAAAGTCTTTCCCTGCTTCTGAGAAGGTGATTACCTGTCGAGTTCAGAGCCCCTCTGGCCAGGCTCCTGAATGGGCAGGAACGGAGGCTGCGTATTTGCTTTCCTGCTGAAACAAAGCGGTAAAATGAACTGGTAGGGCCCTTTGACTGGAGACCCAAATCAGTCAAAACTGCCAAACAACCATGTTCCCTGGCCAGACAGGACCACCAGCAGCACCATGACTGGGATCTCCGCTCTGGCACACACCGTGTGGCTGACAGGGTCTTGCTGCTCCAGCCAGGTGTCAGGCCTGAGCCTCTGAGGTGGGAGAGCCAAGTTCAGTACCGCCAGAAACCTCCTGGCCCCGTGTAATATTAATCGGTGAGAGCTCTCCCAGAGATCTCCGTCTCAATGCTAAGACCCAGCTCCACTCAACGACCAGCAAGCTCACCCCATGGCAAACAACTAGCAAGACAGGAACACAACCCCAACCATTAGCAGAGAGGCTGCCTAAAATCATACTAAGTTCACAGACACCCCAAAGCACACCACCGGATGCGGTCCTGCCCACCAGAAAGACAAGATACAGCTTCGTCCACCAGAACACAGGCACCAGTCCCCTGCACCAGGAAGCCTACCCAATCCACTGAACCAACCTTACCCACTGGGGGTAGACACCAAAAACAATGGGAACTACAAACCTGTGGCCTGCAAAAAGGAGCCCCCAAACACAGTAAGTTAAACAAAATGAGAAGACAGAGAAATATGCAGCAGATGAAGGAGCAAGGTAAAACCCCACCAGACCAAACAAATGAAGAGGAAATAGGCAGTCTACCTGAAAAAGAATTCAGAGTAATGATAGTAAAGAGGATCCCAAATCTTGGAAATAGAATGGAGAAAATACAAGAAACATTTAACAAGGACCTAGAAGAACTAAAGATGAAACAATGATGAACAGCACGATAAATGAAATTAAAAATTCTCTAGAAAGAATAAATAACAGAATAACTGAGGCAGAAGAATGGATAAGTGACCTGGAAGGTAAAATAATAGAAATAACTACTGCAGAGCAGAATAAAGAAAAAAGAATGAAAAGAATTGGGGACAGTCTCAGAGACCTCTGGGACGATATTAAATGCACCAAATTTCGAATTATAGTGGTCCCATAAGAAGAAGAGAGAAAGAAAGGGACTGAGACAATATCTGAAGAGATTATAGTTGAAAACTTCCCTAATATGGGAAAGGAAATAGTCAATCAAGTCCAGGAAGCGCAGGGGGTCCCATACAGCATAAATCCAAGGAGAAACATGATAAGACACATATTAATCAAACTGTCAAAAATTAAATACAAAGAAAAAATATTAAAAGCAGCAAGGGAAAAGCAACAAATAGCATTCAAGGGAATCCCCATAAGGGTAACAGCTGATCTTTCAGCAGAAACTCTGCAAGCCCAAAGGGAGTGGCAGGACATATTTAAAGTGATGAAAGGGAAAAACCTACAACCAAGATTACTCTACCCAGCAAGGATCTCATTCAGATTTGATGGAGAAATTAAAACCTTTACAGACAAGCAAAAGCTAAGAGAATTCAACACCACCAAACCAGCTTTACAACAAATGCTAAAGGAACTTCTCTAGGCAGGAAACACAAGAGAAGGAAAAGACCTACAATAACAAACCCAAAACAATTAAGAAAATGGTAATAGGAACATACATATCAATAATTACCTTAAATGTGAATGGATTAAATGCTCCAACCAAAAGACACAGACTGGCTGAATGGATACAAAAATAAGACCCGTATATATGCTGTCTACAAGAGACCCACTTCAGACCTAGAGACACATACAGACTGAAAGTGAGGAGATGGGAAAAGATATTCCATGCAAATGGAAACCAAAAGAAAGCTGGAGTAGCAATTCTCATATCAGACAAAATAGACTTTAAAATAAAGACTATTATAAGAGACAAAGAAGGACACTATATAATGATCAAGGGATCGATCCAAGAAGAAGATATAACAATTGTAAATATTTATGCACCCAACATAGGAGCACCTCAATACATATGGCAAATGCTAACAGCCATAAAAGGGGAAATCGACAGTAACACAATAATAGTAGGGGACTTTAACACCCCAATTTCACCAATGGACAGATCAATCAAAATGAAAATAAATAATGAAACACAAGCTTTAAATGATACATTAAACAAGATGGACTTAATTGGTATTTATAGGACATTCCATCCATAAACAACAGGATACACTTTCTTCTCAAGTGCTCATGGAACATTCTCCAGGATAGATCATATCATGGGTCACAAAACGAGCCTTGGTAAATTGAAGAAAATTGAAATCATATTAAGTACCTTTTCCGACCACAATGTCATGAGACTAGATATCAATTACAGAAAAAATAACTGTAAAAAATACAAACACATGGAGGCTAAACAATATGCTAAATAACAAAGAGATCACTGAAGAAATCAAAGAGGAAATAAAAGAATACCTAGAAACAAATGACAATGAAAACACGACAACCCGAAACCTATGGGATGCAGCAAAAGCAGGAAGTTTATAGCAATACAATCCTACCTCAAGAAACAAGAAAAAGCTTGAATAAACAACCTAAACTTACACCTAAAGCAATTAGAAAAAGAAGAACAAAAAACCCCCAAAATTAGCAGAAGGAAAGAAATCATAAAGATCAGATCAGAAATAAATGAAAAAGAAATGAAGGAAACAATAGCAAAGATCAATAAAACTAAAAGCTGGTTCTTTGAGAAGATAAACAAAATTGATAAACCATTAGCCAGACTCATCAAGAAGAAAAGGGAGAAGACTCAAATCAACAGCATTAGAAATGAAAAAGGAGAAGTAACAACTGACACTGCAGAAATACAAAAGATCATGAGAGATTACTACAAGCAACTATATGCCAATAAAATGGACAACCTGGAAGAAATGGACAAATTCTTAGAAAGGCACAACCTGCCAAGACTGAATCAGGAAGAAATAGAAAATATGAACAGACCAATCACAAGCACTGAAATTGAAACTGTGATTAAAAATCTTCCAACAAGCAAAAGCCCAGGACCAGATGGCTTCACAGGCGAATTCTATCAAACATTTAGAGAAGAGTTATCACCTATCCTTCTCAGACTGTTCCAAAATATAGCAGAGGGAGGAACACTCCCCAACTCATTCTACGAGGCCACCATCACCCTGATACCAAAACCAGACAAGGATGTCACAAAGAAAGAAAACTACAGGCCAATATCACTGATGAACATAGATGCAAAAATCCTCAACAATATACTAGCAAACAGAATCCAACAGCACATTAAAAGTATCATACACCATGATCAAGTGGGGTTTATTCCAGGAATGCAAGGATTCTTCAATATACGCAAATCAATCAACGTGATACACCATATTAACAAATTGAAGGAGAAAAACCATATGATCATCTCAATAGATGCAGAGAAAGCTTTTGACAAAATTCAACACCCATTTATGATAAAAACCCTGCAGAAAGTAGGCATAGAGGGAACTTTCCTCAACATAATAAAGGCCATATATGACAAACCCACAGCCAACATCGTCCTCAATGGTGAAAAACTGAAAGCATTTCCACTAAGATCAGGAACAAGACAAGGTTGCCCACTCTCACCACTCTTATTCAACATAGTTTTGGAAGTTTTAGCCACAGCCATCAGAGAAGAAAAGGAAATAAAAGGAATCCAAATCGGAAAAGAAGAAGTAAAGCTGTCACTGTTTGCAGATGACATGATACTATACATAGAGAATCCTAAAGATGCTACCAGAAAACTACTAGAGCTAATCAATGAATTTGGTAAAGTAGCAGGATACAAAATTAATGCACAGAAATCTCTGGCATTCCTATACACTAAGGATGAAAAATCTGAAAGTGAAATCAAGAAAACACTCCCATTTACCATTGCAACAAAAAGAATAAAATACCTAGGAATAAACCTACCTAAGGAGACAAAAGACCTGTATGCAGAAAATTATAAGACACTGATGAAAGAAATTAAAGATGAAACAAATAGATGGAGAGATATACCATGTTCTTGGATTGGAAGAATCAACATTGTGAAAATGACTCTACTACCCAAAGCAATCTACAGATTCAATTCAATCCCTATGAAACTACCACTGGCATTTTTCACAGAACTAGAACAAAAACTTTCACAATTTGTATGGAAACACAAAAGACCCCGAATAGCCAAAGCAATCTTGAGAACGAAAAATGGAGCTGGAGGAATCAGGCTTCTTGACTTCAGACAATACTACAAAGCTACAGTAATCAAGACAGTATGGTACTCGCACAAAAACAGAAATATAGATCAATGGAACAGGATAGAAAGCCCAGAGATAAACCCACGCACATATGGTCACCTTATCTTTGACAAAGGAGGCAGAAATGTACAGTGGAGAAAGGACAGCCGATTCAATAAGTGGTGCTGGGAAAGCTGGACAGCTACATGTAAAAGTATGAGATTAGATCACTCCCTAACACCATACACAAAAATAAGCTCAAAATGGATTAAAGACCTAAATGTAAGGCCAGAAACTATCAAACTCTTAGAGGAAACATAGGCAGAACACTCTACGACATAAATCACAGCAAGGTCCTTTTTGACCCACCTCCTAGAGAAATGGAAATAAAAACAAAAGTAAACAAATGGGACCTAATGAAACTTAAAAGCTTTTGCGTAGCAAAGGAAACCATAAAGAAGACCAAAAGACAACCCTCAGAATGGGAGAAAATATTTGCAAATGAAGCAACTGACAAAGGATTAATCTCCAAAATTTATAAGCAGCTCATGCAGCTTAATAACAAAAAAACAAACAACCCAATACAAAAATGGGGAGAAGACCTAAATAGACATTTCTCCAAAGAAGATATACAGACTGCCAACAAACACATGAAAGAATGCTCAACATCACTAATCATTAGAGAAATGCAAATCAAAACTACAATGAGATATCATCTCACACCAGTCAGAATGGCCATCATCAAAAAATCTAGAAACAATAAATGCTGGAGAGGGTGTGGAGAAAAGGGAACCCTCTTACACTGTTGGTGGGAATGTAAATTGATACAGCCACTGTGGAGAACAGTATGGAGGTTCCTTAAAAAGCTACAAATAGAACTACCATATGACCCAGCAATCCCACTACTGGGCATATACCCTGAGAAAACCATAATTCAAAAAGAGTCATGTACCAAAATGTTCATTGCAGCTCTATTTACAATAGCCCAGAGATGGAAACAACCTAAGTGTCCATCATCGGATGAATGGATAAAGAAGATGTGGCACATATATACAATGGAATATTACTCAGCCATAAAAAGAGACGAAATTGAGCTATTTGTAATGAGGTGGATAGACCTAGAGTCTGTCATACAGAGTGAAGTAAGTCAGAAAGAGAGAGACAAATACCGTATGCTAACACATATATATGGAATTTAAGAAAAAAAAATGTCATGAAAAACCTAGGGGTGAAACAGGAATAAAGACACAGACTTACTAGAGAATGGACTTGAGGCTATGGGGAAGGGAAGGGTAAACGGTGACAAAGCGATAAAGAGGCATGGACATATATACACTACCAAACGTAAGGTAGATAGCTAGTGGGAAGCAGCCGCATAGCACAGGGAGATCAGCTCGGTGCTTTGTGACCGCCTGGAGGGGTGGGATAGGGAGGGTGGGAGGGAGGGTCACGCAAGCGGGAAGAGATATGGGAACATATGTATATATATAGCTGATTCATTTTGTTGTGAAGCTGAAACTAACATACCATTGTAAAGCAATTATACTCCAATAAAGATGTTTAAAAAAAAAAAAAGAAAACTATAGGCTAGTATCACTGATGAACATAGATGCAAAAATCATCAACAAAATACTAGCAAACAGAATCCAGCAGCACATTAAAAGAATCATACACCATGATCAAGTGGGGTTTATCCCAGGAATGCAAGGATTCTTCAATATACGCAAATCAATCAATGTGATACACCATATTAACAAATTGAAGGATGAAAACCTTATGATCATCTCAATAGATGCAGAAAAACCTTTTGACAAAATTCAACATCCACTTATGATAAAAACCCTCCAGAAGGTAGGCATGGAAGGACCTTACATCAACATAATAAAGGCCATATATGACAAACCCACAGCCAACATCATTCTCAATGGTGAAAAACTGAAAGCATTTCCACTAAGATCAGGAACAAGACAAGGTTGCCCACTCTCACCACTATTTTTTTTTTTTTTTTTTTTTTTTTGTGGTACGCGGGCCTCTCACTGTTGTGGCCTCTCCCGTTGCGGAGCACAGGCTCCGGACACGCAGGATCAGTGGCCATGGCTCACAGGCCTAGCTGCTCCATGGCACATGGGATCTTCCCGGACCGGGGCACGAACCCGTGTCCCCTGCATCGGCAGGCGGACTCTCAACCACTGCACCACCAGGGAAGCCCATCACCACTATTATTCAACATAGTTTTGCAAGTTTTAGCCACAGCAGTCAGAGAAGAAAAAGAAATAAAAGGAATCCAAATCGGAAAAGAAGAAGTAAAACTGTCACCCTTTGCAGATGACATGATACTATAAATAGATAATCCTAAAGATGCTACCAGAAAACTACTGCAGCTAATCAATGAATTTGGTAAAGTAGCAGGATACAAAATTAATGCACAGAAATCTCTTTCATTCCTATACACTAATGATGAAAAACCTGAAAAAGAAATTAAGGAAAAACTCCCATTTACCATTGCAACAAAAAGAATAAAATACCTAGGAATAAACCTACCTAGGGAGACAAAAGACCTCTATGTAGAAAACTATGACACCGATGAAAGAAATTAAAGATGATACAAACAGATGGAGAGATATACCATGTTCTTCGATTGGAAGAATCAACATTGTGAAAATGACTACACTACCGAAAGCAATCTACAGATTCAATGCAATTCCTATCAAACTACCACTGGCATTTTTCACAGAACTAGAACAAAAAATTTCACAATTTGTATGGCAACACAAAAGACCCCGAATAGCCAACGCAATCTTGAGAAAGAAAAACGGAGCTGGAGGAATCAGGCTCCCTGACTTCAGTCCATACTACAAAGCTACAGTAATCAAGACAGTATGGTACTGGCACAAAAGCAGGAATATAGATCAGTGGAACAGGATAGAAAGCCCAGCGATAAACACACGCACATATGGTCACCTTATCTTTGATGAAGGAGGCAAGAATATACAATGGAGAAAAGACAGCCTTTTCAATAAGTGGTGCTGGGAAAACTGGATAGCTACATGTAAAAGAATGAAATTAGATCACTCCCTAACACCATACACAAAAATAAACTCAAAATGTATTAAAGACCTAAATGTAAGGCCAGACACCATAAAAGTCTTAGAGGAAAACATAAGCAGAACACTCTATGACATAAATCACAGCAAGATCCTTTTTGACCCACCTCCTAGAGAAATGGAAATAAAAAGAGATGGGACCTAATGGGACCTAATGGGACCTAATGAAACTTAAGAGCTTTTGCACAGCAAAGGAAACCATAAACAAGATGAAAAGACAACCCTCAGAATGGGAGAAAATATTTTCAAACAAAGGAACTAACAAAAGATTAATCTCCAAAATATTCAAGCAGCTCATGCAGCTCAATATCAAAAAAACAAACAACGCAATACAAAAATGGGCAGAAGACCTAAATAGACATTTCTCCAAAGAAGATATACAGACTGCCAACAAACACATGAAAGAATGCTCAACATCACTAATCATTAGAGAAATGCAAATCAAAACTACAATGAGGTATCACCTTACACCAGTCAGAATGGCCATCATCAAAATATCTACAAACAACAAATGCTGGAGAGGGTGTGGAGAAAAGGGAACCCTCTTGCACTGCTGGTGGGAATGTAAATTGATACAGCCACTGTGGAGAACAGTATGGAGGTTCCTTAAAAAACTACAAATAGAACTACCATATGACCCAGCAATCCCACTACTGGGCATATACCCTGAGAAAACCATAATTCAAAAAGAGTCATGTACCACTATGTTCATTGCACCACTCTTTACAATAGCCAGGACATGGAAGCAGCCTAAGTGTCGATTGACAGATGAATGGATAAAGAAGATGTGGTACATGTATACAATGGAATATTACTCAGCCATAAAAAGAAACGAAATTAAGCTATTTGTAGTGAGGTGGATGGACCTACAGTCTGTCATACAGAGTGAAATAAGTTAGAAAGAGAAAAACAAATACCGTATGGTAGCACATATGTATGGAATCTAAAAAAAAAAATGGTTTTGAAGAACCTAGGGGCAGGACAGGAATAAAGACGCAGACGTAGAGAATGGACTTGAGGACACGGGGAGGGGGCAGGGTAAGCTGAGACGAAGTGAGAGAGTGGCACTGACATAAATACACTACCAAATGTAAAATAGCTAGCTAGTGGGAAGCAGCAGCATAGCACAGGGAGATCAGCTCTGTGCTTTGTGCCACCTAGAGGGGTGGGATAGGGAGGGTGGGAGGGAGATGCAAGAGGGAGGGGATATGGGGAAATATGTATATGTATAGCTGATTCAGCAACTAAGACAACAATGTAAAGCAATCACCAATAAAAATGTTAGAAACAAAACAAAACAAAAAAAGGAGTTCAGAGCCCAAGCACTAAACTCCCCCTGAAAAGACCCAGGATTCCAGTCTTGCCCAGAGTGTCCTCCATTGGTAGTGTCCACTCACCCCCACCCTTATTTACCATCTTTGGGCCCTGCCCCGTTTCAGAGGAGGCCAGGCCCCATGTCACCCAGGCTCCTGAAAAAATGTTGGAGAAGCAAATGAATTGTGCGGGTTAATTCAAAGGCCACCTTTGGGCTCTTAGGAGCACAAATTGTTCCTGGGGACTTTGGCTTGCTTCTGGGAGGCCAAGGGAGGCACGAATTCACCTCTGACTGCTCCCAGGGTAGTAAAGCAGGTCCTGAAGTTTTCTCTTGGCTGCTCCCTGTCATTTACCCAATCAGTGAACCTGATTGAACCCGGGCACGCCCCTACTTGGAACAGAAAACACTGACTTTTTTTCCCCTGATTATTGGCTACCAGGATGTTTTACTACTCATCATAATAATCACTAACACCTATTGCTAATTTACTAAGCTCTTGATACCCATTAATTTAATTAATTCTCGCAAGGACCTTATGAGGCAAAACTATTGTTACCCCCAACTCACAGAAGAGGAAATTGAGGTCTGGAGAGCTGTGGCAAAGACTGCTGAGTGTCCCCCAACATCTATTCTAAAGTTTCCCTTATCTAAAGTAAAAGTAATCCAATTTTTAGCAGGTCATTTCACAGCCTCCTTTGTGGGTAGGTGTGGACATGTGACTGAATTATGGCTAAAGGGTGTGAGGGTTACTGGAGAATTCTCCCTAAGAGATGTAGATGTGCTCGCTTTGCTGTTGCTTCTTTGTCCTTCTTTTACCTGCTGTCTGGAAAACAAATGCCACCATCTTGGACCATGATGTAGGGCCCCGACTGAAGGTGCATTTGACTGGGAGGACCCTCGGTCCCTTACACTGTTGACCATCATAACCAGGCCTGGTCTGGACTTTTTCAGCAGAGGGAAATGAACTTCTTTCTTCTTTAAACTATTTTCATTTATTGAGCCAACTTCAATATCAAGCACAGTGGCAGAGCTAGGATTCGAACCTATATCTGTGAGGCTCTTAACCAATCTAATTGTAATTGTTGGAGTGCATCGTGTAACACTGCAGGACACGTGCCACCTTGGTGTGAGGGAATTAGGAGCCAAATTCCGTGTCACCCCCATAGGCCTTCTCTGCGTGGCCCGTCTGCTGTGGAATCTGAGTGAGAAGAGAGGCCTCTGGTGAGGATTTGAGGCCATGGACAGTGGGGGCTGAGGGAATTCATGCATTTATTCTACAGATATTTACTGAGAGCACACCATGTGTCAGGCCTGTGTTAAATGCTGAAGTCTTCCAGGTCAGAGGTATGGGAGATTGCAACGTGGCCCCAAGTCCCTCCCATCCCTGTACACTCGCCCCTGTCATTGTGGCATTGCTGTCTCTTCTATCAAAAGATGGAATCCATTTCTCAAGCCCTCAAAGCTCGACTTGGCCGTGTGAGTGGCTTTGGCCTGTTGGATGCTAGCAAACATGATGCAAACAAAGTCTTGAAAAGCACTTGTGCATTGGAATTTGTTACCTCTAGCTGCTGGGAACCCTGCAATCACCACTGCGGGGAGGAGCTGGGCTAGCCTGCTGGATGAATAGGGATGCGTGGTCATTGAGCTAACTGCTAGACCTGTGAATCTAGAGGATGCTAGATCTTCCAGTCCCAGCTGAGCCAGCCGAGGCCAGAACTACTCAGCCAATTTGTAGAATCATGAGAAATATTAAGTGTTTGTTGATTAAAGCAGCTAAGTTTTGGGGTGTTTTGTTATTCAGCAAAAGCCAACTAGTTCCAGGGGTATTAGTGGGTATGCACTGACTACAAGTTTTGATAGGATTCATTATTTAATAGATCAAGAAGTCCAGGGTGGGTTGGGCAGTGCCGATTCAGCAGCTCAGTGGTGCTATCAAGGACCCAGATTTTTTCTTTGTCTGTCTGGTCAATCATTGTCAGCGTGTTGCCCTCTTCCCCAACCTTGTCCCCTCAAGTTGCCAAGATGGCTTCCATGTGCCTCAGGCAAGACAGCATCCCAAGCATGAAGTTGCAACTCAGTGGGCAAGAGCCTTCTTTTTGAGTAGCTCTTTATCAAGTAGAAAAATATTTTCTAGAAGTTTCCACCTAGAAAATATTTGGCCAGGACTGGCCACATGTCCACACCTAGGCCAATTGTTGGCAAAGAGAAATAGGATTGACATATTTGGCTTTGACTAATCATGATTTGTCTCCTGAGGTTGGACACATTGCTGCCCAAACAAACTTGGGGCTCCTCTAGCAAGCAAGTTGGGGGAGTGGCTGTTGGGGACATTTCCTGCAACACTGGGGACACGATATGAGCAGAGTTGCTGTGACTAAAATGTGCAAAGTGTGTTCAAGAAAGCAGTGAGCAAACCTGTGCAGTCAGAGGGCAGGAGGTGTCCGAGAAGCATTGCCTAGAGTCACTGTCATGGGTGTTCTGTGAAGATTAGAAAAGGGTCCTTTGCTCAAGTCAGTTTGAGAAAGGTAGAGTTACATAACGTCCCACAGCTTGTGCTGCTGTCGCTGTTGCAGACCCCCTGGGAGCCTTGAAAATGCTAATACTAATATGCCCCACAAATTTCCACGGACAGGAGCAGGGAGGTGGACTGTATGTTTTTTCCTAAACTGTGTTGACCACAGAAGGTTATTTTCCTCAGATCATCTCCCAGTATTTCCGCTCATGGAACAAGCTTTCGCAACTGCTAAGGGACAGTTGGTGCAGTGGCTCTTGACCAGGGTTATGGAGTCCCCCAGGGAACAGTGGGCAACATCTGGAGACATTTTTGGTTGTCACAGTCTGGGGGCCTGGGTACTACTGACATCAGGTGGATTGAAGGCAGGGATGCTTCTAAACATCCTGCAATGTACAGGGCAGCACCCACAACAAAGAACTGTCCAGCTGAAAGTGTCCATAGTCCGCACAAAAACCTGTACATGAATGTTCACGGCAGCATTATTCATAATGGCCAAAAAGTAGAAACAACCACAATGTCCATCAACTGATGAAAGGACAAACAAAATATGGTCTATCCCTACAAAGGAATATTATTCAGCTGTAAAGATGAATGAAGAACTGATACACACCACAAGATGAATGATCCTTGAATACATTATGCTAAGTGAAAGAAGCCAGATACAAAAACCACATACTATATGATTCCTATGGAATAGGCAAATCCATAGACAGAAAGCAGATGAGTGGTTGCCAGGGCTGGGTAGTGACTGCTAATGGGTATGGCGTTTCTTTTGGGGTGATGTAAATATTCTAAAATTGATTATGATGATTGTTGCACAACTCTGTGAATACACTAAAAAGCATTGAATTGCACACTTTTAAAAAATATTTTATTTATTTATTTGGCTGCACCGGGCCTTAATCGCGGCACACGGGATCTTGGGTGCTGCAGGTGGCATGCAGGATCTTTAGTTGCGGTATACATGTTCTTGGTTGAGGCATGTGGGTTCTAGTTCCCTGACCAGGCATTGAACCTGGGCCCCCTGCATTGGGAGCGTGGAGTCTTAACCACTGGACCACCAGGGAAGTCCCAGAATTGTACACCTTAAAAGGGGGAATTGTAAGATACAGGAATTATATGCCAATAAATCTGTTTTTTTTTTTTAAAGTCAGTAGTGCTGAGGGTGAGAGACAGTGAACTAGTAGGTAACTAGGTTGACAGAAGAAAGTGGGGGGATCAGTTTAGAGGACCATGAAGGGTAGGCTAAGGAGTTTGAATTTTATTGACACTGATGGGTGACAAGATTAGTGGACTCAGCCCTGTATATACATCCATATTTCAAGACTCTTTGAGTATGTGCTGTGTGCTGGGCATTTTCATGTACATCATCCCCTGTAATCCTCATGATGAATTTGTAGCTAGGTCTGCATTCCATTGTTCAGATGAGTAAGCTGAGGCTCAGAGAAGTTCACTGACTTGATTGAGGCTGCACAGCTGGTAAATTGTAGAGCTGGGGTCTGGATGCATTTGGATTTGCCCTTGACCTCTCAGGATTTCCACTGCTGTATGCTGACTCTCAGTGAACCATCTGCCTTGGCTCTCTCCTGCCTCAGTCCTGGTTGCAGCCTGTGGTCCTGGCAGAGCCCCAGGAGGCCCTCCCCAGAGTGCTGACGCTCATCCCTCTGCCCAGGCTGCAGCTGGCATCTGGATAGGGGTTGGTTGCTTAGCAACATGGGCGCAGATTCTGCCCTGAGCCAAGGGAACCATTTCCTCAGTCTTGGCTGCAGGAATTTCAAGGAGAACAGCTCCAGGAGGGCCTGAGGGAGCAGGGCATGGGGAAAGCAGGAACAACTATGTCCCCGGGAGGGCATGGAGATGGGGACCCTCCTTAAGGAGAAGACTCAGCTTCAGGGACAGTGAAAGAGAACCAGAAGACCTGCGTCATTCATAAAGATGTTATTATTATGACCACAGCAACATTTCTTGAGCACTATCTGTGTGCCAGGCACTGTGCTAAGTGCTTTATAGTCTATGATCCTTTCCAAACCCCAGGCAATAGGTTACTATTATTATGTCCCTTTTGCAAACGAGGATCCAGGGCTCATGGAGGTTGACTTGTCACACAGTCAGAAAATGCAGAAGCTGGGATATGAACCCAGGTCTTCCTTTTCTTTTTCTTTCTTTTTTAAAAAATAAGCTTATTTATTTATTTTTGGCTGTGTTGGGTCTTCACTGTTGTACAGGCTTTCTCTAGCTGTGAAAAGCATGGGCTACTCTTCCATGCGGTGCACGGGCTTCTCAGTGCGGTGGCTTTTCTTGTTGCGGAGCACAGGCTCTAGGCTTGCAGGCTTCAGTAGTTGTGGCACATGGGCTCAGTAGTTGTGGCTCATGGGCTCTAGAGTGCAGTAGCCGTGGCACATGGACTTAGTTGCTCCGCGGCATGTGGGATCTTCCCGGACCAGGAATAGAACCTGTGTCCCCTGCATTGGCAGGAGGATTCTTAACGACTGCACCACCAGGGAAGTCCCAAACCCAGGTCTTTCTAATGCCCCAGCTCAGTCCCCATTACAGCCCTGGCTGGGCACTTGATAGAGAAAATATACTATGGGGCTCCCAAGGCCCTGGGCAGCCTGCCCCACTCTCCCTGTCACTCTGCTTGCTCCAGACATACTGTCCTGGCTTTATTTCCTCAAACACTCCTACCTCCTTTCAGCCACAGGGCCTTTGCACATGCTGTTCCCTCTGCCTAGGTTGCTCTTCCATCTACTCTCTTCACTTGGTTTACTCCAACTCATCCTTCTGGTCTCCAGTGGAACATCACTTTATTCATTCATCCATTGATCCAAACCTAGTTAATGGGTGCCTCCCAAAGCCAGGTAAACATTAGCAAATAAAATGTATGACCCCAGGCTTCTTGGAGTTTATAAGCTAGTGGAAGAGATAATAGATGAATAAACAAGCCACAATTGCATGGGAAACATTCCCTGACTCCTCTGCCCTTTGGCAAGAATAATTATCAATTAATTGTATAATTATTCATTTAATGCTGGTCTCCCCTTCTAGGATGTAGGTTCTCTGAGGCCAAGGACTGTGAGGCTGTACTGTGAGGGTCAGTACTATTATTATCCCCACTTTATAGATGAGGAAACTGAGGCACAGAGAGCTTGAGCAACTTGCCTAAGGCAAGAGCTGGTAACTGGTGGAGCCAGGATTTGAACTCATGGCTCCAGGGTCCATGTTTTCAATCAGCAGGTTATGAGCAGTTTAGGAGGAAGAAAGAAAGAAAGAAAGGGAGAGAGAGAGAGGGAGGGAGGGAGGGAGGAAGGAAGGAAGGAAGGAAGAAAGGGAAAAAGAAAGAAAGGAAGGAAGAGAGAAAGAGAGGAATGAAGGAAGGGAGGAAAGAGAGGGAGAAAGAAAGGAAGGAAGGAAGAAAGAAAGAAAGAAAGAAAGAAAGAAAGAAGGGAAGAAAGAAAAAGCAAGCTCGCTTCAGCAGCACATACACTAAATTTAGAACGATACGGAGAAGATTAGCATGGCCCCTGTGCAAGGATGACATGCAAATTTGTGAAGCGGTCCATATTAAAAAAATTTTTTTTAATGAACTAATTTTTTAAAAAATTTGTTTATTTTTGGCTGCATTGGGTCTTCATTGCTGCGCACAGGCTTTCTCTAGTTGCAGTGAGCAGGGGCTACTCTTGGTTGCGGTGTGCAGGCTTCTCATTGTGGTGGCTTCTCCTGTTGCAGAGCATGGGCTCTAGCTGCACAGGCTTCAGTAGTTGTGGCATGCAGGCTCAGTAGTTGTGGCTCGCGGGCTCTAGAGCACAGGCTCAGTAGTTGTGGTGTATGGGCTTAGTTGCTCTGCGGCATGTGGGATCTTCCCGGACCAGGGCCCAAACTTGTGTCTCCTGCATTGGCAAGCATATTCTTAACCACTGTGCCACTAGGGAAGCCCGTTCCATATTTTTAAAAGACAGCCTCTTCAATAAGTAGCGCTGGGAAAACTGGACAGGTAAAAGAATGAAATTAGAACACTTCTGAACACCATACACACAAAAAAACTCAAGGTGGATTAAAGACCTAAATGTAAGACCAGACACTATAAAACTCTTAGAGGAAAACACAGGCAGAACACTCTTTGACATAAATCGCAGTAAGATCTTTTTTCATCCACCTCCTAAAGTAATGAGAATAAAAACAAAAATAAACAAATGGAACCTAATTAAACTTAAAAGCTTTTGCACAGCAAAGGAAACTATAAACAAGACAAAAAGACAACCCTCAGAATAGGAGAAAATATTTGCAAACGAAGCAACTGACAAAGGATTAATCTCCAAAATATACAAACAGCTCATGCAGCTCAATATTAAAAAAGCAAACAACCCAATCAAAAAATGGGCAGAAGACCTAAATAGACATTTCTCCAAAGAAGACATACAGATGACTAACAAATACATGAAAAGATGCTCAACAACATCACTAACTGTTAGAGAAATGCAAATCAAATCTACAATGAGGTATCACCTCACACAGGTCAGAATGGCCATCATCAAAAAATCTACAAACAGCAAATGCTGGAGAGGGTGTGGAGAAAAGGGAACCCTCATGCATTGTTAGTGGGAAAGTAAATTGATACAGCCACTATGGAGAACAGTATGGAGGTTCCTTAAAAAACTAAAAATAGAACTACCATATGACCCAGCAATCCCACTACTGGGCATATTCCCATAATTCAAAAAGACACATGCACCGCAATTTTCATTGCACCACTATTTACAGTAGCCAGGACATGGAAGCAAGCTAAATGTCCATCAACAGAGGAATGGATAAAGAAGATGTGGTATATATATATACAATGGAATATTACTCAGCCATAAAAAGGAACAAAATTGGGTCATTTATAGAGACGTGGATGGACCTAGAAACTGTCATACAGAGTGAAGTCAGAAAGAGAAAAACAAGTATCATATATTGTAATATTGTATATCGTATATTAACGTATATATTGAAATATAGAAAAATGGTATAGATGATATTATTTGCAAAGCAGAAATAGAGACACAGAGAACAGATGTACAGATACCAAGGGGGGAAGGGGGCGTGGGAGGAATTGGGAGATTGTGGTTGACATATATACACTATTGATACTATGTACAAAATAGATAACTAATGAGAAACTACTGTATAGCACAGGGAGCTCTACTCAATGCTCTGTGGTGACCTAAATGGGAAGAAAATCCAAAAAAGAGGGGATATATGTATACGTATAGCTGATTCATTTTGCAGTAGAAACTAATACAACATTGTAAAGCAACTATATGCCAATAAAAATTAATTGAAAGAAAGAAAGAAAGAAAGGGAGAAAGAAAGAGGCAGGGAGGAAGGGAGGAAGGAAAGAAAGAAAGGTGAAAGGGAAGGAGGGAGGGAGGGAAGAAGGGAGAAAGGGAGGAATGGAGGAAGAAAGAAAAAGAAAGAGAAAAAGAGGGGCTTCCCTAGTGGCGCAGTGGTTGAGAGTCCGCCTGCCGATGCAGAGGACACGGGTTCGTGCCCCGGTCCGGGAAGATCTCACATGCCTCGGAGCGGCTGGGCCCCTGAGCCATGGCCGCTGAGCCTGCGCGTCTGGAGCCTGTGCTCCGCAGCGGTCGAGGCCACAGCAGTGAGAGGCCCACGTACCGTAAAAAAAAAAAAAAAAAAAAAGAAAGGTTCCATCAAGGGTCGTGCCTTCCGTGACCAGCCGGTCCTGCAGGAAGTTGTGGTCTGTTTCAGAGCCAGGCCCAGCCTCCTGGGTCCCCACCTTCCCTGCAGCTGTGAAGCAGCCCAGGGTTGCTCAGTAGGCTGGGAAGATCATTGCTGCCCACGAACTTGGTTTGGGCCATGGGAAGGGAGCAGTAGAAGACAGCTTTGAATGTCAGAGGGAATGTCAGAAGCAACCTTTGCTTCTCTGCTGGGCAAACTGGGGTCTCAAGAGTACAATCTCACAGCTCCTGAATCCAGCCCAGGGTTCTAGAAAGATTACTCTGCCCCAGTATTCCAGAGTGTACATTCTCACAAGTCTGTGAGCCAGTAACCTGGGCTTTCTGGGGCCTTTTTTGTTCTCCTATCAAGGAAAGATTCTGGCCAGAGAGCCCTTGAGAACAGTTTTATGCAAGGCTGTGGCCACGGAACAGAGCCAATCCCTTTTTATACAAAAGAAGTCTGGTGTTATCGAGCTCATACCAAGTGCCAAGCAGTGTGCTAAGAATTCCACGTGCATCCACACCTCCAATGGTATATAGTGAAGATCTTGTCTCTATTTGATGTAAGTTGTTCCCCTTCTTACCAGCTGTGTGACCTTGGGCAAGTTCCTTCATTTTTCTGACCTTCCATTTCCGTTTGACGTTAGAAAGATGAAGGTACTTGTCCAAAGTCACATGCTTATAAGAAGGAAAGACCATTTTTCCATCCACAAAACTTTCCTGAGTTCTTAATATATGAAAACTTATAACTATTTTGGGGCAGGAAGTGGGCAGAGCTGATTACGACTCTACTGCTGCTCTCAAGGAGATTACAATCTCGAGAAGGAAGAGCAAATGTGTTTTGTTTTTTTTTTTCCTGACAGAACGCTAGAATCAGCGGGTAATGGCTACCTGCCTGGACTCCTGCATCCTGGATCTGCGGGGAAAGAGTTCCAGGATTGATTAGTGATGTCTGCCGCAGGATCCAACTTGATGATCTAAGTACCAGTGGCCAGATGGGGACTGTTAAGAACAAAGTGAGGGTCTGCATGGAGTTCTGCAGGGGTGGGGGAAGGAGAGAGGGGAGACCACCATTTGCGCTTGAGAGAAAACTCATTGGAGATGGTAGCCGTGCTCTGAGGGGAAAAGGGTGGACTACGGCTGTGAACACGTGTGTGGCACAGTAGCTATCCAAACTGGAGGCCAGCAGGCTAGAGAGGGCACAGGCTCTGGATGAAAAGAAACCTGAATTCAAATCCTGACTCAGTCACTTTTTAATGTGTGACTTGGGACATATCTTTTAACCTCTCTGAACTTCAGTTTCCTCTTCTGTTATTGGGTTGATTGCTGACTCTTGCTACAGTGTCCACTGACAACAATAATCCAGGGAGGTAGTATTGTCAGCGCTGCTCCTTGCTGGGCTCCTGGGTTGGCATTCACTCCATAGCCTGTGAAAACTTGTGCCCTCTGGTGCCACAATGTGAATGACTACCTCCTGGAGTTGTGTGACATGGCCGCCTGGATGAAAGAACAGAGGCCAGAGAGGTTAAGTCACTTGCCCAAGTCACACAGCTAACACATGGCAGAGGTGGAATTTGAGCTCAGGTCTGTCTGCTCCACAGCCCAAGCCTGTAAGCAGCATGACCTCCTGCCCACGAGCGATTTGCCAAACCTGGAAAACAGTTCAGCCTCTATAACAGTTTGAACTTTGGCAGATTGATAAAGGTGTGTAACTTCCCCACCTGGATTTTCCTGCAGGGATAGGTAGCCAATGAACTCATTTTCATGCCTGTGAAAATCCCGAGCATAGTGCCTGGTGTGCAGTGAGAGTAACTCAGAGTGGTGAGGTTGAGGGCTGCTGGGAGACTGAACCCCACTCTGAAACTAAGTGTGAGAAGGGCAACCCTAAAAGAAAGAGGATGGTAGTAGAATTTTCAATGAGAGGGAAGCAGATGAGTTCTTGGGCCTGGGGAAACAGACTTGGGGGGAGAGCGGTGCTCAGCTGTCAGAAGGGCTACTGGTGTATCCAACTGCAGGGATGCCAATCAGTTAGGGTCCCACAGGGGACATGGGGGTAACTGCTGATCAGTAATGAAGGGCTTGTAACAGCTGTGAGCAGGAGAAAGGGAGCCAGCAGTGGGTGGTGACACTTCTGGGACTGGCAGGAGCAGGGAGCCCGTGCCCAAAGGCATGAAGGGAAAGGTTGCTCTGGAATCTGGTGAGAGCTGTAGCTTTATGAAGGAGCCGCGCTGTAGGGAGACGAACGCAAACTTCATCCAGGCCACCTGCATCCAGACACCATGGGGGCGGCCCCCCAAACCTCACAGACTGAGAGGGGTCAAGGGATAAACCTCCAAAGGGATACTGGGATGCCCTTACCACAAGAAAGTAGGAAAACTCGACAGACGTTCATCACACAACCCTGACCAGGATGATTTGTGAACATTCTGGCAGCTCTCAAATTCTTTAATTTGATGACCATTGACTCGATCAGCTTTTATTTTTTGGGACATTAAGTTATGTGGAATCTGGTGGAGCTTTCAAATGATGCAGATTCAGGGCGGGTAGCTGGGGGGATGGGGAAAACGGGTTAAGAGAGGCATGTTTATCTACAGCCCGACATCAGGTGGCCCACGTGTTCAAGCCAGAGAGTTTCCCAGAAGGTGAAAAACACACCACCCCCAAAGTCCCTGCTGTTATTAATCAGCAAATGTCTCAGCAGCAGGTGTGCATGAGTGAATTTTGGGGTCACGGCAGGTAATCCGGTCTGGCCAGGCCGTAACAGGTGACCTGACTGTCTGCCTGATCCTGAGCCACTGGATAAGGGGATTAATCTAAATCTCTTGGAGGAGAGGACGTTTTTCGAGAAAGCCTGGGACCCAGAAAGTGAAAGCTGACTTAGTGACCTCAAACTCCGTTCCTTGGGATCATTTAGAAAAGGTGCCATTGAGGTTGAGACCCCCAGGGATGCAGGGGCAGAAAACACGGAGCTTAAAGGGTCTGGGAGGAATGGAGATAGAAAATCAGGGAGATAGAAAATCCGGGGAGTTCATGCCCTTCTCAAGGGGGCAGTTAAGACCCAGTGCTAGTTGACAGTCACTGAATAGAGCCAGATGGGCTGGATTTGGATCCTGGCTCTGCCTCTTACTCATTGTACGACATTGGGCAAGTCACTTCCTCTCTCTGTGACACAGTTTCCTCGTCTGTAAAATTGGACAATGATAAAACCCACTTCATAGAGATGTTCTGTATGAATGAATGTTTGCAAACGCCTAGAACAGTCCCTGGTATGTAGTAAAAAGCACTATATATAATGTTTGCTAAATAATTAGATAAATAAGAATATAGGTTATTTGTTGTCAGATCTTCCAATCTTTATAGGGAACTAAACCTGGAAATCTAAGTTTTAATAATCATATTAATGGCAAACACTCAAGCAGTTTCGAAACACCTTAAATATTGACTGAATGTTGTAAGGTAGATACTGTTATTATCCCCATTTTACAGATAGGGAAACTGAGGGGGTCACATGTTTTGTCCTAAAGTTACATACTAGCAAGTGGTAGAAATGGAATATAGGGTGACAAACCATCCTGGTTAAAACCAGGACATTAGAAGCCCCACCTCCCAGGAAACTCTTCAGTTTGGGAGAACCAGGACTGTTGATCACCCTAGCTTAAAACCTGGTCAGCCTGGCTCCAGCATTCTGCTCTTAGCAGCATACTCTATTTTCTTTTGCATGAATGCTCCTGATTTTTAAATGTTGGCCACTGTGGGCCAAACAATTTGCAATTCCTGAAAGAATCTGATATTCCCTTGCATCAAATTTCCCAGTTGTTACAGAGAAGTGCCTGTGTTTCCTCATCTGTAGAATGGGAAAAGAATAACACAGACCTCATAGAGTTGTGGTGAGGATTAAATGAGTTCATGTACTTAAGGCACTTAGAGTAATGCCTGGTGTGAAGCAAGTGCTATATAAATCTTTGCATGTATTATTGTTGTTCTTAAACAGACATTATCAAGACCCTCTCAGACTTCCTGAATCTGAATCTTGGCTTGAGGTCTGGGCATCTGTTGTTGTTGTTGTTGTTGTTGTTGTTGTTTTTAATGCCAAGTTCCCCAGGCAACCAGGTTTGGGAGTCAGCAATCCTGGGGTCAAGTCTGAGTAGTACAATTAATGCTCTGTGTGACCTTGAACAAGTTTCTTCACCTCTCTTTCTTCCCTTTGCAAAGGACCAGGAGTCCTGCCTCTCTCAGAGGGTTAATGTTTAGAGGCTTCTAGAACCTCTTGGAAAGGGAAAACATTTGATATAAGGCAGGTGAGGAGGTAAAGAAGTAAGAAGGGAAGCCCCACATTGCACTTGGAGGGGACTTAGGATTCAGGCCTGGGGGCTAGGCTACAGGATAGTCAGGATGGACTAGGCTATGCTGAGTGACAAAGAGCCCCAATAACTCAGTGGCTTAAAACAAGTGTTTGTTTCTCACTCTCACTCCACATGCTAGTTATTAAGCTGCTGTCTCTCAGCTCCAAAGCTGCCCTCCCATACGTTGCTCTGTGATACTGGGGCTGGGACCCCACTAGCCACATTCCTGGTTTGTCAGCTGCTCCTGGTAGGCTCTCCAGGCTCCGGACAGCCTGGAGGAAAGAGGAGGGACTTGCTCCTTCCTTCTGTTGTCTGTTCAGGTCAGGGTCACCCAAGCAACACTTCTGCATCCTGGCAGTGGCTACTGGTTCCAGTCCCTGGGTTTTTTACACACACCCCTGGAACCAGCCTCCTTGTGTCCCCGCAGTGCCGAGCACTCCCCACTTGGAGGTCTGAGTCCCAGCTCTGAGGGGGCCTCTCCTCCAAGGCTCTGGGTTCTGACACTCCAACCTCCACCCTTTGTCCACCGGCGCCAGGGACAGTGGCTGCTTCCTGTATCAGCATCTCTGTGTTGCCTAGTTGCTCTCCTGTGCTTTTTCAGCCCTCCAGCATTCATTCTAATTCTCTGTTAAAATGACTGCTGTGGTTTCCTTTTTTCTGTCAGCCACCCTGACCCACACACTCCATGCATACTATGAAACAGAGTTCACTCTGAGACCCAAGCTAAGGGAGCAGCCCACCTGGAAATTGCCAGGCATAGTGGCATAGGGGAGAGAGCCTGATGGACCACACACCAGCTCTTAAAGCTTCTGCCCAGAAGTAATGCGTCACTTCTGTCCACATGTCATTGGCCAGAGTAGGTCATGTGACCACATCTGAGTTCAACACGGGATAGGCAGTGAATATTTATGATCAGTAGTACAGCCTACTAGTGTGTTCTTGGAAAGACTGAGAAACTATACTCTTTTCTCCTTCCTGACAGTCAACCCTAATCAGATCGCTAATTAGATTTTCCTGAATAATAATAACCAGCAAGTTATTGTGCATTTACTATGTGCTAGCCTAAGCGCTGATTTTCAGAGAGTCCATGGGTAGGTAGTTGTTACCCCTATTTCTCAGAAGAGAAGAGGCTCAGAGAGGGGACGTGACTTGCCTCAGGGTATAGAGCTGTAAGAGGCAAAGCTGAGATTTACACTCGAGTCTGTCAGACTGAAGCCCAAATTCTTCACTTCTGAACTCTGTGGGGTGTCCCTTCTTGCTCCCATTCCAGAAACCCCGGGGAGGGCAGACAAGGAAAAGCAGGTATTTAAACTGGCTCAACCCCTTTAACTGGCAAATCCTGCCTCCCACTGAAAGTTGCAGGTTCTCTACAGGGCAGCCCACTTCTGGAGCTCAGCAATCCAGAAAACTCCCCATGATTCTGCCCCCGGGAGCCTGCTCCTCTGGCCAGTCCTACTGCTGGTCTTGGCGCTTGGTTTTCACCCTCCAGCTTCCTCGTCCAGCACCTTGCTCAGCCCCAGCCTGGCTCAGGTTCTGCCCAGAGAGCGTTCCCAGGAGGGGAGACAATGTCCAGGGTCTGGGACCCCATAAGCCTGAGCTCTCCCAGGGCTCTGTCACCCCTCAACATTCAAGGGACACTGGGCTGTGCTTGGGGCAATAGCCACTTGAGTCTTGTCCCAGCAGACATGAATTTCCTCAGTTAGAATATAAGCTCTTAGTGGTCTGAACTGTGTCTTTTGTATCTTCTGCACAGTATTATTGACAGCTGATGCCCTCAGGCACCCCAGGCATCAGGCACTATGCCTATTTCAAGGGTACCTGGGATTTGTTTTAATCAGGTGTGGTAAGACACACAGAGGTGGAAATGACTGCCATGAAGGAAGAAGTTTATACTCTCACATCCCTAGAAATAGGCACAGCAGACACAGATGTTTAAAAAGAACTCACTTCTCCTGTGTTCCTTCTTTACTCACACTATTACCACACTCACAACACTTCTGGCGCCAGATGTGTGAGTTTTTTCCCACACCACGCAATTCTCTGTGATGCCAGCTGGGTGTCCTACAGTTTAACTCAATTCTGACACCGTCTACCTGGAGCCCCATGACACTGCCCCCCACTTCAGGTGCCAATCGCCAAGTCATAGGTCCTCAGGTTACCCACAACTTCTGTCCAGCTTGACTATACATCAGAGGTTCCCATGACCTCCTGCCCCTTGGATTCGATTATTTGCTAGAACAGCTCACAGAATTCAGGGAAACACTGACTTACGTCCACCAGTTTATTATATAATAAAGGATATAACTCAGGAACAGCCAGATGGGGATGCATGGAGCAAGGTATGGGGGGAGGGATGCAGAGCTTCCATGCCCTCTCTGAGAGCACATCACCCTCCCAGCACCTCCACATGTTCACCAGCCTGGAAGCTTTTCGAACTCCATACTTTGGGGATTTTTATGGAGGCTTCATCACATAGGCACGATTGATCGTTAACTCCATTTTCAGGCCCTCTCCTCTCTCTGGAGAATGGGGGGGGCGGGGCAGGCTGAAAATTCCAAGCTTCTAATTATGGCTTGGTTATTCTGGTGACCAGACCCCAAAAGCCCACCACAAATCACCAAAAAAGCCCACCACAAATCACCTCATTTGAACAAAAGACACACCTCTCACCCAGGAAATTCCAAAGAATTTAGGAAATCTGTGTCAGGAACTGGGATCGAGATCAAATATTAGGGCAAAAGATGTTCTTAATGCTCTTATCACTTAGGAAATTCCAAGGGTTTTAGGAACTCTGTGCCAGGAACCAGGGGCAGAGACCAATATATATATTTTCTATTATTTCACAGTGTAGGGAAAGGTACATGGGGAAGAACCAGGGTCAGTCAGGAGGCAGAGGGAGTGAGGGGAAAACGTAGGCAGGAGGTTTTACTGTAGTTTCTGCAGGAAGAAACGTGCAAGGCAGAGTAAGCAGGCTGAGAAGGTTTAGGATTGGCTCATTTGATTACTTATAACAGGCTCTAGGGTGCAGGTTCCTTCCCCAGTTGTCTGGTACCTGGCCCTGGGGCGATTAAGGCAGGGGGATATTGGCCTGGAGCTAAGAGCTTGATAAAGTAGATGGTTGGGGTGTGGGCTTTGGATTGGTTGGTTTGCAGGGGAAAGGCACACTCCCAGGGGAGTTGTTTGCTCTCTCTAGGAATTAGCTAATCTTGAGAGGGGCAGTCCTTTCTAGTGTCAGCAAGGCCCCGAGATGTCAAGGCATCAGAATAAACAGATATGCTTACTACAGAGCCTTACAAGTATCATATTGCTCAATATTTGAATCCAATCTATTATTTCAGTTGGCGTGAGTTCAGCAGCCAGTAACAAAAGAACTGATTAATAGAGGCTTAAGAAATAAGATGTTTAATTCTGACATAATAAAAAGTCTTGAGGAGGAAGCTTCCAGCTTTAGTTTGTCAACTCAACAGTATCATCCAGGACGCAGACCTTTTCTCTCTTTTGCCTTTTTTCTGTTCAGCATGTTGGTGACGTGGCTCCATATAATCCCAAGAAGCTGACTCAGCTCCAGGCATCAAAGCCCCACAGAACATGGTCCCAATGAGATGGAAAGGTATTTCAGTTATCTATTGCTGTGTAACCAACCATGCCAAAACTTAGTGGCTTAAAACAACAAGTTATTATTTCTTACACTTCTGTGGGTTGACATGAGTACAGCTGGGGGGTTTTTCTGTCCCACATGGTCTTGGTTGGGGCCATCCACTGAAATGCATTCAGCTGGCAGCTGAGCCAGGATGGAAGATCCAAGAAAGCTTCACTCACATGTCTAGGGCCTTGGTGCTCTTCCACGTGGCCTCTTTATGTGGCTACTTGGGGTTCCTCACAGCATGGTGGTCTCTGAGTAATGAAGTGTCTTTCATGGTGACTGGCTTCCAGGGCAAAAGTGGAGGCTAACAGGCCTTCTTAAGCCCTATGCCTGGAAGTGGCATAGCATCACTTCTGCAGCATTCTAGGGGTCAAAGCAAGTCACAAGGCCAGCTCCAATTCAAGGGGAGCTGTATCCGCAATAAAAGTAAGAAAAGGAAGGAAGGAGAGAGTAGATATTGGGGAGGCAAATGGCAGGGTCTGCTACAGTGAAGCATCAGTTTCCCCTTGAAGAGGTGGTCAGACAAGAGACTATCTTTCTTTAGAGCAGTTGAGTGGCACGGTGGGTGTGTACTACTGCTTGGGGCACCAGGGTAATATAATGGCATCCAGAGTCTTCTCTTTCCCTCTCCCTCTCTCTCCTAGTTCAGTGTGCTCTACCTGCTCATTGCCTCACCCACAGGGGTGAGACCATGGTAGGGAGAGGATGATAGCACATATGGGGAGGGGGAAGAGCCCAGTTATTTGCTTTTTCAAAAAGACGGAAGCATTTGGCACCGCTCCTGGTGCCAAATTGAAATTAATGCTGGCTACACTCCCAGCCTGGCTCCCATCCCCTCTGGAGGGCAGAGTCTCTGCAGTACTGAATCCAGGAAGGTCACTTGCTTGTCACAGGGGAAGGTGGGCGAGGGGCTGCAACAGTCAGGGCCCTGGAAGAAAACTGAATCCAGTTCAGATGCTCAAGGGGCCTTAGAGAAGGGACTGTTCTCAGAGCGTGGGCAGGTTTAGGGGATCAGAGAAGGGAGGTAGAGGCACTGAGAGATTAGCAACAGAGGGAAGCCATTACCACAGTAAAGGCAGGGAGAAGCAGGGGAAGGAACTAGTGTGACCGAAGCCCAGCGAGGGCAGGAGCTGGGGAAGGCATCTAGACAGAGGCTGTAGTTGTGGAGGTGTGTAGCCGCCAGCAGGGACATGATATTGAAGGAGGGAGTTTGAAAGAAATGTCCCACCTCTCTCTCCCCCTGCCTTCTGATCTCCTGCTGGTCCTTCCCATTGGCTACACCCAGTCAGAAGCCGGAGGGCAAGGGAGCCCATGGGTGATATGGGCCATACTACTGATTTCTGGGAAACACAGGGCAGGCAGAGGAGGCTGGAGAATGAATTGGGGTGGGGTGGGCGAAACAATACAGTTGTATTATGCAGATGCCCAAAAGATATGGTTATTTTTGTATAACTACTTTTCAGTACTCCAGAATGTCCCCCATTCATAGATCTGCCACAAGTTACTTAAAAAATCCTTCTCTTGGGAGTTCCCTGGTGGTCTAGTGGTTAGGACTTGACGTTTTTATTGCTGTGGCCTGGGTTCAATCCCTGCTCCAGGAACTGAGATGCTGCAAGCCACTTGGCAAAAAAAAAAAAAAAAAAAAATCCTTCTTTTCTTTGTAGAGAGCTGTTTTATTGAAAAACGATATACATATATAAAAGGGACATGTCAGAAGTGCACAGCTTGATGAATTTTCACAAGAGAGCTTATCCATGTAACCAGATCAAGAAACAGAACATTCCTAGCACCCAGGAAGCCCCCTGAGTCTCCTTCCAGTTATCACTGCCCAGCTCCCCTCCACCAGAGAGCCTGGATTCTGACTCCCAAATAGCACAGGCTCATTCTCCTGTAGAGATAATGTTACAATGGGCATCTTTGTGTCTTCGGATTTTTTATTTTTTATTTATTTATTAATTTTTGTCATTGACTTGTTTTCTTAGGATGAATCTCCAGATTTAGGTTTCCTGGGTTGAAGGGTGTAAACATGTTTATTGCTCTTGCTGTATGAGGCTACATTACTTTCTGAAGGATATACAGATTCCTTATCACTTCTTATCTCAAGTCAGCCACTGAGATTGTAATTGGTGACTCTGGCTTCAGTAGAAGGTAGCCAGGAGGGGGCCAGTTCTGGATCCCATTAGGGAGGAATCTGAAACTCTAAATACCAACAATGCCTGCTCTCTTGGTATATGATGTTTTTGATTGCAAATGACAGAAGCTGCTGTAGGCAGACATGGAGATTATTGCAGGCAATTAGGCAGTCCGGATTCCTGGGTGGGTTTGCAGCTCTGTAGCAGGAACTGAACTCAAATCCCCCCCCCCCCCCCCCCCCCCCGCCCCTGGGCCCAGGCACTTCAGCTCACACCTCCGTGCACTGGAGGTTCAGCCAACATTTGGATCTGTTCCCAGATCCCCCAAGCGGACTTCCCCTCACATCTCATTGGCCACCCCAATATTTCAGTGGGCTCACTTTCTATGAGATTCAGTGCTCTCCACTCAATTCTGGAACACAAATCAGGGTTTTATTAGCAAGGAAGATGTGATGGAAGGGCTTTGTGTGTGGTCAGCCTCTGAGCAGTGCATATACTTGGGGAAAAATAGCTGCTCCAGCCCTGACTTCACACAATCTCTTGGCTCTTGTACCCCATACCTATTAATCAGTCTTTCGTTTCTCAAGGAATTTTTTGTCCAAATTCTGTTTTCTGGGAAAGAAGCTCTGATTTGTCTAACCTGGGTGAGGGGTTCTTGTCCAGTCAGCCATAGCAGAAAGAAGGATTTGGTGACACCACATGCCACCAACATGGAGATTAGGCCACTCGGCAGGGCTGGGCTGGGGTGGGTAGCCTTTGCTGAGTTACCCAAAAACAAAAGAAAGCAGTACCGAGGGCCCCAGTGAAGTAGGGACACCCAAAAGTATTTTTTCCCCCAAACGGTTTGTTATTTCATTTGAAAAAGCATTATGGCAGAAGTCAGAATCCTGTCAGACTACCTGACCCTTATCTTATGGATCAGTACTGTTTTTATTTTCAATGCCATAGGTGGGATGAAATACTTTACAATGTTTTCAGGCTTTAAAGTTCTCAACTTGGCCCTGGCAGTCTGAAGAAATTAAGGCTCAGAGAGGTCAACTGACTTTCCTAAGAGCATGCAGCACATCAGTGGCAGAGCTAGGACTAGAACCTGGATATCTTAACACCTTGCCCAGTGTTCTCTCCATTATATGACTCTGCCCTCCCCTTTTTTGAGAATTATTTTCACAGTCCCTGTGGAGGGGCCATTGTGCCACCTGATAGCAGCCCCCTGGCTCTTGTTATTGTGCCAACAGTGGACATAAAATCTAGACTGGCCAAGTTGGGTTCTCTTTCCTGGGAAGTTGAGATTAAGAAGACAAAGATTGATTTTTTTTAGTTCTTTTTTTTTTTTTTTTTTTGCGGTACACGGGCCTCTCACTGTTGTGGCCTCTCCCATTGCGGAGCACAGGCTCCGGACGCGCAGGCTCAGCGGCCATGGCTCATGGGCCCAGCCGCTCCGCGGCATGTGGGATCTTCCCGGACCGGGGCACGAACCCGTGTCCCCTGCATCGGCAGGCAGACTCTCAACCACTGCGCCACCAGGGAAGCCCTGATTTCTTTTAAACTGGGATCTTCCTCCAGCTTACATGCAATAACCATGATATTCATATAATTTAGCATGCTTTTGGCTGCAAGTAATGGGAATCCAGACTGGCTTAAACAATAAGAAAATGTATTAATTCCTTTAACAAGAGGTGCGGAACCAAGGTGGATTTCAGGTATGGTATGATTACAGTTCCAGCTACACTGTTCTGCAATTCTGTCTAGGCTCCTCCCTCCATAATGTGTTGGCTTTGCTCTCACATTGCTTTCCCTTATGGTTACAAGAGGGCTGCCAGCAACAATAGGGGCAACATGCTTCCTTGTTCTCATCCATGGAGCTAGAAAAAAGCATCTTTCCAGCTCTGGACTGTAAGTCCTTTCTTTCTGTCTGATTAGGCCATTGTCAATTATGTGCCTATTCCTGGACCAGTTGCAGTCTCCAAGAGAATGCTATGCACAGATTGATTTAAAATTAGGTTCCAGGTCCAATCATTGGCAAGGAGGATGGGATGGCTGTGATGGGCTAAGAGTAATTGAGAGCTATCCTGGAGATGTGTGTGAAAATCAATTTCTTTTGGCCATGTAGGCTGAATGGGAGAGGGATGGTTACCTGAACAAATTGGGATCTGTTGGGAAGGAGGAAGGGGGAACAGATGCTGGAGAGCCAAAAATAAAACCATTTTGAGTTATTTCAGGTGGGTTTCTGATCCTTGTTGTCAAAGACTCACTTGGACAATCAACTTCCTGGTCTGCAGCAAAATGCCTTTGCCCAGCCCCTCTGTATCCCGATTCTGATTTTCTCCTCCGTTCTGTAGACTCAGCTGTCGTCAACATTTCCCACCGCTAGCTCATCGTTTTGGCAAGCTGGCATCTCACTCTGCTCCAAGCCCCGCTGATGGAGCTGAAGATCCCTTTAGCAGAATTGATTCTGGCATGTTTTAATTTAAAAAGCCTTGCACTTCTCTGCATGGAGGCTGCTGAAATCTGTGCCCATAAAAGCAGAGAGTAAATTCTTCTGAGGAAAGCCTATTTTTAACAAGTCCTGAACCTAATTGAACTTAATCATTTTTCAGTCGTTGACACTTGAAATTATGAGTCATTGGGCTATATATGGAACTGAGGGCTAGAGCAGCCCTTTAAATATCATATCGATGGTAGATATCAGCTTCCAGAAGAACTTCTCAGGTTTGGAGCTGTGTTTTCACTCAGAATTGTGATAAAGCATGGGTCTCTAGAGACAGCCCTGGGTTCAAATCCTGAATCCCCCACTTACTGCAAAAGTCACTCTATTTTCTCAAGCCTCAGTTTCCTCATCTGTATTGAAAACAAGCTTTTTTTTTTTTTTTTTTTTTGGCTGCAATGCATGGCATGTGGGACCTTAGTTCCCTGACCAAGGATTGAACCCGTGCCCCCGGCAGTGGAAGCACGGAGTCCTAACCACTGGACTACCAGGGAATTCCCTCTTCATCTGTAAAATGAGGCTGGCAACACTTGTCCCAAAACATTTTGTGTGAATCATCAAGGCCTGACATGAAGCTGCTTATGATCATTATTTATTCTACTTTTCATTAATATTCATGTTTTCTTGCAGAAATGTTAATGTGTTTGATTTTGACATGTTGCCCAAATCCCATTAGTAAAATATAATGTCCCACTAACTTCCCTCATGGTTACAACATGGCTGCTAGCAACATCAGGGTCAACATGCTTCCTTGTGCACCATATGACCTTTCTGAAACCAAAAACACAGTAACTTCTAAAACACATCTTGTCCCAAGAGTTTAGGTATAAGAGAATGGAGAACTTAGTAAGACTGAGCTACAAATTCACTCAAGGGGTTGGAGGTAAGGTGGAAATCACAGGCATCAAAATTACCCTAGAAAACCAGTACCCCTAATCATTTCCCTTCAGTAATGTGGCTGCTTCTTGAGTTTAGCCCCAGAGGAAGTGGTTGGCTTATGTTTCAGGGCCATTTGTATGAAAAAATGTCTATCTTTAAACCATCAAATGCGGTTAGGCCAGTGAAAAATGCTCATGCCAGGAGTCACAGGTGATCTGGGTCAGACTGGGGTGCCCATGTCAAGCTCACAGAGTGTGGGGTGGGTGCTCCTAAAGAAAATTGATGGACAGATTCCTCTGCACCCGTGGTTATTTGTCTCAAGTTCTTTCTTTTTTTGCAGAGCAGAAAGATCTGAGTTCTGGACTTCTCTGGTGGTGCAGTGGTTAAGAACCTGGCTGCCAATGCAGGGGACACGGGTTCGAGGCCAGGTCCGGGAAGATCCCACGTGCCGCGAAGCAACTAAGCCCGTGAGCCACAGCTACTGACCCTGCGCTCTAGAGCCCATGAGCCACAACTACTGAGCCCACGTGCCACAACTACTGAAGCCCATGCACCACACTACTGAAGCCCGTGTACCTACAGCCTGTGCTCCACAGCAGGAGAAGCTACCGCAATGAGAAGCCCACGCACCACAACGAAGAGTAGCCCCCGCTCGCCACAACTAGAGAAAGCCGGCGGGCAGCAACAAAGACCCAAGCAGCCACAGCCAAAAATAAATAAATTTATTAAAAAAAAGAAAAAGAGAGAGAGAGAGAGAGATCTGGGTTCCTTTGTAGTGTACGTACCCAGCAGGGTTGCTGTAAGTACGGGTGAGTGTGAGATGGGGAGTAGGGAGACAGTGAGAGGACATGCAGGTGAATGAGAGAGGAGATGGAATGGTGATGGAAAACGCCCCGTCTGTGCGAGTCACAAAGGCGCCCGTTCCAGGGTTCCGAGAACGCCCGGACGTGAGAATGGGGGTTGGCTCAGCGCAGCCGCACAGCAATCAGTCCTCCCGGCGCCGTCGGACACGCAGCTGCAGTGGCCGTTGGACACGCGGTGGGAGCTGTCCTGCAGGGCGTCCCTGGTAAGTTTCACTGCGCGCGCAGCCGCGCCTGCTGCTCCACAGCTCCCCCTGCTGGGGAAAGCAAAGACGTGGCGGCTGCCCCTCTCCCCTTCGGACGTTTAGCTGCCCCTAAACCTGGAAAATATCTTGGCCCCCATGAATTAAACGTAAATAAATTACAGTGTGTAAAATAACTCCAAGGAAAGTACAACAAACTTCCATTTCCCCCTGTAACGATCCCAATTTTAAAAAATCTGTGGGTGTTTCTGCACCTCTGCTTGATTAGTGCTCCAAGCACATGTTTAAACCATGTTATGCATGCAGCCTTGGCTTCATTTTTTTTACAGGATCCTCCTCTCTCAGACTTGGAATTTATAACCCACATAGTGGCCTGTCCCAGGGGCCCTGCCCTTCAGGGGTCAGGATTTTCTTTTAAGGTCAGATTGTTAAAATTCAGCAGCAGAGGAGGATCCAGCCTCCTCTACCCCAGCTAATTAAATATTAGACAATAAAGTCTTCTCCCACCTGGGAGGAGACTTTATTCATTTAAATAGCATTTGCTAAGAGCTTATCATGTGCCCAGGACTACAGATACTGTAGTGGATAGACTGAGGTCCGGGGAGCAGGAGGCATGTTTGTGATGCTCCCTGACCTGGACCTCTAGATCTCTTAGCACTTTCCAGCGCACACAGATGGGCAGCTTTGAGATTCCTCCCAGGAACCACAGACTCAAATTCCTGCTGGCTCCAGGCAGTTACAGGAAATGTGGGAATTGGGGGGAGGAGGAGTTAGGCAATGGGGAGGAATGGAGCCTGCAGCCAGGAGTGTGAGTGCATGACCCATATTCACATCTTAAAACACTGCCTGCTAAAAAGAACTGAAGGCAGGTTGAATTTGTCCTGTGGGCCTCAAGTTTGAGACCCCTGACTAAGAGGGTGGTGTGCCAGGGCCCAGGACACCCTGCAGGTGCTCTCTGAAGGCCCAGCTGTGAGAATGGGGGTCGATCTGTTCCCAGGGAACAGAGTGGGTCCAGCCCACAGAGCACAGAAAGGGAAAAACTTGTGTTGGTGTCTGGAAGCCGGAGAAAAGCCAGTATCCCAGGGGGAGCCTGGTTGTGAGTGTGTGTATGTATCAGCGAAAAGGTAGGCGTTGACGGAGCCTCCAGCTCCTGGGGAAAAACACACAACACAACCAGTTAACTCAAGGGCAAGATAAACTGACACTTGAAAATCCTGATTCACAGACAAGTTACATTCATCAGACACCTGTCATGTGCTAGGCACTGCGCTAAGAGCTTTATATACATTATGCTGAGTGTGGGGGTGAGCATCCCCATTTCTATAGATCAGGAGACTGAGGATCAGAGAGAGAAATCACATTGTCAGTGAATTTCAAGCATACTTTATTTAGTCATGCTTTTAGAAGGGTGCATTACAGATCCACTTAGGATCAAAAGAACCCTTAAACATAGAAAAGCTTCTGCACGATGTGAAATCGGAGCTGCACAAAATTCTAGAATTGAAAGAGGTCCTAAAGTGAGTATTCTTTGCCCAAACCTTATCAGTCTAATAAATCCTGCCATAGCCTCTACCCGTACCTTGAGGGCTCTTCCAGAAATAATCAAGCTATGGAACCATAGTCTTTATTCCACTTCCCTGCCTGTGGGAATTTTCCAACATTAGATATTTTCCTTCAAATATGATTTACCAAAAATCAGTTAGTCCTCAAACCCTCTAGAAACCCTCTAGAACATATTAGGGAAACGCCAGAGGTCTTACAGTCTCAGCCACTATATTCTTATCACCCAGCAGATTGAGA
This sequence comes from Delphinus delphis, assembly GCF_949987515.2. Classification (NCBI taxonomy): domain Eukaryota; kingdom Metazoa; phylum Chordata; class Mammalia; order Artiodactyla; family Delphinidae; genus Delphinus; species Delphinus delphis. The sequence continues at coordinate 8,885,836 of NC_082695.1, forward strand.
ATCATTTTCAAGATAGTGGATCATGTAGGGCAGGAATGATCTAGGCTGCAATGAACAAAATACTTGATAAGGGTGCCTTAAACAATAGTGACACTTAGTTATTTCACTTAACGAGAAGCCTAGGGTAGGCGGTTCCAAGGATGGGGCAGTGGCAAAGTGTCAGTGAGGCCCTAAATTTCCCCCCATATTTCTTCTTTGTTCTCTTTAGTGTGACAGTGATATTTCTCCTCCTGGTCACAGGATGGTTGCTCCAGCACCAACCATTGTAACCTTCACAATAATTTCCAAAAGCAAAAGAGAGGGGAACATGGACAAGCTCTTTTTATCACAAAGGAATAGGAATAGACATCTCCTTATGTCTCTTTGGCTAGATCTGAGTCACATGTTCATCTTTCAACCAATCATTGACAAAGGGAAATGGGTTACTATGATTAGTGGGAACCAATCATGATTCATCCTCTGGAACTGGGCAGATTGAGGAGGGATAAGCTCAGAGTCCTGTTAGGAAAGAAGAAGTCAGAGCATTCTTAGAGTCATACTAGTTGCTGTAGCAAAGATGCCCCCTCATTTCATTGGCTTAACACAACAGAAATTAATTTCTCTTTTTTGTAACAGTCCAATGAGGATTTCGTGGTTGGCAGGTGACTTCTTCCACAAGTTGATTTAAGAGACCTGTCTTGTGGCTCTGCCCATCTATGGCTGCGCCTCACATAGATGTCAGATTGGGAAGACAGGATGGAAATGTCACATCCACTTCTTAAAAAGTCATGGTCTGGAAGTGACACACCTCTCTGCTCACATTCCATGGGTGAGAATTCGTAGCTCTGCCTGGATTCAGGAGGAGCTGGGAAGTGTAACCCCTGGCTAGGCAACTACCTTAGCAACAACCCTTCATGAAGGAGAAGTGACTGTTGGAAGGCGATTAACTCGTCTCTTACAGGCTGATCTTCTTACATCCCTGCTTTTAAGGAACATCTTGGCTTTTCCAGACCTCTTGGCCAGTCACTTCCCAGTGGGTACTGCCGCCTACACTAGACCACACATCAGTCTCTGAACACTCCTTTTATTCACTTGCTTCTCAGCCTTTGCCCAGGCAGTTCTCTTTACCCCAAATTCCTTCCCCACTTTTCTTCTCTGCATGGTGAACTCCTATTAATCCTTCAAAACCCAAATTGAAAATCATCTCCTTTTTGCAGCCTTTTCCACTATTTTGCCCTGGGCAGGGTTCATACCACCTTGAAGGTTAACTTATCCCTGAATTCCCTACAATATTTAGCACACAGTAGGGGCTTAGTTTTTATGCTAAAGAGATCTAGGTACTTCAGGCATGAGAACTCATTTGGTTGCAAGTGACAGAAAACTCATCTCGGATTGCTTTAGGAGAATATGTTGGTTCATGTAATTGGACATGACCCAGAGGTATCTTCAGGCTTGGCTATATCCAGGGGCTCAGATGATTCCCCTACGGTTCAATTTCTCTTGATTTTGTCTTCTGTCCTCAGTGATAGCTTTATTCTCAGGCTCCCTGAAGAGGCAAGATGGCTGCCAGCCACTCCCAACCTCATTCACATAGGTTAAAGTGCAGCAGGAAACAGAGTTTCTCTCTTCCTGTGTGTGCAAGCTTAAATTCCACTATTCACTCTGCTTGGACTAGGCAAGGTCATGTGCCCATTCCTGAACTGATCACTCAGGCCAGGGGGCTGGAATTATGCAGATTGGCCAGGGATCTGGCACTCTGATTGACCCATCCAGAGTCATAGGTTGCAATCCAGAAGTTGATGGAGTAGGGTCAACCTCAGGGGCGCAGAAAATGACCAGGAGTAAGGGAGGGAGTGGCTTCCCACTGGAAATTCCAGGTATTGCTACCAGGAGACAGAGGAATGCTGGATGCCCCGTAAGCCCACATAATTTTTTTTTTTTTTTTTTTTTTTGTGGTACGCGGGCCTCTCACTGTTGTGGCCTCTCCTGTTGCGGAGCACAGGCTCCGGACGCGCAGGCTCAGTGGCCATGGCTCACGGGCCCAGCCGCTCTGCGGCATGTGGGATCTTTCCAGACCGGGGCACGAACCCGTGTCCCCTGCATTGGCAGGCGGACTCTCAACCACTGTGCCACCAGGGAAGCCCACACATAAATATTTTTTATGCTGAACCTTCATCCTATGAAAAGACCCATATCGCACCACATCGTAACAGCCACTGTTTACTGAGGACTTACCTTGTGCCAGGCTTAGTGCCTTACATGCTGAACAACCTGTGAAGTGGCTTCTAGAATTTCTCCTATTTTCCAGATGAGGAAACCAAGGCCCAGAGAACTGAAATGACTTGCTCAAACTTAACAAGTGGCCAAGGAGGAATTTTTGCTGAGATCTGATGGTTGACACAGCAATGCTTTAAACCACTGCACTGTAGGACCCCTCAGTGGGTGGCAAAGCTAGAAGTTTCTTGTTTAAGAATCTAGCTCCTAAAGCCTGGGAGTTGGGGTGCAGTGGATCTTACAGCACCATAGGGCTCAGAGGGTTAGCATTGTCGCCTTCTTTGAATACCTAATGTCTCTCAGTACTACTGGCTCCTGCTTTAAAAGTGGGGGGGAGTGTCCCCACAGCTGAAGCTGGGCGAATTTCGATGTAACCCCATCAGAGGAGACACTGCCCTGATGCCATCTTGCCCCTCTTCTTTGGGAACACAAGGAGCAAGAGGGTAACAGACATGCCAGAACCATCTGCCTGGCTCCTAATAATAAATCATGAGAGGAACAGGTTTCAGGCAAACATTGCTTAAAAAAAAAAAAAAGCCTCTTCTCACACCCGGGCAGCCATCTGCCGTGTCCTCCTCGTGTGCCAAGCTGTGGGAGGAGGAAGGTCTGCGGGAGGTGGGGAAGGGAGAGGGTGCTGCCGGGTCCTGCACCACCAGCAGGGGTGGCTCACAAGTTCTCTTCCTTTCGCCACTGTGGACAGGTATCGCAGAGAGAGAAAGGAGCACTTGCTAGCTTTGACCTCCCTGGATACAATGTCTGAGGAGAGCGAAAGCACAATTCCTTCAAGATGTGGATGGTGGGTAACAGCAGCTCCTACATACAGAGGGCTTACTGTGGGGTCAGGCATTGTGCGGTCCTCTGTACACGTATTAACTCAACTAATCCTGACAACAAATCTATGTGTGCCCATTTTATAGATGAGAGACTGGAGACTCAGAGATGTTAAGTGACTCACCCAAGGTCACACAGCAAGACCACCTCTTCAGTATGCAGTAATGAGGTCCAGCTTCCTCTCCACCCTGGCAACCCAGGGTGGGTTTTCCATGTAACACCTAAGCAGTTGACATCACCCAAGGGTGGTCTTCCTACTCCAGCCCTGCCCCAAGCACTCTTCTTGCCCTCCACCCTTAAGCTGAAATGTGGGCTTTTCTAGTCACCTAACCTGTTGCTTAACACTCACCCTGTCTCACTCAAAAGAAGCACAGAAGAAAAGACCCTGAAAATTCCCAGGAACCTTCGGAGAAGACCAAAGAGCAGCTGGCCGAGGCAGAGCTTCAGAAGCTGAGGCAGCAGTTCCGGAAGATGGTGGACAGTCGGAAGTCCTTTAACTTCTGCTCCCAGCAGAAGATCACAAACCAGCAGTAAGTGATGCTCAGAGTTCTGTACTGAGTGAACTTGGAGAAAATGTTGGGTTTGGTTTCATGGGGCTTGCCTTCTGATGGGGTCTGGGGCAGGGACCCACTTGGAATAGCTTCAGTGGGGAGAGGAGATTTATTCTCAGAGTTCAGGGTGTCTCAGGGACTCCAAGGGGAGCAGCGCACCCATGTCTCAGTGAAGGACCCAAACAAGAAAGTGATTCTGGTTCCTGTTTCTTTCAACACATGGGTTTTGTTCTTTCCTCTCTGAATCTCAGCCGTGGCTGGTGGGAGATGGCTGCCTCCAATTCTTGAGCGACCAAAGGCCACACAGAGAGACTGTTCTTAGTCAATTCCAATCCCAAAATTCCCAGGAGAGGGAGAATCTGATTGGCTTAGCTTGGGTCTGGTGTCTACTTCTGGCCCATTCAGCTGTGGCCTGGGGGGGGTGCTGAGCCATAGGACAAAAAATAGCTATGGGTATCCCCAGCGGTTCTAGCAGTAAAGGTGGGGAGTTCCCAGAGAAGGGGAAATCACCAGTCGGTGGATACCCCAAAGGACGTTTCCTGCTTGTGCGTTATTATGGGATCTGCAGGCCTGAATATTTGAAATTGAGTTGCCCTAGAAATTATGGTGTGTATAGTTTCTTTGGGCAACAGAAGGGTGTTCCCTGAGGTTGAATAAACAAACATTAAACAAGCATTCTTAGATTCCGTCCAAAGAAATGTGATTCCTTAACCACATTCATAATGTTTATACAGGCAGTAACTGCCTATTGTTAGAAAATTTTACTGTTAGATGATGTGTGAAGTTCAGAGGGTAGGGAAAAGGGGTTCTTTAGATTTTCCATGGATTGGTTCACTCAGAGCCACTGCTAGTCCATATGGGATCATTACGTGAATTAGAAAAAGGCACCCTTTCTCAAAGACCCTTTAGTGCCATCTGCTGGAAACATTGTCATTATGTAGGGATTTTGTTAAAACAAGACAAAGTGTCTCGCAGAAAAGTGGAGTAAATCAACAAATCAATGACATGTTTTCAAGCAGATGGTGCTCCCTTGGGCTGTGCAGTCCACAACCTGCACATCTGTGCTGGTGACCCTGATTCACAGCCTACCCTTGGTGGGCATCAGGAAATGCCTACTTCTTGATGTGGTTTCAGTTTTTCTTGAATCTTACTTACCCTTCTGCATCTCACTCTACCCCGATCCATTTGATCTGGTTTCACTGTGGTGGAACTGAAGGGGAGGAGAGTGGAAGAGACCTGGGGTGAGGTGAGTGAGGTGCTTAGGGTGTAATATTTAAGGAGGTGCTTTTCCCCAGCGCAGACCCTGCACCTATACCACCCTGAAAATGAAGACCTCCTTAAATTCTGGGGCACCTCACTCCCCTCACTGCAGTCCCAGCCCTGCCTAAAGGCGGACAAACCTTCCTTTTGCTTTTCCGACCTCACTGCACCCCCGAAAGCCTAACTCTGACTTACTATCCGGTTCTCTCTCTCTCTTTTCTCTGCACCTTAGCAAAGACCCCTCCCAAGAGGGGCTTAGGGGGAGAAAAGTCCCAAGGGCCAGGTTAAGAAGACAAGATGCTCTAGAACTGGGCATGCACTCCAGTGGTTGTTAGCCACATGTGGCTATTTACATTTGCAATTTATTAAAATAAATAAAATTAGAAATTCAGTTCTTCAGTTGCACCAGCCACGTTTCAAGGGCTCAATAGCCACACATGCCTGATGGATGCTGTCGGACAGCGCAGCTAGAGGACGTTTGCATCACTGCAGAATGGTCTACTGGACAGTGCTGCTTTAGAACATCAGTCAGCAAACGGTGGCCAATGGGCCAAGTCTGAGTGGCTGCCTGTTTTTGTAAATAAAGTTTTATTGGCACACAGCCACGCCTCTTCATTTTTGTGTTGCCTATGATTGCTTTGTTGAGTAGTTGCAACAGAGACCCTCTGGCCTGCAAAACCCAAAGTATTTACTCTTTGGCCCTTTATAGAAAAAGCTTTGCAGACCCCGCCCTTGAACATTCTTTGCTGTTCTAGAGTGGCGCTTCCAAAACTTTAAAGTGCGTACAGGTCACTTGAGGATCTTGTTACAAAGCACATTCTGATTCAGTAGGTCCTGGATTGAGACCTGAGCTGCTGCATTTCTCCAAGCTTCCAAAGGGCAGTGAGGCAGCTAGTCTGCAAACCGCACTGAGCAGCAGGAATAGGCTGCCCAGACTTTGCCAGAAACTCGGCCTCTGTACCATTTCCTGTTGCTCAGTTGCCGTGCAGTTGCCTGAGTCTTCTTTTCTCTTTTAGAAATCCCTGGTTGCTCACGTCCCCGACACCCTCTCTTCTCCAGAGCAGACAGAGGAAGAGAAGGAGACTCATGTCAGCCAATTTCATAAATCAGTAGCCCCTGAGTAGAAAAGTTGGTGGGGGTTAGAGGTTCCTGTGCAGCTCTGTGTTGATGCACAATTGAAAGATCCTGCCTCATGGGCTTGCCTCTTATTACCAGAGATAACTGGCTGTAAAGCCGGAAAAGAAAGTCTGCAAAATCAGACAGATGTCAGTGAGCTGCTGGCAAAAGAGAACTTGGGGGCTCTCACCATGACTAGGTAATGGGTTTTGACAGGCACAGCTGCAAATTGTTCTGAGGAGTAAAAAAAAAAATGCCGCTCAGAGAAGGGCGGAGCAGTGGAAGTTGCAGTGAACTGGGTCAAAGGACATCTGAGTTCTGGACCTGGGTTGGAGACCTTGGGTGAGTCTCTTCCACTTGCTGGGGTGGGAAGTACCCCTCTGAGTCTCCTTTCAGGACCAAGGGGCCTGGAGTGTCTGATCCAGGCAAACTCAGGGGTTCAGGGTTAATCACATGCTGCTTTCCCAACAGCAAGGAAATCAAGACCCTGCAGGAGGAGCAGGATGAGATCACCCTGCTTTTGAATCTCATCAAGTCCTCCAGGAACTTGGATCTGAATGAGAAAAACTACATGGAGCTGTGTTTCCTGCTGCAAACCAAGGAGGACTACGAGGCCCTGATTAAATCGATGAAAGTGCTGTTGGCTGAACTGGATGAGAAGGTGTGGTCTTTCTCTTAAAGGGTTAACCAGAACACCGAGCAAGGGGAAGGAGTGCAGGAGGTGTACTCCCCACCATATCCCCACCGTTGGCTTTTCTAAACGTGACTGTGGTCACTGTCTCCACCACCATTGTAACCCCTGATCTCTCAGCTCTATTGATCCATTTCCTCACTGTGGTCTCCACTGCCTCCCCATTACAGTAAGACTAAATGCCCCAATCCTTACTGTATCAGTCAGGAGAGGTTAGGTTATGCTGCAGTAACAAAATTCCCTCTCCCCAACTCAGTGGTTTAAAACAACAAAGGTTTCTTTCCCATTCATGGTTTATGTCTATCGCGGATTGGCTAGGGGCTCCTATATCCTCTCATCCTGGGGCCAGGCTAATGGGATAGCCCCCATCTTGAACGTTGCCAGGTACTGTGGTAGAAAAAAGTGAGTCCTGAGGGTCTCACACTGGCAGTTGAATGCTCCAGTGACATGTGTCACTTCTGTTCATGACTCATTGGCTCAAGATAGTCTACCAAACCCGTAGTTTGGTAGACTATCTTGACCCAAAATAGTCAACTCTACCCATTCACAAAAGGGCCTAGGAAGTGCAACCCTCATGGATCCAGAAAGCAAAGAGCTAGAGACATTTGCTATACAGTGTTAATCCCTTAGTATCGTTTGAAAGACCCTGCCTACCCCTCTAGGCTCATCCCATGTCATTTCTTCCTTAACTCTTCACACTCCAGCTGCAAAAGACTTCTTTCTTTCTTTCAAATAATGCTGAGCCTTTTCTCACCTCAGGGCCTTTGCACATGCTCCCCACACTGCCTTACCCTAGTTGCTTATCTTTATGTCTCAGCCTGAAGGTGACTTTCTCAGGGAGGCCTTCTCTATGCCCTCTCTCCGGTTTAAAGTATATGCCCCTGGTGTTAGTTTCTTGGCCAGGAACAAATAGCACACTCTGTAGGGTACTCGGACGAGTAGGGCATTCTGGAACCTGGAGTAAATACCACAACCTCTCTTTCTTCTCACCTCTGACCCCAACTACAAGGAAGCCATTGTGGATCCTTCCCGGTTAGCTTCCTGGGGCACAGAGCAGGGTGGAGAGTAGATCTTGGGGGGCGAATAGAAGATCCCAGTGCACCCCCTACCCTCTTTCATGTCACCCCATGGCACCTCCTTCACAGTACCTTTCACGGTGGTAATTATGCCTTAATATGGGTGTTGTCTAATGTCTCCCTAACCTGTCACCTGCGTGAGTCTGTTTTGTTCCCTACTGTACCCCCTGTTCCTATCCCAGTGTCCAGCACCTAGCAGGTCCTCAATAAATATTTACTGACTGAATGAATCTGGAAATCTCATTACACCTTTCTTCTGCTTCAAACTCTTCAGTAATTTCCAACTCTTGCTGTGATAAGGGCCCAAGTTCCTGGTGTATTTGCCGGCTCTGCTGCCTCAGCCCCTCCTGCCTCTTCCACCTTCTCTCCTGCCTCCTTCTCCTCTGTGCTCCATCCACACTGGCTGCCTTCATGGATCCACAGTGCTGTCTCTCACCTCCAGACCTTTGCACATGCTGTTCCCCCTGCCTGGAGTGATGTTCCCCGTCCTCTCTGCTTGGGGGAGTCTTATTCATCCTTTGCGTCTCAGCTCAAATGCTGTTTCTGCAAGATAGTTGTCCCCTCATCTTTCTCTGCTACATGCCCCTGCTGTGTGTGTGCAAATTACCATCTATCTCCTCTCTCCTAGGGCTCATCATGCTTCCTGGCTTGTTTCCAGTCCTAGATTGTAGGTTCCCTGAGGGCAGGGACCACTCTGTCTTGGTTACCATCATACCCCTGTTGTCTGGCACCAAGCAGGGGCTTAATAAAACTGATGAATGAGTGAATGAATGAATGAGTGGACAAACATATGAATGTATGAGAAAGGAGGCAATAAAAGTGAAGAAGAAAAATGGGGATGTGGATTCTCAGAAACATTAGAAAAGGCAACCTAGTTTTGGAATCCTCCAAAGAGTACGGCACTCACTGCCCAACACAAAAACCCACTTGGTCTAATTCCATCTCAGTGCAGGCAGCTCCCAGAATCCCCTCCTGCTGTGTCCGCCACACAATGCCCAGAGCTTTGTCCTTTCAAGGGGTCAGTGGAGGTGAGGATATCACTGGGCCCTGCTTAGCCTCACAAAATAATTAATAAGCTGATGCCTTCCTGCTGAGCATCTAGTGTAGGCAACGTATTTCCCCATCAGCCACAGCCTTGGCTAATGTCTCCCATTGGGCTGAAGCCTAATTACTTTCAGCATCACAAAAGCAGCGTCTGACATAAAGGTGCCAAAGGGAATACAGCTCTGAATTTAATCACAAGAGCTGATGCCACAGCTTCCTTTGGCAAGTAGGTGGAGCCCTAGGACTCTGGGGGTCAACTCGGGCTAGGGCAGGCATCCTTTCAGAGCATGTGATGCCACACCTAATATATGGTGGAGGATGCTGCCCTCCCATATATCAAAACAAGTCATTTGTTTTATTTCATAAGAGAGCTGGAGGGGGTTTGTGTTGAGGATGCTGCCTTGTGCATAGAACAGGAGAGGAGAATGGAGTAGAATAGGAACCTGACTTGACTTGAATCTGACTTTGTCAGCACTGATGAAGTAATTTGTTTTTGCTGTGAGGGAGTTTGTGGGGGAGTGTATGTGTGTGTGTTCCAGCTAACGTCCAAAGCCTGGCTAATATCAATCATAAACAGCATTCATATACCTTACTAGTTTTGGGTGAGACCCAATGGCTCCCTTGGTGCCTGATCTTTTGCTTGAGAATGTGTTGGGCTGCAAGTATTGATAATAGAATTCTTGACTGGAAGCAACTGGGAGAACAGAGGTTTGTTTTTCTCACTTAATATGATGTCTGACTAGAAATAGGCCATCCCAGGGATGGTTTAGCAGCTCTACAATGATGGGTTCTTCTTTTTCTCTATGACTCTCTTGACCAGCCTTCCCCTCATGGTCACAAGATGGCTGCCAAAGCTTAGCTAGTATAATGTCTCATATAATTGCATTCAAAAATAGGAAGAAAGGATGGGAAGTTTTTGTACATGATATTCTCTTCTTATGAGAGGGAGAATATTTTACAAAATTCCTCCAGCAGATTTTCTCTGATTGGCCAGGGCTAGGGTATATGCTCATTCCTTGGCCAATCACGGGCCAAAGGGAAATGGAATTTCTGTAATTGCTTTGGGGTAGACCAGGGGCAGCAGATTACAGTGCAAGCACCAAGTCTGGTCTGTTTGTTTATGGCCCTCCAGCAAAGAATGGTTTTTACATCTTAAATGTTTACTTTTTAAATGGTTATGTGAGTACCTACATACTAATCTCTTCGTCCTTGAAGCCTAAAATATTTACTATTTAGCCCTTTAAGATAAAGTTTCCCAACCCCTAGTTTAGACCAATGATGATTTATCCCTTGGGTTTGGAGGCAGAGCCCACCTTCCATAAGTAGATTACTGGCAATAAGAAAATGTTTTTATCTCATATAACAGGAAGTATAAAGATAATGCAAGCTTCAGGGTTGGTTGAATCAGCAGCTCAATTAGGTTATCAAGGTATTTGTCTTTGTCCTTTGGGGACAAGACAGCAGCAGCAGTTCCAGGGACCACATCCAGATGGAACAATACCGTCAGGAGAAGACAGACCATCTCTTCCTATGACTCTCTTAGGAATGAGGAAACTTTTTCCAGATGCTTCCCTACCAGACAGCCAGAGGCTCCAACTGGTTTAGTCTTGCCCATCCCTGAATAAATAAATCATAAGAAGAGTGATTAGAGTTACCATGCTTGGCTTGGATCAGTCTTCTGGGGTGGGATGGGTATTCTTTCCCAAAACACCCACGACGGGTTAACCACCCACCATGTCCACCACAGTACAGTTCTGGCTGTTGTCACCTCTGCCAGCCTCCTGGTTCTGGAACATTCTTCTGTCTTCCATTAAGCATCTCTTGCTGCCTAAAAACCATCTTTCATCACTTTTCTGTGGGTCTTCCATGACCCTAAATGTATGAGTAGACCAGTGGCTGGTCTGACAGGCTGAGCCTGACAACATGAAGGCTTTGGCCTAACATGTTAAAAATCAGGAGATTTCATGTAAAAATTCAGATATCTGGCTTCCCTTTTAAAAAAAACTGGAAGATCTGGCAATATTGGGCCTGAATTTCCTTGAAGCAACTGTAACTACATAGTGTTGTGGGTGACACTGCCATTCTTTATGTTTTCCTCTCTAACAGATCCCTGACTTTATTCAGGTGAGCATGTGCCCAGCTAAAAAGCTACATTTCCCATTTTCCCTTGCACCTAAAGGTAGACAATGAAATGTAAGGGGATATCTGTTAGGGGTGTCTGGGAAAGTTTTGCTTTCCAGGTATAGGTCGTACCCTTCATCCATATTGCTTCCTCTACTTTCCTCCCTGGAACATAACTGTGTGAAGGCTGGTGCAATGGCAGCCATCTTTTGAGGGAGAAGCCAGGTGAATTACAGAGATCTCGTTTTTACCTCCTTGAGTTACTGAACTTAAGCCAGCAGTGTATTATGAGAGAAAGATAAACCATAATTTGTTTAAACCATTGTTAGTTGGGCTTTCTGTAATTTGTAGTTGCATGTGTTTCTAATTGATACAAGCTGCTGCCCCTGAAGGAAGGCTGCTGAGATCTGTGCCCATAAAGGCAGAGAGGGTAAACTCTTGTGAGGAAAGCATATGTTTTTTAAAATGCTTCATTTTATTTTATTTTTTGGCCACACCGCACGGCTTGTGGGATCTTAGTTCTTCCACCAGGGATTGAACCCGGGCCCTCAGCAGTGAAAGGGAGGAGTCCTAACCACTGACCACCAGGGAATTCCCAAGGAAAGCATGTTTTTAGCAAGACCTGAACCTAATTGAACTTAATCATTTTTAGTTGTTGACACTTGAAATTATGAGTCACTCAACTGCCAATGCCCCTTTTTAACAGCAAATGTTTGGTAATACCTCCTTTACAATCCTGAAGTGAAATTCATAGATGATATAATCCTTTATCCTTCTTCTTTTAAATCAATATGATGCCATAACTATAATGCAAAGGAAAAATAAAGGAAAGCTACTTATACTAAAATTATATGTATTTCGATACGTGCATGTTTTGGCCTGACTTATCGAGACCGGGGCCAGCAAATTGCTCTGCAGAGGCCCTGATAGTAAATATTTTGACTTTGTGGGCCACACTACTCCACTCTGCCTTCATAGTATGAAAGCAGCCATAGACAATGCAAAGAATGGGCATGGCTGTGTGCCAATAAAACTTTATTTATGAAAACAGGCAGTGGGGGGCTTCCCTGGTGGTCCATTGGGTAAGACTCTGTGCTCCCAGTGCAGGGGGCCCGGGTTCGATCCCTGGTTGGGAAACTAGATCCTGCATGCATGCGACACCTAAGAGTCTACATGCTGTAGCTAAAAAAAAGAAAAAGGATCTTGCATGCCGCAATGAAGATCCCACGTGCTGCAAGTAAGACCCAGTGCAACCAAAATAAATAAATAAATATTAACAAACAAACAAACAAAAAACAGGCAATGGGGCAGATTTGGCCCAGGGCCTTAGTTTGCAGACCGCTGGTCTAAAAGATATAGTCAGAGGCCAGTATTATTGATATGCAGAATCACTGAAGATTCCACACTGCAGACCAATTTGGACTTGTTGTATCCACAACTCAAAGATGATGATCCAGGTTGTGCTGGTGTCATGATTTCCAAAATGGTGGCCAACTCTTGGTAAAGTTCCAAACAAATCAACGAACATTCTCTTGATTTATACAGTGACTACATTCCTGGATAATTAAGTGTCTATTAAAACCTAATGAAAAATACTGTGTGTGTATATGTAAAAGACAGTTTGATTCTAGGTACAGAAAATTATAGAGAGGTTCTTCACCTGCCTAATATCCTGAGGGGCACTGGAAAGTCAAAAGGGATGGAGGACAATTCTTGGATGTTTGGTGCTGTCTTACATGTTGCAGGGTATGTGACATCTCATGACCTGCCATTAAGTGCCACTAGCATCGTCATCATTGCAAGAGCAAAAAACAAAACAAAACAAAACAAAAAACAAAGGTTACAGAAGGCTTCTTGGGGGAATAATGCCATTTCTGCTGGAAACCGTGGCTTTACGGCCAGGTGAAATTTTCGCCCACAGGTAAGTGAAATGTACATGCACGGGTGAGAGTAAAAACCCTAAGTTGCCTCATTTTGCCCCAAACTGGCTAAGGTTAAGTTGAGTTGAGCATACACCCAAGAGAGAATTAAAATTCCATTCATGGGAAAAGAAAGAACATTGCAGTTTTTGTTTTACCACACTTGAGTTAGTGAACTGGCACATTTGTACCCATACAGATGTTAACACAGCTGGGTTTTCTCTCTCTCTCTCTTTCTCTTTTTCTTTTCAGATCATTCAGATGGAAAAATATATATATAAACCAAAGACAGATCTTCTCAAAAATACAGGAGGCCAATAACCCCCAGAAACTGCAAAAACGGATCCACGTTTTGGAAACCCGTTTGCATCTCGTACGTAAGGTGTTCTCTGGGGGAATTCCCTGGTGGTCCAGTGGTTAGGACTCCATGCTTCCACTGTAGAGGGCACGGATTCTATCCCTGGTCGGGGAACTAAGATCCCACGTGCTGCAACGTGACCAGAAAACAAACAAACAAAAAAAACTCTGCAAACAACTCTGCCTCCCTTTGCTAAGAGGGAAGAATGATGTCTGTGAAGCCATTAGCAGAACATACTCATCTCATTGGTTGAGTCGGGATAAGGTGAACGATGGTGTGCACACAGGCCAGGCAGCACTCCAACCATTGTTCTGTGGGCCTGGGGTGGGAGGTGAGGGGAAGACCCTTCAACCCTCTGGCTGCCTTCTGGAAGCTTGTCTCATGCCCCAGGAGTGAGCCTTATTTTGAAGCAGAGCCCTCTTTGCAGGTCACTGTACACTTTGACAAGATGCTGACCACCAATGCAAAGCTCCGGAAGGAGACTGAGGACCTACGGTATGAGAAGGCTGCTTATGACAACATCTATGAGCAGATTCATCGGCGCTTGTTGATGCAGAAGAAAACAATGAATATGGCCATCGAGCAGTCTGCGCAGGCCTATGAGCAGAGGTGGGCTGGGGGAGAGACCCTGGGGGCAAAGATGTCTCAGCCCCCTGCTGAGCTTCCTACTCTGGGCCACCTCTACCCACTGTGCTTATGTGTTGAGGAACCTGAAATCATCATCATAATAACTCTGAGTGCTGATTGTGTGTCAGCCAAGCATGATGCTAGATGCTCTGGGTAGTATTTCAACCTTCACAACAGCCCTAGGAGTTATTATCCTCATTCTACAGACCAGAAAATGGAGGCTTAGAGATGCCAAGATACTTACCTGAGATCCAAATAAATGGCAGATGTGGTGGAGTTGCGACTCAAACCCCTATGCTGTACCATCTCCCCCAGGTGTCCCTGCCTCTAGTCCTAGGGGTCCCTCTCAGTCTGGGCTGTCTCCCGGCTTCACACCTAGAGGGGCAAAAAGCATGCAGTTTAGTGGTGAAGAGTGCAGATTTTGGAGTCAGAGAGATCTGGGTTTGAACCCTGGCTCCATCACTACTACATTGTTGGAGGACCCCTTCAGGTGGTAGTGAGGATTAAATAATATGTGTATATAAGCGAGTGGCTGGGACATAGTACTTGACAAGTGGTGATGATGATGGTACTAGTGATAATGGTGATGTGTGATGATGCTGATGGTGGTGATACTGCTGATGGTAATGATGATACTGATGGTGGTGGTGGTGGTGATGGTGGTGAAGATCATGATGGTGGTGGTGATGCTGCTGGTGATGATGTTGCTGATGGTGATGATGATCATGATGATGGTGGTGATGGTGGTGGTGATGATGATGATGATAGAAAATCATTTCCTGAGGGTGGTCTAGAGCTGTCAACTGCTGTCATTCAGGTGAGGAAAGTTGTTCCTCTACTCCCAGAAACCTCCATGATTAAAAGGAGTGATGGTCATTGACCAGTCAGGAAGTCTGTCTGGACTGGTAGGGAGAGGGGAGGAGAAGGACGGCGCCTCCGGACACTCAGACTCTGTCGTGCCCCCCTCGCCCAGGCTGGAAGCCATGGCTCGAATGGCTGCCATGAAGGACCGCCAGCAGAAGGACATCTCTCAGTACAACCTGGAGATCCGAGAGTTGGAGCGTCTCTATGATCATGAAACCAAGCTCACATCCTTCCTACGCATCAAGCTGAATGATCGAGTTTGAGGAGCAGTCCAAAAAGGAAGAAGGTAATGCTTTCCAGGTGTCCTCTTTTCTCTCTCTCTCTCTCTCTCTCAACTGAAGGTGCCCGAGTCTCCTTGTAGTAGGTTTGCCAAATTTAGCAAATAAAAATACAAGATGCCATTAAATTTAAATTTCACATAAACAATGAATAAAATTTTAGTCTCATGTAGTATTTGAGACATACTTATACTAAAAACTTATTTGTGGTTTATCTACAGTTGGGACATATTTATACTGTTAAAAATATATCATTTGTGTCAGGACTACCCTGGTGGTCCCATGGCTAAGACCCTGTGCTTCCACTGCAGGGGGCAGGGGTTCGATCCCTGGTTGGGAAACTAAGATCCTGCGTGCTGTGCAGTGTGGCCAAAGGAAAAAAATATATATTGTTTGTCTGAGATTCAAATTTAACTGGATGCCTTGGGTTTTATCTGCCACCCATAACCTGTAGGATGTGTCCTCACCCTGTGGCTCTCCTTCCATTGTTTAGAGGAGGAGCTTGTGTGTCAGAGGTCCCCAAGACCACCCCCGGGCTGGGTGATTCTCAAAGAGGACTCACAAGACTCAGCAGACATGGCTATGATGTAGGGACACAAAGAAAAATCAGCAAAGAGAAAAGGTGCGTGGGGCGAAGTCCAGAGGAAACCAGGCACAAGCTTCCAGGATCTTCTCCCAGTGGAGTCACACAGGGCATGCTTAATTCCTCCAGCATCTAATTGTGACAACACATATGAAGAGTCGTCTGCTTGGGGAGCTCATTAGAGACTTGGTGCCCAAGATTCTTACTGGAGGCTGGTCACGTAGGCACCCTCTCCCCAGCACATACCAAAATTCCAGCTTCCCAGCAGGAAGGCAGGTGTTAGGCATAAAGCATACTGTCCTTACAGTCTGGGCTCAGGAGCCACACTTACCGTTTAGGAAAGTTTTATATCAGTGTAGGGAGCTGTTCACCATTTAAGTTCCCAGATGAAGGCCAAGGGCCAACCTTGCAAGCAGGCCTTTCTAAGGAGAGCAGTCTCAGGTCTGCTATGTTAACTCTCTCCTCAACAGATTGAAGGGAGAGCCCCCTGTGCAGCTGCATTTGTTTTTTTTCTTTCAGCCCCTTCTGTCCCTTCCTACCTTATTTGCAACTGTATGGCTGGAAGTGTTTTTCTGAGAAATCCCATCTCTCACTCTCTAACATTACAAAAACCACCTTTTGGACCTTCTGTCCATCCATCCATCCATCCATCCTTCCATCCTCCATCTATCCATCCATCCATCCACCCATCCATCTTCCATCCTTTATCCATCCATCCTTCCATCCTCCATCCACCCACCCATCCATTTACTGAGCCACTGGCTTATGCCAGCTTCCATTCTCTATGCTTGGCATGCATGGCTTCCATTTAGCCTTCACAATATCTCCAAGAGGCAGACATTATTATTAACAACCCCAGTTGACATATGAGGGCAGTGCAGCTGAGAGAGGATACATGGATATAGCCAAGGTCCTCTGCAATGTAAGTAACAGATCCAGGACCCCATCCCAAGTGTGTCTGCCCCCCAAAGCCTGAGGTCCTACTACTCTCCTCTTCTCTCTCCTAATCCACTGAGCAGCCTCAAGATTCCACTAGGCATCCAAGACCCGAACTGTGCAGTCAATAGGAGTTCTCCCATTCACTGCCACTCCAGTTGACTTGTGCGTCCATCCTTCCTCTTCTCACTGCCTCAGCCTTGTCATCTTTCTCATCACATCTCCTCTAGCAGCTTCTGCTGGGTCTCCCAGCCTCCAGGCTCCTCCTGTTCCTGTGACACGGCAGGGGTAAGTTCTTCATGATCAGCTGACTCCTTCCTTCATCCATCCAACCATTGCATTCTTGGTCTTCCAACAAATTTTAATGATCACCTATCCTGAAACAGGCACCATGTTGGGGACCAGAGACAGAGCAGTGATCAAGACAGTGTTAGTCCTTGATGTCATGGAGCTTATGTTTTAGATATGGAGACACACAAAAAAACAAGCAAATAGACAAATACAAACACTTCAGGTTGTGATAGAACCTTTGAAGGAAGAAAACAAGGGACTGAGATGGAAAAGTAACAGGGAGACCTCTCTTGGATAGGATGGACAAGGAGGGGCTGTTCAGACTGTGATCTAAAGGATGAAAAGAGTCCAGTTGTGCAAGGGTGAGGAATCCAGGCAGAGACAAAGGCCCAGAGGCAGGAACGTGTTAACTGGAGTGTAGACGCAAAGCTGGAGAAACAGGCAGAGGCCACTCCTGCAGGACTGACCATGTGCCAGGAACTGGGCTACGTGTTGGGAGACGGTGGGGAGTAAGACAGAGGTCCTGTCCTTCTGGAGCTGAACTTCTGTCAGGGGAGATGACAAATTGGCAAATTGGCAAAAGTTAATCTGATCTCTCGGGAACCCATGAGCATGATGAAGAAAACAAAACAGGATAATTGACAGAGAGTAACCAGGGGCTGCTTTATCTAGGGTGGTCAGGGTGGGCCTCTTGGAGGAGGTGCTGTTTGGGCAGAGACTTGAATGATAGGAGAGAACCAGCCACATGGAAGACTGGGAGAAGCACATCCCAGGAAGAAGGAATTGCAGGTGTAAAGGCCCTGAGGTGGGAGTGAGGTAGGCATATTTCTAGAACAGAGAGGAGGCCAGTGTGGCTGGAGTGAGTTGATGCCAACAGGAGAGTGGTAGGAGATGAAATTGGAGGGGTGAGGAGGAGCCAGACCACACAGGCCCTTATAGGCTGCACAGGGAGCTCACGTTGATTCTAAGTGTGGTGGGAAGCTATCAGAAGATTTAGGCAGACTAGTGACTGAGTCTGATAGTGACCAGGCACTGAGGGTTAGAGGGGATCAGATCTTAAATTATGCTGAGAAACTTCAGCTTCATCCCAGGGACAGTAGGGAGCCACACATGAAAAGGGGTCACGTGGCCAGATGTGCCTAGGAAGATCTAGAAAGATCCTTCCGATTGCCATGTGGAGGCCAAATCAGAGAGACAAGGCTGGATTCAGGAGAGGTGGGGCTATTGCAGGCATCAGGCTGGGGAGCAAGGCTTGGAGAACTTCCTTTGTTCTAATGCCTTGAATCTGCCAAGCCCTGAGACTGCTTAAGGCCCTCTGCCAAGAGGGCTTCCCCGGCCTTCATCCTGCTCACGTCACCTCCTTCCCTGGCCACGCAGCTACCCCATCACAGCACCTACTACATCTCCTCCATTGCCTGGGCCACAATGGTAATTATTGGATTTCTTTTTCTGTTTACTTGGCTATCTCTTTTTCTTTTCTCTTTGTGGCTGATTCCTCCACTAAAAGCTCTGTGGAGCAGTGATTTTGTAGCTATGGAGCCCAGCACAGTGTCTGGAACATAGTAGACAATCAATTAGATATTCGTGAAGTGGCTAAGGAGGGAAGCTTCCACTCCATCTCATGGGAAAGTCTAGCCCCCTCCCCAGGGCACAATGATAATGCTATGGAGCACATCCCTCCACTGGGCACTACTCTGAGCGGCTTCCCTTTCAGACTCATGGTTGCCAGTTCTTCCTTTTCTAGCTCTCAAGGCAAAGAAGCATGGGAAGAAGAACAAGGGTGAGAGTTTTGAGAGCTATGAGGTGGCTCACCTCCTGCTGCTGAAGCTGACAAAGAATGGCAACCTGAATCAGCTCATCGAGGAGTTTCTGGCCAAGGAGGAGAAGAATTTTGCTCAGTTCATGTATGTCACAGAGCTCAACAATGACATCAAGATGATGCACAAGAAGACTGAGAGAATCCAGGTCAGGGCACCTCTTCTTCCCCAGGCCAGGGGCCCACCTGCTCCCACAGCAGCCTTCCCCAAAGCGGGTTCCTTGGAACACTCCTTGAGATACTCTGCAGAAAAAAGGGCTTCAAGTCAAAAAAGTTTAGGAAATACTATATTCCCCCAGTGTTTTCCCCCCTACATTTTAACCTTCCTGAAATTGGTATTTGTCTTCCAGTTGATACATACACTTAATGTGTTCATGCCCCCTCACCCCCAATAAGTGACATTTAAAATCCATGGTATGTCTTATAATCCAGAGTTCAGTAAACTATAGCCACAGCCAGATATGCCCTTTGGCCTGTTTTTGTACAGTCCATGAGCCAAGAATGGTTTCACATTTTTAAAGGGTTGTAAGGAAACAAAGTATGCAAGACAGACCATATGTGGGCTGCAAAGCCCAAAATATCGACAATCTGGCCCTTTGCCTTAAAAGCTGGCTGACCCCTGTTAATCAACAGCTTCACAGAATTGAGGAGAGATGGTAAACTAATCTTGGAGAGAGTTGATATATATGAGCATAATAAAGGCTCTGACAAATCCTACAGTAAAGAAACTATTTACCTTGTTGAATCCATAATTTCCCAAACTTAATTGGCTCCCTGGACTACTTGCTCCGCAGAACACACATAACCAGCCTTTGTAACTGTCTGCACAGGAGAGAGTCTAAACTCCTTAGTGTGACACTCCAGTCCCTTCAAAATTTGGCTTCAACCTGCCCCTGCATGCTCAGCTCCCATCATGACCCCCAAGGCACTCTCATCAGCTGCCAGTCCCAGCTTCCCCCTGCATTTCCTTCCTCTGAGGCTTTCCTCATGCTATTCCCCGCCCCTCCCACTTTTCTTCTGATGCAATACCGCTCATTAGTCTTGACAGATGTCACCTCCTCTGGGAATTCATTACTCTTTCCTCTGAGGTCCCTGTGCTCAGGGGAGACTGAGGGGAGCCCTTCCTTTTGCAATGTCACTGTTTCCTGAATGTGGGGTCATGTGCAAGTAGCTATGCCTGTGGGAAAATGTAATTCAGAAAAATATAAGGAAAAAGTACAGGTCACCAAAATATCACCACTCAGAGACACTGCCAATAAATATTTTGGTGACATTGCTTTACGAAGGCAGTGTGCACTTAAGCATGTGTCCGTGCGTGCGCACACACACACATACATACACACACTCACCTAGATGCCCACTTATAGTACTGGGTATATACTAGATAGTTCGTGGTGTTTAATAAACTTTTTTCTTCAACAATTCATCATAGATACTGCCCAACATCTTCTATGTTCTTTTCAGTGGCTTCTGGAGACCCTAGATGCTCTGTGGTAGTATCACAAAATTCTTCGTAAAAGAACAGATTCCCCAGGCCCTATCCCATACCTACAAACCTAGATTCTCTGAGAATAAGCCAGGAATCTGCATTTAAACCATATATTTTAAAAAATTAATTAATTAATTTATTTTTGGCTACATTGGGTCTTCGTTGAGGAGCGCGGGCTTCTCATTGCAGTGGCTTCTCTTGTTGCGGAGCACGGGCTCTAGGCACGCGGGCTTCAGTAGTTGTGGCACGTGGGCTCAGTAGTTTTGGCTCACGGGCTCCAGAGCGCAGGCTCAGCACTTTCAGCGCATGGGCCTAGCTGCTCCGTGGCATGTGGGCTCTTCCGGGACCAGGGCTCAAACCTGTGTCCCCTGCATTGGCAGGAAGACTCCCAGCCACTGTGCCACCAGGGAAGCCCTAAACCATATTTTAATTTGAGACCCTTTCCCCCCCACAATGTAAATGTACCATCGTTTACTTAACCGATCCCCAACCGGTAGACATGTAGGTTGTCCCTAACGGAGATTACAGATAATAGCACAAGGGACAGCCTTGAGTGGCCACCTTGCCCACATGTCCTATTGTTTCCATGGGACAGACTCCTAGAGATGGTATTGCCCCATCAAAAGGTGCTTGCTGGGCTTCCCTGGTGGCGCAGTGGTTGAGAGTCCGCCTGCCGATGCAGGGGACACGGGTTCATGCCCCGGTCCGGGAGGATCCCACATGCTGTGGAGCGGCTGGGCCCGTGAGCCATGGCCGCTGGGCCTGCGTGTCCGGAGCCTGTGCTCCGCAATGGGAGAGGCCACAACAGTGAGAGGCCCGCGTACCGCAAAAAAAAAAAAAAAAAAGGGTGCTTGCCTTTTACATTTGGACACACTGTTCTAGCCCAGGAGTTCTCAAATCTAGTCCCTGGACCAGCAGCATCTCCTGGGAACTTGCGAGAAATGCACATTTGTGGGCGTCACGCAGAAATACTGAATCAGAACCTCTGGTGTGGGGCCCGGATATCTGTGTTTTCACAAACCCCCAGGTGATTCTGATTCATGCTAGAGCTTGAGAACCCCTGCTCTGGAGCTGCCCATCCATTACCATAACCATCAGCTACATGGGGCAACTTAAGTTTAAATCAATTTAAATTAAATTAAAAAATGAGTTCCTCAGTGGGACTAGCCACATTGCAAGTGCTCTGTGCCCATGCGTGGCTAGTGGCTGCAGTGCTGGACGGCACAGATAGAACATTGCCACCATTGCAGCAAATCCTACTGATTATACACAATTCTCCAGAAAGGATGAACCACCCACCTGCTCATGCCTACATCCTCCTTTTAATTCAGAAACATCAGAAAGAACCTCCATGGACATAAGAGGGGTCCAGGGGTTCTGGGGCTACTTGAAATGGATAATTTAAATCCTCACCAACGCCTCGAGGCATTGGCTTATTTTTAGGTATGTTGGGCAGGGGAGCACTTGCTTTTCCTTATGGTCTGGTTCTCTCCTGAGCAGAATGAGGTTATCCGCTCGCAATCCCAGCAGAAATCATCACATGAGGACAGCTGCTCCATCCTGAGACAGCTGGAGGTAAGACCAGGGTGGGGAGGGAGGGATGCAGGAGTCTCCATTGTCTGTCAGGTGACCTGTCAGTTGGTTCTCAGGAGGAGGAAGATGTCTGCCCCATGACTATCTACTGGCCTGGGTCATGTCTTGACATGTCCCGACCTTTTGTTACAGGCAGCCTCTGCTACAGATCTTGCTGCAGAATTTTGTCCCTGAGGCTCTCTTTGTCCATTTTAAAGACTCTCCCACTTCAGGGAACCTATCTCAGGCCCTTGTGCCTATAATTTCATCCCAGGCTGGTAAATTCCAGACAGATCTCTGCCTCAGTCTTTTATTCTCTCTCCCCCTTGTCCTGGCTGTGGCCTGTTCTCAATCAATAATAGTAATTACAAACATTTCCTGAGCCATTACTACATACTAGGCACTGGGCTAAGTGCTTTGCTTGCATTATCTCATTTAATCCTCACAACAGCTCTATGAGGTAGGTGGTATGATCTATTTTACAGATGAGGAAACTGAGGTTCAGGGAAGTAATCGCCAACATCATGGAGCTGGGATACTGCATGAGCTTTGCATTGCATTCAGCTGCTAATAATAGGGACCCAAAATAACAGTGGCCTAAGCAATAGAAGTTTATTTACTTTGTTAAAACATAAATCTGGAGATAAACACTTCAGGGCTGGTCATTATGTCATCAGTAACCCAGCCTTCTCCTTTCAGTTTTTCCATCTTTAGTGTGTGGCTTACATTCTCAAGGATGCCTCATGGTTGTATTATGGCTGCCAATGGCCCACCCATCACATACACATTCCAAGCAGAAAGAAAGTAGGGAAGGAAAAAAAGGCCTTGCTAATTGAGTTAGTCAGCTTAAAAGTTTTTTCCCTGAATTCTCAGCCAGTGACTTCTGTATCTATGTCTCACTGGCCATCCCTATTGCAAAGGAGGGTTGGAGATATAACTTTTAGCCGGCACATTGCCACCCTGAATACAATCAGCATTTTGCTATTAAGGTATAAGGGGAGGATGGATAGCAAATGCCTGGCAAAGATATGACCAGAGAGTTTGACTGCAAAGCCCTGTTCTAATCCAGTAGTTCCTGGCCCAGGAACTACAATCCTTGGTCATTTCCCTTCCTTTCTCTGTGGCTTATTTCTACTCTTGGCATGCAGGTGGCAGAAAGGGTTGGCCATGCCATTCTCTCATGCGCCACTGGAGGGCAGCAAAGCACCTCTCAGGCTCAGCAACCTCTCCCAGGACTCGGGGATGGGGAATGTAGACTTGCAGGCAGGGCCCAAGTTCAAGGAGACTCTCCTTAAGTTGGACACATGCTTGGGGTCCCACATCCTCGGCTTTGAGCCATCCAGTGTCCAAATGCTTCCTTGGGGTTGGGACTTGTGCTGTTCTGCCTCTTGGGGTTTTGAAGGCCTAAAGGGGGACACAGTTTGGGAAGGCTGACCAGGCAACCCCAAGCATCTCCCCCTGAAGACCTCTGCCTGAAGCCCTCCAGCAGCTCTTTGTTCCTTTGGCTTTAGTAGGAACTCCTGGAACCTCTTTTCAAATGCAAATACTCTAAGCAAGAGAATTTGTCTTAATAGCAATGGGCTCACTTAGAACCCACTTTTCTTACCCCCCTGCTAAAGATCGCTTCCATCTCCTCTACTCTTGGAACCTTTCCACTTAACTTCCATTTCATCCTCCCCTCTGAGAGAAGTGGTGAGACCAGTCCTTTAATGGGAGGGTTTTGCATAGGAGTTAAGCAACCAGGCCCTGGGAACAAATGCTTGGGTATGACTCCCAGAAGAGTTGCTTCCTGGCTGTGTGACTTTGAGAAAGTGACTTAACCTCTCTGAGGCTCTGTGTCTCACCTGTAAAGTGGGGATTAAAAATTGTACTCACTTTGTAGGGCCGTGAAGATTGAATAAGATACTGCAATGTACACGCTTGGCACAGTGCAGGGCAGAGAGCTATAAACATAGCTATCATTATTGTTGTTGTTTATCCTGTAAGTCAATAAAACCTCAAATCACCATCATCTTGTTACCAAATAATTGTCCAAATAAAGAGTTGTGCCCATGGTCAGGTATTAGACAACTCAATACAGAGGAGCTAAACACAAGTTCACTTTTCTTCTCTGACCTCAATATTCCTCATCTGAAAACTGGGGCAGTTGTGAGGATAAGTTAAGATGATGTGTGTAATATGCCTGGAACATTTTAGGTGCTGGACATGTGTTGTCACTGTCACATCAGGCTTTAAGAAATGTTTTTAATCATGTGATCTTTTTTTTTTTTTTGGCTATGCCGCGCAGCTTGTAGAATCTTAGTTCCGTGACCAGGGATTGAACTCATGCCCTCTGCAGTGGAAGCACAGAGTCCTAACCACCGGGCCACCAGGGAATTCTCAACCATGTGATCTTTTAATGCACCTTTAGAATGAGGGGGGGGCTCTTGCTGTCATATGAGGAAATGCAGCCCTGGGAACTGAATATTCCAGTGTTTGGGATGGAGGAAGCTGCCTGGTGTGGTGGTTGAGAGACAGTTCAAACCATGGCTTCCCTCTCCTGGCTGTATTCCTTAGAGCCTCAGTTTCCTCACCTGGAAAATGGGGGTGTGAATAGGGCCCTTTGGGATCCTTATTTGGAATGGTCTGTACGGAGCTGGTGGGAACAGGGCCCAGTTCACCTTTGCAAGCTGAGAACTCAGAGTGACAGGCAGGAAGCCACTGAAGCACTCATCCCAGAGCAGCGATTCTCAGTCTGGGCTGCAAGTCAGAATCACCTCGGAGGCTTTAAAATTCCTGATGCCTAGGCTGCATCCCAGACCAAGATGTCTAAATCTCTGAGGCTGGAGTTTGGGCAGCAAATGTTTAAATACTCCCACGTGATACCAATATGAAGCCAAAATTGTGATCCAGTGGACTCACAGAAGTTCTCAAATTTTATCATGCATCAGGATCACCTGCATTAAATACAGATTGCCAGGCCCACCCCCAGAGCCTCTGATTCATTCCGTCTGGACTGGATCCCAGGAATCTGCATTTCTAACAAGTTCCCTGGTGAAACTGATGCTGCTTGTCCTGGAACCCCACTTTGAAAACCACTGTGCTCTAATGTGATTTAAACTGAGTGGTGAAATTGGTTTGTTGGATTGCACCAGCATTTAAGAATAACAAGAGGGCTTCCCTGGTGGCGCAGTGGTTGAGAGTCCGCCTGCTGATGCGGGGGGCACAGGTTCGTGCCGCGGTCCTGGAGGATCCCATGTGCCACGGAGTGGCTGGGCCTGTGGGCCATGGCCGCTGGGCCTGTGAGGCCACAGCGGTGAGAGGCCCGCGTACCGCAAAAAAAAAAAAAACAAGATAGAATAGAACAGAACAGAATGGAAAATACTAGAACACACAATAAGAATATGATTTGTGAATCTATAATTTCATTTGATTAGATAAATATATAAAAATACACACACGTATATAAGTATTGGGCTGCAATGTAAAATATATTCCTTCCTGTGGGCCATTTTTAAAAAATGAGTCACCAGCTTTTTAAAAATACTGTAATCCAGTACACATGTAGACACACATACACATATGTAAGTAAACAAAACTTACATTAAACAATAACTACCCTCACTACCTGCAATGCATGTTAGTATTTTCTCTTCCTTTCTTTTCTGATCATTTTATTTCATTTTTTAAAAAAATGTGGGTTGAGGCCAATTTAATGATTAAATTGATCTCGCACCCCTTTAGAGGTTTGCAGACCTGCACTTTGGAGATCCTGGCTCCAGAGGGTCCTAAATCCTCATCGCCAGCAAAAGCTTTCATGTGAGGGCTGAGCCCAGGGTGATGACCTGGCTGACCTGGATGGGAATTGGGGTCTGCCACAGGAGAAACTAAAGAAGACCATGGAGCAGGCAGATATGTATGAGAACAACTACAAGGAGATCAACAAGACCTTGGAGTATCTCAAGAACTCGGTTGAGAATCTGTTTAAGAAGGTAAATTGTGATGCCACCAAGATCCTGGTGCAGTTAGGGGAGACAGGGAAAATCACTGATACCAACCTCCCACAGTACTTTGGTGAGTCGAGCTGGGGTAGCAACCTTTTCCAGAGATTTCTATGACCAGACCCAAGGACTTGTTCTTTTGGAGGTAGTGAGCCTGGTGGTGAAGCATATGGGCACTAAAGCCAGCTTGGTTGGGTTCAAATCTTGGTTCTACTCTTACTAGCTGTGTGACTTTGGGCAACTTTCTGAACCTCTCTGTGCTTTAGTTTTTTCATCCAAAAAAATATTGGGAGGATTAAATAAAAGAGTAGTTCTTAGAGAAATAGTACATGATCATCTCAATAGATGCAGAAGGAAGTATTTGACATAATTCAACATCCATTCATGATAAAAACTCTCAACAAACTAGAACTAGAAGGAAACTTTCTTACCTGATAAAGGGCATCTACAAAAACACCTACAGCTAACCTCATACTTAATGGTGAAAAAACTGAATGTTTTTCTTCTAAGATCAGGAACAAGGCAAAGATGTTTGCTCTCGCAACTCCTATTCAATATTGTGTTGGTGGTCCTCGATAAGGAAATAAGGCGATAAAAAGTAATGAAAGGCATTTAGATTGGAAAAGAAGAAATAAAGGGCTCAGAGCAGTGCCTGGCATGTAGCAAATGCCTATTAACTATAACACACATTTCTAGGCATAGGCCTTGAACTCAGGATAGAGAGGGAGGATGCACCTACAGAGATCATGACAATTTAGAATGAATGGCTTCCACTACTCTTAGAATAAAATGTAAGGCTCTTAATACAATCTGTTTTTGAGAGGTTCCCAAGACACCTCCCTCCCACCAGTTTCAGTGATTCACTAGGAGGGCTCCTGGATTCAGCATATAGTCATATTCATGGCCCTGATTTATTATAGCAAAAGGATACAAAGCAAAATCAGCAAAGGAAAAAGGGGCTTGGGGTGAAGTCTGGAGGAAACCAGGAGCAAGGTTCCTCTTCCAGTGGGTTCACACAGAATGAGCTTAATTCCTCCAGCAATGGGTTGTGACAACACAAGTGAAATGTTGTCAACCAGAGAAGCTCACTGGATACTCATTGCCCAGGGTTTGGATTGGGGGCTCATCATATAGGCACCTCCAGCATGACACATACCCAAATTCCAGACTCCCAGAAAGAATAGTGAGTATTCAGCATAAATCACATTTTTTATACCACAGTTTAAATATGATGAGCCACTCTTTTAACAGTTAATGGTAGTGGGGACCTTCCTGAAATGCAAATTCCCTGATGCTATCCAAGGGCCAATCTGGTAAGCAGCCCTTTCTAAGAGCAGTCAGGCTTTGCTGCGTTAACTCTTTCTTACCCACAGCCTATCAGGTTCTTTATAGCCTGGCCCCTACTTACATTTTTCATCATCTCTTGTCCTGCTCTCCCTCCTTTCTCACCACATTCAGCCACAGTGCTCTCCTCTCTGTATTTTCTTTTGTTTTTTTTTTTTTGCCGTACGCGGGCCTCTCACTGTTGTGGCCTCTCCCGTTGCGGAGCACAGGCTCCGGATGCACAGGCTCAGCGGCCGTGGCTCACGGTCCCAGCTGCTCCGCGGCATGTGGGATCTTCCCGGACCGGGGCACAAACCCGTGTCCCCTGCATCGGCAGGCGGACTCTCAACCACTGCGCCACCAGGGAAGCCCCTCCTCTCTGTATTTTCAAATCCCTCCCCCAACTCATCCCCGCCACAGGGCCTTTGCATGGGCTGTTCCAGGGATACTCATCCCATGCCCAGTTCCTCCTCATTCTCAGATCTCAGTTTAAATGCCCTCCCTCCAGCAAGGCCTCCCTCTGCTGCCCCATATGAAGCTGGTCCTACCCTACCCACTATTATTCACTCTTACAGCAGTCCTATTATTTAATACTCACCCAGTTTGTCTCTATGTACAGGTAATTCTCATTATCTGAATCTATGAGGTTCTTGAGATCCAATAGCAAGGTTCAGATGCAAATCTTTTTGGTTCCTGACTTTCAGAGAGAATAGAAACGGTATGGGTTGTGTGAGTTTTTTTCAAAAAAATTATCCAGATCCAGTAGTTACTGAATTCAGATAATAGGCATCTGGATAGTGAGGGATACGTGTATTTATTTGCTGAACTTGCCTTTCTCTCCGTCCCCCCATTCATACTGAAGCTTATGTGCTTCATCAGGACAGGGACTGCACCTCTGTTATTGTTTATCGTCATTTTGTTTTTCTTCCATGCACTGTAGCACCATGCCTGGCATGATAGGCATCCAATAATAATTTGTGGAATGAATGAATAAATGAATGAATGAATTATTCTGGTGACTCCATGAGGCTATGAAACACGGTGGGAAGGGCAGCTCCCTCAAACTCAGAGACAGCACTGAGGAAAAAACCATAGTTTAAGGCAGAGCTTGCCCAGGGCTCCCAATTTTTAGTGTAACCCAGTGTTCCTCAATCTTCTTTTCATTATTGTCCCCTAAGGAGCCTTTTTATATTTTTATTTAATTAAAAGTTTTTTTAAAAAAATAAAATTATTTATTTATTTTTGGCTGTGTTGGGTCTTTGTTGCTGCACGCGGGCTCTCTCTAGTTGCGGAGAACAGGGGCTACTCTTCGTTGTAGTGTGCGGGCTTCTCATTGCTGTGGCTTCTCTTGTTGCAGAGCACTGGCTCTAGGTGTGCGGGTGTCAGTAGTTGCAGTGTGTGGGCTCAGTAGTTGTGGCTCGCGGGCTCTAGAGTTCAGGCTCAGTAGTTGTGCCGTATGGACTTAGTTGCTCTGCGACATGTGGGATCTTCCCGGACCAGGGCTCGAACCCATGTTCCCTGCCTTGGCAGGAGGATTCTCAACCACTGTGCCACCAGGGAAGCCCTAAGGAGCCTTTTTAGACATTCTTTTCCCAACTGCTCCGCCTTGCGGAATTTTAATACAGTTCATATACCATATAACTGTTTATGTCTTGTATGTATATCTGTACTTTATATATTAAAGAGTCAGATTATTTTTGCTTCTCAAGAACCAAATTGTGCCCTCTAGGGAACGTGTGATGTAACCCAAGAGAAAGCCTTGTCTATAGGAGCTCATGACCTGCTCCACTTCCTGTTGCTACCATTCATCTCCAGCAGGAGGCGCAACCTCTAGCCCCCCCCACCCCTGCCCCCACCGCCCCGGGACTCCGGTCTCCCAGCAGCCCTCTTGGTTCTGTTTATTTTTTTCCAGCCATCATTGAAAAGAAGACCAACGACCTGCTGCTGTTAGAATCCTACAAGCAGATCATGGAAATGGAAGTGGCGGAGATGGACGTCCCACCACCCTTCATCAACCCCTTCTGGGGTGGCTCTGCCCTCCTCAAGCCTGCAGAACCCATCAAGGTCATCCCCCCCGTGCTCGGGGCTGACCCCTTTAGTGACAGGTTGGATGGAGGTGAGTTCTTTCTTCCCGGACTTCTCTTTCTACTGCTCAATGACTCAGCCACAGATTCTGAAGTTTAGTTATCCTGGGTACTTTAAAAAAATTGCAACAACTTTGTGACCATTTGATGAACCTTAAAATGTGTAAAATTTCCAGGTTGTCAAGTTATGGGCACAGGAGATTTCCTGATCCTGGCTCCCACCTTCACCCTATGCTCTTGAGACGCGCTCCTCCATCTGTGACCTCCTTTCCTCAGCCCCATCCACATCCCCCAACCCCGTGGTTGAAGTGCCCGAGATGGTTCACGCCAGAGCTGAACTGTGGCCCTGCGGGCGCCTGCACGTTGATCTTTGCTTTTGGAGGCTGAAGCTCATGATACTCCCCCTCGTGGGGGTCTGCTCTTCTCTCCGAAGGTGGGGATATAATCGGCCCCACATAGTTTTTGGAGGGCAGTTTGGCAACACGTTCGGGAAGTCTGAGAAATGGTTATGTTACTGAGCCAGGTTCGGTTTTTGCGATATGCAGCAAGCCAAACGCTGAGAGTGGAGGGTTGCAGCTGAGAGGGGGCGTTATTCACAAGGCAGCGAAGCGAGGAGATGAGATGGGAGAACAAACATCCAAAATCCACCTCCCTGAAAGCAAGGGGCTCGGGTATTTATGGGATAAAGAATAAAGAAGCAGGGTGGTCCGAGGTGTGGGGAGTGTGAGGAAAGGCAATTGGAAAACGGTGCGGTAATCGGGGTTCTGTGCCGGTGTAACTAAGCTGTGGGCCTCTGCACGTTCAAGAGGTCATCCAGTGACACTCGCACGTGCCCAGTTAAAGGATTGGTGGTTCCTTCCAGTGTTAACCAGCTCACCTAGAACTAGACATAGCTGAATCCAAGCTCCTGGAAAACAGCTCAGGCAAACACATTGTTTAGGCTAAATGCTGCTTGGAGGACAAGCAAGTCTTTTGTAGCAATAATTAAAACGACCTTGCTTAGTGAAGGCAGGTTACAGGTGAAAGGGGGTTGACTAATGATTACCTACGGTTTCAGATACACATGTTGAGTCTGTAATCTCACTTGTGGGGATTGGTCCTTCAAAGAAAAACTTATTCGAGGGTTAAAGATGGAAGTAGGAGGGTGATTGAACTGGAAATGACTGAAATGCTCACCTGTTAGAGATTGGTTAAATAAGTTATAGTTCACCCATGCATGCCATGGAATACTATGCAGCCACTAAAAAGAATGCAGTGGGCTGACATGAACTGACATGTATATATGGCATCTAGTGGCCAGGGATGCTGCTAAAAATCGTGCAGTGTACAGGACAGCCCTTCACAACCTGATTTATAATAAAGGGAGGGGGAGAGAGAGAGAAGGAAGGAGGAGGAGGAGGAGGCGGAGGAAGGGAAGGAGGAAGTTATCTTGATGATACATATAAAAACGAAGAGGATGTATACTGCTGACTTACAGTGGGTATTTCTGGGTGGTGGTTTGCAGAGAACTTTGCATTTCTAAGTTAATTCTGTATTGCTTAGAATTTTCTTTAAAATGACCTTGCATGACTTGAGTAATCAGAGGAAAAAAATTGGTATTTTGAAAAGCTGCCCCTCTCCTGTGAGCAACGTTTCAATTGTGCAGGTGTGCCAAGGAGGGAGGGAGGGGATGGCCAACAGGCGCTCATGCACAGGTGCACAGGCGTACACACATCTCCTGTTTGATTTATTCAAGGCACCTGAGACTTAGCAGGAGTGAAAACTGGGGCTGATGTCAGCCACCTTAGCACAGCTTCCCTTGGCCCTTTGAGTGCTTAAAGGAGGAGGGTGGCAGGGCACAGCTGTTGAGAACACTGTCCTCACAAGGTCAGGAATGTACAGATGTTGTCTTATTTCCGTTCAAGGGAATGTTGATAAACATTAGGTTCTCTTAGCCCACTAGCCTCTATGGCTTGTATGTGTGAATTAGAAGAGGCAAGCCCCTCTGGGCAGATTAATTAGGAAAAGGAGCCCCTGATGGGTAGACAGGGCTTGGCAATCAAGTGGGGGGCTGGATTTCAGCCCTGTAGAAACAGGTGTCTTTGTGCAATCTACATCCTGAGCAGCGGCACATGGTTACCCTATCTCCTTGATACTAAACCAAACTCATTTTTACATCCTCATCTTGGAGAAAAAAACAGTTATTGTCTGGCCATCCCTGAGCAGTACATCTCTGCCTGTCCTCCCCCTCCCTGGACTTTGAGAATTTTTACACTCCAACCCCCAGCACTATGGAGGGACACCAAACCAGGCTTGGATATCCTTGAACAGGGCAGAGAGGCACTGTCCCTGGGAAGGAAGCCCACCCCCTGCTGTGCTGGGTTTGATTTCCAAATTCCTCACACTAGTCCCATCTTTGGCACAGTGGACCAACCCCTGGACCACAGCAGCCTTCGGCAAATGGTGCTCAGCCACTACACTGCAAGAGAGTCTAGAAACAGGGATTTACACATGGACAGCGTGCCTGAAAAGGGGGACGATCTGAGGCCCAAGAAGAAGTTAACAGTCTGAGGTGGACATGGCCATGTTTGTACCATAACCAGAGAGAGTAAATGTTTTGTTCCGTAACCCCGGTGCCTCTTCACATTCATTACTAAGAGACTGGGGTGCTGGAGCCACCCCAGGATGGGGTAGAGGAGCAGGAGGGTCGAGTTCCAAAGCCAGCAAGGGGACAAGAGTGGTGTGAGGTCACCACAGCTAGGAGCCAAAATACTGATTTCACGTCCTGGAACCACATGGGGTGCGGCAGACGCTCACAGGTGGGAACCAGGAGCCTTGGAGGCTGTGTGTGTGTGTGTGTGTGTGTGTTTGTGTGTGTGTGGTGTGGATGAGTGTGTCACTGTGGAGCTGTGTCCAGAGTGTCTTGCCCAGAAACACAAACTCCACTCAAGCGCTCTGGGCTGGGGCCTCTCCCGGGCCTGGCCGTGTCTCTGTAGGAGCCCCAGGTCACAGGTTCTGGACGTGGGGGATATGGGTTGTTGTAGGGTTTGGATCATGATGGGTCATCATGGCGTGGGGGGCCCCTGAGTCCCTGCCTTCCCAGCTTGCTGTTGGCTTTGAAAGGGACCCCCCTTCCCAGCAAGTGATGTCATTGGAGCTGACCCTGAGCTCCTCCTCTGGGGGCTCTGGTGTTGTTCTTGAACCTTGAAGACTCGCTCCAGTTCTGACTCCTTCAACCACCTGGACCCCCTCATACCCCCTGGTCGACCCCAGCTGCCACTCCCACTCCCAGTTTCAGCCCTTTGTTTCCATCACATCATTCACTTTGGCTGTGTCCTGGGTTCTTGGGGTTCTCTTGAAAACTTAGAGTGCCCGGCATCCACTCCCCTTTCTTCCTAAAAGGCATTTGGATTTTCCTTTCGGGAACGGCCTCTCCCATCCTCAGGCCATGCGGTTTGGAAGGGGCTGGTTTCAACCCCAACACAAGAGTTAATTGTGTGACCAAGTTTGCCAGTCAGAGCACTACACCTGTTTCGGAGTTAGTTCAGGTATCCCATAGGCCCTGTTCTGGGATTTGTGTGGAGCTGGGAGAGAGGGAGGTGCCTTCTTTCCACTAGGATTGCTGTGGGGATAGACAAGAGCTAAGAACTGCTGGTGACCATTCTGTCACCACTGGGAGCAGAGCAACATGAAAGAAAGCAGAGCAGTGGAGAGGCCTCCTCAGGTTCTGTTGGTACTGTTTGAGCTCCTGGATGCAGCTGTGCCTGAAGCCCTCAGACTTCTCAGTTATGTGAACTCATTTGTCTCCTAAGTTGGGATTCTTGCAGCCAAAACAGACCTCAGTGTTTCAACAATGATTTTGATCACTCATAATCAAGAGTCAACTCACACCTAGGCCTAGTTCCTAGACCCCAGGCAGGGTCAGAAGTCATTATCTATGTATGTCTGTGTCCCTCCCCTAATTTGCCAGGAGAGAAATACAGACAACTTCTACTTTATATGAAATTAGAAATTAACCTCTTACAGTTAATGGATGTGATTTTTTGGCAGTGTGCACGTGAGGCCTCTTCTTCTTAACTTATCCCGGGGCCTAAACACATCTATGGGAGAAGCACTCCAGTGGCATCCTAAAGGAAAGTACACCGGGGAAGCTAGGCTCTACCAGTGCTCGAACTCTTTGAAAGAAAGGTTTGTGGTCCTCTGGTTAGCATTCCAGTAAAATGTGGACTTTCATAGAAATAGTCCTGAGTGGCTGTGAAGGTCTATTTTTTTTTTTCCTGGCCACGCTGTGCAGCCTGCGGGATCTTAGTTCCCCGACCAAGGATGGAACCCGTGGCCCTGCAGTGGAAGCATGGAGTCTTAACCACTGGACTACCAGGGAAGTCCCTGAAGGTCTATCTTACAGAGTCACTAAGATTCAATAATAATGACAGCAGGGCCATCACTAGCTCATACACCACCTTCATGGGAACTAGCAAAGGGTCTTCCATACTCAAGGACACACCATAAACAAATACACAACCTCCTGTTTATTTGAACATGGCCTCTGGATGGATTTCCATCTGCTGGCTGTGTGGCCACATGGTATCTCTAAGGCACCCAGGCTGTGAAGAAGATGGAGGTAGATAAATGAGGCGGCCACACAGCCAACAGGCCAGGGGCAGGGGTGGTGGCATTACTGGGCAAGGTGAGAAGAGGGCAGGGACGCCCCCCCATCCACCCACCCAAAGGCAGTCCCCTCCCTTAGTCCTTCTCTTCTCCATGGGTGATGATGTGCACCAGGTTCTTATAGTCCAAGTTGCCAGTCACATCAGGGGGGAAGGCGGCAAACATCTGGTCGATCTGCAACGAACCAGCAAGACATGCTGAGGACATGGGGAGGGGCAGTGGAGGGGGGAGGGCTGTGTGCAGGGCGGCCCGAGTGGAGAGGCAGCTGGGGGCCTGGAGGACATGGGTTGCGTTGGACATATCCCTCCGTGCCCTCCTGCTTCCTTGCCCTTTGTAGCTCTTCCACAGGTGCCAACCCCAAGGGCCATCCTGCAGGGATGTTCCCGGGAACCAACCTGCGATGGGGAAAGAAGGGATCGCAAACTCAAGTGTGCAAAGGGGCAGGCAGGTTATGTAGGGGAGCAAGGTGGGCCTGGTGGGGACTGTGGCTAAATGGAGACTAGTCCATCTACAGAGGTCACAACTGCTCAGGGCCAGTTAATGTGTCCACATGGGCAAGGAGGTCAGACTCTTTGAGGGAAACTAGAAATTAAATATTTTAGAATGTGCAATTTCTACATTTAAAAAGTATTGGCTAGTTATGTTTTTTTTAATTTGGGGTTAATAATAGATAACATTTATATTGCCTTTATCACATATCAGCACTTTATACATGTGAACTCATTTAATCCTCACAGTGTACTATGAAGTAGATTCTATTATTGTCCCCACTTTACAGATGAGGAAATTGAGGCACAGTGAGGTTAAGGAGCTTGTCCAAAGTCCCAAAGCCTGGTGAGAGTTGAAAGGCAGACTCTTTCAACTGCTTGAGTTTTGAGGGGGAGATCCAAATAAAATTTTTAGTAAAATGTGAAACTTTATGGAATCAGGCCAGAGAGGCTATAAGCGACTATTTTATTTTATTTATTTTTTATTTTTTTGCAGTACGCGGGCCTCTCACTGTTGTGGCCTCTCCCGTTGCGGAGCACAGGCTCCGGGTGTGCAGGCTCAGCGGCCATGGCTCACAGGCCCAGCCGCTCCACGGCATGTGGGATCTTCCCGGACCGGGGCACGAACCCATGTCCCCTGCATCGGCAGGTGGACTCTCAACCACCGTGCCACCAGGGAAGCCCGGGACTATTTTAAATAGACTCATTAAGGTTCATTAGTAACGTTGACAAGGCAGTTGCTTGTTTATACAGGGCCTTCGGTGAATTAGCAATAGTGCCCCTTCTTCCAGGCACATTACTGCCACCTGCCAGAAAAAGTCATATATTCTGATTTCTAAAAAGTTATAATAAGACACTTTACTGCCATCTGCTGGAAAACTATTGCAACAAATAAATACTCTGCAGTATATATTATTAAGGGCATCCAGGAGGATTGTTCAGTGTATAACCTACACGACTGTATGTGGTGACCCTGCATGCCACCTTCACTTCATCAGGAAATTGATACTCTCACCAGGTATCCATGCATTATGAGGAAGACAGAACCTGGAGTCAGACAGACCTAGGTTTGAATCCAGGCCCCGGCATTTCTCATTAGTGTTGTCCTTTCAGTCAAAGCAAAGTGACTTTGCTTCCCTGAGCCTCAGTTTCCCCATCTGTAAAATGACGATAATACTAGTCCCTACCTCACAGGGTGATTGACAGAGTGAAATGAGATAGGGGCTTAGTAAACAAGAGCAGATTCTCTCTCAGTGTGGGGTCAGGGGTGTTTTATATAAGAGAGTCTGGAGAGGGAGTCCCCAGAAGGGTGAGGCCAGGAACTGAGGTGCAGAGAGTGTCCGAAGGGCCCAGTTACCTCCTCCTTGGAAAACCTCTCCGCCTGCGTGGTCAGCATCTCCTGTATGCTGCAGAGAGAGAAAAGCAGGTATTGCAGCCGGCTGTGTGGAGAGGGCTGGGGGGAGAAGCAAGGAACCCCAGGTCTTCCCCCACAGGTCCCACTCACTAATCAGCCCTGAGCACCCCTTTGCCTTCAGGGTCAAACACTTTGAACGCGTTGAGAATGGTCTCCTCGGGGTCTGCCCCTGAAACAGAAAACAGAGTTAAAATGTGCCATGGGTGGCTGGGAACCTCTGGTAAGGAGGAGAGGTCCTGTTGCCTCCTGAGCACTGAGCCTTGGCGTTTTGAAAGAGTGGGCTGAGAATCCAGTTCTTTCTATCTTTCTTTGTTTCTTTTTGGCTGTGTTGGGTCTTCGTTGCCGTGAGCGGGCTTTCTATAGTTGTGTCGAGCAGGGGCTACTCTTTGTTGCGGTGCACAGGCTTCTCATTGTGGTGGCTTCTCTTGTTGCAGAGCACAGGCTCAGTAGTTGTGGCTTGCGGGCTCTAGAGTGCAGGCTCAGCAGTTGTGGCACATGTGCTTAGTTGCTCCACAGCATGTGGGATCTTCTCGGACAAGGGATCGAACCTGTGTCCCCTGCATTGGCAGGCGGGTTCTTAACCACTGCGCCACCAGGGAAGTCCTGAGAATCCAGTTATTTCTGAGGAAGCCCAAGGTCAAGCATGGATCTAGGCTTAGAAAGACTCGGATTCAAATTCTGACTCCAGCATTTGGTAGCTGTGTGGCTGCAGGCAAGAGACTGTCTGTCTCTGAGCTTCAGTTCCCCATCTGTAGACTGGGATAAGAATAGAAACTATCTCCTAGATGCTATTAAATAAGGTGATGCATATAATGTGTTTAAAGTGCTTAGCATGAGGTCTGGATCAGGGTAAGCCTTGGAGCACTGTTAACTTCTGTTTTTATTGTTTTTTCTTCCCCCTGACGTTACTCTGCCTTCATGTGCCAACCCCAACATGTTCTCCCAGTGCTTTAATTGATGCCCAAAGATGAAGACACATAAAGACAGACAGACATACACAGATGCACAGAGACACATATACACAGATATACATATACACACATAGATGCACAGATATACACATGAACTTACCCTTAAGTTTCTCCCCAAACATCTGTAGGAACACAGTAAAGTTAATTGGACCTGGAGCCTCCTTGAGCATTTCATCAATTTCCTCATTTTTCACATTCACACGCCCTAGGGCAGGAGACACACACTTAGTAACTCCAAGCTGGGACAGAAACAGCTGTCAGGACACTGGCATTTGCCCTTGTAATCCTACTTCAAGGAATCTTGTCTAGAAATAATCAGAGACGGAGTG
Source organism: Delphinus delphis (assembly GCF_949987515.2). Classification (NCBI taxonomy): domain Eukaryota; kingdom Metazoa; phylum Chordata; class Mammalia; order Artiodactyla; family Delphinidae; genus Delphinus; species Delphinus delphis. The sequence goes on from NC_082695.1 coordinate 8,922,748, forward strand.
GATGGGGCCAAAGATTCACGTGAGAAGATGTTCTCAAAAGTGTTATTTATAAAAGTCAGACAACTGGAAACAACCCAAAGAGGGTTTAGTTACTTTTTAAAATAGTGCCTTCAGAACCTGGAACAATTTATACAGATGTTTTAATATTTTACTCAATGGGAAATGCTTGTATTATAAATTAGCCCTTGTTACTTGGAGGTGGGAGAGACATCAGAATTACCTGAGGGAACTTTTTCAAATTATACCTGCTATAACCCATACAGCCTTGGAGATTCTGATGTACCTGCTCTAGCCACTGCCACAGGCCGTATAGTAAGTACCTTTGTGTAAGTTAGAAAAAGCCGCCCCAACTTAAGATAGTTTATGTTTTAAATGTAAAAGTCTACAGTGGCTACAAATATGAATAGTACTCTGTATAATTGCTCACTACACAACCTGCACAGCTGTTCATGGCCCTGAGTTCTGGGGTTAGGAGTCGAGGAGCGGTTAGTGGTGGCAGGTTGGACACTTATATTTTGAAACAGCTCCATGTACTCATCCTCATCTTCCTGAGATGTTAAATTTTAAAAGCTGAATCCAAAATAGAATGATTCCAGCTATTAAACACACACGTGCACGCATGCTCACGCACACGCACGCGTGCGCGCGCGCACGCACACACACACACACACACACACACACGAGATGCCTAGAAAAAAACTTAGAGGCTGAGATGTTAACAGTGGAATGTGGCCTAATGGCCAACGTTGTTTCCTCTTTATACTTTTCTGAGTTTTCCAAGTTTTCTATTGTAAACTGCCATTGCATTCAAATCCACACAAAAATTAATTTGAAAGAAAAATAAGACACATGTGAAGACACTCAAAGACTAAAACACTTCTTTCCTATCCTCTGAAATTTGCCTTGAAGACAAATCTTGGTTGAGCTGTTTCTTTGGAAAATGACAAGCTCTTGACCTTTTTGATGGCCCCACCTCCTGCCCCTCACGGGAGTGGGATAAGGAGACCCTCCTGCAGGTGTTGGTGGGGCGACGTACCAAGAGCAGCAAAGGTGTCCCTCAGATCGTTCTTGTCTATGAAGCCATCCCTGTTCTGGTCCATGATGGTGAAGGCCTGTGAAAGGGAGGCGGTTGTCTGGTCAGCCCGAGAGAAATTGGGGGGAGGAGCCCTAGAGGTTATGCCAAGGGCTGGGGGCAGTGGGACTCTGGGGTTTTCAAGGCACATCGAAGGACATTAGATCAAGAATCAAAGATCTGAAACAGTCTAGCAGTTCCTCAAAATGTTAGGCCTAGAGTTACTGTAGGACCCAGCAATTCTACTCTTCGGTGTGTTCCTAAGAGAAATGAGAACATATGTCCACACACACACCTGTAGGTGAATGTCCACAGCAGCACTATTCACAACAGCCCCAAACTGGAAACAACCCACATGTCCATCAACTGATGAGTGAATAAACAAAATGTGGTCTCTCCCCATGATGGAATATCATTCAGCAATAAAAAGAAGGAAATTCTGACACATGCTACAACATGGATGAACCTTGAAACATGATGCTGAAAGAAGCCAGACACAAAAGGCCACATAGTATATGACTCCATTTCTATGAAGCTTCCAGAACAGGCAAATCCATAGAGACAGAAAATAGATCCGTGGTTGTCAGGGGCTGGGGGGGCGGGAGAAATGGGGAGTGACTGCTAATGGGTATGAGGTTTCTTTTGGGGGCGATGAAAATGTTCTAAAATTAGACAGTGATGATGGTTGCAAAATTCTGTGACTATATTAAATAACCACTGAATTGTACAGTTTAAAAAGGTGACTACATGGTACGTGAATTATATCTTTATAAAGCTGTTATTGAAAAACAAAACTAAGTTAAAAACTGGAGTCTGTCTCCGCCAGCTCGCAAGCCCGCATTATCTGTAAAACAGAGCCAGTAATCTTTCCCAGCTGGCTCCAGAGAGACTCTAAGAGCTTTGTGAACGCCCAGGTAATTTACAAATGATGTATTATATCTGTGTTTTTTTAGTTCTTTTAGCAACTGGTTCCTGAAAGTATTTGCATCTCCAGGTCATACCCCCAGCAGCTGATCTCATTCCAGAGGTTGGGACAGAGTGAGGGAGAAGGGAGGGTGTAGTCTTCTCCATGGAAGGGGACTATTTCAAGTTCAGATATGATATTTCATCCCAGGAATTCCTCTTTCTCTGGCAGCTTATGGGCCACGGCGTTCCTGTGATCTGAATGTTGGTGCGGACAGCACGGGCCAGTCTTCATGTCCCATTGGAAGCCCCAAACAGTTTCCCCTTTTATATAAAACAGTGTCCTCTCCATCATAGCTTTAACGTATTTTCCTCTGAAGGGCCAGGTGAGAATGTGGATGACTCAGTGTGAGCCATCAGGACTGCTGGAAAATTAATTCAGTTTATCCTTCTGAGTCTGCGGCAGTGGCTTAATTTTGCCTAATTGGTACTTAGGTTTGCTTACTAAGGCACATGCGCATAGACTGTGATAGGGTTTCAGACCCGGCTAGCATCCAACAACTGAGGACTGTAAAAATTAAAATCTAAGATACTCAGACATCTCTCAGATTGACAAAAATAACTTCTGAGACGTTAACGCCCTATGTTGATGAAGATGTGGCGGGAAAGGCACTTTCTCCTCTTGGTGCTGATGGGAGTCAGAATGATCACAGCATTTCTGGAGGGCAACTTGGACCAGTGGTTATACTTGGTTTTAGTTCCTTTTTTAAAAAGTTCCTTCGATCCAGCTGTTCTGCTTTTAGGAATTTACCCCAAGGAAATAACCAGAGATACAAGCAAAGATGTGTTATTTATAATAGTACAACATTCTGTGTATAACATCCAACCATAGGAAGCAGTTTAAATAAATTATGGAAAATGTTGGTGCCAAATTGCTCAAAGAAAAACAGCAGGTACTGATTAGTGTGCTTTGTTTAACAAATGTGTACATATTTTGGGTTGGCCAAAAAGTTCGTTTGTGTTTTTCCATAAGATCTTATGGAAGAAAATGAAAGAACATTTTGGCCAACCCAATGTATAACAAAAATCACTGGAAGGGTGAATACCAAAATGTTAACTGATTATCTCTGGGTAGTAGAATTGTAGGTCAGGTCTTTTTTTTTTTTTTTTGTGGTACGCGGGCCTCTCACTGTTGTGGCCTCTCCTGTTGCGGAGCACAGGCTCCGGACGCGCAGGCTCAGCGGCCATGGCTCATGGGCCTAGCCGCTCCGCGGCATGTGGGATCTTCCTGGACGGGGGCACGAACCCTTGTCGCCTGCATCGGCAGGTGGACTCTCAACCAATGCGCCACCAGGGAAGCCCAGTCAGGTCATTTTTATTCTTTGTGCATTTCTGAAATTCTTTCCTACATTTTCAACAAGACACATGCTTTACTTTGAGCAGCAAAAGTTAATTTCTTTAAGTCATTCACACACACATTCAGACCGAATTTGGGGTTTTGGGGGAAGATAAAGACAACCTAACTGAGAGGTCCTTGCAGGGAGTATGGAACGAGGGAAGGGCTCTTTCTAGCGTGTGAGAATCTCCACCCAGGCGTATGATTCCACAGCTGCACCCACCTCCTTAAATTCCTGGATCTGGCTCTGTTCAAACATGGAGAACACGTTGGAATTGGCGCCCTCTGGTCTCTTCTTGGCTTTCTTAGGTGACTAGGGTGTAAAAAAGCATCGATTAAAAGAAGTCAGAGGCTGGGAATTAGAAGACTAGGTCAGGTGTCATCTCTGGGTGAGCCTCAGCTACGTATCTGTGAAATGGGGGTATGGTGCCCACACTCATCTCAAAATGGCGATGCTGGAAAGATAAAAGGACATGGAATAAGGTTTCTCAAAAGCACCCCAGTTCTGGTGGATGGTAAAAGACTGTGGATCTTGCAGCAGCTCCTTTGCAAACTAGCGGAGGTAGAGGTCTGTCTCCGGGGATGGAGGCCAGGCTTTCGGATCAGCCCCAGCAGGACCCAGCTGCTTTTGTTTCGATGCATTTCACAAAAAGTTCAGTAATGCACAGAAGGAGAATTGATTGGAGGCGAAAAAGAGCCAGGCTCACTAAACCATGAGGAATGCGAGATGAAATGACACATTTTCAGGGTGTTAAAACCCAACTGCTCTGTCCCCCTCAATTTTCTCTTGATCCAAATGGCAGCAAAATCTCCTCTCTAAATGTTCTGTCCTCGCACCGTGCAAACAGAGCAGAGAAGAGCGAGTTAACATTTCCCCACCCGCTTCTGACTTGAGTTACAGCAAACGCTTGAACACTGCATATGTTATTGCATTTAATCCTCATAACTGCTCTGTCAAGTGGATGCTATTATTACCATCGCCATTTTACGGGGAGGCAACCGAAGCTCAGAGAGGTTGGGTCATGTACCCAAGGTCACACAGTCACAGAAAGGCAGAGCTGGTATTGAACTTGGGCAGACTGACTCCAGAGTCTGTGCCCCTAACCACAGTCCTACACTGACCCTGATTTGGGGGCTTCCTGCTTCAGGAGGGGGACACCTAACCAAAAACATAGGGAGAAAGGTTTTAAATTTGCAAGTTCAAAAGGTGAAAACAAAAAAGATTCTTTTCCCCAAATGCCTGAACAAGAGAAAAGAATTACAATTTGATCCTTAAAAGTGTTCAATCCCATTTTGCAAGCCCTGGGCATTATTGATTCCTCGAGAGGTCAGTAGACAAGCCATAAAAAGGCCAACTCTCTTATTTTGTTTTTTGCGAGTACCCGGGAGCTGCTGTTATTTGTGGCTTATCGGGGCATTGATTGGGGTTCCTCTGTGTGCACACAGCGAGTAGTGCTTTTTCCACCAGGGTCTGGGGCCCCAGAAAGCTGCCTTTCTCCCCCTCCCCTTTCGTCCTTTGCTTGTAGGTGGTGTCCTCACCTCGCCGCCCAGCATCACTTACCTCCGGGGGCCCTTGATACTCACCATGGTGGAAAGGACACAGCACTGCTCCCCCAGAAGAATCCCACAGGCTGCCCAGCTCTCCTCAGCCCAGGAACAATAAATACTTCCTCCCCAAGTTTAAAAATAACCCCATGACCACTTTTGGCAGTAGTAGGTGAGGCGGACACCACCTAAGGCCCCCCCACCCCCACCCCATGCCGTTCTTCTGAAGTAAGGGCAGCTCACTCGCCACCCAGTGACACGTGAGACCCAAAAAGGCATTCAAGGTTAAATAGACTGGCGGCTGGTGCATGGGAAGAGATGTGGCTCACTTTCTGCAGCGCTTGGGTGGTCAGCACTTGTGCTTGTCTGTTTTGAGAAGGAAAATGGCGGGGAGGGAGACTGTTAAAATTCTCTAACATTATCAGGCATGGGTCCCACCTCAGGGTCTTTGTACCTGCAGTCTCGTCTGCCTGGAATGCTTTTCTGTCAGACATCTGCAAGCCTCCCTTCCTCACCTCCTTCAGGTCTTTGCTCAAACGTCACCTTCTCAGTGAGACCTCCCTACCACCCTATTTAAAATAGCCGTTTAGCCCTGCCCTGCAGAGACCTTTCTCTGCTTTGTTTTTCTCCCCAGCATTTACCACTTTCTAACATACCGTGCAATTCACTTATTTTGTTCACTGTCAGTGGACAGCTCCGGAGGGTGGGTCCTCTTTATTTTCCCCACCACTCTCTCCCGGGCTCCAACCTCGTGACTGGCAGGCACACAGCAGCTGCTCAATGAGTATGTGTTAATTGACTGAAGAAGTAACAGCTCTCGGGCTTCCCTGGTGGCACAGTGGTTAAGAACCTGCCTGCCAATGTGGGGACACGGGTTCGAGCCCTGGTCCAAGAAGATCCCACATGCCACAGAGCAGCTAAGCCCATGCGCCACAACTACTGAGCCTGTGCTCTAGAGCCTGCGAGCCACAACTACTGAGCCTGTGTGCCACAACTAGTGAAGCCCGTGTGCCTAGAGCCCGTGCTCCACAACAAGACAAGCCACCGCAATGAGAAGCCCGCGCACCGCAATGAAAAGTAGCCCCCGCTCGCTGCAATTAGAGAAAGCCCGCGTGCAACAATGAAGACCCAACACAGCCAAAAATAAAGAGAGGGAGGGAGGAAGGAAGGAAGGAAGGAAGGAAGAAATAACAGCTCTCATGGAGTGCCTGTGTACACGTCTCTTGTTCCAATTTAAATTTATAATCACTCTGTGTGGTAGAGACCACCTTATTTTCAGTGTCCCCATTTCACAGATGAGGAAACTGAGGCTGAGAGGCAAAATGAGCTGCCTGGAATCAGGCAGTGAAGTTGGGAGTGGATCTGAGGCTCATTTGCCTCCAGAGTCCAAGCTCTTAAAGGGCCTTGGGAAAGGCCGTTTGCTCTCAGAACGCCAAGCACTGTGGTTGTTAATCTCCCTCAGGATGGTTTTCCTCCTGTGGCCTCACAGGCAGCCTTGGGATCCAAGGGGTGAGAAGTCAGGGCTTGGAATCAAGTCATGGCCTTGTTTAGTGGCCATGGGTGACGGGCTCCAGAGTCCACGCCTCTAAGAAGCAGAACATTCTCTCAGCTGTCCTGTCCCTGGTGGTGTGGCCCCAGGGCCGATGGCTGGGCCAGTGGTCACCCCCTCTGTGGAGCCTGCTTTGCGCCATGCACGGGGCTAGTGTGGGAGACTGCCGCCGAGTGACAAACTCCACACCCTTATGACGCTGTGTGCAACGGGTAGATGGATAAAAATAAACAAATGCATAACCCAGAGAATTTCAGGTAGTGACACATATTACAGAGAGATGAGATAGAGAGGTGGGTAGTGCCGGGCAGTAGTACCGAGCAGAGACTGGGGGAGAGTGCTTCTGGCCACAGGATGGCAAAAGCCTCAGAGGAGGATGGATTGGGAATCTTTGAGGAGCAGAAGGACCATGTGACTGGAGCTGAGTGTGGGCCAGGGCACAAAGTGAGGCGAGCAAGGTGGGCAGGGCAGATCACGTGGTATGGCCTTGGGATTTCATTCCAGAAGCAAGGGGAGTTCCCAGCAGGGAGACCCTTTGGCTAACCAGCCCCCGGGCTGCCCGTGCCAGGGACAATCTGATTCGGGGGCAAGGCCAGCAGGCAGCACCCTGGAATGAGATCCTATCAACCAAATCAATCTACAAATATGTGCTCAGTTACTCTGATGTGCTGAAACCTTTGTGGATGTTGCTGGAGAAAACTGGAAGATCCTTGACCCCCAGGAATGAACAAAGTAGTTAATAAACAAGTAACACAGACTTTGCTTTCCTTGCCAAGGGCCTGAATAGGGATTGTTAGAACATTTTCATTCAACCTTAGGCAGTTTGAGGCAATGGAGTGGAGTGATTGAGCCCTCAGGCTTGGAAGTCAGACAAAATTGCATTTGAACTGGTGGGCTCTGTGTGACCTTGGGCAAGTGACTTTACCTCTCTGAGCACATAAAGAAAACCTTCCTTTTGAGATTTTCCAGAGGGTGAGTGGCGGTGAGGCCCAGGCAGGTCCTCATTAAATGGCAGTGATCACTCACTTCCTTTCTCAGGTGAAAAAAAATGTTCAATTTTGGGGGTGCAAACCCAAGAATCATTTATGGCCATGACCAAAAAAAACGGTGTGAGTTTTTACCTCTCTAACATGGGTTAGAATTACCCAGGAACCTCTTCTAACAGAATCTTTAATAACAAAAAATGTGTTTTCCTGTATGGGTACAGGCACAGGTACACACACTTGAGTGGGCACCTGCATCCACACACACGCACACACATGCCCACACGTCTGTGTGCGGACCAAAACACACCCATGCACTCGTGCACATACACAGAGGCACATATTATACACAGACTTATGCACACTTATACACACATGCACGTGCACACAGACAGGTCAAAAAGAGCTTTTCTCTGACAACACCAGAATAAATGTTTCCCTAGCTAATAGGCACACCATGGATTTTTGTTAAAACGCTTGTGCGAGCAGTCAGTAGCTATAAATGACCAAGCGAAAAGGTTGTTGCAGCCATAGCGGATGTGTAGAATGCATGGTGAGGGTGGAGGATCCCTGGTTCAGGGGTGAGGATGGGCTCAGGCCCTCCAGAGGTAGGTGGTGCCCCAAAGGGCATCCGTATAGCTGGGCCCTCTGAGAACATATTTTATTCAACTGAACCTTTAGGAGAAGGTGCTGGGGGGAGAGTTCTGGCTCCATAGCTAGAGGTGTGGGGTCTCAATCAGGGTAATAAGTCTCTCAGGGCCTCAGTTTCCTCATCTGGAAAATGGAGACCATAATAGTACACAAACCCCCATAAGGCTGTTGAGAGGATTAAGTGAGATTGCGTATGTCAGGGAAATTCTGGGAACATGTGGCCTGAGTAGGGCATGGAGTCACATGGCTGCCAGAACTTGGGCCCACAGGCTGGGTTAGACCTTAGGCTCTGTTGTTGGAGACCCAAATACCCACTCTGGTCAATGAGCTGGGCCAGCATTGGGGAGTCCCCCAGAGCCCTGGGACAAGGCCCTGGGAGTGGCAATCCGGGAAGACTTGGGGTTTGGGTCTATGTAGACATTCAGGGGTACGATTCAGCATCAACCTCAACCTGCACCGGGGGAGGGAGCTTCGTGGGTGGTCTGAGGCCTCTCTATCCTCGAGGCTGGCTTGGCTAAGGCACCTTGCCTAGGAACACAGTCCCACTGGGCCTGAGAGCTTTCTACTGCTGGTGGGATTCATACAGCTAAGAAGTGTCCAGCAACCAGACCTAAGTTCCATGCAGCCGAAGAGAAAAATAACTGCCCACCTGAACAGAAGTCAGAGAGAAGAACATTGGGCAGAACAATCAGAATAGCAAATTCTAGAACAATCAGAAAACAAACCTAGTGGATTCGTTTCTTACTGCAGCTATAAAAATATTGCCATAAATTTGGTAGCTTAAAAGAGCACTAATTTATTAATCTCACAGTTCTGGAGGTCAGAAATTGAAAATGCAGGGCTGCATTCCTTCTGGAGGCTCTAGTGGAGAATCCATACTTGCCTTTTCCAGCTTCTAACACCTGCCCACACTCCTTGGCTTGTGGATGCATCACTCCAGTCTCTTGACTTCAACCTCTCTGATCCTCTTGGCTCCTTTCTGTCTTCTGAGGACCCCTATGATTACACTGGGCCCACCTGGATAATCCAGCGTAATCTCCCCACCTCCAGATTCTTAGTCACATCTTCAAAGTTCCCTTTGCTATGTAAGGTAGCATATTCACAGGTTCCAAGGATTTGGGCATGGACATTTCTGGAGAGTTTTATACTGCCCCCCACATCTAGTGAGCACAGGAGGAAACAGAGCAACAGCTGAGTAATATTAATTACAACAATAAAATTTAAGTGTATTAAAATTCATGGAACTGTACACGAAAAAAGGTCAATTTTATTGAATGGTAATTTAAAAAATTACCCATTGACAATTTTTTTAAAAGGCGTGAGGAGAGGGAAAAAATATAAGTAGTGCAAATAGATGTACACTATTTTAAAGCAAGAATGATTTTGACCCCAGTTTCAAAGGACATGAATTACTTAAATATTTATTGGTGCCCCCCTTTATGCAGGGTCCTGTTCTTAAGGCCTGATGTATGTCAGTAAAACTTCGTTCGGGTAAGGGGAGAGTCATAAATACTAAGCTTCAATTTGAGAAAAGTAAGAATTTATGTTCATCTGCCTATGGCACAATAATCTTCTGTTTTGAAAATGTAGCAGTGTGTTAATTTGATTATTTTTTAAAACCCACGTATTGGCTTACTACATAAAACAAAAACTGAAACAAACAAACATAGAGAAATACCAGTGAAACCCCAAAATGACATCCTGGAGCTTTAAGACCTAATTTTTGAACTAAGAACTTAACTAGATGAATTGTCAACAAGGAGGGTCCCTGTTGCAATCCACATAGTGGTTTGGAAGATGGTGTGCAGGGAATATCTTGGAGGAAAATAATGAAGAGATGCAAACCATAAATATTCCAGAAGGAGGGGCTGAAACTAAACAAGTAATACAAGAAAATTTTCTTCAGCTGAGGAGAGAAGGAAATCTGTAGATTGAAAGGACTCCCAAGCTCCATGTGGGATGGATGAGGAAAAGAACACAAACCGAGGTATATCCTGGCAAAATTCACAAACTCCCAGGATTAAGAGAAAATTTGACACATTTCCAGGCTCCTGTGGAAAAAATATGAATGGCATCAGACTTTTCCTTGACAATGCTGGAAGCAAGGAGCCAGAGAACGGGGGGCTGCAGCCCACAAACCCCAGGTTCCAGCAATTGGTCATCTGCCAGATTGAGGACAGGAAGAATATTTGCTTTTGATTCTCCTTGAGATGGCCTAGTGTGACTGCTCAGGGTTTTGGAATCAGATAAACCAAGGTTTGAATTCAGGCCAGCTGTGTGATCTCAGGCAGGTTTTTTTTTTTTTTTTTTTTTGCGGTACGCGGGCCTCTCTCTGTTGTGGCCTCTCCCATTGTGGAGTACAGGCTCCGGACGCACAGGCTCAGCGGCCATGGCTCACGGGCCCAGCCCCTCCGCGGCATGTGGGATCTTCCCGGACCGGGTCACGAACCCGTGTCCCCTTATCGGCAGGCGGACTCTCAACCACTGCGCCACCAGGGAAGCCCTCAGGCAGGTTTTTTCCTCCACTCTGAGTCTGTTTCCTTATCTGTAAAATGAGGAAAATAATAGCATCGCCTCATAGGGTTGTCATGAGGGTCAAATAGGATAGAGCATTGTGAGCCCTCGATAAATGTTAGCCACTGTGATTGTTTTGGGGTGCTTGGTTGTTAGACCTGGGAACACCTTTCCCCAGGCCTGGAAAACGTGGTCTAACCTGGGGGAGGGGAAGTCCTTGAAGGAAGAATAGTCCTTTTCCACTGACTATTTGGAGCCTTGACATGGAGTGTCTCAGGGTCAAAGTGCCCATTTGAACTTGGATCCAACACCTTTGCCTGGGTTGACTGTGTTTTCAGTGGACAAAAGGGGGCTTGGAATGAGGGGAGATGGGTAAGGAGACTTTGGATTCCTATAAGCCTTTGATTCCCACTTTGCTGATGATCACTGCTCCTCATATTTTTCTAAGGTAAACATTAACATTTTAAATTTCAAAACAGTATATGGATGAACAGGCAAAATGGATCTGTGCTGTTAGGGGTCAGAACAATGGGAGTTCGTAACTGTGAGGGGCCTCTAGGGGTGGGTTACTAGGTTTAGCCCCCCCCCCAAAATATATATATATATATAGAATGCCCAGTTAAATTGGAATTTGAGATAAACAGTATTTGGGGGATCTTTTGGGACACTGGGAATGTTCTGTATCTTGATCTGGGTGCTGGTTACACAGATGTGTTATGTTTGGGAAGATTTATCGAGCTGCAGTTTTATGATCTGTGCCCTTCTCTGTGTGCATGTCCATAAAAAGTTAAATTAGTACAATGTGAATGAATACATTCTTACTATAAAGCAGTTTGAAATGCTACAGAAATATTTTGACTAAAAATCTTCCTTTCTGTCACTTCAGCCAAATCCTCCCCAGGGGGAACCAGTGTTTGTGGTTTGATGTAAAGTCTTTTAGACTATATTTTTAATTCTTTGGTTTTTAAACATTGAGATACACCTGTAATAAGGCGCATGCCTCTTCAGTGCCCAGTGCGGTGAGTTTTTCATATGCATACACCATGTCACCACCACCCAGGTCAAGACCCAAAACATCCCAGCTCCCGGAGCCACATCCCTGTCAACACCCCCCAAAAGTAACTGTTTTTTGACCTCTAGCACTGGAGATTAGCTTTGCCATTCTAGAACTTCAGGAAATTCCTTCCAGACTTTTTTAAAATAAAATTTTAATTTTAAGATTTACAGAAAAGTTGCAGAGTTCTCATGTCCCCCTCATTCAGTTTCCCCTAATGTTAACATCTTATGTTACCATGGACATTGGTCAAAACTAAGAAACTGACGTTGGTGCATTACTATTGACTCAACTCCAGACTTCATCTGGATTTCACTGGATTTTCCACCATTGCCCTTGTTTCTGTTCCAGAATCTATTTCAGGATTGCATCTCAGCTTCTCCCTCTCTCACTCTCTCAACTGCTCTCATTTGCACACACAAATATACATTTTTTGCATTAATATCATATCACGCACATACATGTACATACTAATATACTTTTTCACATTAATGATATTCACACACACACACACACACACACACACACACACACACACACACACACACACGCCACCTGGACCTGTCTACTGCACGATGCGCCTTGGAAACCTTTTGAGAAGTCCTCCACCCTGGCCTCACTGATGGGGATGGGATGCATGTCTTCCCATCTGTGGCCAAGCGAGAGGCTGGTGGCAGAGCCAGGTCATGCAGTGGACATACTTAATACATGCTCAGAGCACCAGCTGAGCAGCGGTGTTGACAAAAAAACAAAGGAAAACCCAACAAACTTATTTTTGGAAAGGATTAGATATCTTTTTAAAAAGGATTAAAATAGTCACCGCAGGGAAATTCAGAACATCGCGAGATGTTTTTACGCCGGTTTGACCATTTCATACTGTTTTTATCTTGCATTTCATATGAGGTGGTGGGAGTTGGCGTCTTTGCTGTTTTTGAGTCATGTAAAGGTTTTAATCCAGCTCCGGCAGGGGGTATTTTTTAATTTGTTTCCTTTGTAAGTACTTTTTTCTCTTTAGCTCCTGGAATTCAAGTCTAAGCCTTTATATCCCTTCTAAGGTAAAAAGGAAGCTCTTCTCTGTATGGTTGTTTTATAAAACTCTTCAGTGGATCAAATGAGTACATATATTAATATCAGTAAATTAAAGAGTTAATCTAGTAACACGTCAATATTTAAGACAGAACCTGGCACAGGAAAGTGCCATGTATGTGCTCACTGTGATATCATTGGAAGCAAACTGGTTTAGTGGGTCGCCTTGCCTTGGGCGTGATGCCCCTTTAAGGCGGGTGGTGAAGTCAGCCATCTCCCAACAGAACAAAGGCATACCAGGCCCTGCCATCCCAAAGCTGGCTGGCTGATTGGCTCTGTCACCAAGTGATAACGCCTATCTTGCTGTGTCAGGGCCCCCAGCTGTCAGCGAGAGCCACCAAGTGGGGAAGGTGGCTTTTCCAACAAGTCAGACCTGGGTAGACAAGCTCTGTGCCCAGCAGAGATGGGGCAGCCACAGTGATGGGGCACCCACTGTGTACTGAGTGCAACTTGGGCAAGCAGCATCAGCAGACTGTGCCTCGGTCTCTTCATCTGTGAAATGCGTATAATAGAGGTCCTTATTTCCAGGTGTTCCCAGCATTCTTGTGAGGCTTGAATGACTTAACCCATACTTGCAAAGCGCTAGAACACTCTGGGCACACAGTGAGTGTTCAGTAAATGTCAGCTCTTATTCTAGAGCACTGGCTGTCGGCCGTGTCCAGGGAGATGGGGTAAAAAAGGTAGTATGTTCAAGCATGAATTCATTCTTTCTTCTCGCTCTACCAATCTCTTTGTCAATTCAAACGACCAGACCAAAATCCTCAGCCATCTTGATTTTGCCCCGCTGGCAAAAAGGTCTATCTATTCTGCCCCTGTCAGGTCTTGCAAATCCATATCCCCTACGTCCTGCCACAGGTCTGGCCTATGGTAGTAGATCTCGATTTGTTTGAGGCTGCTCTTCTCTTGCCTTTCCACCCCTGCCTTCCACGTACCTCCCACTCCAATACTTTCCCCCCATACCCAGCTCTGATGATGAGCTGTACATGTTCCCGAACTCTCAGTGGCTCCCCACTACCTGAGGAGGGACTCTCCCCTCCTTGGTCCAATAGTTAAGATATTTTACCGCTTGACCCTGATGTACCAGAATGATACATCAGGGTCCATTGAAAGCTGGGTTCCAGGTCAGCTTCTTCACTTCCTTGACTGTAGGGCCTTGGACAAGTGACTTAACTGCTCTGAACCTCAGATTCTTTACTTATAAGTGGGGGAAGCAATAGTGCTGACCTTAGAAGCTTGTTTTTAAAGTAAAACTAGATCATTGTGCTGCTAATGACAGCAACTAACATTTATTGTGTGCTTGCCCTGTGCCAGGCACTGTCCCAGGTACCATCCATTTAGTCACTCATGCAATTCGTGTGAATGGCGTTGCATGGTGCCAGGCACAGCACAGAGTATGTGCACCATGAGTACACGCATGCGTGTGTGTGTGTGTGTGTGTGTAGTTATTACTGGTTACCTTTCCAGCCTCGTTTCCTATGCCAGCCCCAACCTCACCCTCTAGGCCCCTCGGGCAGAGCTCTTGGGGGAAGGTGATCTGTGACACTTGGACATGTTTGAGTTGTTGAGTTGTTCCTGCCTTTAGTGACACCCTCATGGTGTAGGAAGGACACACATGAGCTGTCTGAGTGTGAGCAGGCATGTGCTGGGCCTGGAGGGGACATTAAGGCTTGTACTGGATCATTGTGGGTACGTAATAAGGCCCCGGAGAAAGCAGGCCTGCCCACTGGGGCCACCACCCAGCCACTGTACCGTGAGCTCACCAAACTGAGGTCCCGAGAGAAATCAGATCATTATTGTCCCACTTATCTAGAGCTCCCTGTGTGACAGGCACTGACCTAAGAGCTTTACCCATCATCTTATTTCATGCTCACAACACTGTGAGGGAGGTACTAGTGTTAGACCCATTTTCCAGATGAGGAAACTGAGGCTCAGAGAAGAGCAGTCACACTTCAGGGCCTCACTGCTAGTGCCTGGCAGATTTGAACCCTGAATGTGAGACTCCACCACTGCAATTTTCCTCACACTGCTGTTCCAGTTTTGGGCCTTAGGGACCCAGGTCCCAGCTCTCACCACCCTCAGGGAGCCCAGAGGTCAGATCCGGTCCCAGGCAGCCAGACAACCCTCTGGTGGCTTTTCCTCCCCTGGTATTTTTAGCCCTCAGTCATCTGCCTTGCCTGCGTGGGGGGACTGAGGCACCCAGACAATTCCATTTTTACTGGTGCCCTTCAGATGCCCGCTGCCCACGCCTGCTCGCCCCGCAGGCTCAGCTGTCTTGGTGGCATGCCTGGCATTCCGGGGGCATTGTTCCTCTTGGTGAGGCCCAGATTCCAGCAACAGCTGCTGCCCGACCTCCCCCACTAGCTTTTCCACACTCCTCTGCCTGCCTGTCTGAGTCCCCTTTGCTGAAACCGTGGCATCATGACAGCCAAAACTGTCACTAACACCCCGCTCTGGAGCTGTGTTAAGGCTGCGCTCCCAGCTCATTAGTCACCCTACCTGGGGTTCTTGGGTGAAGGACCTTTCAACATGTCTTCATCTCACACAGCTTGGCAGGGCTGGGGCCCCCGCGCCTTCCTGACACAGCCACGGGTGTTCACAGGGCTTTGATTCTGGACCAGGATTCTCAGCCTTGGCTCTGTTGACATTTGGGTCCAGATCGTTCTTTTTTATGGGGCAGGGGCTGTCCTGGGCATTGCATGACATTGAGCAGCGTCCCTGGTTTTCACCCAGCAGATGCCAGAAGCAACCCTCTCCCAGACGGTGACAACCAAAAATGTCTCCAGACACGGCCAGCCGTCCCCTTGTGGGGGGAAATTATCCCAGGTTGAGAACCACTGACCTCGAGAATTATTACTAGGATGGGAGAGATGGGTTCCGTGCCAGTGAAGAGTCTGAGGATGGTTAGGGGTGCTGAAGTCCACCGACCACCCTCTGCTTTTCCTCCTGCTGTCTCCTGGCCTGGCTCTGGGGAAGGAGGGACACTTGGAGTCAGGTGAGATAGAATGTCACCTCTGCTGCCTGCTGCTTGGATAATGGAGGGCAAGTGACTCTTCCTTGCTGAACCTCCCTTTTCTCATCTGTGAAATTGGGTGGGTAAGAACACCAACCTCATGCGGTGCTGCGAGGCTGGATTGAGATAACACTGAACAAAATGCAACTTGGGTTTTGCCTTCCGAGGTCTTCATAAATCCTATTTCTCAGGGTAACCTATGCCCACCCTTGGATGAAAAGTTGACTTTTCTGTGCATGGCTTTTCTGCTCATTCTTAGGTAAAAGACAGTCCTATGGTCATTTAGTCCTAAATACAATCTTACTTCAATATTTAGAATGTCTAGCCCCAAATGGCAACCAAAATTCAAAACTTCTTCCTTGAATTCATGTCCAGTCTTCTGTCCTCCCTCAGCTCAGGACTGCAGGGAGTGCACAACTGTCCTGATCAAATCCCTGTAACCACTCACCTGGATGACTCCAACAGCCTCCTGGCTTCCTGTCCTTGACCCTCCACAGACTGTTGCCACATGGCAGCCAGAGGAACCTTTTCAAAGTTGGTTGTCTTCACCCATACTTTTTTTTCTTTTTTTAATTATTTATTTATTTTTGGCTGTGTTTGGGTCTTCGTTGCTGCCCGCGGGCTTTCTCTAGTTGCAGCGAGCGGGGGCTATTCTTCATTGCGGTGTGTGGGCTTCTCATTGCGGTGGCTTCTCTTGTTGCCGAGCCCGGCCTCTAGGCAAACGGGTTTCAGTAGTGGCTCAGTAGTTGTGGCTCGTGGGCTCTAGAGCGCAGGCTCGGTAGTTGTGGCACATGGGCTTAGTTGCTCCGCGGCAAGTGGGATCTTCCCGGACCAGGGATCGAACCCCTGTCTCCTGCATTGGCAGGCAGATTCTTAACCACAGCATCACCCGGGAAGTCCCTTCACCCATACTTTTAAATTGCTCCCACTCTCTTAGGGTAAAGACTCTTCCATCCTTCTAGACCCTACTTCCCTCCCCTCTTTATCTACATCAGAGTGTCTCAATGTCACCATGCAAGGCCCTAGAACTTTCTGTCTCAGGTCTCTGAGGATATCTACAAAGGAGGAATAGCAAATACAAGGCACACGGCATGCGCACACCACTCTCTAATCCGGTGCCCATGGCAGACATTGCTAGTCAATCACAGCACTCTCCCTCATTCAGTCATGCTCAATTGGAGCTGGCAAGGGAGATGAGCTGACATCCTCGACCTCTCTGACATGGTTGGAGGTGGGGGATAAAGAGGGATGCCATCAGTACTATTGACATTTGGGGCCAGATAATTCTTTGTTGTTGGGGGCTGACGTGTGCATTGGAGGATGTTGAGTAGCATCCCTGGCCTCTTCCCACTAGATGCCACCCAGTCATAGCAATCAAAGAAATTACCAGACATTGCCATGTGTCCCCTGGAGCAGGGTGGCAAAATTGTCTCCATTAGAGAACCACTGTTCTAGTTAATGTTCTTCCTTCCCCAACTCCCCAGATGAAGTTTGCTAGCACTGGGCTCCTTTCTCTCTCACTTACCACAGTTGCATCTTGCATTTCTTTGTCATTATTTGACGAGCATCTGACTCCCTGCCTGGGCTGTAGCTCCACAGTGTAGAGACTATGCCTATCTTGCTCACCATCTTCCCCTGGTACCCAGCACTGTGCCTGGCACATAGTAGGCACTCAATCAATATTTATTGAATGGCTGAATGATGCTCTGTTGCAGCATTCACTGCATCTTCTTATCATTTTGTCAGTCTGTCTCTTCAGAACCTTCCAGGACAGAGACCAGGATTCATTCATCTTTCCAGGACCCTCAGTCCTGGCACATAGTAGGTGATTGCTATAGACTTGTTCCATGGAACTGAATTCAAAAGGGACTGAGGATGGTCTTGGGAGTGAGTCCAGAACACATGTGTAAAAGGCCTGAGCAAACTTCTATGCAGTTCTTTGGGGGCTGAAGTCAGTGGTCCTCATGCCCACCCCTACCTGTAGGCTTCAGGCCTGCTGGGTCCCCTCTGGCTCACTAAGAGAGCATCACGGCATCGCTCTTTATCTCTCGCCACCATCCGTGTCAGAGAGGTTAAGGATCTCCCCTACCAACTTCAACGGAGCATGGCCATCCTGGCTTAGTAAGAAAGAGTGCTGGGACTGATTAGCAATGTCTGCCATGGGTGCCGGATAAGGGAGTGGTGTGGGCATGCCATGTGCTACACATTTGCTATTCAACCTTTGTAGGTATCCTCTGAGACAGAAAGAAGGCCCTTGAGTTATGTGTGGTGAGAACAGGCGAGAATTTGGGGGTTGGGACACACAATGGAGCAGTTCTATTTCCCCAGGAAAAGTCAGACAGAGAAAGCTAAGTTTGCCCTGTTCTCCTGGGTGACTTTGGACAAGGGAACAGGAGCCTGAGGGATTAAGGGGGAGTGTGTGCTAATATTTCTGTATCCTGGCCAGGAGCAAGGGCATTTTACAAAGGACAAAAATAGACAGGAAAGATGAGGAAGATAAAGAGGGATGGATCATGGAATCCACTCTGGAATGAAGGTGTGAGGCCAAAAAGAGCCTCTGAAGTGAGTCATGGTTTTACAAGGTGAACAGGCCCCAGGGAAGGGAATGGTTCTGCCTGGTACAATGCCCAGAGACTGTCCTCAGGGTGAAAGAGCGATTATTAATACAAATGGTTAAAAACAGGTTGATCTTAATTCTGAGCAGAGAGCTGGGACCCCTGGATCCATGAGGTATGCTTTGGGCTGCAGGTGACAGACAACCATTAGCCAGAGCTTAAACAAATGGGGGACTGTTTTTCTCTTTCAACAAGGAGTTTGGGAATCGGTAGTTGCAGGGTTGTTTGGTAGCTGGACATGACCAGGATCCTGATGTTCTTCCCATGATTCTATTGACTTTCCTTTCATGTTCCCAAGATGGCAGCCACAGATCCAAGTAGCCTGTCTACTTCTTATCAGGCAAGCAAATATGTTTCCCAGAAAGCCCCTAGAAGACTCTCTATACACTTCATGGGCCAGAACAAAGTAAGGTGCCCATGTCTACATCAAGCCTGGCCTACTTTCTCTGCGATCAAAGTCTCTTTGGCCAAATCCTGAACATAGTCAGAGTTCTGTTAGCAAGAAAAAAGATGGCAAATGGATTTGGTGTAGACGATAAATAATGTCTGCTCACCAGTCCTTCCAAAATAACTGAAATAATTTTCCCCCCAAATATATAGTGGAATACAAAATACTCTACAACAAAAATTTCTATAGCAAAAGAGTGAGTCTAGTTAAATAGGTTTCTCAGTTGCAGAACTTCTCAGAGCCTTTAACAATAACAATTGGTATTTTTTGAGTACTGACCACTTGCCAGGCACTGTATCAGTTGCTTTATTTCTATTATCTCATTAAATCCTTGTAATAACTCTGTGGAACCAAGAAAGCAGAAACTAAAGAAGAGGGCAGAGCCGAGATTTGAACCCAGAATTCTGATCCTACACCATTGTGCAATACTGTATCCTGAAGAGCAAAGAGTTAACTAAAATGGGCAAATTATTCTTCTCTGGGGAGATAATTTGCCAAGGTTGAAAGACTGGAAATTTCCTCCCACCCTAAACGGCCCCTGACTACTGGCAGCAGAATTCAAATTTAAATATCATGTTCTTTTGTGGATTTCCCAAAATTGAAGTCTACCCCATTACTCTTCTTCACCATGTTCTCTTTTCAGAGCACTTTACCACAGTTTTAAATTAGATATTTAAATTTATTTATGGGTGAAGCATCTGTCTCCTCCCTAGAATATCAACTCCATGACAGCTGAAATTTTTATATTTTTCTCTGCTGTATCCCCAGCACCTAGAACCCTGCCTGGCTAGCAGTAACTGCTCCATAAAAATGCTAAGTCAGTAAGCAAACTTGACCAATCCATTTCCTCTTTCTGTAACTGAACTTGCACATTCATTTAAAAGTCTGGGTAAAAACTGGATTTGAAGTTCTCCTTTTGTGAGGTGGGTTGGATAAAAAGAATACAGGGTAAACACAAAACCTAAGAAAAACCCTGTACTTGAACTGGCTCCAGGGGAGCCAGAAGTTCCAAAAAAGATCCCTGGAGAGTTGACTCTGAATTGTGGCTGATATCCATTAAGGTGAGTCTGGGCCAAATTTCTCATCAGGAGCAATCCTTCCGCTGTGAGAGGTGAACTGTGCCTGAATCAGGACCCCTCAGGACCCCACAGCTGAAAGAGTGGGCCCCATTTCCTTCTCATCCTCTTCCAGCCTGAAAAAGCCTCCACATACCTATCTGGTTGCCCAGAGGAAAACACGGGGGCTTCATCCCCATAACCTTTCTACCTGGTTTCTTTCCAAATTCCCAGGTTTAATCATTTTTCAAATGTTATCTGGGGCCACAGCAGAGCACTGCATTCTTCAAACGTCCCAGCAGGGGGCGGTGCTATGTTAGGGCTCAGCGCAGCTACGTTTGCTCGCTGGCAAGTGACGGGAGCAGAAATCTGGAAAGGGAGAGGACATCTTTTCTCCCACCTGTCCCTCACCAAGCCTGCCAGATCCATCTCATCCATAGCACTTATGAAAACCAGAAGGGCGAGGACTAAAGTCTTCGTGCAGGAAAACCATTTGTTTATATTTCATTCATTCCTCAAGTATTTATAGAGCTCGATTCTGCTCCAAGCCCTGTTCTAGGCTCTGGGAATCAACAAGGAACAAAATAGACAAAATTTTTTTACCTCCTGGAGCTGACCTTTTGGCTGAGGATGAGGGGTGAGAGATCATAGATGATAAACATAATAAATAAGCAAATTACAAATTTGGTTAGAAGTTGATAAGTTCTCCTATGAAATAAAAGAGTGAAATACAGCATGTTAAGAAGGAAGAGAGGGCTTCCCTGGTGGCGCAGTGGTTGAGAGTCCGCCTGCCGATGCAGGGTACACGGGTTCGTGCCCCGGTCCGGGAAGATCCCACGTGCCGCGATAGCGGCTGTTCCCGTGAGTCATGGCCGCTGAGCCTGCGCGTCCGGAGCCTGTGCTCCGCAGTGGGAGAGGCCACAACGGTGAGAGGCCCGCGTATCGAAAAAAAAAAGAGGGAAGAGAGAGAGGTGTATGGGGACAACTTAAAATAAAATGGTCAGGAAGGCTCCTGGAGAAAGTGACATCTGAGCAAAGACTTGAAGAAATGGAGAATATCTGGGAAAGAATATTCCAGGCAGAGGGAACTGCCAGGGCAAAGGCCCTGAGGTGGGATCGAGCTGGTGTGTTATTTAGTTTTGAAAGTAAAACGTAATATTCACTTATTGTGGAAAAAATAGATATTGAAAAAGAAAAATATCACTTGTAATTCCTCTACCCAGGAATAACAATTTAACATGTTGGTGTATATTTTTGTGGCCTACTTTTAGACATACACATGTACAAATACACATATATATTCTTATTTTTTTAACAAATGGGAGTCATTCCATACATAGAGTTTCATAACCACTTATTTGCTTAATAATATAACCAGAAGACCATTCTGTGTCAGTAAATATTGATTCACATCATTATTGTAACAGCTGTAGAATGTCCCCCTGTATGGATGTGTCCCATATTTTATTCAACCATTTCCCCCTTTAATGGGCATTTAGGCTGTTTTCTGTTTTTCTCAATTATAAATGGCGATGTAGTCACCATTCTTGTAACATTTTTACATTGTCCAAGTATCCAGTTATTTCATTAAGATGCACTTCTACAAGTGGAAATGCTGGACTGAAGGTTGTATACACTTTGAAAGCTATTATTTTTGAGACCTGGGTGTTTCTTTTATTTTTAATTTTATTTATTTTAATAGATCTTTATTGGAGTATAATTGCTTCACAATACCATGTTAGTTTCTGTTGCACAGCAAAGCAAATCAGCCACATGCACACACATGTCCCCATATCCCTTCCCTCTTGAACCTCCCTCCCATCCTCCCTATCCCACCCCTCAAAAGCACCGAGCTGATCTCCCTGTGCTATGCTGCTGCTTCCCATCAGCCTACTATTTTATACTCGGTAGTGTATATATGTCGATGCTACTCTCACTTTGCCCCAGCTTCGCCCTCCTACCCCATGTCATCAAGTCCATTCTCTATGTCTACCTCTTTATTCCTGCCCTGCAACTAGGTTCATCAGTACCATTTTTTTTTTTTAGATTCTGTATATATGTGTTAGCATACTGTATTTGTTTTTCTCTTTCTGACTTACTTCACTCTGTATAACAGACTCTAGGTCCATCCACCTCACTACAAATAGCTCAATTTCATTCTCTTTATGGCTGAGTAATATTCCATTGTATATATATGTGCCACATCTTCTTCATCCATTCATCTGTCGATGGACATCTGGGTTGGTTCCATGTCCTGGCTATTGTCAATAGTGCTGCAATGAACATTGTGGTACATGTCTCTTTTTGAATTATGGTTTTCTCAGGGTATATGCCCAGTAATGGGATTGCTGGGTCATATGGTAGTTCTATTTTTAGTTTTTTAAGGAACCTCCATACTGTTTTCCATAGTGGTTGTATCAATTTACATTCCCACCAACAATGCATGAGGGTTCCCTTTTCTCTACACCCTCTCCAGCGTTTGATGTTCATAGATTTTTTGATGATGGCCATTCTGACTGGAGTGATGTGATACCTCATTGTAGTTTTGATTTGCATTTCTCCAATAATTAGTGACGTTGAGCATCTTTTCATGTGTCTCTTGGCCATCTGTATGTCTTCCTTGGTGAAATGTCTATTTAGAGATCTGGGTGTTTCTTAAGAGGGCCTTTCGGAGGGTTTCAGGGCAACCCTACAGAGACTGGAAGACATGCTCTTTGGTATGAAGTTGTCTTTTCTGAGGAGAAATAAAATCCCTACCAGAGGGCTTATCTCTAGGGGCTGGCCATCTGGGCAGTTTTTATTTTAATTTTCTTTTTTATGCATTTCTATATTAGATTTTTCTATATTGGGCATACATTGCTCTTGATAATAATTTTTCTCACAAAAGCAATATTTGCTTTTTATAAAAACCTAACACAAGAGAAATCTGTAAAGTAGAAAGGGAAGGTCCGCATTGCCCCAGAAGCTGCCACAGTCTATTTTGTGTGTCCAGCTTTTAGATGTGGTCTGGCCCCCACCCACATTTCTTATTTTATTGACCCATCTCTCTTCCCTGTGCTCACTATGCTCCAGCCACACTGGCCTTCCTGCTGTTATTCAAATATAGCAAACTCATTTGGCCTCAGGGCCTTTGCACCAGCTATTCACACTGCCTGGAGCCCTTCCCCCAGGTCTTCAAATGGTTGGCTCTTTGTTCTCTCTCTGTCTCAGCTCAAATGTCCCCTCCTGAGGGAGAGGAATCCCCCAGCCACCCCGAGTAAAGAAATTCTTCTCTCAATCTATCACATCATCCCGCTTTACTTTTTCCTTAGCACTTACCACAATCTGAATAGATCTTGTTTTATTTATTTGCTTCCTTTGTTCTGTCTTCCCTATTAGACCAGAAGCTCCTTATAAGCAAGCATCTTTAACTGCCTTGTCTACCACTGTAGAGTGATTGACCCATAGTAGGTGCTTGATAAACATTATGAATGTGAATGAAGGGACATACATAAACAGGCATATCCTTAAAACCCAAATGGAGAACTCTTACAGCTCAACAATAAAATGACAAATAACCCAATTAAAAAATGGGTAAAAGACTTGAATAGACATTTCTCCAGAGAAGATATACAAATGGCCAACAAGCACATGAAAAGATATTCAATGTCATTAGTCATTAGGGAAATGTTACTGCTTTATACTCATCAGGATAGCTATAAAGAAAAAATAGAAAATAAAGGCATTAGCAAGGATATGGAGAAATTGAAACTCTTGCACACTGCTGGTGGGGGTGTAAAATGGTGCAGTCGCTGTGGAAAACAGTTTGGCATTTGCTCAAAAAGTTAAACATAGAATTTCTACGTGATCCAGCAATTCCACTCCTAGATGTATACCCAAAGGAGGTGAAAACAGGTACTCAAGCAAAATCTTGTACACGAGCATTCATAGCAGCACTACTCACAGCTGCCAAAAGGGGGAAAAAACCCCACATGTCCATCACCTGATAAATGGACAAACAGCTCTAACCAGGCAGTGGAATATTATTCAGCTATAAAAAAAGAATGAAGTTTGATACCTACTACAACATGAATGAACCCTGAAAACATTATGAGTAGTGAAAGAAGCCAGACATAAAATGCCACATGTTGCATGATTCCTTTTCTATGAAATATCCAGAATATGTTAACCCAAAGAGACAGAAAGCAGATTAGTGGTTGCCAGGGGCTGGAGGAGGAGGGAATAGAGAGTGACTGTTTAATGGGAACAGGGTTTTCCTTTTGGGGAGATGAAGCACAACATTGTGAATGTGCTAAATCTACTGAATTTTTCACTTTAAAATGGTTAATTTTGTTTCGTGAATTTTACCTCACTAAAAATACTGTCACAACAATAATCAATCAAATTAGGATGTTACACACTTTTTAAAAATCAAATGGGCTCACTTAAAACATGCCTTCTCTTCTTGCTTTCTCCACTTAACACTATATCTTAGATATTGTCCTCTGAGGGGCTACTTTGTTCTTGGTAATGGCTGCAGAGATTTCCACTGTGCAAGTCACATGAGTTGTTTATTCGGTCCCCTGTAGATGGATAGCCCTTTGATTTGCCACTATATACAGTGATGGATGGAACATCTCCAAGCTCTAGTCTGCGACCTCCTTGAGGGCAGGATCATACTGAGCAGGGCTGAGAGGGTGCATAGACGTCAACAGACCCCCGCTCTCTGCACCTTCTGCATGCCCAGCACAGTGCTTCACTTTAGGGTTTGTGCAGGAAGTAGGAACAAAAGGAAGAAACAAACCAGAGGAAGGCATGAAATGGGCAGTGAGGAGGGAGAGGAAGGGCAAAGCAGAATGTGGTCCCAGCATGGGCATGGGAGACAGGCAGCTGAAGCTTCAGTCCACTCTGTACTGCCTCCTAGCTGTGAGATATGGGCAGCTCACCTAACCTCTTAGAGCCTTAGTTTCCTCATTTGTCAAGTGGGCACAATTTCAGTCCCCATCTTGTGACATTGTAAAGATTAGCTGATTGATGTCTGCAAGTGTATCACACAGGGCTGGGTACATAGTAGGTTCTCAGAAAGTAGCAGCTAAAATAATTCTTGTTGTTATTATTTCTATCATTGCTATCTATGAATAGCTAGAGAAAAGTCCAATATACCCATTTCGCAGGTAAAGAAGTTGAAGGAAAAGGTCACCAGCTGGGTTGCGTAGCTCGTAACCCACACGTGGCAAATAAGAACCTGTTCTGGGATGCACCACATTTTCTGGCTCCCTGAGCCAAGCTTCTCCTGTGACATCCTTGATGTCCAGGATGGGAACTCCCAGCTTTCCCAGGACGCCAGCATTCCGGTATCCATAGAGCAGAGAATCAGACTCTGCCCAGAGAAGGTTGGCATCTGGGGGCCATGACGTGACCATCTCTACTCAGGCTGTCATGTGTCACCAGCTTGAGGCATGAAGAAGCAGAAGAAAGCAATGAAGCAGATGCTCCAACGGGAGCCCAAGGCCATGGAGAGGCAAGGGAAGGGGTTGAGAGTGAGAACCTGGGTCCTTAGGAACTTAGCTCACATGCTCCAGGTGATGGAGGACCTGCGGAGTGTTGGTGAGCGAGTTGTGTGGGAGGATGGGGATCCACGACTGTCCTCCAGAAGACTCCCAGGCAAGGCAACTTTTACTGAGACATCTTCAGGGTCTGCCAGGACCTCAGCAGATGTTTCATGATGTGTTTTGAGATCCCCAGATGAGAACAGCGGTGGGATTCATAACAGAATGCTCGGTTTCCAGCCAGGACCACAGCTGTGCTTTTCTGTAGTTGTGAAAAAAAAAAAGGTCTTTCTAAAATTTTCTGATAGAAGTAATATATGCTCATAGCCAAAAACAAGTTAGAAAACGCAGACAAGTATAAAGAAGAAAAAAATTATCTGGAGTTCCCCCAGCCAGAAATGAGCATGGTTAACATTTCTTCTAGACTTCTAATGTATTCTGACACATGCACTCCCCGCCCCCATACTAAACATATTGCTTCTTATTTTGCATTTTTTTACACTTAAAATATGTCATGAACACCTCTGCATGTCAATAAATATAGCAGAACGTCATCCTTTTTAAAGGTTGCACTGTAGTCCATGGATGTACCAGCATTTATTTACAAACCCCCTCTTCATGGATCTCTATGTTGATTCAAATTTTTGTCTGTATATAAGCCATTTTGTATTGCTGTCCTTTTATCTTATCTGACTACTTCTTTAGAATTAATTCCCAGTAGTGCAATTGTAGGGTACTTTTTAAAAAGATATGATGCGTAGAACCAAATTGCCTTCCAGAAAGATGCTAATTTACACACTCACCAGTTGTATATGATATTATCCCATGTACTCACTAAAACTGCTTACTTGAGAGATTGAATATATTTCCAAAGTGCTTTTTGGCCATTTTTTATTCCTCCTCTTTTTCATCCTTCTTATTTGGTATTGCATGTTTCTATCATTTTCCCATGGTAAAAAAACTGGAAATATATTACAGTTATGTTTGCAAATATATTGCACATATTTTTCCAGTTTTCTAATTGTCTTTGTTATTATATTTCTTTTTTTGTGGTAAAATACACATTACATAAAATTTACCATTTTAACTTTTTTTTTTTTTAATTTTTGGCTGCACCGTACAGCATGCGTGATCTTAGTTCCCCAACCAGGAATTGAACCCGCACTCACTGCAGTGGAAGCACGGAGTCTTAGTCACTGGACCTCCAGGGAAGTCCTCATTTTAACCGTTTTTAAGTGTGCAGTTCAGTGGCATTAAGTACATTCACATTGTTGTGCAACCATCACCCCCATTCATCTCCAGAACTCTTTTATCATCCCAGATTGAAACTCTGTACCCATCAAACACTAACTCCCCATTTTCCCTTCCCCCCGCAGCCGTTGGTAACTTCTGTTCTTCTTTGTGTCTCTATGAATTTGACTATTCTAGGAACCTCGTATAAGTGGAATCATATAATATTTGTTCTTTTGTGACTGGATTATTTCACTTAGCATGATGTCGTCAAGGTTCTTCTGTCTTGTAGCATGTGTCAGAACTTCCTTTTTAAGGCTGGATAATATTTCATTGTATGCATATACCACATTTTGTTTATCCATTCATCCATCAATGAACACTTGAGTTGTTTCCACCTTTTGGCTATTGTGAATAATGCTGCTGTGGGCTTCCCTGGTGGCGCAGTGGTTGAGAGTCTGCCTGCCGATGCAGGGGATACGGGTTCGTGCCCCGGTCCAGGAAGATCCCACATGCCGCGAAGCGGCTAGGCCCGTGAGCCATGGCCGCTGAGCCTGCGCGTCCGGAGCCTGTGCTCCGCAACGGGAGAGGCCACGACAGTGAGAGGCCCGCATACCACAAAAAATAATAATAATAATAATAATAATAATAATAATAATAATGCTGTGAACATGGTATACAAATATTTCTGAGTCCCTACTTTCAATCAGTTTGTATATATACCCAGAAGTGAATGTCCTTAACTATTAACTTTGCCTTTTAACATTGTTTATGACTTTTTTTACATGCAGAAGTTTCACCTTTTAAAGTATTCCTCTATCAATCTTTTTCATATTGCTTTGGCTCTAGGGTCTTTTCTATACTATTTTAAAATACCTCTAGGTAAGGGCTCTGTTTATTCATTACAGTGTAACAAACCACCCCATAACTTAGTGACTTGAGAAAACAATAATCATTTATTTTGCTCATAAATCAGCAATTTGGACAAGACTCAGTGGGGTCAGCTTGTCTCTGTTCCATGGGGCTTCAGCTGAGGCAGCTCACTTGGAGATAGGAAGATCCACTTCTAAGATGGTTCACTCATATGGATGTCTTGGTGCTAACTGCTGGCTCTAGGATCCCAGCCAGGGCACTGGACTGAGGACTTTGGTTCCTTTCCATGTGATGCCCTTCGAAGGCTGCTTGGGCTCCCTCACAGCATGGTGGCTGAGTTTCAAGCATGAGCATCCTAAGAAATCAAGGCAGAAATATATGGTATTTTTGTGACTTATCCTCTGAAGTCACACAGTGTCATTTTTGCTGTACTGCATTGGTTAGGGCAGTCATAAAGCCCGGCCCAAGTTCTAGGGGATGGGATATAGATTCTACCTCTTGATGGAGGAGTTGGAAAGTTCTAGAACAGCATATATGCTGGGAAATGCTGTTGCAGCCATTTTTGAAAAATATAACCTTCCAAGTCTGCTCTCTGGCCACAACAATTCATATCCCTCCTACATGCGAGATGCACCCTTCCAAGACCTCCCAAAAGTTTTATGCCATTACAGGATCAGGCTCAATATCAAGACCCAGGATCTTATTACCTAATCAGGTCCAGGTACAGATGAGGCTCCTCAGTTACAAGGCCTTGGGTATAGCTCCTTGGTACCTTCCTTCTGGACCTGAAGACCTGTGAACTAAAGAGCAAACTGTCAGCCTCCCACACCCGATGTACAATGAGGGCACGATTGATATAGACACTCCCATTCAAAGAGGGAGAAAATGGGAGTATAAAGCAATCACAGGTCCATAGCAATTCTGAATCCAGCTGGGCAAATTGTTGGTAAATTTGCCAATTTCTTGATTAAGGACCCAGTATTGCTCCCTGGGTATGATTCTGAGCTATCCTTTTTTTTCTCCCATAAAATATAGCCTTTCTTGCAGCTGAGTCGTTTTCTCTGCTTGCTTCCTACCCATAGAAGTCTGGGGAGTCAAAGGCTCCATTTCATTTTGCACTGTCTCTGATCCTTTTAGTCCTAGCTGGTACTGCTTCCACCAGAACAATTTTATTAAAAAAAACTTCGTGGGTTTTCTATGAATCTTATTGAGGTTTGTGCTATTAAAGAAAAGCCAAAATAGCAAATGTCTTCAAGATAAGCCCTTTTCTATCTTGGACTCCCATTGAGGCTACTGTAGAACAATGCCCTTAAAATTCTTAGATTCCTTATTGTACAGTGGAAGGCATCTGTGAGGCATGGCCTGTAGATCCTTAGAGGGGCTTTTGTCTACTTGAAAGTCTCTATAAGGTACTGCCTTATATCTTTCTGGTGTCTTAGCAAAGGAACTTACAGTCCCACCTGGATTCGATATTTGATCTGAAGTCTGCTCTCCCTTTCCTTTCCCTCTTCCTCTCTTCCTCTCTTTCTTCCCAAAGAAGGTCACGTTCTGAGGTTTCAGTGGACATGAATTTTTGAGAAACACTATTCAATCCAGTAGTCTTTTTAATTTAGCCATTCTAATAGGTATGTAGTGGTGCCTCACTGTGGTTTTAATTTGCATTTCCCTAACAAATGTATGTTCATATCTTTTGCCCATTAAAAAATTAGTTTTGAGAGTTCTTTATATATTGCGAATACAAGTTGTTCATCAGATATATGACTTGCAAATATTTTCTCCCAGTCTGTAGCTTGTGTTTTCATTCTCTTAACAGTATTACTCAAAGAGTAGAAGTTTTAAATTTCAATGAAGTGCAATTTAGCAATTTTTTAAATGGCTTATGCTTTTGGTATTCTAAGTAATCTTTGCTTAATCCAGGGTCACAAAATTTTTCTCTTTTTTCAGGAAGCTTTTTAGTTTTATATTTAGGTCTATGAACCATTTTGACTTAATGTTTGTATGTGGGGCGAGGTGTAGGATGTCTTCATTCACCATTTCTGTTCAACACTGTACTGGAGGTTATAGCCACTTTGATAAGGCAAGAAGAAGGAATAAAGAATATTATGGGAAAGAAGAATTAAAATTTGCAGATAACATGATCACCTATGTAGAAAAATCTGATGGAATCTTAAAAAAACTACTAGAACTAGTAAGTGAGTTTAGCAAGGTTGCAGAATACAAGGTGATTATATTATACAAAGATCAATTGCATTTCTATATACAGGCAATGAACAATTAGAAATTGGAATTTAAAAATACCATTTACAATAGCATCAAAAATAAGAAATATCTAGCGATAAATCTGACAAAAGATGTGCAAGAGTTGTAGACTGAAAACCTCAAAACACTGCTGAGAGAAATTAAAGAAGACCTAAATAAATGGAGAGATATAGCTTATTCATGGGTCAGAATGCTCAATGTTGTTGAGATGTCAGTTCTCCTCAAATTGAACTATAGATTTAATGCAATCCTGATCCAAAATCTCAGCAGACTTTTTGTAGAAATTGACATGCTGATTCTAAAATTCATATGCAAAGGACTTAGAAAAGCCAAAACAACATTGAAAAATAATAACAAAGTTGGAGAACTAACACTACCTGATTTCAAGACTTATTATAAAACTACAGTATTCAGGACAGTGTGGTATTGGTATAAAGGTAGGCAAAATAGATCAATGAAACCAAATAGAGTCCAGAAATAGACCCACACATAAATGGACAACTGATTTTTTACAAAGGTGCAAAGACAATTCGGTGAAGGACAGATAGTCTTTTTCTCATTCTAAATTGGGTTGTTTGTTTTGTAATAAAATTGACTTTCTTTTTAAGATTGAGTTTTGAGAGTTTTTAAAAATCTCCTTATCCTGGATGTCAGTCCTTCATAAGACATGTGTTTTGCAAATATTTTCTCCCTGTATGTAGCTCCTTGGCTTTTCATTTTCCTAATGGTGTCTTTGAAAGAGCAGTTTTAAATTTGGATGAAGTCCCATTTATCAGCTTTTTCTTTACAATTTGTGTTTTTGTTTCCTAGATCAGAAATCTGCTTCACTCAAGTCACAAAGATTTCTCCAATGTCATCTCCTAGAAGTTTTATAGTTTTAGGTTTTACATTTCAGTCTATGATCCATTTCAAGTTAATTTTTGTATAGATAGTTAGATATGGGCTGAGATTCTCTCTCTTTTTTTTTTGCATATAGGTGTCCACTTGTTTTAGCACTGTTTGTTGAAAGAGCTATCCTTTCTCTATTGAATTGCCTTTGCACCTTGGTTGAAAATCAATTGACCATATATGAGTGGGTCTATTTCTGGGCTCTCTATTCTGTTCCATTGATCTATGTTTCTATCCTTTCACCAATACCACACTGTCTTGATTCCTGTAGCTTTATCGTAAGTCTTGAAATCAGGTAATAAAAGCCGAGGTCTTTTCTCAGTTGGATAATTTTTTGCCCTCTGGAGAGACTGGGAATGAGAAACAGTTTTGTTTGTGAGCCCAGCAGGTCCTGCTTCCTTTATATGTAATAGTTTGTTCTTCAGTCAACTTTCTCCTTTTGTGTTTTATCATAGGTAGCAAGAAAAAGCCAGATGACACTCTCAATATTCTTCTATTTCATTGAGTTCATTACACGTTTCTTCTTTTCCACGTTTCTGCAGATGACAAACTTCCTGCCAGCACATAAGGTTTCCCTTTCCTCCAGTTTCTAATAACATTTTTCTTAACTCCCACTGACGTCCTCCTCAAAGCTTCATAGGCTTTTAGTAGCTCCAAGGCCCTGGGAAGGTCTCAGATGTGTGGTTTGGGCTCAGAGTCTCTGGTGCAGTTGTAGTCAAGTGGAATTAGGGGCAGCTAGATGCTGATCAGCCTCTCTCTCTCATCATGGAGTCCTAGGGCTTCTCCATGTGGTCTTCTGCCTAGGCTAGTTGGGGCTTCCTCACAGCATGGTGGTCTCAGGAAAGCCAGGCTGCTTGCGAGGCAGCTGAAGGCTCAAGGGTGAGTGTTTCAGCTCACAAGGAAGAAGCTACACCATCTTTTATGACCTAGTCTTGGAAATGAAATATGGATGGAAGCCATTCCCACTATACTGTATTGATCCAGGCAGCCACAAGCTCACCCAAGTTCAAGGTGGGTGGGTGGGTGGGGGACATTGACTCCACCTCTTGGAAGGGTAGTGGCAAGATTCTAGATGAGCATTTGGCAGTAGGAGATATTTTTGTGGCCATGCTTGAAAAACACACTCTAACATAGTAAGGAAACACCTCATTTATGAAATTATTTTCTTTATGCTGAACAAACCAAAAAACCCACTCATGCCCAATAATTATTTAATGCATTTCCTCATTTCATCTTTCTTGAGACTTCCTCTGGGGACTTAGGTATCAAAATCAGTGGGGTACTGCAGATAGCTCGTACTGGCTCGTGAAAGCTGATTGTAAAATTTTCAGGAATTCTGCATGCTGGTTGTTAAATACAGCAATTATTTTAAATTACATTATATAATCTTACACTTGAATAGATTAAATTAAAAACAGGTAATAAATATGCAATCCTCATCACTTCCTAATTATTTTAAACATTTTGCTATATCTATGCTCGTTTGGTCTATTGTACCTGTGTGGTGGAATGACTGTGTAATGGTGTTTCACTGTGCCTCCCTTCCCAACTCCACATTCAATGGCTTTGCAGTGGTAGCATGAATTAGGCCATAGTGGAATATTTACACCACGGAAGTCGGCAGTTGCTATAAATCAGGGCTTTGTGTGGTTGATTGTCTCGCCCTAATAAAGAGATGAACAAAATGTTAATAATGCAGACTAAACTTGAAAGTGTGTCGGGTTGTACCTATTTCATTGTGAATAGCGCTAAATATTGGGGGAAATATTCTCCCAGTATTCAAGAACTATTATTCAATTGAGCAAAGAAGTTGCTCATATCATTCATGGACAAGTGAAGTTCTAACTTACATCTTCATTGTTTCACTTTCACATTACTCATTAATGTAAATGAAAAATCAACCAACATTCATCTCAGAATTACACTCATGTGGTTGAGGTGCAACTTCATTTGTCAAATCATGATTGACTTGCAATCACAGATAGATGATGGATATAGTTTGGCAAAAATCAATGAAATTATTTATTACAAAATTTAGTATTTCTTACAAATATTATTAGTAGATTTTGTGCTGCACTTTTTTACGTTAGTAAAAATTCATGATAAAAAACACTTATGTACACATACACATGCATACACTCTTTTTTTAGGAGAGTCAGTTGTTACTTGCCCACCACTGATCAAATCCCACCATCAAAAGAATGCTTTTTAATTTACTGAGAAGTTACTGAGTGTCAGAAAATAATAATAGCTAACATTCATTGAGCGCTAGCTCTGTGCAGGTGCTGTTCTGTCTTTTACTTGTCTTATTTAATCCTTAAAACAACCCTGTGAGGTGGGTACTATTATTATTACCATTTTCAAGATCAAACAGCGAAGGCACAGAGAGGTAGAGTGACTTGCAGGGTCACACAGCTGAGAAATGATTGAGCCAGAATTTAAAGCCACAGAGACTGGATCCAGAGCCTGTGGATCTTAGCTCCTACTGTTTTCTGCTTAGCTCCTACTGTTTTCTGCTTCTCCAAGGGCAATGTGCTAAGTGCCCTGGAGAGTCATAAAATAATCTAACAGTTCCAATGATAGTAACCACAATACTTTGTACCAGGCTCTGTGCTAAGTGATTTCCATGTCTTGTCACCTAATTACCAAACATCCAGTTTTTGCGATTATTTCTGTTTTGTAGGAGAGGAAACTGAAACACAGAGATTAAGATGCCTTGGCCAGGAATTGGTGGGCTGGGACTGGAACCCAGGTCTGTCTGAATGTTGGCCCTCAGCTCTTTCCCACACAATATAATCCCAGAATCAGTCTGTTCATAGATGATATGTCCCCAAATAGGAAGCTAGGGAGAGAATGTGTCCTTAGCTAGAGCTCAGAATCACATCTTTGAACTTGACCCTGTTCTGGGACTGTACTTCTCTTTGGAACCTCTGCCTGTTGGGGTGAATCTGGAGCAGAGGCCAGGCTTGGCGTGAGGACTTCACAAAACTGAGATTCAGTGAGACAGAGCCCTCGTTTTAAGGGCTGTGCAAATCCAGCCGGTACCTTCCGTCCGGTCTCCCTCTTCAGGCGGCTCCACACGAGGAGCAACTCAGAGGCCAGAGAACAACGTGGGGCTGGGCTGCAGGGAGGAAAGACAGGATCTCGGCGGGGATGGGGAGGGCAGGAAGCAGCGAGGCAGAGAGAGGCAAGGGGCTTTATTAATTAATTAAGGGAGGGATGTGAAGTAGGGCAGAATCCACAGAGGACGCCTGCGCTCTGTCTCGAGTTTATGGGTCATTTTTCTGGTGGCAGTTCAGTTGCCCCAAAGCACATAGTACCTCGGTCTGTCGCCTCCTGACAAGCAAAAGTGGTCCCCAAAGCAAAACGGGATGTGCCCCCTCCTGGTTTACAATCGAAAGAACTCCCTCCCTGGATTCCAGGGACTGGCTTTCGCCACATGGAGTGGTCACGGTGAGCTGTTCTGGAGCCACATTGCTTGTTCGAATCTTGACTCTGCCGTGTACCTCGAGCTGGGTGATCTTGAGCCAGTGAGTTGAGCTTTCTGTGCCTCAGTAGCCTCCCCTGTGAAATGGCAATAACTATACCTTCCTTATAGGGTTGGAATAAGGAAGGATTAGTGCTTGAAATGATGTCAGACACAGAATAAGCATTGAACAACTGATAGTTACTATGTACTAATACAGGATGGGGTTCTTGGTACTTGTAAGGAAAAGAAAGGTGTCTCAGTTTACCATATTTCCATATTTGGCCTGAACGCCATTTGGTCAAATATAAGAGAAATATAGCGGGAGGGAAAGTCATGGCAGACACTGTGGTTGCCCACTGACAGTACACCCTTCTTTTCTTCCTTGTAAGGGACAACCTCTGGAGGATTCTGAGACAGTTTCTTCCCTAATAAGAGGAAAGCATGTTATAGGAGAATTTCTCTGTTCTAAGCCTTCAGTTATTTCCTCCTCTGAATGCGTTTGTGTGAGGATGTGATGCCTGGAGTTGTGGCAGCCATACCGTGACCATGAGGGGAAGGCTAAGAGAATAACTGAGACACTAGCCCTGTACCCTGAGTATTTCTCAGTCACCAAACCAATCCTGAAAGCCTCCTCTTCCAGACTTCTTGTTACATGAGAAAAGTCAACCCTTGTTCTTTTAGGCCAAGGTTTGGCAAATGTTTTCTATAAAGGACTGTATAGTAGATATTTTAAGTTTGCAGGCCATATGGTCTCTGTTGTGATGACTCAACTCTATTGAATAATGAAATCAGCCATAGATGGTATGTTAACAAATGGACGTGACTCTGTTCCAATAAAACTTTATTTTCAAAAGTTCACAGGAGCCACAAATTTTCCCTGTGGAGTATAGTTTACCAACTCTTATTTTTGGCCATCTTTGCTAAATTTACTGTTACTTCAACCCAAAACATTCCTAACAGAGCATGTATGGGCTGCCTTGGAGGGTGGTCTCTCACCCCAAACACAGCTGTGATCAAAGCCCTCATTGCCCCTTTGTACTTATAAGTTTGTAATAAACTTATTAGTACATTAGTTTATTTTCTTCTATCAATATTCATTTATTCATTCAACAAACATCTATTGAGCACCTGCTATGTGTCAGGAGCTGTTGAAATGCTGGGGCTACATTAGGGAATGTTGCATCCTGCCCTTAGGGAATTCTCATTCTATAACAGTGGGAATCCCAGAGGACTTCCTGGATGAGGGACTGAATTAGTGCCAAAGGATGAGTCGGAGTTGGGAAGGTTGGGAAAAACAAAGAAAGCGTGGGGATGGATGGGTAGGAGAGTATTCCAGGGTAGGAGGGGGCCTTGCACATATGTGGCTGAAATGGGGAGAGTGAGGGAAAGAGTGGAGGAGAGAGAGGCTGCAGAGGTCATGTGGGACGAGATCACATGGGGCCTGGTAGGCTGTTGGTCTTCATGTTGAGTGAGATGGTGTTCCTGGAGGGTTTGGAATAGAGGATGACATCAACTTATCGATGGCAGCTTAGACCAGGGTGGTAGCAGGGGAGATGGAAAGGAGATGGCCTTGAGAGATTTTGAGGAGGTAAAATAGGTAGGACTTGAGGATAGAGTGGACAAGGGAGGTGTCAAAGATGACAGGCGAAGTTCTGATTCTTGACTATTCGGTTTCACCTCTATTTAAAGAAACAAAGATAAGGCAGAGGGGAATTCAGAAAAGTATTTCTGAGACCTTCATGCAGTAGCTTTATCAGAAAAAAAAGGAGTAAGCAATAGAAAGGAGCTCAGGCTTCCAGGCCATTATCAAGCTTTGGCTCGTATTTGTCCTGGAAAGTTAACTGAATTGATTGGACCTCAGCACAATTATCTTAATTTACAGCATTAGGTGAAAATCTATAAATGTCAAGATGCAAAGTGCAGGAGTGTAAGGGGGATTGTCAAAGAGACCACTACATCTGTAGCATTCTCCCCTAACTGCCAAAGAGGTGTTTGAAGACACTGGGAGGACTTGGCCCAGGAACCATGGGACTAGAAGGGGAACTGGGCCTTGACCAAAAAATGACAGGAACCATGTGTGTGCCATGCAACCCCTGTGGCCGGTTCTAAACATTCTGTTTACCTACTTTTTAAATTTAATTTTAATGTTTATCAAAATATTTCAGATAAATTGATGAAAAAGTCAAACAGTCCTTATATCTGTTTAGATTGCACACAATTGCAAGTAACAGAAACCCCAAAATCTGGTAACATAAAATATAATTTTTAAATTATTGTTTATAGCCAGAGGTCTAGAGGTAAGCAGTTGGTTAAATGGCTCAATGGCATTAGGTCAGATGTTTCTTTCATTTTTTTGCCTTTCCCTCATGACCACAAAATGACTGCTGTAGCTCCTCAGGTCATCAATCACATCTGTGTTCTAGGCAGGTGAAGGTGGCAAAGTGTTTCCCAGAAATCCCCTGCAGATTTCTGATTATGTCATTGGCCAGAATTGTGTCTTGTAACCACTCCCAACTGCAAAGGAGTCTGGGAAGGTGAAAGTTTTTCTTTTTCAGTTTTTCAGCCTCTGTAGTAGAAAAGCAAGGAAAAGGAGGTTAGGAGGGATGTTGAGTGGATCAACCCTTAGTATTTGCTATTGTCTCTGTCCCACTCCTCTTCACCCTGAACTTTCACTTCTTGAAGCACTCACTTTCAACTCTTTTAATGGTCTCTCCTTCCTCTTCTTCCCAGGTTCCTTTGTGGGAGTCAGAAAATCAGCAGGGCATTGGACTTTCTTAGGACTTGGCAGTCCTTGGTTTTGGACCTCCCCTTTAGGCTCATGAATAACAACAGTAATCATAGCTACCATTTCTTTTTTCTTTTTAAATTGAAGTATATTTGATTTATGATGGTTATTAGTTTCTGGTGTACAGCCAAGTGATTTAGTTATACGTATATACAGCGACCACAAGTCTGTTCTCTATGTCTGTGAGTCTGTTTCTGTTTCATAGATAAGTTCATTTGTGTCATATTCTAGATTTCACATATAAGTGATATCATATGGTGTTTGTCTTTCTCTTTGACTTACTTCGCTTAGTATGATAATCTCTATGTCCATCCATGTAGCTGCAAATGGCATTATTTCATTCTTTTTTATGGCTAAGTAATATTCCATTGTTTACATGTACCACATCTTTTTTATCCATTCATCTGTAGATGGACATTTGGGTTGTTTCTATGTCTTGACTATTGTAAATATTGCTGCTATGAACATAGGGGTGCATGTATCTTTTCAAATTATATTTTTGTCCAGATACATGCCCAGGAGTGGGATTGCTGGATCATATGGTAGTTCTACTTTCAGTTTTTTGAGGAACCTCCATACTGTTTTCCATAGTGGCTGCACCAACTTACATTCCCACCAACAGTATAGGAGGGTTACCTTTTGTCCACACTCTCTCCAGCATTTGTTATTTGTAGACTTTTTAATGATGGCCATTCTGACCAGTGTGAGGTGGTACCTCATTGATAGCCACCATTTCTTGAGTACCATCTGGGTGCTAGGCACGGTGCCAAGCACTTACATACAGGATCTCATGTGATCTGAAGCAACTCAGTGAATTTGTCACCTTGGGTGGGGCATATGTCCCTTCCAATGAAAAACCACCCCCAGGGATCGTTGCTTCACATCTGACAACTTTATTCATTTACTTCCCTGTGTGACCCCCTAAAAGCCGTCTAAGTTTGGGACCGCTTCAGCTCCCCCCTCTAGAGAAGATTTGTCTCCAAGTTCCAGCAAGAAGATGACCCGACTAGAGTCAGTCCCTGTGACCTCCTCCAGCAGCTAAGAGCACTCATTTTGCAGGACTCTGCCCGGGGCTTCCCCTTCCTCCTGCATGCTGGGTGTGATGACAGCTGTCAAGAGGGGTCAGGCGTTGAGGTGGGAAGCTTTCCAGACCCAAAGAAGGGATTTGAATTCACTGTTCCAAGTTCCAGGGCTTTCCCTGGGGCTGACCTCTCTCAGAATCATTTCCTTTGAGATTCATGCTTCCCTTTAAGAACCACTTTGAGTCACCTACTGTGCATCTGGCGCTTTATCTGGCATAAGAGCATCTACCCCACAAGGTCACATACCTCTGGCATCTTCCCTCTCATATGGTTACATCCAGTCAAGGCCTGAGTGCCTGCAGCCAGGGTCCAATGCTATCTCATCTCAATCTATGCACTTCTAGTGAGCACCTACGATGTGCCAGGCATTGGACATTATCTCAGTGTTCCTCAAACTAGTCATTTGAGTTCCCCTACACAATTTCGGAAAATGCCATCTATACTACTTTTGACCTAATGTTTTTCTTCAAATTGGCCCCCTTTTTAAAAAAAAATTTGTTTATTTTTTTAATACAGCAGAGCTCTTATTACTTATCTATTTTATACTTATTAGTGTATATATGTCAATCCCAATCTTCCAATTCATCCCACTACCACCACCCCCCGCCCCTGCTTTCCCCCCTTGGTGTCTGTATGTTTGTTCTCTACATCTGTGTCTCTATTTCTGCCCTGCAAACCAATTCATCTGTACCGTTTTTCTAGATTCCACATATATGCATTAATATACAATATTTATTTTTCTCTTTCTGACTTACTTCACTCTGTATGACAGTCTCTAGGTCTGTTCACGTCTCTACAAATGACCCAATTTCGTTCCTTTTTATGGCTGAGTAATATTCCATGTGTATATGTACCACATCTTCTTTATCCATCTTTATGTCATTGGGCATTTAGGTTGCTTGCATGACCTGGCTATTGTAAATAGTGCTGCAGTGAACATTGGGGTGCGTGTGTCTTTCTGAATTATGGTTTCCTCTGGGTATATGCCCAGTAGTGGGATTGCTGGATCATATGGTAGTTCTATTTTTAGTTTATTAAGGAACCTCCATACTGTTCTCCATAGCGGCTGTATCAATTTACATTCCCACCAACAGTGCCAGAGGGTTCCCTTTTCTCCACACCCTCTCCAGCATTTGTTGTTTGTAGATTTTCTGAGGATGCCCATTCTAACCGGTGTGAGGTGATACCTTATTGTAAGTTTGATTTGCATTTCTCTAATAGTTAGTGATGCCGAGCAGCTTTCCACGTGACTCTTGATGGCCCCCTTTTTTATTTCAATAAATTTATTTGAAAAGGAACTTCAGATCACTGCCATCAATGGAAAATCAGTATTACTTGCCAAAAGCAGATAGTAACCTTAACAATAAAAACATAAGTATTAAAATAAAAACTGCTAATCTCTGTCCAACCTATAAGCACCTCTAGTACCCCCCAATGGTGTATATGGCCAAGGTGATGGCACTTTATTTCTCTTACACCTCACCATGTCCCTATAAGGTGGGTTTCCTCATCACTCCATTCTACAGATATGGAGCTGAGGTTTAGAGGGGTGAAGGGCTTGCTCAGGAAAGAGGGCTGGGAAGTGGTGGGACTGAGATTCAGATCCAGGCGTGTCTCAACCAAAAGGCTTGGGGCATTTGAGGACTGGTCCTGGTTCTTGAGAGGCCTACAAGGGTCTTTTTCTGTCTTCTCAGCTGTTGTTGTTACAGAAACTGAGATTCCTCAGGGCCATGAGAACCTGTTTTTACACCCTCAGGACATTTATTCACACATGTAAGAGGCAGAGGTTACTGAGACAGCTTCCTGATGATGTGGGAGAGCTCTCAAGATTCAGTCTCACATCATATTGACCCAGCATGGTTCCCCTCCTATCCCTCCAACCACTGGCTGCACTAGTCTCTCCAGAGAACCCTCTATCCTCTGGTTATTCCCAAAGCCTGCCCCCTCTTTAGCTTCAAGGAAGTGGTGCTGGTTCAGGATGTATAAGATGTTGCATTACTCATGACTCCATGAGTTGCAAGTGACAGAAGCCTAACACTCAATGGCTTACATAAACAAGGGGATTTATTGACTTGTGTAAATAAGAAGTCCCAGTATGAAGGACTTCAGGCATAGCTGGATCCAGGCTTTACAGTGTATCATCTGAACTTTATCCATCTCTCCCTCTCCTGCTGTCATTCATTCCTCTTTCCACCTGCTTCTCATCTCTTCTCCCTCCTTTCTTCTGTATTGACTCTTTCTCCTCTTGCAGTGGCAAAAGTGGCCACAGCAGCTCCAGGCTTACAACTTACGAGCTCAGTGACTCCTGTGGAAAGAGAGTACTTCTTTCCTAATAGCTCCAGCAGAAGTCTCAGGCCAACTCTTATTGGTCCGGACTAGACCAAAGGTCCCTTCCTGAAACCATTCCTGTAATTCTAATGGGCTGGCCCTGGGTTAATACGAGAAGATCATCAGTCCAACTAAGCCACATGCACCAAGTGGAAGAGGGGTGGTCTCCCAAAGGAGAATCAGGGTGCTGTTACCAGAGGAGGACATAAAGATGTCAGAGAGGCCAGACAACAGGCATCCCCTGTGGACATAAATTTGGTATCTGCAAAACAGCACAAAGCCCAGATGTTCCTGTTACTGGAACAACAAGAGCTAGAGCGCCTTCTCAATTCCTTGGACACCCATGGTGTTTCTAAGGAAAGGTTACCCAGGCCCAGTAAAGGTGTCTTTTCTTCAGTGTCCCCTCCCTGGTGCCCTGAAAGTGTTAGCCACTATTCTCTCCATCCCTTGCCTCTCTCAACTGGGAGGCAGGGAGATTCTCTCCAGACACACCATCTTTTGGCTGATTGACCCAGAGGCCTTGAACAGGTTCCTTCTCTCTCACCACAAACCTTCAGCCAAGAAACAGCCATTGGTCAAGAAGAATTTAGACACAGGGATAAGAGAGTAGCTCAAGACGGAGAGAAAGTAACAACAAGGGGCTGGCAAAGAGATTATCATGTTCATTTATTCGTTCATTCATTCATTCTGTCTCTCACTCTCTCTGCAGCCTAGATTCTCTCCCTCCTCTCATGTCCTCATGGACATGGCACAAGAAGGCTTCTGCACTGCACCAGATTTCCTCTTTAAGGTCGTCCCACCACAGCCTGAGTAGCACCCCTGAATCCCAATTTCTGAATGAGAGAATCTGATTGGCCCAGGCACTGGGCGGAGCCCCAGCCTGAGCCAGACAGCTCCAGCCAGGGTGGGGTCATGTGATTTCAGACTGGCCACAGGGGAGGAGCCAAGCTCTCATAAAGAAGGTAGTGGGAACCAGGACGCCATGCCTGAAGAATCCGTTAAAATCCACCAGCGAGGAACTTAAATCTAATGACTTTTTTTTTTTTTTTTTTGGTGGTGCGCGGGCCTCTCACTGTTGTGGCCTCTCCCATTGTGGAGCACAGGCTCCGGACGCACAGGCTCAGTGGCCATGGCTCACGGGTCCATCCGCTCCGCGGTATGTGGGATCTTCCTGGACCGGGGCATGAACCCGTGTCCCCTGCATCGGCAGGCGGACTCCTAACCACTGCGCCACCAGGGAAGCCCAAATCTTATGACTTGTTACATTTTATTTTAAAATCAGGCCTCTCTTAGGGCATGTGTGAGGTGGAGGGTAGGAGACTTGCCTTCCTAGTGGTAGAAAAGAGATTTAGTATTTGTTTAGTATTTTGTTAAAATTTCAAAAAGCTGTACAAGCAACCGCCCTTCTGAGAAGACAAGGTGGTGAGAGCCACTGTGCTCCTCTGCTCCGCACTCCTGGGCCTGATAACATTTATTTGGGCGCTTGCATCACACATGTGCCACATGACGGATTGCTGGACGTTGACAGCATGGCTCCAGTACTAAAAACATATGACTCCATATGGAACGCTGTGGTGTGGGGTGGAAATCCTGGACGGCTCGAGGCTGCAGATGGCCATGTATAATTCACGGGATTTGTAAGACTCTGCATCTGCTCCGTTGCTCATTCTTCAGTTGTCAGACAGACATAATCCCGAGCCTCTTATTTTATAACACAGATCTGCCAAAGGGAGAGGGGAGGGGAGGCGGGGGAGGCAGAGCCGCTGCCAGGAGAACTCAGAAATAATTTGGGGGAGAACATTCAGTGTGTCAGCGAGGACAGAAGCACGCACCGCAGGAAGCCCAGGCGAAGTTGGAAACTGGCTGCTGGTTCCCTGGTCTCTCATGGGAGGCTGGTGCCTGAGGAGGTTTCTGGAAGGGAGTGTATTTTGATCTTGCCTCAAATCCGGGCCTCACTATGGGATTTTGGTTTAACCTGGGTCAACCTTGTGGATGAGCCAGGAGGTCAAATGTCAAGTTATTTGGGCATTTTATAGCATTAAGTCAGCCGGTCTTACAGATTGTCTCATGTTGGCAGATTGCAGCATTAAGTGGCAAATAAGAGGTTCCATTTTGCATCGCTTCCCTCACTAGATTAGGAACCTGTGACAGTCATTGTCTGTACACATATCTCCGCCCACGCTGGGGTCATCTGCACACAGATTTGGTACAAGACAGGGTTTTCTTCCCAATGCCTGCCTGGGGGGCTTTGTCCCATGCGTGGGACAGGCCAGAAGCTGGGGAGTTGATGCCCCCAGGAAATGCTCTCAACCAACAAGGGAGAAGAGGTGGTAAATAAATACTCCAGCTTCTCACCCCAGTGAGGCAACTCTGAGCTGTGATCTGCTTTGGGGGAATCAAATTAAGACAGAGACTCTCTTTCATGCTTCCTCAGACCTCTAGATTTCCTCTATACCATTGTTCATATTTAGTTGCCATCACTCGCTTCAATGTTTGTTCTCCCTGTTACTCCAGGGGCAGAGACTGTATTTATCTATCTTATTCTCCATTGTATCCACAGTGTCTGGTGCCTCATGTTCAATCAACATTTGTGATATTAACGTTGTGAGATTCTGCTGGCTTCCCCACTGACTAGCTATGTGATCTTTAGCAAGGCACTAACACCTCTCACCCCCATCCATCCCCTCATTTATAGCAAGTGGACAATAAGTATGTCTTGTCTACTTCATGGAACTGTAGTGGAGCGTAAATAAAAGAGTCATGGAGGAAAATCTTAGTAAATTCTGAAATGCTCAATAAAACTAATGACCCTACTAGGTCAGAATTTCTAAAAGTATCACCTTCCTCTGGTTTATATGAGTCAATTTCAGATGGTACCCCAAAGCAGTTTTATTTGAATAATTGTACATTTACTTGAATTAAACTAGGAAAAAAAATAAGCAGCCCATCAAATTCAAATGTATTAATTGGGGATGTATTTGGCTTCCAATAACTGAAGATACAACCAACAGTGGCTTAAATAAGTAAGGGGTTAATTTTTTTCAGTCTCCAAGATTTTTGGACATCTGCAGTCCAAGGCTAGTAGAGCTGTCCAAGGATAGTATGAAAGATCCAGGCTCCTTCTCACTTCCTGTTTTTTCTTCTTTGGCATGGGGCTTTTATCCTCATGGCCTCAAAATGGTTGCTGTACTCCAGGAATTGCACTCTCATTCCAGGCAGGAAGAAGGGAAAGGGGGGAGGGAAAAGGCTGTACCAGCTGAGTCTGTCTACCACCACCACCATAACCACCACCACCACCACCATCACCATCATCAATTTTTAAATTAGGAAAGCAAAAAGTTTTCTGGGAAGTCTACTGAACAGACTTCTGCCTACATTTTATTGGGCTGAATTAAGTTTCCTGACCACTCCTAGCTACATAGGAGTCAGAGGAAGCATTTTTAGCTAAACACATTGCTTACCTGACAAAATTAGCAAGGGCACTGTGACTTCAGAAATAGCTTAGTAGAATGAAAGGAATAGGTTTAAAGAAAAATATCAAAAAATAATACTGCTGGAATCAAGTTTGAGAAACTTGTACTCCTTTTGTTCCATTCCTCTGTTCTTATCTTTATTACTCAGAATTATACTTTTGTTTTGATTCTTTCCTTTCCTTCTGGCTGTGGTACCTGTGAACTTCTTGAGGGCAGGACTGTGCTTTATTCAGCCTTGTATCCCAAGCACCCAGGACACTGCCTAGCACCAAGCAGGGTGGAAAACATGTTACTATTCATTGTTTGACTTATGTGTTATTTCTTATTCATTTTTCTCAACAAGGTGCTAAAACACTTGGACCAATTCTTACGGCTTTCTTAAAATAAGAATCAATCAAAATATTATATTGAGTGAAAGAAGCCTTACGTAAGAGTACATGT
This sequence comes from Delphinus delphis, assembly GCF_949987515.2. Lineage (NCBI taxonomy): Eukaryota > Metazoa > Chordata > Mammalia > Artiodactyla > Delphinidae > Delphinus > Delphinus delphis. The sequence continues at coordinate 8,966,985 of NC_082695.1, forward strand.
CATATGATTCCATATATCTGAAGTTCTAGAATAGGCTAAATTAACCTATATTAAGAAAAATCGGGACAGCAGTATCCTCTTAGGAAAGCAGATGTGGGAATTGACTGGGAAGTGACGTGAGAGAACTTTCTGAGTTTGGTGATGATCTGTACCTTGATAGAGGTTTGGGTTACATGGTTTAAACATTTTCCAAAACTCATGAAATGACACAAAAGATTTGTGCATTTCACTGTATTTCAATTTCACCTAAAAAAGAGAAAACATATATTGAACTCTAGTTCATGATATACAAGTTGAAGTGTTTAAGGATGGAGTGTATGATGCTTGCAACTTACTTTGAAAAAAAAAAAAGGATGGATTGATAGAAGGATGGAAGGATGGAGAGGTTGATAGACATGTAATAAAATAAACATAACATAATTAATTGTAGAACGTGGGAGGTGAGTACATGAGTACCTTTCTGTATGCTTGGAATTTTTCATAATAAAATACTGGAAAAGAACAACCAAAAAACCTCTGACAACAACCAAATAAGATTGAAGAAGTATTCGTTTGTTAGGGCTGCCAAAACAAAGTACAACAAACTGGGTGACTTCTTACATGGTAGCTCAGGCCTCTAAGCATGAGGATTCCAGTGAATGAGGTGAAAGCCAATGGCCTTTTATGACCCAGCCTCAGAAGTCAGAGAGCATACTTCCTCCAGATTCCACGGGGCCAAGCAGTCATAAGCCCATCCAGATTTAAGTGGAGAGGACAGAGAGCCCCCATCTCAATGCAAAAACTGTCTAAGGATTTGCAGTCATGTTTTAAAACCACCACACCTGTCTAGAGAGGTGTTATCTGCCACCCAGCCTGTCCCTCTCAGCAAGGAGGAGAAAGAATTTTCTCATCTCTGCGTTGACAGAGAAAGATGAAGTTGGGTCCTTATTCAGAGAACACATTGCTCTGTGACCTGCTTTCCCCCCAGGCAGCAAGGCCTTCCTCTGGCACAAGCCGGAGCTGGGAGAGCCAGCAGACACCGGGTTGTCATCGCACTGGACACCACTACAGCTGACTCTACTCCTCTGCCCCATCCCAGCCCCTGACCTTTTGACTTTGGGCGTCCCACTACCATTCTGCATGCAGGGTCCTTCCCATCACTGCTCAGCCCAACCTCCAGCCCTCGGTCTCAGGACTGAATGAACTCTCTCACTTGGGGACAGTGGAAGCCTTTGTCATCTTTTCCTTCTTCGGGTGGGCCACTGTCTGTATGAGAATTCAGATTACCCTTGCAGCGGCGCTGGTGATTACCTCTGAGAATCTCTTCATACCAGCCTCTCCTGGCAGGCTGGGGGTGAATCGGGGCTGCACAAAGGGAAGAATGTTATCGCGGTGAACCAGGACAGGCCCGGCTTGGCTCCGTTGCAGAAAACACACTTCACTCATGCAGAACGCGCCAAATTGAAAAGATTGTGGGTTAATCAAATCCTTTTCTCCTCTGTTTTTATCAAACTCAAGAGGGGCTGGCCTATTAATTAGAAACGCTTTTTCATGTAAAACACGGGCGCTTTGGAGATAAGGAGGGAAGACCCTTGATTCTACAGTCACAATGATGTTTCAGTTATTTCATTACAAGGCACCATGTTCACCGCCAGCCCCGTGGACACAGCGCAGACCTCCCATCGCTCTCGTGGAAAAACTCCCTGAGACTCAGAAAGTTTCCCTGCCAGCAGACAAGGGCAGGAGAGTTTCTTTTTCTGAAGTCACGATGCACTGAAGACCTCCTGTTTCTATACACTGCTACCAGAAAAATTTAGCAGGCTTTTATTTTGTGTTATCCAATTACAGTAGCCATTAACCTCATGGGGTGATTTAAATTTAAATTAATTAAAATTAAAAATTCAGTTTTCCGATCCCACTAGGCACATTTCAAGTTCTCAATAGCAACATTGTGGCTAATGGCTTCTATACTGGATGGCATCATTACAGAAGGTGCTATTGGACAGCACCGCTCCTTTCAACAAGCTCACAAAACATCCTATTTGTCCTTTGGGAGAAATAAGAAAAGAATGGTCATCTCCTCTACTGGAAGAAAACAAAACCCTACCATATTTCTGCAGTGACACTTGTCAGTGCTTCCTGCCCAGCACCATCCTCCTTCTCTTAGCAAAAGTACCTTGATTTTCTTTTGTGAGTCACTGCTTTCCTACTCCCTACTCTCATGTGGTTCAGGTGGGGTTGACGCCACTGCCTGGCCTGAGGGGCAGCCCCAGGACTTAAGCCTGACTAAACCGGATATTCCTTTCCCTTGGCCTTGGTGATCAGTTCTTTCATGTTGGCCAATAGGAGTAAACTCTGGAACTTTGGCCAGAATTGATGGGAAGGAGTGCCCTCTTCCTGTTGGGGATATAAGCAGGTGGCCATCGTAATCTTATCCTTGGAAGAGTTGGCCTGCAAATAACTTCATTGCAGAAAAAAGCAGAGTAGAGAGAGAGGGAAAGAGAGAGTCTTGGTGACGCAGTAGACCCCCTGGATCCAGCAGTGTTTGATGGCAGATCTAGGCCTGAACTTCCCAGTCAAATGACGCTATTACTATTAACACCTTGGTGCTAATGAGTCCTCCAAACCGCCTTCCAAATCCTCATGTTTAGGTCTGTTTGAACTGGGTTTCTGTCGCTTACAACCAAAAGAATGCTCTGAGAATGGCGATCTGTTTACAAAGGAAAAGGAGGTTATGTTTTCTCTGCTGACACATTTCTATTCTCAAACTGTTATTGAGATCCACTTCATGGGATTGGAGGGTATCAGTTCCAGATGAGCCTCCCTGACCCAGGAGAGCCAGTTCCATAGGCCGAGGCTACACCAACCAGATTCCCTCTTTCTTGATAATTTGGATGAAGTTGAAACAAAGACTGACTGAGTTGATGTGGAGTCATATCAGTGGGAGCACTAGACTGAAAGGCCATGTACTTTGCCTGCTGAGAACCCTCAAGTTGTTCTGCTCTCACCCTGCGTGAGGCCCATGTCCTTTTAATAAACCACCTTTAACCTGAGCTAGTTCAAGTTGGTGTCTATTTCTGATAACCAAATATGCCCGATTAAGAGTATCAAAAGCCTGCAAGGGGTTTTATTTGGACCAAGCAACTCCACTTCTCAGAATTTACTTCCAGAAAATCATCAAAGTATATATACAAAGGTTTAGCTATGAGGATATTAAGGACAGTGCTCCGTAAGAAGCTGGGAAGAACCTATATACAAGAATAGAGGCTCAGTCAAATACATTCAGAGACACAATTTTAGGCAAATACTTGCTGAGTGATGAATGAGAGAATGAATGACATACTAGATGACCATAAATTTATGTGGGATAAATATATTAAGAAGGAATATAGCTGTGATATATTAAATGAGAAAACATGTTAAGAAATTATATACCCTGTATGATCTCATTAAAAAAGAAAATCATCGTATGTTTGTATACACACAAAAGAGGGTTTGGAAGGATCATTAGCATCAAGGTGTTAATAGTAATAGCTTCTGAGTAGGTGGAACTGTAGTTTTGGGGAGTTTGTTTTTAATGTTTTCTTCTTTTTGCTTGTTTGCTTCATTTTCATTTTGATTTTTGGTAATGAACATTGCTGTCACTGCAAGACAGCCAGAAACCAGGTCCGGTTAAGATCTTTACCTTAGAAGTAAGCATGGTAGAGCTTATGATGGGGCCCTATGTATGACTCAAAAGAAAAATAATACTAAACAGCAAAACAAGTGCAAGGGAACTCTAAAAACCCTTGTGATTTTGCTTGTGTTCAACATTTTTTTCAGAGAAGAATAAACATTTAAATTATTTTGAACATTTGGAGCATCTGCTTTGCTGGTACTCTACACGTGAACTGAATCTTTCTGCAATGGTTGGGAGAATGTTCCAGACAGGGAACAGCAAGTGCAAAGGCTCAGAGGCAGAGTGGGTGTAGCTTTTAGTAGGAATTTTCAGTCCTTGAGTGGTGGGATTATAGCATGTAAGGGGAGAGCGCCCAGGTGTGAAGCTGGGTGGGTAAGCAGGACCCAGTTATGAAGGGACTTGTAGGTTTTTTGAAGAGTTTCAACTTGATCATCAAGGCCATGAAAAGTCATTGAAAGAGTTTACACTGGGAAATGACATGTTACAGTATTTTTAAAAAGACCTTCTTTCGGAGTTAACAAAATGAGATATTATTAGCCAGAGTGGCTAGGGAAATTGCTTTAAAAAAACCCACAGGGCTTCCCTGGTGGTGCAGTGGTTGAGAGTCCGCCTGCCGATGCAGGGGACACGAGTTCGTGCCCCAGTCCGGGAAGATCCCACATGCCGCAGAGCGGCTGGGCCCGTGAGCCATGGCCACTGAGCCTGCGCGTCCGGAGCCTGTGCTCCGCAACGGGAGAGGCCACAACAGTGAGAGGCCCGCGTACCGGAAAAAAAACCCCAAAACCCACAGGCACAATTTTTGACTTGACAGTGTTTTGCAGACATTCTGGAGCCTTTTTTAAAAGAAATTCATTATGCTGACACTAACTATCAAACCCCATTCCCTTGAGCTCAGCTGTGTTGTAGCTGAAAACTTGTTCAGTATGTTTACTCCACACAGAACCCAATTTTCCAAATCTCTGCAAATTTGCCCTTAACAGTAAAATACTGGGTACAGAGCATCTACCCACTCCACCCAAATTATCCCCCTTGGCATGTGCTAACAGTCTGATGCTGTGATTGTTGTTATGATGGAAATGATTGGCACCAAGTCTTATTTGTAAGCCTTCCTGGAAGAACCCGTTGGAGTTTTCTGCTTTAGCCTTGTCAATATCACAGATAGGGGTCACTGGGCAATTCATTTGCCCTCTGCAACAGTCAGGAGAGACTGGATTATGCTACAGTAACAAACATCTCCTAAATCTCCATGGCTTACAACAACATAGGTTTATTTCTTACTTATGCTACATGCAAATTGTGGGAAGGTTGTGCCTCTGTTCCATGTCATCCTCTTATTGAGATTCAGGGCAATGGAGTGGCTTCTGTCTGGGATGTCAGGGGTCTCATGGCAGTAGGAAAAGAGAACATGGCGAACCATGTGTTTCCTCTTAGCTTCTGCTGAAAAGAAAACTGAATTCATCATCTTCCCATCCCTTCACTCTCCTTCTTTTAGGCATTCTTAATATTAACTTGAATAATTATGGTGATAATGAAAATAATTAGGGACTTCCCTGGTGGTGCAGTGGTTAAGAATTCCGCCCGCCAATGCAGGGGACATGGGTTCGATCCCTAGTCTGGGAAGATCCCACATGCGGTGGAGCAGCTAAGCTCGTGAGCCACAACTACTGAGCCTGCACTCTAGAGTCCGCGAGCTACAGCTACTGAGCCCGCGTGCCTAGAGCCCGTGCTCCGCAACAAGAGAAACCACCGCGATGAGAAGCCCGCACACCGCAACGAAGAGTAGCCCCCGCTCGCCGCAACTAGGGAAAGCCCGTGTGCATCAACAAAGACCCAACACAGCCAAAAATAAATAATAAATACATAAATTTATTTAAAAACCAAACAAACAGCTAGTACCTAGGGGGAGCTGGGATTCAAGCCCAGGTGTTCTCACTCCAGATCCCATGTTCCCAACTTCCATGCCTTTGTGTCCTCCTTTTCATCAACTCCTCTCTCTTCCTTGACCTCTATACCCAATGGCCATATTATTTATGGCATCTATCATCTAGTTCTCCTGCTATCCCAAGCCCTGTTATTCACTGCTTGGTCTATTGCAGCAGTGAATATCCTCTTCAACTGGTGTCTCAGCCTTTAGGCTTTGCTTTATCTTGGTCACACCACCATATTTCTCTTTGGGAAGCATGGGTTTTATCATGCTCCTCTTTTGCTCAAAAAACCCTAGTGGCTCCCCCACTGTCTACTACAACAAACTGTAGCTTGGCATCCAAGCCTTCTATGTCTGACTCCAGCCTTATGGAATCCCAGTTTGTTCTTCCTATGTTCCAACTAGATTGGACTAATTCTGCTGAGAACATTCTTTACATACTTAACGTTCATTCTTAGAGATTCTCACCCCCTTCCTCCCAGTTCCCACTGAAACTCTCCATTACTCTTACTTGAGTATGAGTCTTAGCTTTCCTTCTGGATTATGAGCTATACTGGGGGAGTAATATCATGATGGGGGAGGGAAGTCTATAAAAATAACAGTGTTCCTTAAAAATAAGTTGGCAGGAGTAAAGAACAATACTTGTCTGCCAATGAAGCAAAGCCAATAGTACAAAAGACAGCAGAAAATAGAGAAATTTTAGCACTAACTTGCATTGGAAAGAGACTAACCATCATGTATTTTTTTAAAAATTCAGGTGTAATGCATGTAAAGAGCACATATCTTAAGTGTCCAGTTCAATGAATGCTGGCAAATGTATATGCCTACATAACCACCACTGAGCTCAAGATTCTGAACATGGCCAGCATCCCAGAAGGTTCCCTCATGTCACTTGCCCATTAATACTCACCCCCCCCAATCAGAGGGAATCATTATTTTAGCCTTGATTCATTTTGCCTGTTCTTACCCTTCACATAAGTGAATTCATACAGTATCTGGCTTCTTTCTTTCAACATAATGTCTGTCTCGCATCATTTTGACTACTGCATAAAGCATAAAATGATTTGCACACACTTAAAGACAGTTATCATTAAAATGATGGTTTTCACCAAGAAAGGACAGAGAGGACCCAAACCAACCTAGGATGCTTAATCCTGCCCCTGTAGCATGATGATGCAGTAGTGGAAGGAACCAGAAGTTTGGGCTTAATTTAATCCTAGGGCAAATAGCACATCATGCCTTTGCCAAACAAGGTTAAGGCTGGGTAGTGGGTGGAGGAAAGAGAGGGGATGGGGGAGGAGGGTGTATTAGTCAGGGTTCTCCAGAGAAACAGAACTGGTAGATGTATACAAGGAGATTTATCGTGACGAATGTGTTCTCACGATAATGGAGGCTGAGAAGTCCCATGATCTGCTGTTTGCAAGCTGGAGGCCCAGGAAAGCCAAGGGTATAGTTCAGTCTGAGTCTGAAGGCCTGAGAACCTGGGGAGCTGATGGTTTAAATCCCAGTTGGAAGGCTGGAGAAGATGGAATGAGTTGTCCGAAGTCAGCAGTCAGGCAGGAGGCAAAGAAGGGAACAGATTCTTCCTTCCTCAACCTTTTGTTCTATTCAGACCCTCAAAGAATTGGATGATGCCCACCCACATTTGGGGAGGGCCGTCAGTTTATGGAGTCCAGGGGTTCAGGTGCTAATCTCATTCCAAAACACCCTCACAGACACACCCAGAAATAATGCTTAATTAGGCAAGTTGACACATAAAATTAACCATCACAGAGGGGTTTGTAGTTTTGTGTGTAAGGTGTAAATGCAAGCGTGGCCCAAGGTCCTAGAATGGGGCCTTCAGGTTTCCTTCACCTGAGCCCCCAGCTCACGCAGCCTCGGTAGAGGAAGGAAATCCTGGCTGTAACTAGAGCTGCTAGGATTAGGGTTGAACTCCGGAGGAAAAGAGGAACAGGCATTGCAGAGCGGTTGCCCGACCCTGCCTTGTCTGAGCCTGTTTAGTTATTGCAAGCCTAGCAAAAGGCCATGTCTCCCATCCTGCTCACTAGCTCTTTCTTAAGCATAAATGATGGTATTTCAGAGTCGAAATTACTGAGGAGGAACAAAGTTCAAAGCCTGGGTTAGTTTTCCAGCTAATTTCGAGTGATTGTGTCTGGAGGGTAATTATCATTAGCTTTGCAGAAACTCATTGTATTTTTTTTTTTTACTGTAAAACCAGATTTCTGCAGATCTGGAAGCTGCAATGGGAAACATGATCCGGCATCCAGATGAGCGAATTATGCTGCACTCAGGGCCCAGCCCGGTGATGCGCATACAGTAGGCACTCACTAAGAGCTTGTTGAGTGGAAGAGAGAGGAAGGGACAAAGAGAGAGGGAGAAGTAGACAGAGGGAGGAGGAAGGCCAGGGTGAAGGGGGGAGAAAATGCAGGGACAGACCCAAGGAAGGAGTGAGGCAGAGAAGGATGGTGGGGCTGGCAGAGGGGCGAGACCCAAAAGCCCAGTGGCAGAGCCAGGAGCCCCAGGCTAGTGGCCTCTTCCACCTCCGTCCCTCAGAAACACACACCTCTCCTGCCTCTTGATACAGCCAGCAGCGCTGTCAGTTTCCTCTGAGGAAGCTTCCAGAATGAAGAAGCCGCCCTGGTCCAAATCACTTTGAGACCTGGAACAGGTTACTCCCCTCTCTGAGCCTTTGTTTTCTCATCTGTAAACTGGACATCAAGGGGCCCAGTTCCCTGGTTCTCCTCAACCCCCTCTTACACTTGACCTACTTTATCCTTACACAGTTCCATAAAGGCACTGGGGCCTGGACCTCTGGTCTAGAGGCTTCATAGTGCTTTTTGTTCTCTACTGGGTGTGGGCATGGGTGTCAAGGTGTTATTTCCGAGCTCTATAGAGATGTGCATCTGATTCCTGACAATACACACGGTACCTTGGGACACAGTCGAGGCAATAGGCAGTGTGTGTGAATTGTCCTCGGCACCTCTCATCGTCCACTAAGGTACTGGCCGACCCCAGCACTTCATCATCGACACCTGGAGAGGAAGGCTGGTTCTCTGCATAGCACCAGAGCGAGTGTCAACCAGGCGTTCATCCCATTGAGAAAGGATCCCCTTCTGTCCCGCGGCATAAAGAACTAAGGGAGGACGGAATTCCTTGGTGGTCCAGTGGTTAGGACTCTGCGCTTTCACTGCCAACCTGAGGGCTCAGTTTTGATCCCTGGTCGGGGAACTAAGATCCCACAAGCCACTTGGTGCAGCAAAAACAAACAAACAAACAAAAACTAAGGGAGGACATCAAAAACTACAATCCCCAGCATGCACTGTGTCTGTTCCTCCCTCACCTGTAGCACTCCGGGAAGCTGTTCCTCTCAGGATACAAAATGCTTTTGACATTCTTCCCTCCCTTCCATCCCCCCTGACCTATTGCCTTCTGTAAACTTCAGTCTCCAAATGGTAGAAGTACAGGCCAGGAAGAGGAAGAATACTTTGCCTACAGAATTGACCCCAAACAGTGGAGAAAACCCCCTCCCCTCTCACCACCCCATTTTCTGATTGGCACAGACTGTGGGTCTCACAGTCTGGGGTTGTAAGTGGGGAAAGGGGTTGAGTATTTTCCTACCTCCTTTTACCCTGGAGGAGTGCCCTATTTCAGAAGCTAAAACTTGAATAGGTTCCCGATTGTTTATCTCAACCCAGCTCCATCTGCCTTGTATTTATGGAAATTCCTCCCAGATTCTGGCAACAGGCGCCTGTCAGTCTTGGGTGTCAGCACTGTGAGCTTTGGATTCTTGCTGCCTTCTTAGGTATTTTAGTGGAAAGCTGGGAAAATATATCTCAAGGGCTGCTACTGTGGTGCCAGTTTAAATCAACCACACCCAACCTCTTCCTTTTACAGCTTCACCTACGTTTTCACTCATTCACTCATTTAATCAACAAACATTTATGGAGCACCTAAATCGCACTGGGTACCATGCCAAGCACTGGGAACAAGAAGGTAAATGGAAGCTTCTCCTTGCTCTTGAAAGGGTCTATCTTTTGGCGGAAGCAGATTCATAAGCATAGCATGAGTATAAGAGTTGGGGAGGGGGGTGATGCTGAGACCTGTTGAAACCAGAGAGGTTAGGTGACCTATTCAAGGCTGCATGGTAAATTGGAGCAAGATCCAGAGAGGAGGCCAGTTATCCCAGTTCTCTAGTTCCTGCCACTGTGCAGGAACACTTTCTAAGAACCCCTGGTGCACACCATTCCTGAATTCCATCCCACAGCTGCCACCCTGAAGGAATACACCACCAATCTGATTGGCTTCTAAAACCTCTGAAGGGGCTAAGTACACATTCCATATACCCTCCATGGGACCCTGCTACGTAAAGCTCTGCCAACATCCCTAAACAACAGAATAGGCATCAATGTGTACTTTTTTAAACAATTTATTGTACAAGCAACAATGCATAATTGGTTTTCTATAAAGGCAGAAGAGAAGATAGTTCATATGCACTCACAAAAGGTTACTTGAAATGATGGGACATTTACAACTGAACCAAACCTTGCTTTTGTCACAGTCCCTTTAAAAACATCATACACATTCAAGTTCCTGGCAGAATGGCTGTTTTCCTTGTCTGGTAAGAAGTATGACATGGAAACTACATATTTATTCTTTGCAATAAATGTTATGGTCAGACGAGTTGAATCTAGAGAGAGGCTTGTCTCACCTTCCCCTCCTCACACCCGCAGGCATCTTCAGCCCAACCAAACACTTTGCTATTCACAGCCTGTTCCATATCTCCACCTAAATCTCTGCGTCTGCCATTGCTGGCTGTTCCCCTTGCCTTGAACACATTTTCCCTCACCAGTAATAATAAAAACAACAACAACCATTTATTGATCACTTACTTTGGGCCAGGCTCTGCTAAGAGCTTTACAACTATTACCTGATTTAATCCTTCTGGCAACCCTATGAGGTGGAAGTTTATTACCCCCAATTAACAAAGGAGGAAACTTGAGGCACCAAGAGGTTATGGAATTAGCTTCTCTTCACAAAGCTAGGCAGGGATGTGCTGGGATTTGATCCCAGGAAGTTGGGGTCCACATTCCCTGCATTTGCCCTTAAGTTGCCCTGAGTTGATTTCTGTTTTTATTGACATGAAATTCATGTAATGCAAGATTACCATTATAAAGCGTATGACTCAGTGGCATTGAACACATTCACAGTGTTGTACAACCACCACCTCTAATTCTAAAATATTTTCATCACCCCAAAAGGAACCCCTGCATCCATTAAGCACTCACTCCCCATCCTCCCCTCCCCCAGCTCCTGGCAACCACCAGCCTGCGTTCTCCTAGCTATTTTGCCTGCCCTGTCCAGCACGCAGTTCCGTTTCTGAGACAACACACTGTTTCCCTGTGGGAAATCGTTCTTTCCTCACACACAAAACAGCCTGGACTTGAGTTCCTGGAGGGGAACACCTGGGTCTTCCTCACTTCTCCACCCCCCCGCCATCAGCCCTGAGCTCGGTATATATCTGTTGAAATAATACAAGCTAGAAGCTCCACCTCATTTTCAGTTTTTTCTTCTTTAATGATAAACTTTTTTATTTTTAATTTATTTATTTTTGGCTGCGTTGGGTCTTTGTTGCTGTGCGTGGGCTTTCTCTAGTTGTGGCGAGTGGGGGCTACTCTTTGTTGCGGTGCGCGGGCTTCTCATCGCGGTTGTTTCTTTTGTTGCGGAGCATGGGCTCCAGGCGCGTGGGCTTCAGTAGTTGTAGCACGTGGGCTCAGTAGTTGTGGCTCATGGGCTCTAGAGCGCAGGCTCAGTAGTTGAGGCGCACGGGCTTAGTTGCTCCGCGGCATGTGGGATCTTCCCAGACCAAGGCTCAAACCCATGTCCCCTGTATTGGCAGGTGGATTCTTAACCACTGCACCACCAGGGAAACCTCAGTTGTTTTTTTTTTGTTTGTTTTAACCATCTATTGGATTTCTTGAGGCCCTACTATGTGCCACTATGCAAATCCTCAGAATAACTCTGTGAGGAGGCAGGAAAGACTATGCCTATCATACAGATGAGGAAAACAGAGGCTCAGAAAGTTTAAACCATCTTCTCTCCTTCCTCTGTGCCTTTGTTATTGTGTTCCTCCTGTCTTGAAAACCCTTCCACCAGAGTTTTCCACTCCCAATGCCCTCTCCATCCCTCCCCTGTCTGTTTGGGGTCTGGCTTTGCTCCTGTGTTAAAAAAGCAAAAATCCGACACACAAAGGGAATTTACACATTTTTCTTCCATAGGCCACCCGGGTTCCCTCAGACACGCACCTTCTCTGCTCTTGGCTGGGATTCTCTCGGCTCCAGGAGCCTCCTGCTAATCGGAAGCCCTGGTCTGTAGTTTGTGCATCTTTGATGAATAAAAAATGGGGAAACAAATTAATTATTACTTAATAAATTTAGTTTGGTTGACAAAAATCTTTCACGACATAAGGCCCCCACGTTGGAGCCAGCCCAGATGTCCATCAATGGGTGGCTGGTGAAATAGATGATGCCTTTGCATGGGGGCATGCCAGGCAGGGACACCCACGGGCACTGACATGGAAGGATGGCCAGGACGTGGCATTAGAAGGGAAAAGAAAATTGCAGACGAACTCGGATGGCACAAACTCATTGTTGCGTATAGAAAATAAATGCACAGGTGGGTGAATATAAATATAGATGTATTCATGGAGAAAATTCTAAAAGAACACCAATTTTTTGTGTGTGTGTTAAAATATACATAAGATAAAATTTACCATCTCAACCATTTTCACATGTACAGTTCTGATATCAAATACATTCCCAATGTCGTGCTCCCATCACCACCATCATCTCTGGACTCTTTTCATCTGTAAAACTGAAACTCTGGACCCATTAAGCATTGACTCCCCGCTTCCTCCCAGCCCCTGGCAACGACCAGTCTACTTTCTGTCTCTAAGAGTTTGAGTGTTCTAAGGACCACATATAAGTGGAATCATACGGTATTTGTCTTTTTGTGACTGGCTCATTTCATTCAGTACAATGTCCTCAAAGTTCATTCATGTCATAGCATGTGTCAGAATTTCCTTCTTTTTAAGACAATAATATTCCATTGTATGGATAGATCACATTTTGCTTATCCATTCATCCATTGGTGGACACCTGGGTTGCTTCTACATTTTAGCTACTGTGAATAATGCTGCTAGGAACAGGGAAAAACAGCACATTTTTAGCAAAACTAATCTCTGGGTAAGAGGGTGGAACTATGGGGAAATTTTACTTCCTTTCCCTCACTACACACAATTTAGTTTAATTACAAAATGTATTAAAATGTATAAAATCTAGAGAAAGCCCTGACTCCCATATACATCTAAGAGAAGTGTAACCACAGTTTGGGGTACATCCTCCCCGCAAGTTTTTCTTTGCACAGGTGAACATATAGTATGCACATAAATACTTTTAGAAAGTGAAAACTGAATTGTAGAATTACATAGTTTGTTCTGTCCTTGGAGTTCTGTATCATGGGCATCCTTTCAAATCAGTTTGTATGGACCTGTTTCATTCTTTTTAACTGCTTCTTACTCTTCCATTGCCTATATGCTCCAAGTATATTTAACCAATCCTCTGCTGTGGACACTTAGCATTAAATTTAGGGTTTTTTCTAGCTTTTTGCTGTTATATCTATGGTGCAGTGAATATCCTTGAATGAACATGTTTGCACAGGTGAGCACAACTATTAATACTTGCAAGATAAATTCCCAGAAGCAGAATTGCTTCTCCAAAGGGTATACACTTTTTTTTTTTTTTAAATTTGGCCACATCACACGTGGCATGCAGGATTTAGTGCCCTGACCAGGGATTGAACCCGCGTCCCTTATAGTGGAATTGTGGAGTCTTAACCACTGGACCGCCAGGGAAGTCCCTCTAAAGGGTATACACTTTTGAAATGTGGCTGGGTATTGCCAAGTTGTCTTCCAAAATAGTTGAACGATTCACCCCCATCATCAGTGTGGATGGGAATATCTTTCCATACATCCTCAACTGGCACCAGATAATCTCCCTCTTTTTAATTTGGTAAAGATGAAGCTTGTTACGGTTTTAGTCTGCCCGCCTTCAATTATGAGGGCAGTTGAATTATTTCCAAGTTAACTGGCCAGTTGTTTTTCTTGTATGAATATTTATGTTCTGCTCACTTTTTAAGTGGGAGCCTTTTCTGTTTCCTTAAGGCTTTCACTTTCTGCATTATGTCATCTGACTTTTTTATTACAACTAGCAAGTTCAAGTCTACAATCCCTTATCTCAGACCCTTGGGGAAGATGTGTTTCAGAATTCAGAATCCGTTTGGCTCTGGGAAAGGCGTCAAGGTCCATGTGCCTTATCTAACACTCCCAGCGAGGTTTAGGGCAGCCCCCCTATAATCAAACACATTAATAATTCTGCCGTGAAAGGTATAAATGTTCCCACAAAGTGGGATGAATAAGGAACATAAATAGCTTCATATCTGTTCAAATCACGTTTTGCTACCAAATGTGTTAGCAATAAAAACTCAGTTTTCAGAGCTTTTTGGACTTAAAAATTTTGGCTAACAGATTGTGGGCCTGTATCACTTTTGTTTGCAGGGAAAAAGAAAACAAAGATAACTTTAAAATTAAATAAATAAGGCTCACGCAGGGAAGTTAATGTCAAGTGACAAGGTCAGGATTCCTTCTTCCATCTCCAGGCTTTGAAAGGATCCGGGCAGGTGAGATGAGACATGGATATTCTTAGCCCGAGATCTTAGGGACAGGGGTACATCCACCTCTGTCGCTGTCAGCTTTAGCTAGCTAGCTTCAGCCCTCTCCCTTGCACACTTTTTCCTTTTCCAGTAGGAAAGGGCCCTAACCCTTCCGTGCATCCCAGATTCCTGATATGGACCCAGCCAGGACCGCCTTCCCAGCAGCTCCTTCTCGTCTGCCTGCTTCATGAGCTTCCTTTGTGCCACACCTGAATACAGGTGAAATTAATTCAGTCCCACGGAGTATCCCAGCCCGGAGTCCTCTCACCTCCCCACCCTTAAGTCAGTGATTTCCATGAGGAGGCCCTGATGCTAATTCTTCCCCTAATGTATAAAAACCAGGTGCTTCCAGGAACTGTAAATACGAATCTACTTTAGGCTTTTAGAGCTACTGTGGAATTGAATAATCATAAAGGATACTTCTTCCGTGGAGATTTATGCCCTCCATGCACCCCCATTCCTAGTGCCCAACTGATTAAAAAAAAAGCATATTTTACTAAAATATATCTCCCATCAGCCGTCCTGGAACACCTCACTAACTGACTATATTTATTGGGAAATGATTCATATTAATTTCAGGCGTCATCCTAATATTATATTTATGACAGACTGTGTGAGCGCCAGCAAGGGCCCTCGCCTCGTTCCTGACATACATTCTTTTTCTGCAAATACATATTGTAAACACTGCCTGGAGAGATAGAATCATAAAACCAAAATAGGTTATCTTTGGAAAATCTGTTAATCCTAATCAAACAAGGCAACCGCTCGCCTGATTTGAGAAGCTGAGCGGCTTCACCCAAGGTCTGCGGGCTTATTTCTCTTAGAGTTTCCTTATTCCAACTCTCCCCCCACCTCCAAGATGTGATGCAACTTTTTCATGCTGGGGAGACCCTCATAGTGATGAATGAGGCTGGACTTACAAATCCTGCCAAGTAAATAGTTGCTCAATGTGCAGAAGGAGAAACTAAAGGCAGAGAGGAGACCAGCGGCAGGATAAGATGCAGGAAAGTTTGTTCAGAATCTATTTTGTGTGGCCTGATGCAGCGAGACATGAGTATGGACCGAGAGAGAGAAAATGCAAACTGCCTGCCCATAGGGATACTGTTACTTTGGACAAGCCAGAGGAAGAGAAGCAGGGCCCATTCTCTGAGGCCCCTGGGAGGGAAAGCCTGGAAGGTTTTTAAGTATCGAGAGATCTAATATTTAATGTTTAATTGTGTGTGCAGTGTGATGTAGCCACACATACACCATTGCAGCTGTCACGTCCAGTAAAAGCCACCATCCAGAACAATCTTGAGTAGGAGATGTCCTGGGGAAAAGGGACAAAGGGCTCTGTTCCACTTTGGGGTTGCTGTAGTCTGAGGCAGTTGTTTCCACCTGCCCTCTGTCCATTCCTGCATCTGGGAACAGCACCCCGCCCCTCTCACCACAGTCTAAGCACTAGGGTGACATCTACCTCAACCCTTGGCTCCAGGGATGGGCACATGACTTAGAGCTGGCCAATGCGAGTGTTTTAGCTCCCTAGATACAAGGAGTAGTTCCTGATGGCCATGTGACCCAGGCCCACCAATCAGAGCGTTTTACTCTCCTGAACACAGTGATTGGTGTCAGACCTGACCAATCAGAGCATGCTATCCTTCTGGCTACAGTGATTGCTTCCCAGATTGACACATGACCTAGGATTGGCTAATAAGAACAGCTCATCTCCCTGGCTCCAGAGATTGTTATAGGAAAGGGCAAAGCTCAAAGCCAGGCTGAAGAAAGCCGCTCCAGAATTTCTGCTGGAATTTTGCGGGAGGAAAAGACAAGTTCTCTTTAGACCAGGACTTTTGAGGAATGGGATGTAAGCTTGAGTGCCTGGCAGCCATTTTGCCACTGTGAGGGAGAACCTGCCTGAGAATAAGGACTATAGAGGAAAATAGTGGAGAGATAAGGAAAGCTAGACTCCTGATGATGACAAAGATGATGACAATAATCTCAATGCTAATAATGAACAGCTCTTACATTGTGCTCACCATGTCAAACTCTACTCTAGAAGCTATACCTATAGTGAGTCATTTATTCCTCTTAACAAGTCTATGTGCTGGATGCTTTTAGTACTTCCATCTAACAGATGAGAAAATGAAGGCAGAGTGGTCACCCAGTAAGCAGCAGAGCCAGAATTTGAACCCAAGTAATTTGGCTCCAGAATCCCTATTCATAACTGCTATGTATCACTCAACAAACAATTACTGAGCCCCTCTGTAGGCCAGGATGTGTGGGGACATGGAGATGAACTAGCCCTGATCTCTAGTCTCCAGGAGCTCAGAGTCAGGGAGGGATTTCAGGAAAGCAGGCAAACGCATCCACTGGGTGTAACGAAGCTGTGACTGTGGTAGATGCCCTCAGCCTGTGACTGCTGTACCACCTGCATCGATTTGCAAAGAAACTCATTCCTTTCAGGAGAGCAGCTCCAGCCCTAACAGGCCTTCAGAAATGTCAAGGGTATTTTTAGCCTGGAGAGTTGGTGCATCCGGTGGCAGATTGGAGAAAGGAGCCTGTTCTCTGGGGAGATGAAACGTGAAGCCACAAGAAACTCTATTTCAGGAGAGGGGCTGGGCTCAGGGGAGGCTTGGGGGATTCAGGGAGACACAGGGAGGAGAGCCAGGCTGCTGGGTATCTGGAACTGGGGAGGGGAGTCACGCTTGTTGGGCATGGGCCTGGAACCTTCCCTGGTCCACTCCCAGGAGGGTGTGAAGGTCTTCTAGAAAGTGCTACCTTAGCAGGTGTACACAGGGGAGTGGCACAGTGAGATGGCGAAGTGAGCACAGAACTTGGGGAGGGCCCTTTAGTCATTCAACAAAGCCATGTGCTAATGCCCCAGAGGCTGACGTACTGTCAGTGCTCAAAATATTTTGTTGAACAAATGAGCGCCCGTTCCCTGAGCAAGCATCCACGCTGGTTCTGGGCTGTACCAGGAGCCAGGGATACAAAGGAGAAAGCACAGCCTCTGCCCTATGTTAGATGGAAAGGGAAAATTGTAGGACTGTGTGGTTAGATCTACTGTAGCTTGGTAACCCTATGGGCTGTGGGAACTCAACAGAGGGCACTTAGTAAGGTCAAGGAAGGCTTCCTGGAGGATGTCACCCTTGAATTGGAGGCTTGAAAGACAATCTGAAGCGAACCAAGTAGAGAAGGCAGTGTAGTACAAAGGCATAGAGATGTATCAAGCTGAAAAATTAAATAATAAATCAAAATAACAGCTCCCTTTTACTGAACCCTCCATGAGGGCCAGGCACTGTGCTATGCCTGTAAAGGCCAGATCTCATTTAATTTTCCCAACATCCATAGGAGGAAAGGAAATCCTCCAATTTGCAGAGAGGAAACCTGGCCCCCAAAAGTTGAGAGCATGGACTCTGGGGCCAGGTGGCCCAGATTGGAATCCTGACTTTGACACCAACCAGCTGCGTCACTTGGGGCAGTGACTTTCTCTCGCTGGGCCTCAGACTCCCTATCTGTAAAATGGAGATAATAACAGCACCTACCTTGTTTAGGATTGTTGTGGGAATCACACGAATTGCTACAAGCCAAGTGCTTAAAAGATGGCTCGGCATACGGTCATTGTTCAGTAAGTGTTGCATGAATAAATGGGGAAATGAATGAATGAAATTAGGGCTAGAGGAAGTATGACTTTCTAGGGCCACATAGAAAGTAATGTCAGAATTTGGACCCAGGTCTGACTCTGGATTTTGAGCTTCTGTTCTTTATTGCCAATCAGGGTTTAGTAAAAATCGGTGAGTAAGGTCATAATCCCTGAGGCGTTTGTGGATGAACAGAGTGAATATCACGTGCTGAGAACTGGCCTGAGCACTTTCCATGCATCAGCCCCTCACTTAGCCCCCATAACAACCCCACTGGGTAGATCCTAATACTTTTCTCATTTTACAGATGAAGATATTGAGGGTCAGAGTGACTATGAGACTTGCCGGAGCTGCACAGCTAGCAAGTGGCCACGCTGGGATTTGAACCCAGCTTTGTATGGCCAATTTGTGACCCAGTTACACACAAGCCATAAGAAATTCATAAATGATCGTACTAGAGATGACTCACATGCATTCATAGTTTAGTTCTCATCCCAGCCTTATGAAGAAACTGGTGGATTGTCAGTCCCATGTTAAAGATGAGGAAACTAAAGATCAGAGGGGCCAATTAACTTGCCTAAGGCCACACAGCTGGTTGGCAGCAGTGCCCTCACCCAGGAGCAGAAGGATTGTTGCAGTTTATCAGACCAGCAGCCTCCTGACCTGAACAAGCCACAGGCCCAAGCCCTCCATTTTCACAAACAGCCCTGCTGGACCCAGCTATGTCCAGAGGATCCCTGCCCCATTCCTCCTCTCACCTCCTTGGCTGACCCCACCAGCCGTGTGCACTCTGCATTCTTGGTCCTCAAATGTAGGTCTAGTAGCCACCGCAAGTCATCTGTTTGCTGGTGCCCATTTCCTCAGTCTGTCTCAAACCCAATGTCAGTTAATTCGAGGCTGATTCCCAGGTACACGGCCCACATTGAATACATAGTCCCACGCAGGCTGGGGAGCCACTGTGGCTGTTGACAGAGCCTCTGGGGCCTGAGTCACTTTCAGGGCCCCACATCTGGTGGCCACAGCTGGCAGACCTGAGGGAAGAAATCCCCTTCGCCTTGTCCCTCTCTTCTTCCAAAACATGCCCCCGCTGTCCATTTTGCTGACACTGTCACAATCCAGGCCAGTGTGGTGCTTTACCTGGCTGCACCGGCCACCTCCCAGGGCTCCTGCTGGGACACCCCCTCCCCCTACTCTTCCCCCCACCCCGCCCACCCCCGAGTCTGTTCTTCACCAGACAGAGCCTGGAGGCAGGGTCTATAGGCCTGGGGGACACTGGACACCACAGAAGACACTCCAAGGCTCTGAAGACCCCAGGAATGCCTGGGGGCATAAATACAGAGTTAGGAATAACCCTGTATTTCCTAACAATGGCTGTTTCCATACTTGGTAGGTCAAACATTTACTGTCCTGTGTCTCTAAAACATCCATTTGCGCACCACACCTTACAGGGTTTTGCCATATCCACAAGCCACCACTATTGTCACCTATTTTATACTTTTCTTCAAATTGACTCCTTCTTTTTTACTTTAAATATGTGTTTTGAAGAAAGAAACTTTATGTTGCAACTGTAAAGGAAACACTAATTTTCCTTTGCAGAAACAGAATGTAACACAAAAATAAATACATAAATATTAAAATGTTTTTAATGTTCAGCTTATCTGTACAGTCTTATCTGTAGTATCTCCCCCATAGATTTCTTACTAATTACGAAGGGAAAAACTTAGAGTGGAGAAACCTGACAGATACTACCCCATCCGAGAGGTCAGAATTTACAACAGCCATCAGGTGCCTCCTGATATGATGCACTGAGAAGGACACAGCATCACTTTGGTGGTGTTCTTGCCAAAAATGCAGAACTTGAATCTGATCCCAAGGAAACACCAAACAAACCCAAACTGAGAGACATCCTCCAAAATGGACTCTTCAAAAATATCAACCTCAAAAAAGACAAAGGAAGGCCGAGGCACCGGTCCAGATTAAAGGAGGCTAAAGAGAAGGGACAGTTAGTTTCAATTTGTGATCCTGGTTGAGGTCCCAGACTGGAAAAATAATTGCTATAGAATACGGTGCAATTTTATTTCACCATTTCAGTTGGTGAAGTTTGAACATGGAATCTAAAACTCAGACTCTAGAACTGTATCACTGATAAGTTTCCTGAATATGATAAGTGTACAGTAGTTATGTACGAGAATGACCTTGTTCTTAGGAGATACACACTGATCTGTGTGTGTAAAGGATTGTGTTGGTGATTGCATTAACTCACAAATGGTTCAGGGGGGAAACATATATATAGAAAGATACACATACACATACAGACGGAGAGAAAAATAAAGCAAATGTGGCAAAATGTCAACATTTGGCAAATCTGGAGAAGTTCAGGGAGTTCACTGTACTCTTCTTATAACTCTTCTGTTATAATTTTTTTCCAAATAAAAAGTTTTGAAAAATGTCCATCTGAAGAGAGCAAAGGCAGCTCACATATCATCACTGGGGAGGGGTCCCACACTTCAGGAAAAACGACTCAGCGCGGTTTCTCCATCTCTAATTCTCTCTCTTTTGTAGGTCTTACCTTCCCAGTTCAGCCTCTTCCTGGGTAGGTTTTGCCTGCTTATTCCCCTCTTAGGGATTCAGGACTCACATTAGCATATTAAAGGCTCTGAAAAGTCCTGCAGCCACAAAAATGTGGTGAATGCTTTTGGTTGGGGTGAGGGGCTGCTGTTTGTTTAGCTGCTACCATGTCTCTGGTGTGCTAAGAGCTGTAGGAAATAGATGCCATCATCATTATACCCATTTCACAGATGAAGGAACTGAGGCTCAAAAAGGCAAAGTCACTTATCCAAAGATTCCTAGGAAGCCAGAGAATAGGGATTAGATACCTCCCTTAATTACCCCAGTGTACCTGCTTTGGCAGCCACCATACAATTACTGGAGGCAATCTGGTGGTTGAGAGCAGCGATTCGGGGTTCAAATTCCAGTGCTACCACTTGCTAGCTGTGTGATCTGAAACAAGACACTTACCTATAAGTTGTGGTGATGATTAAAGAATCAGTATATGGAGAGAACTTAGTGTTTGACACAATGCCTGGGAGAAATGGAGACTCAGAGAGGTTAAGTGACTTGGCCAAGGACACACAGGAAGTGGCAGGTTTAGGGTTTGAACTCTGGTAGACCCCAGAGCCCCACCTATGATTCTGTGTCCTGCTGACCCTGAGCTCTCGGGCTAGTTCACCTTCTGCTTCTGGTCCCTATTTGCCCCCATCTCACAGCTCCTTTCCAGCTCCCCCTGCCTTAGTCAAGGCCTACAGCCATTTTCTGAGTCTGGACATGGCTCCAATCAGCCTCATGAGGACAGAAGATATTACTTCTGGGCCTTTTGCTTGGATCTCCAGCTCATATCCCACAACCAGCCTTGGTGGGGACGGTGAATGCAGCTTACCTGCCACCAAGAGAGTCTTAAATGCTGCAGAAGTTAGCACGTCCACTCAGAAACCAGTGGGTTACCAGAATGTTCCCCAGGCTCACCCACCTGCCCTCCTTCACAGGAACTAGGCCACACTAAAGCCAGCATGGGAAATATTTATTCAGCCAAAGAGAATAAAACAACAACAACAACAACAACAAACAGGGTCAGAATCCATTTCAGCCTAACTGATATTTTACACAATTGGATACGTTTGACTAAACTAATACATATGTATGGAGACTGGCACATTTCCATTCAAACCAATGTAAATTACCTTTGACCAATATATTTTCCTGGAAATCAATGCATTTTAACACGAGATAATATTTATGAAATTGAATTTTTTATTGAAGCTAATGCAATTCTATTCTATTTTATGCATTTTTATTAAACTAATGCATTTTAAATTAATCCATTGTATATTAAGTACAACAGACATTGGTACTTACAGTAAAATAATATATGCCTGCTGAAATCAATACAGTTTCAAAACCCGGTGTTTTCTATTTAACTGAAGGATGTCAAGAATATGCAGCTACGAGTTCAGGACATATGAATGTAAAATTGTGTCTTTTTCTTTTTTTTTTTTCCAAAATCATTATCACATAAAAGATATTGTACCTCAGGATATGGCCAGAGGCCCAAGGATTTAGATTTAATTCATGATTATAACAGCCAACTCAATCAAACATCCCACTTGACCAACTTTTTGACCAAGTGGACTGGTGATTCTTAATCATGAAGTGTGACACAAATCACTTGTCACTACTAATACTGAAGTTTGCAAATAATTTACTTTAGGAAAAAAAAAAAAAGCTCATGTTTTGAATCACTCTGGGTCCTGGCAGGAAAAGATGATGCACTCAAACTGGTATTTCAAGAAGAGTTGAATAAAGAGACTATTTATCTATTTTACCTTTTTTATAAATTTATTTATTTATGGCTGTGTTGGGTCTTCGTTGCTGCGTGCAGGCTTTCTCTAGTTGCAGCGAGCGGGGGCTACTCTGTTGTGGTGCGCAGGCTTCTCATTGTGGTGGCGTCTCTTGCTGTGAAGCACGGGCTCTAGGTGCATGGGCTTCAGTAGTTGTGGCTCGCGGGCTAGAGCGCAGGCTCAGTAGTTGTGGTACACAGGCTTAGTTTCTCGACGCATGTGGGGTCTTCCTGGACCGGGGCTCGAACCCATGTCCCCTGGCAGGCGGATTCTTAACCACTGCGCCATCAGGAAAGTCCAAAGAGACTATTTATTAAGGTGAGGAAAGGTTTAGAAAAAGCAATGGTGCAGCCCCCTGGGGCTAGTAACTTTAGGGAGCTGTTACCACCTGGGCATTACCAGGACGTGGAGGGGACAGCTGGCAGAGAGAGAGCAGCTGTGGCCATCAGTAGAGAAACAGCCTTCCTCAGCAATCCAACAGAGAAGGAGCTAGGGGGATAAATACTCGACCTCTCTCTCTTCCCTCTTGATCTCCTGTTGACACTTGCCATTGGCCAAACCAACCAAAAGCCAGAGGAAAAGGGAGACCATTGTTGCGGTCCTGAGGCAGCACAAAATAAGCTGGAGAAAGGTTAAGAAGGGTGAACCTGACAGGGAAATGGAAGATACTAGAACACCTCCTGAATGCTTACTATACAACAAGTATTTTCTCATTTAATTCTCACAACACCCTATGAGGAAGGTGCTACCATTATCCCCATTTCCAGGATGGGAAAATTGAGGCTCAGAGAGATAAAGTGGGAGAGCTAAGGTTTGGAGAGAGGTCCATCCAACTTTGTGGAGGAAGGGGACTGTTTCTGGGAAAGATCTTTTTCTTTAATTAAAGAATACAAGATTCTTTTTAGCATAATCATACCCCCTTCCTTACTGCTTGAGACTGTGACATGAGGACCTGATATCTGGAGCTGTGGAAGCTATCTTGTGACCATCAGGGGAGACATCACCAGCACATTGAGTAGAGCAAGCCAGAAAGAACAGAGGAGTCTGAGTTCTTGTTGACATTGAGTCCCTAAACAAAGCCCAGAACCTCCTACCTTCCAGCTTCCTGGTAATTAACAATAAATACTCATCTTTTAAACCATTGTTGGTTGAGTTTACTTGTAGCTAGAAGCATTCCTTATACACCATTATACATACATTGCTTGAATTTTTAATAATGAGTATTATCTTACAGAAAAACACAAAATCAAATAATAAATAATTGTTTAACCACTCCCCTCATCCAACTCCACCAAACTGGTCATGGGATTTTTTTTTCCTTCACGACAAAACCCAGATGCACATGATTTTTTAAGGCTGAATTCACAGACCTATTTTATTACATTTTTATACAAGTTTTTTTTTTCATTATGCACATTTAGGTGGCAGAACAGCTCAAGCGTACGCATACTCATATTCCCTGTTGCTGAGGATGCTGTTTGCAGCTCTCACAGGGCGCAACAGTGTGATTGCTGCATTTCCTGTGAGAGTCCCTTATAAGCCTGCTCTCTCTCCGCGCCATCAGCTCTGAGTCTGTTCAGGGAAACTTTCAGAGTTCCCAGATGCAACCACAGAACCCAAGACCTGGGTGGATCTCACGGCATTTCCCTAGAACTTTCAGCATCTTCCTTCTATGACAAGAGAGTTTTGTTCTAAATTTCCATCTTGCTCCTTTCTCTTTGAATACAGACTCAGGAGATTCTAGAACCTTAAGGGTTTGGGGACATTTACTCCTCCTGCAAAGATTTACAGTGGTGAGATTCCCTGATTTCACTCACTCACCCATTGCTTTGGCTCGAGTGAGCCTCCGCTTTCTCATCTGGAAAATGGGAGTGATGCTAGGACTTATCTCAAAGGATTGTGAGGGGAAGAGTTAAAACATGTGGAGGACTGGCATAGAGTAGAGACTCTCTTATGAGTAACAAAAGTAGTATCATTGTTTTCTTTTTGAGAGTCAATAAAAGTTCTTGATGCATCCATCCACATACAGCCACCTTCCCCAGTGGTGGCTGTCCTTATCATGGAGGAATCTAGGTCATCAAAATGTCTCAACTTTGGATGAGTGTCTATTTTATGAATTCATCCATAGCACTGATTAGCCAAGGAAGCTGATGGGAGTTAAGAGCTTGGACATTAAGATCAGAGAGAACTGATTCAAAGGGTTCAAATCTCACCTTCACTTCACAGCTGTGTGATCTTGGGCAAGTCACTTTGCCTCTATGGGCCTCTCAGCTTCCTCATTTGGAAAATGGGACTAATAATGTCTGCCTCACAGACTGGTCTGAAAATTAAATGAGGTTAGACATGAAAAGCTCTGAGCACAGGGCACTTGAGAGCATCTGCCATATCTCTTTATAGCTGTCTTTTTTTTTTTTTTTCTCTTGGCATGCATGGAAATAACCACGGAGAGATGGATGCAAAGTTCTGTGGTCTACGTGCTAGTCTGTTTCCAGAGACAGATGGATAGAGGAAGAAAGTGCAAAGAGGTTATTGATTGAGTTGGAATTTTATTTTCTTAAATAAAAGTGATCTCAAATTTATAGAAAAGGTAGAAGGGATTCATCATTAATATTTTAATACTGCTTCTAGATTCCAAACTCTCTGTAGGCTGAGACCCAGCTAATGAACTTTAGTATCCTGCACAGGGCCTGGCACTCAGCAGGTGCCCAGTCAATGCTAATTGCTCTAAATTCATCCCTGTACTAGTCAGCTCAGGCTACCATAACAAAACACCATAGCCTGGGGGGCTTAAACAACAATTTATTTTCTCACAGTTCTGGGGGCTGGAAGTCCAAGATTAGGGTGCCATCATGGTTGGGATCTGGTGAGGTCTCTCTTCCAGGTTTACAGATGGCCACCTCTTGTGATGTCCTAACATGGAAAGGAGAGGGAGAGGGGGAGAGGGAGAGGGGGAGAGGGAGAGGGGGAGAGGGAGGGGGACAGGGAGAGGGACACGGAGGGAGGGAGAGAGGGAGACTGTTGGGGTGTGCGGGGTGTGCATGCTCTCAGTGTCTCTTCTTATAAAGGCATTAATACCATCATGGGGGCCCCACCCTCATGACCTTGTCTAAACCTAGTTACCTCCCAAAGGCACCATTCCAAATACCATTACCTTAGGAATTAGGGCTTCAACATATGAATTGGGGGGTGGGGAAGGGCACAATTCAGTCCATAGCACTCCTCCAACATTTTGTGTTTCAACTGCAAGGTAGACAAAACCTCAAGGTGAGAAAAGTGCACAAGAATCCTTGGATAAAGAGGACAAGGAATGAAAGAGTGAGCATTATAGGAACCACAGGCTTACCCACCTTCTTGGCTCTCACTGGTGGTTGGTGTAATGGCTAAGTGTTCAGGAGCTAGAGTTCATGGCTTGGATCCACTGCTGTGACACCTTGGGCAGGTGTCTTACCCTCTCTGGGTGTAGGTTTCTCTATCAGTAGGAAACAATGCTGTATTTGCCTGCATACCATTTCCCTTTCTTATTACAGCAGCATCTTGGTTTTCCTTTGGCCAGCTTATGGCTTGTGGCTTTACCCCGTCATCACTACCCTGCCCCAGCTGTAGAACTGGGCATGCAATCTGGGCCTGGTCTAACAGAGTCAGGGTGATTGGCTCAGGGGTCCAGATCTGATCTGGACCAGTGAGAGTTTTCCCCAGGATTTCCGGTGGAACCTTTGGAAAGAGGCTCTCTCTTTTCCCTGGGGATGTTAAACTGCAAGGACAGACACTTGGGCTGCTAGAAGCCATCTTGGCCACCCTGGGGAGAAGCCTGTCTGAAATTGAAGGCAACAGAAGAAATCAGAGTCCAGAAAAGGAAAATGATAATGTCTAAAATTCAACCTCAGAGGCTCTTGATCCAGCTGTATTCGAAGCCCATCACACCATTAAACTTTCCAGTTAAATAAGCTAATAAATTATTTTTGGCTTAAGCCAATTTGAGAGATGTTTCCCTCCCTTGCAACCAGAAGCATGTGACTAATTCAAATGCATTAGCTGGAACTATCTCAGTGTTTGCAACCTGTGCTGATGTCATCTGATTCTCTTGGGTTTGGGAAGATATGCATCACACTCTCTTGCAAAGTTGAAGAGAATTACAACTTGTCTCAATTTTCACAGAAGATTAACCAAGAACGGATACCTCTTTTGATCCTCACAGCATCCTTGTGAGGTAGCTGGCAGCTATCGTTATATTCTGTGGTAGATACTGTCGGCTGCTGTTCCAGCATCCTTTTCCACCTTCCTTCTCCCGTTTTGTTCAGGTTCCCCAGCCCCCTCCCCACGAAGCCACTTGTTTCTGGGAAAGCTGAGCCCACTCCCCAGTCAGGGTAAGCCCTCCCCCTTCTCAGCTGATTCAAGAATGAGCATGTGACTCAATTCTGGCCAGTGGGATGTGAGGAGAAATCCGCTGGGCGGGGCTTCTGGGGGAAGTCTCCCGAGACCTCTGAGAGAACTTCCTGTGAACTTCGTCCTGTGGAATCTCTGGCGCCATCTTGCTTTGCCCTGAGGAGAAAACCTCGAGGACTGCAGAGCAGAGGATTGGAAAATGCCTGCATACGGACTTGAACCGCAAATTACCAGAATTACCCGTTTTGAGATCTGCTCCACCTCAGGACTCCCCGGTATGTGAGATAATAATTATCTATTTCTTTCAAACAATTTTGAGTCAAGATTTCTGTTACCCTCAAAAGCACTTGAGTAATCCACTCATTTTATAGATGAAAGAAATAATTTCAGAGAGAGGAAGTGGCTTTCTCTGATATATTGTCAAGATTATTTTGGTTGCAGGTGACCGAGATTTAACTCGAACAGCCTAAGAAAAGAAAAAGGAATTTACAGACTCAAGTAAATTCAGAGTACAGGGGTGGATAAATGTCCCTCAACTGGTGAATGGATAAACTGAGGTACATTCGTACAATGTATTTATTCCTCAGCAATAAAAAGGAACAAATCACTGATAGACTAACAACACAGGTGAATCTCAAATGCATTATGCTAGGTGAGAAAAGGCAGACTCAAAAGGCCACATACTGTGTGATTTCATTTATATGACATTCTGGAAAGGACAGAACTTTACAGACAGAAAACAGATCATTGGTTGCTGTGCGTGGAGTTGGGGGCGGAGTGAGGGAGCATATTATGAAGGAGAATGAGGGATTTGGGGCTGGGGACAGAACTGGTCTGGATCTTGATTGTGGTGCTGTTTAAATAACTGTGTTTGTCAGAACTCACAGAAACACACAGAAAAAAGGGTGAATTTTACTGTATGTATATTATATAAATAAATATATATATATATATTTAAATTAGGATTCGTAATAGGATGCAGAGTTAACCGCGTAATGGGTACAGAGTTTCTGTTTGGGGTGATGAAAATTTTGGAAAAAGATGGTGATGATGGTTGCACAACATTGTGACTGTAATTAATGCCACTGAATTGTACATTTAGAAATGGCTGAAATGACATTTTAGGTTAAATATATTTTACCACAATTGTTTTTAAAGTGAAAAAAAAAGAGTCTGGGGGTAGATTTCAGGCATGACTGGATCCTGGTTTCTGTTCATCTCCAGGCTCTCTTTTCACCCATCTTGGCTTTACTTCCATCAGGCTCTCCCCAGGTGGTACAGAGACGGCCTTGGGCAATTCCAGGTGCACCTCCTCTCAGCTCAGCAACATGAGCAGGAGGGAAGTGAGTCTTTCCCGATAGTTCCCGAAAAGCTCACAGTTGAGTCTCACTGGCTTGCTTTTAGGACAGGAGCTTGCCCTTGAACCAATCACTGGGGCCAAGGGGTTAGAGTGATCTAATTGGCCAGTCTGGGTCACATGCCCACTCCCAGAGCTGGGGGAGTAACCCCACCCCAACCCTTTGGAGGGAGAGTTGGGAGGGATGGATTCAAAGAAAACGGAGGAGCTTGCCAGCAGCGCCCACACCCAAGTTAAATGTTGAATGGCCCAGCCCCAATTCTCTGCCCGACACTTAGGCAGGCTGTGCCATTCTGTCCTTACTTCTCTCCAGCAAAGCCCACGTAGGTACAACATACACTCATCATTCCATCCCTGGGTTTGCATAAAAACCCACGTCCACGAAGTAGCAACTGCAATGTTTTTCAATCACACAGCAAAGATATTTAAAAATATCACCCATATGTGTTTTAAATACAGGCAAATAGCTGGCAAGGCAGCCAGCTTCACACCCGCGTGCCATTCTGAGTTATAATCTTCTCGCTTCCAACTCTCAAAATCACACGTTGAAGGCCAGACAAGCCCAGAACACTGCTAAGGCTTTGCGTCTACCCAGAATCTTCCCAACCGCTCAGCCTAGATTTCTTTTCTGGTAGAGGAAACATCTATGATCCTGGGAAGGAATTTAAGGGCCCTTGGGCTTGATCTTAATTGTTTGCCCTCCTCTGAGAACACAGAAATGGAATCAAGAAGTTTTTAGTGAAGTTTAGGAAGTTTCCCGAACTCTTTCATGAAACCATCCTCATAGTCGAGCTCACACTAGCTCTCTCACTTCCCCCTCCTGCCTGCCCATAGTGTCATCTATCCAATATTAAAGTCTTTAAAATCCAGCCTTGCATATATGCCATCTTATAACTTGAGACTCCCCACGTTTTCTCACCTTCCGGATTTATACTTTCCTTTAATATCCAAACTAATACCCTTCTGCTATACATATCAGATAATTCCAAATTAAAGTGGCTAAAATTGTAATAGGTTTTCTTTATCTTATACAGGAAGTGCAGAGGTAGGCAAGTCCAAGTTTGGTGTGATCAGTGGCTATGTGACATCACTTCTCTACCCTGCCATTCTTTGTGTGGCCTTTACCTGCAGCCTGCTTCCCATCATGACCCTAAAATGGCTGCCACTGCACCAGCTATCACATCTAGGCTCAGAGATATCTACAGAAGCACTTAAGCAGATCTCGCCTCACATCTCATTGGCTAGAACTTAGCCACATGCCCACTCCTAGGCTAATCACCAGCAAGGGCAATGGGAGGAGGAGCACCAAGAAGAATATGAAGAAGAGGGAGGAGGAGGAAGGGAAGGGGCAGGTCATGGGGGAGATTTCTGAGAAATCTTCAGGAGCTCTTAGAATCTCCTCTTTATAATCTCTCTTGGGATTGGTGCACATTTCACTCTTGTTCTCTCTAAACCCTCCCGCCCCTGCCCTGGTGGTTCCCTGCTTTGCCACAGCGCTACATGGGCTTGACTAAGGTGCTTTAAGTCTCATTAATCTTGTTCCAAAACCTCTGGAATGTGAAAGTTTTTATTTTCAAGTTTGTAGCAAACTCATTTGGCTGCAAAATCTGCCCAGGACTGGTGCAATGTATAGACTTAAAAAAAAAACCCCAAAACCCAACACTTGATGTGAACAGTCATATATTTTCTGTAGAAGTATTAGCGTGCTGGGCCACACGGTGCTGCCCAGGCTCTGCATGTAATATAAGGTATGTGGTAGTCTAAACATCTGAGAGATTTTGAATTCCCAAATACATCTGGTCCCAAGGAATTTGGATAAAGTAGGTTATGCAGTTTGTTGATTATTATTACCATCTCCATTTTATAGATGAGGAAAATGAAACTCAGTTTCAGTAGCTTGCCCAAATTTACATAGTGAGTGTGGCCTGGATTTAAATTCAGGATGTCTAATGTCAAAGCCAAGGCCATCACGCAACACAACCCTTTGTTCCTTCCCATGCACAGACACAATTTTTTCTGTATCCATGTACCATATATTATTATTTACTTAATATTCTTCTCTGGGCTGGCTCACTTTTTACTTAAATAAATGTTTTTGTAAAAGGAAACTTTCTATCACTGCTCTAAATGGAAAACTGGCATCTTTTGCCATAAACAGAAAATAGCTACATATAAATAAATACATTTAGAGTAAAGTAATGAATTAAATTCTTGCCTGCCAGAGGATCTGAGCCTGAGAGCTGAGATTTTTCCAGGGACAGAAGCATTATAGACATGATAGCGACTAAGTGGAGCTTGTTTTTTGGAGCAATCAGAAAGATTGAGGGACAGTTAAAAGAGGGTGGGCTTCCTCCCCATGGGATTCGAAGTTGTAGAATGTTCCGTGTATGCTCTAGAAACATCTGGAAGCTCATAGATCACACTTTGGGAAGTACAGAGTTGTGTGCAGCTGGGCAGCTGCCCAGCTCACAACCTCCCCATGGTGTCCTTGCATGTGCTATCTGCCTGATGCCCATGAATAACAGGTTTTTACAGACAGAAAACAGATCATTGGTTGCTGTGTGACCCTCTGTGACCCAGGCTTGGCGAATCAGCCTCTTGCCTTTCATCTTTGGCCTTGACCCCATAAGGATATGCTTCCAGAGCTACTAGGGCCATGGTTTTAGACTTGTGGACAGAGTAAAAGGAGCAAAATCAAGCTGACATCTAGACAGAAGCAGATGGAAAGCAGCAAAAGAAAGTCTAGGCTGTGCTGAGGGCCTGGCCTGGGGTGTATCCAGCCAAACTCTTGACCTTTTTTTTTTTTTTAGAAGATGTTGGGGGTAGGAGTTTATTAATTAATTAATTAATTAATTTTGCTGTGTTGGATCTTAGTTTCTGTGCGAGGGCTTTCTCTAGTTGTGGCAAGCAGGGGCCACTCTTCATCGCGGTGCGTGGGCCTCTCACTATCGCGGCCTCTCTTGTTGCAGAGTACAGGCTCCAGACACGCAGGCTCAGTAGTTGTGGCTCACGGGCCTAGTTGCTCCACGGCATGTGGGATCTTCCCAGACCAGGGCTCGAACCTGTGTCCCCTGCATTAGCAGGCAGACTCTCAACCACTGCGCCACCAGGGAAGCCCCAACTCCTGACCTTTTGAGATATGGGAGCCAACAAATTCATTCTTTTGCTTAAGTTCATCCAACTGAAATAGCCATGACTGGTTCACAGTGACAATATGGTCTGGTCAACAAGCACCAAACTTGAGGACGCCACAAGGATTTACAAAGGAAGTGTGTGATGGTCAGTTTGATGTGTCTGCTTGGCTAGATGGTAGTGCACAATTATTCAGACACTAATCTGGGTGATGCTGTGAAGATATTTTGTTGATGTGATTGAAGTCTATAATCGGTTGACTTTAAGTCAGAGAGACTATTCTATGTAATCTTTGTGGGCCTGATTCAGTCAGTTTGAAAGGCCTTAAGAGCAGAGCTGAGACTTCCTTGAAGACCCGGAAATTCCTCCTGTACAGAGCAGCTTTACCCTAGAGTCCTGGCCTGCCCTTCCTGATGGCCTGCTCTACAGATATCAGACTTGGCTAGTCAGCCCCACAATTACAAAGACCAATTCCTTGCAATAAATCTCTTAGTGTACATCTCTTGGTTCTGTTTCTGTGGCAGATACCTGAATGATACAGTAGGAAAGGAAAGAACTTGTGTGGAAGGATATGCATCTTTAAACCATGTTGATAAGTACATGTAACTGTCTTATGTTCCTTTAATTCTTTGCTACACTAGTAGGGTTTAATAGTCAAGCCCTTTCTGCTCGTCATGGAAAAATAGAACTAGTTTTTGGTGGATTTGACCATCCCAGTCCCTTGTGGAAGAAGAAGGGAGAAGGGGAGATTGTAGAGGAGATCAAGCGTGAGATATCTGGGTGGAGGAAAAGACAAAATGTCTTGGATGAAAGGGGGAAAGTGGGTTTCCTTTCCCTCCATACCACCCCACCTTGGAGTAGGAAGAGATGTTCTTGGGCAGTGGGACAAAGGAAGAAGAAGGGTCTGTGGGTGTTGAGAACAGAGGGGAATCTGAACCCCATTTCCTTACACCGCTGCAAGACCCCAGAGGTGGAGCAGTTCATGGTGTGTCTAGGCCATGGGTATCCCAGCCAAGGGTTCCTGCATTCAGAGCCCATTCCTTGTATTCACAGGGCCTTTGTCTAGGGTGTGCTGGTGGGCAGGGACTGCACCTCTTTTCAGCACAGATACCACCATATGCATGTATGTTGACTACAAAGACGAGCAATCACCAGGAGAGTAGCTGCTTCTCCCTTGCCCTCAACACTCATATTTTGGGGCACCTCACGGGGCACCTTGCTTTAAGAAACCTGACATATGCTCTTCCCAAATAAAATTTGTCTTCAAGAAAAAGCCAAACCTGACATATGGAGATTGGAACTTACCCAAATGATCAGTAGTCATCTTCAACAATCATTGCATGCCCACACTGCACCAGGTCCATTTGCTACGATTTCAGACCCTATTGGTGGCCCTGCAAGGAAAGGAGATTCAGGAAAACGAAGCATTCCCAGGGCCACATGCTGGGTGTCACACAGCAAATTTAGCCCTTGCTTTTTTCATGAAAGCAAACAACCTTCTGTTCCACTCAGTGTTTTAAAATTCATTTTGATCTATTTCAGATATGAGAAATAATATTAGAGCATCTGTATACCTACCACCTGGTTTTAAAAAAGAAAAGATTACCAGCTAAAGCCCCTACCTCCCCCTCTCCAATCTCAGTCCTTCCCTCTCCCCCCTTAAAGGTACTCTGTATCTTGAACTTGGTGTTGATCATCCCAGGGAGTTTACACTTTATTGAAACATATTAATGTAGAATAGTGTTACCTGCCCTTAAAATTCACATAAATAGTATCATACTGTTTGTGTTCTTTGGGAACTTGCTTTCTTTACTCAGCATTACTGTTTGTGAGAATCCTCCATGTTGAATAGTGTGGTTCTGAATCATTTATTTCCCCCATTTACAGAGTTCCATTGTGTGAATCCACTACAATTTATTTATCCAGTCTACTGTTGATGGGCATTTGGGTTTTTACTTCTTGCCTATTTTTTTTATCATTATGAACAATCATTTATAAAGATGCAGATCATTTATATCCTGCCCAATGCCTTTGGACAGGAGTTCCTGGTGAATATATCCCTAGGAGTAGATTGCTGGGGCATGCGGCCTGTGTATCTTCTACTTAACTAGACTTTGCCAGATTGTTTTCTAAGGTGCTTGTACCAATTACACCCCCACCAGCAGTGCATGAGAGATCCATTTGTTCCACATTCTCGTCAACACTTAGTATTATCAGGCTTTGACATTTTAGCCAATCTGATGAGGGTGAAATGGTACCCCATTTGGGGTTTAATTTGAATTTTGCTAGTTACTAGGGAGGCTGAGCAGCTTTTCAGGTATTTATTAGCCATTCGAGTGTCCTCTTCTGTGAAATACCTGTCTGGGGCTGTCACATGGAGTTTTAGAAAGGGATCTCTTTAGGCAGGGCCACTCTTGGGATATTTTATTTTTTATTTTTTAATTTTTGAAGCACCAACTTGCCAAACAAGTTGACGTTCAAGACTCTAACAAAGAAGAGAAACAGGGTGAGGGGTGGGGGCGGGGCTGAGGCAAAGGAAGTGGGACTCTTCTCTGTTTCTCTCAGTGATGCCCCTTAGGAGTCAGCATTGAATGATGAACCTTAGGACAGCTCATATTTCTGCAGGTCTCGTAATTGTCACCATTTGGACCTTCATGCCTCCACTCTTGAATTGAGCAGGGAGCAGCACTCCCCTTTACAGGTGTGAAAAACAAGGCCTCCAAGGTGCTAGGTGACTCGCCTAAGGCCACATGGCATCATGACTCAAGCTGACTGGGGTGCAAGACCTGCTGGCACCCCAGCACCCAGAACCAGTGGTGAAGGCCACTAGGAAGGCTGGCGAGAGCACCATGGAACCTCACCTGTGGGCTAAGGTGGGTCCTGTCAGGGCAGTTGGATGCTCTAAGCAGGGACTCAGTGGGAACCAAGGCCTGATTTCAGGGAGCTCATAGTCTTAGGTCAGGAGGTCACAGCAGGCTGAGAGCACAAAGCCCCAAGGCATCCAGGCTGGGAGACTGTGGGGGAAAATCCAGGTTGGTGAAACCAAGCACTGGCTCAGGAAGGGGTGCAGGGTCCAGCCTGCTGGTGAGGTAGCACTGGATGCACTTGCTGCAGCAACAAATAGGCCCCGGTGCACAGTGGCTCAGCATGAGAGCCATGTGTTTCATAGCTATGGGACAATCCTTGGCAGGTGTTCCTGGATGGTCGAGGCTGTCCTCCACATGTGATCCAGGAAGCCAGCCTCCTCCCTACCCTTGAGTCTTGCATCCTCCTCCTGGGACCAGTGAGTGGGCCGGGCATGTTCCTTTCCTGGCAAAGGCAACAGTGCAAGGGATGTATATCTTGAGATGTGGTCTCAGAACTGGCACGCCAACACTTCCAGCTCATTCTTTTGGCCAAAGCAAGTCATGTGGCCAAACCCAAGCTCCAGTGGCAGGGACATATGCCCCACTCACAGTGGGATGGACACTGCTAAGCCACATGGCACTGTGTATGAATAGAGGGAAAGGTGAAGAATTGGGGTCAGTGACACCATCAACAATAGGTAGATATTATCCCTCCTATTTTCTAGAGGAGGATGCTAATATCCAGAGAGGTTAAGCACCTGGATTTGAGCCACACAGCCAGACAGCCACAGATTCAGGATTCAAGCCCAATGGCTCTTGAACCCCCAAGTCCTGGTTCCTGCCAACACCATGTCACATCAAAACATAACTCTGCTACTGCTGGCATCATCAGGCAGCCATTTCCTGGTGACTGACTTTTAAATAAAATGTGGAGCGCACAATTTCCTGTACCTAATCTCTTTTACATTTGTCTCTTGTCTGGGCCACCATCTGTCCCTCCACTCTGCAGTGATGCTTCAGCAGTGGGGCAAGGCCTTGCCAGCCAGCTTCCGTCCACCTTCATTGCCACTTAGCAACCTACCGCAGATGCAAGGTTCCTGACACAGGATCCCATGATTAACAGATGCTGTTTAGTTAGCTTTATTTCCGTCGTGTTTATGGCCTCCCTGAGATTATCTTAATCCCGTAGCCCTCCAGAATATACATAATGCATTTGTGGCCATTTGCCTCCCTGGGGATTGGGAGGAAGAATGGGACTGTCAGTGACTCTCTCTTAGTCCCTCTAAGGCCAGACTTCATCTTGTAGAGAAGTTTCCAGGCTTAAGAGAGGCTGGGAGGTCAGAGGTGATAGGACAGCTCAGCAGGAGTAGGGAATATGAGAAATCCAGGGGAGTCTGCCTGGATTTTAATCCACTCACTGACTCTGTGACCCTAGGCAAGTTACATCATCTCTGTGCCTCAGTGTCCTCACCTGTAAAATGGGAATAATAATAATGCCTACTTCATGGAGTTGTTATGATGTTAAATGAGTTAATTCTTAGTCCCTACAACAGTGCCTTGCACACAGGGATTAAGTTATAATTAATTATAATTATATAGCTATTATATTGGGCTTCTGAGGCTCATCTTTTGCCCACCCCTCTAAGCATCACTTATTTTTCCCAAACATCAACACTGCTAATAGCAGTCTACATTTATGGAGTGCTTAGTGATGTCAGGCTCTTTGCATGCACTATCTCATTTAATTCTCACAACACCAAGAGGTCCCCATTGTACAGATGGGGAAACTGAGGTTCAGAGAGGTGGAGTGCCTTGCCCCACATCTAAAAGGTGGCAGAGCCAGGATTTGAATCAGAATTTGGACTGGGGTCCCTCTGACTCCAGCCCTGCTTCTTTTTGCCCCTAAATTATACCTGTATTCGGTCTGAGAGGAATGGAGATGGAGAGTAACTGACTCTACTTCCACTATGTCATTGCTTCTTCCAACCACCTCACTGGGGGCTTTACCACACTTCACAGTTGATGAAGCAGGTTCGGGAGGTGGAAGTGACTTGCCCAAGGACACATGTAGGAATGGGACAGCCAGGAGTTGCTGCTCCATTTGAACTCATGTCTGACTTCAGACTCGATTTAGGCATCTGACCCTGAGATAGCAATTGATTCTGTGTCTGCAAGTGGCAGCGTAGTGATTCAGATCCCTGCCTCTGGACCCAATGCTCTTTCCTCTGCCTTTGTCCAAAGAAATTGCTGCCCAGAGAAGGAGAGAGGAGGAGAGAAAGGAGCTTTAAGGGGCAGGGCGTACCCCAAAGTCTAGCTTTGGGCTCACTCACTTATTGCCATCCAGCTTGGGTGCTGCCCAGAGTCATACTCTGGTCCCAGGGGGGCTCAGGCTTGGAGCTGGGGTTGGCGGATACACCAAGTGTCCACCAGGTGGGGCTTTTGCTAAAGGCCGTGCTCCCGGAGGTCCCAGGAGAGGCCTCGCTGCCCCACCCTGGAAAGTACAACTGGGCACACACACCACTGTACAATATACTCACCCACATGCAGCCTGTGCAAACCTGTGTGTGAGCACACAGGTGTGTTCCAGAGAATCTGTTTCTGGCTTGTGTGCAAATGTGCATGAATAGATGTGTGCACTGGCATGCAGGTGTGTATGTGTGTGCACGTACATGTGCAAATATGTACGTGTGTGTGTGCAAAAGCGGGTGTGGCACATGTGTGGTAGGTTAGACCTGAGGTCCTCAGGCTCATTTTAAAGTCTCTTTCCTAGACTGGAGGTGGGAGGCTGGGACAGATGACCTCTCAGGGTCCCCAATGCCTGGCACATTTGCCAAAGATCCTGATGGACACCAAGGATTTGCAACAAGAAGGGTCATGGTAGGAGGGCTAGATTTATTTCCTGGGTCAGGAAGTGTTTGAATTGGGGGGACTTTGCTGCCCCAGATGCTGAGTCTTTAGTCCACAGAGGTTTCTGGGGTTGGAGGAATGGGGACCCAACCTTCAAAGGAGAGCTTCTAGAGCCTACATTCTGGGCTCCCAGACCTCTGGAGAGTGTGGCTGGAGGCTGTGGGTACAAGGGAGACTCAGTTCTGGGATCCAACCCTGACTCAGCCCCTCACCCGCTGGGAAATGAATTCAAAGCCCCTCAGAGGAGTTAGAGGCAGCTGAGAAAGGGAAGCGGGTGGCATTCAGGGTTAAGAACTTAAGCCCCAGCATCAAACAGAACTGGATTTGACCCCCAGCTTTGTTGCTTACATGCTAGGTGACCTTGGGCAAGTCACTTGCCCTCTCTGAGCCCCCATTTCCTCAGCTATTAAAGGGAGGAAATGGCCATACTTACCTCCAAGTGCTGTTATGAGGAGGAAATTAGATAATGGGCAGAGCGAGCCGGGCTTGTGGAAAGCAGGTCATAAACGGCAACATTATCATTTTTTTTCGGTGCTGTGGGGCCAAGTGGATCATCTTTTGGTTCGTGGGAGCCAAGAGCTAGGACATCAGAAGCTCCAAGGAGGCTGAGGGAGTGGTATCTCAGGGACTGCTGCCAGGGTGGCAAACACAGCCCCTCTTGGCTCTGATTTGTCTGAATGGCATCTTCCAGAAGGACCTTCATTCACTTCCCTCCTGCCCTGAACTTAGGCAGCAGGAAAAGCTAGAGCTAGGGTCAAGGCTTTTGCAGCAAGGCTACGAAAAGGTGCAGGTTTTCCCACCCAGCCTCCAAACCATGCTCAGCCATTGTCCTGTTGAATGAACTTGGGTGAGCTGTTCTGTCTCTTTGAGCCTCAGTTTGCTCATCTGTAAAATGGCACAGCCATGATAGATTGTGAGATTTGACTAGAATGTTAGTGAGGCCCCCAGTGCATAGTAGGCACCATTATGACAATGACGATGACAATGTCATGATTGGACAGGGGCAAAAAGGAAAGTGTAAGCATTCACATCTCCCCATCTTACCTAAGGAGAAAAAGAATTCTTTCTTTCTTTTTGGCTACTGGATGGTACTTTGCTGACTAGAGGAAATGTGAGAACCTCAGATTTGAAGAAGGAGGAGAAACTAGAGCAGGAGGGGGGACGGATATGGAGGAAGAGGGAGAAAGAGCTGGGGAAGATAGAAGCTGAGAGTGAGCGATGTGTGAGAGAAGACGGATGAGCTGTTTGAGAGGAGAGAGATTAAAAACAGAAATTGGAGCGGTTGCTTTAATGAAGGGAACTTTGGGGAAAGAAAGAAGCAAAAAAGGATTTTAAGGCATTAAGCTCTCCATGCCCCACCCCTTAAGAAAGCCAGCAGTAATAGTCTATACTCTTCATTGAAGCTTTAAGGGTCCAGTTTTGTGGAGTTTTATTTGGTTGGGGGTGGGGGTGGGCATGCTGAAGGGCTTTGTTGCTCTCCTCTGGACACGGGGAAGACCCTTGAGAGTTCATAGACCTGGGAGCCAAGAGAGGAATGGGTGCCCTAGTGGGCATGAAGCCAAGTGGGGACACTTGAGCCAGATGTATGGGATTTGGGAAAGATGGAGAGCCAAACGGGTGCCCTCAATTCTGTGGTGGTTGTTTTGGGGGACTTAGATCACTGTCCAATTTGCACACTCTGCTGCTAAAGTAGGGGTGCAGAATTGGAAGGCAGATTTCTGCCCTGGAGCCAGCTTCTCAGGGGCTCAGGGAAGCTGTGTGCCTGAAGAAGAGCCTGTGCCAGTGGGGAGCAGTGTTCTAGAAATTCTAATTAGCTAATGTTTCTAAATCTCCTGGAAGCTGCCAGGTGCCAAGTGGTGTTTCATTCTGGGGATATTCAAAGAAAGTTCAGTCCTGGTTCTGGCCATAGATCCAGCTCTGAAAGGGACCCTGGGCTATTTCATGACCAGAGCTATTGGGATGCTTAAAACAAACAAACAAAAAAAAAAAACCCAGACATGGCATAGTAAAGTCAGCTTAATAAGGATATATTTTCCAGTTCAAATGTTCTGTGCTTTTAGAAAAAAAGGAACGTGTTGAGTTTCTTTCTTTAAATTCATAGAGTTGCAGCCACCTCCACCTGGAGTTGATCTTTCTGTATAGTGTGAGGTAGGGATCTAATTCTGTTTTTTCCCATCTGGATAGCCAGTTGGCCCAGCACCATATTGAAAATGAAGTCTCTCCTTTACCCACTAGTTTACAATGCCAGTTCTGCCATCTCTTTGTGTAAGTTCATTCAATATTGGTGTGAGTCTGTGTCTAAGCTTTTAATTTTGTCCCCTGAGTCTCTTTGTCAGTCATTCTGCTCACTGTCTTTATTATTGAAGTTTTATAATAAGTCTTGATATATGATAGGAAAAGTTCCCTCATCTTATTATTCTTCAAAATTGCCCCTGCTGTTCTTGGCCCTTGCACCTTCATAAGAATTTTAAGATGGGCTCGTCAAGTCCTATGAAAAACCTTATTGGGATTTTCATTGGAATGGTCTTAAATTTACGGATTAATTTGGAGAGAAATGACATCTTTACCATATTACAGCTTGCAGCCCATGAGCATGGACGTCTCTCTATTTAGTCAGATCTTCTTTCATAGGCATCTCAAATGGATGTGATACTGTGCTATGTGTATCAATCAGGGGCTCAGGAAAAAACAGATCCCCTCCACCCCAACTGAATTAAGATTCCTGATGATAAAAGTAATTTGTAGTCATAAAAGAAATTAAGATGATGGTGTGGAAATTATGAGACCTCTAAAACCATTTTCCTCAACTAATGTCTGTTAACCAATTGATGTCTAGTTTTCCTTAAATTTTTTCTAAGTAACATATTTTAAGCAAAGATGGGATTATTTATAATACTGTTGTAGAACCTGCTTATGTTCACTTTACCATATATCCTAGACATCTCTTCACCTCAACACATATACACACCCCTCATCTTTCTTAATAATTGAATAATATTCTCTGGTAGGTGTATTGGTCAGGGTCCCAGCAAAAAAAAAAAATCAGCTGGAATTTTTTTAATAAGACTATTTACAGCGGTGTGTGCTGGGGAATGTTAAGGCATCCAGATGCTAGCAAGAGAGGGAAGCCATTAACACCCCAGATCTGAAGAGATGTGAGGAGGGAGAAGTTACTGGGGCCCAGTGAGAGCAGAAGGACAGCTTGACAAGGGCTGTGGCTGTAGAAGGACCCAGCCACTGCCAGGACTAAATATCCCAACCTTTCTCTCCCCCTGCCTTCTTATCTCTTACCAGGGCCTCCCATTGTCCAAACCCAGCTGGAAGCCAGAGAGCAAGGAAACCTGGGAGATGTAGTCCATAAAGGTCAGATTCCTGGGACATTGGGCAGGGGATGGGGAGAGTGTGAGGAAAGGGAACAAAAGGAGAATAATCAGCACAGTGTGAATGTACTATCATTTGTTTAATTAGTCTATAACATGGGAGGGGAATCAGGCCAAGGGACCCTGTCCCTCTTGTGTTGTTCCTCTCCAGTTTAATTGGTAATTGAGAGTTGGCACATAGTTAAGGCTACAGCCCTTGCTTTCTGGGCATCTCCTTTTCCACTCATTCTTCCCATGAGAGGCATGGGAGGCTCAAATGCAAAGAGTCCTAGGCTTGATGTGAGTAAACCCAGGTATTAGTGCTTGTTCTGCCACCTTCACAACCATGTGACCCTGAGCCAGCCACTTCCTCTCTCAGGGCCTCATTCTTTCCATCTGCACTATGGGAATGCAAATCTCTGTCCTGTTTATTGTGAGACCAATAATAATGATAGCTACTAGATACAGCACATTTACATAATGCTTTAGATAGACTAACTCATTTAATCTTTATCACTTTGTACAGTTATTAGCACTGTTGTACATACAAGGAAAACGAGGCACAGAAAGGTAAACTAACTTTCTCAAGGTCACAGAGCTTGTAAGTGACTAGCTGGAATTCACATCTAGACAGTCTGCCTCCAAGAGTTGCAATCCTAAGCACTATGTTATGCTAACGATTTCTTTATAAAGCGTCCAACAGCCAGTAGGTGCTTAATAATGGTAGTGGTTGACAGCATTGTGTCAAGTGTTTTGCACGTAAGGAACTGCTGGCTTGGTTCTGTTGCCAGTCACTTCAGCCTCTGGATCTGAGACCTAACCATGGGCCAACTTCCAGGGACACACCCCTGCAGGTGTCAGCCAGACACTCCCATATCCCTTTCTCCTCTCCCAGGGCTAGAAAACTTCCAGATGAATTTGGAGTGTCTACTTGTCTTTCTTCCTGCCTGACAGCTGCGGTGGGCAGTGCAGAGCTACTGAAGGACATTTTCTTTTGTTACAGCTTTGATGCTGGAGATTTCGCATATCATTATGTTCGTGGCTAAGGACCTGCCATTATCTTCCCTGAGATTCTTGCACAGTTTTTGAATTTCCTAAAGGATCTGGCTCTTGGTCTGCTTGTGCTTTCAGGATGGGCTGCCCCAAGCCACCCTCTGCTTTCGCTGGGGTGGGAAGAGGGTGTCTTCTTTGCCATTGTAATTTTTAAAATACTTACCTTGATGTGTGGGTCTTTGACAATCAGGAATCAACCAGGAACCTGCTTAAGTTTTTGTATATCTGCGTACATGTGTGTTTGTGGCAGGGAGAATGTGCTAAGAACATGCAAAACAGCTTTTCTCAAAAATATTTAATATTCTAGTACTTTAGTTCCCAAATCCAAGGCTGATTGCTGAAAAAGTCTTGAGTTTCCTGGTTTCTTGGTCTTTCATTAAGGACCACCCATAATAATATCATTCCCTCAGCTAACTCCGTTCAGGGGGTAAACACTTAACTGCTTAATTCATTATCGCTGAGACTGAGATGGTAACAGATGCCGTTGGAACATAAGCCCCCACGTCTAATAAGGCACAGGCGCACGATGCGCTTGGAATATGATGGGGAGAGATGGCTGAAATTTATTTTTTGAATAAAGCAATAAGCCTCTAAGCAAAGCTAATATGTTTCAACCCAGACAGAAAGACATGATCATTCAGTATTTATGTAGCAACCCATTCCTCAGTGGGACTGCAAGTTTCTACCATTAAGATTGTCAGAATTCTTCAGAGACCTACTGTATTAAGTCATTTAAAAATATCACAGACTTAAAACAATCTGAATTATTGGATTTTCTCGCTGCTCCTCAGTAAGCATGTTTGCTGTGGCAATTTCCTGCTCGGTCAAAGGTGCAGCCTACGTCAGTCAGGAAAGTACAAAAGTTCCATGCAGAATTTTTATTTGGAAGTCCAGTAGTCCCTAACAGCTGAGACAAAGTCAGGCATAAATTTAATTTATTATTTTTCTTTTAACTTCTTCTTTTGACATAATTTCAGATTCCCAGAAATGTTGCAAGGAGAGTACAAAGAATTTCTGTGTACCCTTTCTCTAGAGTCCTCAAATGTTATTTTGCATTATTTGCTATATCATTCTTTCTGTGTAGATAGATTTAGATAAATAAATAGATGCATATTACTTCTGTCTGTACTGTTTGAGAGCTAGTTGCAGACATGGTGGCCTTCCCTTTACCCCTAAATACTTCAATGTTCTCTCTGAAAACGAGGATATGTTGTTATATACCCACAGTACAATGATTAAAACCAGGAAACTAACATGATACAATACCATTATCTAATCTGTTGATTTATTCTAAATTTGCCATTGGCTCCAATTAATGCACTTTCTAGTAAAAGAAAATGCTGGATCATATGTTTTAATCGCTTGTCAAGTCTCTTCTGCTTTCTTTTTCTTTAAAATTTTTAAATTTTTAGAAGTTTTTGTCTGCGTTGGGTCTTCCTCTAGTTGTGGAGAGCATGGGCTACTTTTCATTGTGGTGCACAGGCTTCTCCTTGTGGTGGCTTCTCTTGTTGTAGAGCCTGGCACA
This sequence comes from Delphinus delphis, assembly GCF_949987515.2. NCBI lineage: Eukaryota > Metazoa > Chordata > Mammalia > Artiodactyla > Delphinidae > Delphinus > Delphinus delphis. The sequence continues at coordinate 9,009,909 of NC_082695.1, forward strand.
TATGCTCAGTAGTTGTGGCACGTGGGCTTAGTTGCTCTGCGGCATGTGGGATCTTCCCGGACCAGGGATCGTACCCGTGTCCCCTGCATTGGCAGGCGGGTTCTTATCCACTGTGCCACCAGGGAAGTCCCCTCTTTTGCTTTAATCTGGAATAGTTCCTCAGTCTTTCTGTGTGTTTCATGTGACACTGACATTTTTGAAGAGAACAGGCTGTTTACTTCTAGAATTACCCCTCCATTTGGGTTTGTCTGATATCGCTTCACAATTAGATTCAAATTATGCACTTTTGGCAGGAATACCACAGAAGTGGTGTTGTGTCCTTCTCCATACATCATATCAGGAGGTACATGATGTCAATTTGTTCCATGACTGCAAAGTCAGACATAAATTTAAAATAATCTTGCATCAAAACCTTGATTTGTTAAAAATTGCTTTGAAAGGTTTCACACTCGCTCCAGATTTTCTACTACAGGTCTTTAAAAAAACAGACTCAAAGACAAGAAGCTGCAAGCTTTACAGATGCTCAGGAGAAAATGTGGCCATTAAAAAAAATTGCCATGCAATAGTTATGAAATTTCCCTAAATTCATTTTGCAGAATGAGAACTGTAATTTAAACGTGAAGTTATCGAGAGCTTAGATACACCACATATCACGTGCAATTTAATCTGGCAAGGAAACAGGCCACTCGGAATTGCTAACTAGGCCTAATTCATTACATCTTGGTGAATGCTGTACTTTTGGCCTTATGAGTCTTTCAACTTGTGCATTAATATATTTACCCAGGCCTCATGGAAGATGTATGGGGATGGTAACAGAAATACTGTATCCTTGTTTAAATCACATTATGTTTTTTAAACAGCTCGAGTGATTGCTCAGAAAGATCACACCTTCTTCTGAAGCATTTATGAAACAATTATTTACATTACATTAAAAACTTTAATTGCCTTGAAGCACGTGTTCCAAGACACAGATATTGGAAAATCATCAAAAATATCCATCACGATTCTTTCTTCTTTACAACTCTTCTAAACTTTTATCTTTTTTATAACCCTCTGTATTGATCTATTGTCCCAGACCAAGAGTGATGTCAGAAGTCCAAGCTGGGTCATAAAAAGAGAATATAATTTCCGATTGCTGTCTATAAAAGCATATCTTTTGCCCAGAGAAAAAGGGGGGAAATGCCCCCTTTTGGGGTGGGATTTGGCAGGGGGACATGCCAGAGAGGGAGAGTGACCCCAGGGTCAGGAGAAGTGTTAGTTATGGAGGGGGTTGGGAGGTCTGAGTTCCTCCTGGGGTGGGGGGTGGGTAGGACGTTGGGAAGAGACTGGGGACCTCTCACTTGCACAGAGGCAAAAAGAGGGATAATGTAAAAGAAATCTAGTCACCTCTATTGTCCAGCATCCGAGAAATTGCAAAAGACCAGAATTTCCCTCTAGCTGGGCTAAAGACACTCGTAATAAAGGAGGCCCATACTGCAAAGGACCTGGGGTCCCCAGCTAGGCTAAGGACCCCTGAATAATGATGGTAATGATAGCAGAAACCTCTGTAGTTGTTAATGATCCAGAGCTGGGCTAGGGCCCCCTCAACATATCATAACAATAAAAGCCAACCCACTGCGTGGAAAAGGGCTCAAGAGGTTTGGTAACCCTCTTTAATAATCATAACAATAAAACGGCCTCCCATTCTAAAGTTGTGAGGAGCCCATGTAATTGGACTAAAGGCTCCCGAAAATAATAACAATAACAAGAATCCCTATTGCAGAGGACCCCAGGAAAAAACCCAGTGCTATGGCCAAGACACCGCTCTGTAGTAATAATCCTAACAGTATCATAGCGTGGAAACTGCGCGCGGCAGTGGTGACATTTCCCACAACTCAGTGGCGCCCCCGGGCAGCTACCACCAGTCCTCTGGCCGGCTCCCATAAGCCCGCCGGCCGGCGAGTCTACACAGCTCGAGCTGCGGGCTGCTACCCTCGGATGCGAAGCTTAGCTGGCGGAGGAGCGGCGGCAGCCCGAGGCACGTGTTGTGTGTGCTCCGATTGCAAAAGAAAAAAAATGCATTGCAAACTATTAACTTTTTTTTTAAGTATGCAATGCCGGGGATGGGGGATAGACAGGTGCTAGGCGGGGGTAGGCGCCCCACGCGCCGGCCTCCTGCTGCCCCCCCCCCAAACTTCCCTTTGCATTGATCAGCACGTTACGTCTGTATTGATAAGTTTGCAAAAAGCCAAAGTCAAGTGCAATCGCGCGGCACACCGACCCCGGACTTGGGGGGGAGATGCAGCGAGCGCTCCGCGGGCCCGGGAGCCGGCTGCAGGCAGGGCAGCGGCGGCGCCAGCGCCTCTTGGAGAGGCTGCCTCCCCCCCCGTCCCCTCCCATCCCATCCCCGGCCGCCTCCCCCCGGCGGGCACCGAGCTCCCCGCCCCGCGCGCTCCTCCCGCGCCCTCCGGGGGTCGGGGGGGCGCACGGCTCCCGGGCCCGGCGGCGGCGGCGGCGGCGCGGCGGCGCCGAGGGGCTGCGGGTGGCAGGAGGCCGTGGGGCGCCCGAGGGGCCCCGAGCGGCGGCGCGCTGGGCCCGGGCGGCCGGCGGCGGCCCCGGGGCTGGGGGGAGTCCAGCCCGGATATTGAGTGCAGCCATTGAGAAAAGCCAAACTCTTGTGTGTGTGCGTCTCGAATAGCCCCCAAGATGGCCGCCAATGTGGGATCGATGTTTCAATATTGGAAGCGATTTGATCTACGGCGACTCCAGGTTAGTGCGGGCAGCACTGGCCGCGCGGCCGTGGGGAACCCTCGGGCGCGCCCTGGGCGCACTGGGGAGGTACCCGGGAGGGCGGTCGGGCGCCCCAGGGAGGCGGGCGGCGGCTGCTGGGGCTCGCCGGGGCTCGACTGCCCGCTGCCCATCGATAGGTATTAGGAATTGATCTCGCCGCTGCTCTTTGTTCGGTTCAATCATCGATTAGCCGCCGCGACCATGGAGAAGCGCTAGCGAGCCCACGGCCCGGGGAGCGAGGCGGCGGGCGAGCGGCGGAGTGAGGCACGGGGAAGGCAGGGTCTGCGGTCCCAGGCAGGGGGCTGCTGGCGGGACCACCGGCAACCCCCCTTGCGCCGCACTTTGCGCGCCTCCCAACTTCGCGGCGCCCGGGGAGGCCGCGGAGCGCGCCCAGTGCCTGTCCGCGCCCGGCTCGGGTTCGGGCGAGGGAGGGAGGGAGCTGGCGGGCTGGGAGGAGGAGGAGGAGGAGAGGGGGGAGGCATCCGGGGTTGGCGAGGAGGCGGCTCCGCGCCCCGTCGCCCGCCGGCACCTCCACCGCCCGCCTGGCTGCGCAGCCCGGACGCGCAGCCACCCGGGGGCCGCTGCTGCCGCCCCAGCCGCTACAGCCACCATCGCTGGACTGGCCGCCTACACCGGCAGACCTCTCCTTGGGCCGGGTTCTAGGGGTTCGTCTTTGCTTCTTGTCTTATTCCCGCTTCCGACCTCTTTCCAAGTCTAGATGGGGACGGGCGGTGGAGATGGGCCCGGGGCGCGCGCAAGTTTGCGCTCCTGCCTCGGGGGCCTTGGAGAACCGGGAGCGGAGCAGAGCAGGTGACTCCAGGCTCTCGGGCCCACAGGAACTTTCAAATGGGAAATTCCCTCGCTGTCTTCTACCTCCTGCTTTTCCTCCCCGACACTCCTCTCTTTTCTCCTTTCTCCAGCCTCTTCTTTCTTTCTCTCTCTTCTTTCCTTCTTCCTCCCTAGAGTGACTCCCTCCCAAACTCCGGCACTTTATCCCCATTCCACCTTTTTCTGGGAGTCTGTCTCCTCCAGATTTGGGGGTATTCTCTGCTGACCCAATAGGAGGCCGAGCTGGGGGGTGGAATCTCAGAGAGCTGCGCGCTGGAGGCACAGCGCTAGCCTCTGTCCTTTCCCAGGTGCCCCAGGATGCTCCAGACAAGCCCCCCAAACTCAGGAGTCTCACCAAGGTGCGGTGGGAACAAGGGGCGGGGAAGTGGTGCTGATAACGGGCGATTAAAGCATCCTGCCTTGGCCTTGACATTCTCGGAAGAAGGGAGAGCATCAGTCTGGAGATAAAAAGGGACCCACTTTTTTTTTTTTTTAATCCGCCTGCAAATCTCGTCAAGTTTCTTCTGATAAGTAGTTACAGTACCCCCTTCCTCCTGGTGGCTTCCCAACCCCCCTCCTTCCTAACTCCTCACTCCCTGCAGGCCCCCTCCCTCAAAGCCATTGAGCTGGAGAGAAAATCGGGGCACTCAGGCATGCAGTTAATAACTGCGAGTGCCTTGCAATTCCAGGTCGTCGCTCGAGTTGGGGCTACAGTTTGGTGGCCAGCTGAGGCGGGCAGGGCTGTGAGCTGTGCTTGCTGGTTTAAATGATGCTAAAGTGGCCTTTCTGGAAGAGTGGGGGATGGGGGGAGAGAGAGAGAGGGAGAGAGGGAGCGAACGGGAGAGAGTTGGGCAGCCACATTGGGCTTGGCACGAAGGCCAATGGTAATTGTATTCCCTGCTAATGTTTGTAAATGAGACCCGGGCACGGCTGGGGGACAGCGTCTTTATTTATGATTGATGTTCTGTAACATAAGGAATGACAAGAACGTGGCAGATGAGAGAAGAGGAACCAGAAGGGCTGGTGAAAGCCCTTTGCAGGGTCCTATTGTTATTCTGGGCTGGAGAAAATTTCCGTGGCGAGATTTGCAGCGCTGGTATTTGCTCCCGGTTGGCCAGAATGTCAGTTAACACAATTTTCATTAGATAACTCGTTTTCAATCCGGGGAGCTTGGGCTGCAACCGGGAGGTAGAGTGAGACCTGGGGCTGGATGCTGAGGGGTGGGTGCGGCTCCCAGGGGGCTGATTTCTGAGCTGGAGTGGAGGGGGTGTTGAACCTCACTCTTTTCCTTCTCGGGCTCAGGGGTCTTTTGTGGAGCTGTTGGGGTCACCCAAATCTTGATTCCAGTTGGACTGTCATTGATCTGAGAACCCTTTGTTAGGGTTTTAGAAGATGCTGAGGTGGAAAAGCAAATTTGAACTGGAAAGGATGAAGGTGGGGTTGGTGGAGAGCCTCGTTCAGGTGATGGGGATACAGGGCCAAGACGTCTCCCTGCACAGGGTGTATACATAGGGTGTGGGAGGGGTGGGTGTGTTCATTAAGACAATGGCTGGTGTGTCTGGCACGAAAGGAGAAGGCTCTGGGGAAGGGGTTAAGCTCATTTACATGGATATTAAGTGTGTGTGTGGGTCCCTGTGGGAGTTTGAAAAGCTGCACACTTTTAGAGAGCGGAGAGGTAAATGTGGCAGCGGTGGCCGAGTGTAAACATTGAGGCCCTCACATCTGCTGTGGTCCCCACCCTTGTCCTGAAATGTTCAGTTGTTCCCCTGCCCGGTAGGCCGACACCTCCCCCCGCAACCCCCCGTATTCTCACTGATGGCATTTTGTCGGAAACAGATTATGAGCCTAAGCACTTTTGCCTGGGATCATCTCTTGTGCATAATGCTAATGACTCCGGTGCCATACTTTTGTTTTCATTTTTTTCCTTTCCCACTTTCCTCTCCTCTGGGAGATAGCCAGAAGGGAAAACTTCAGCCGGCTCGTTCCAAGATCTGGGTAGGAAAGGTGGGTCCCCACCCCAGGCCCTGTGCAGGCCAAGAGCTTTGGGCCCACTCTTCACGTGGCCCAGCTGCTTATGAGTGTGAGGTGTGTGGCTTCAATTCAGTGGTTTCATGCAGCCTAGTTGCTGAGTGTTAAAGTGGCCGAGACAGCAAAGGAGGCCTGTGTCCCCAGGCCAGACCATGCTGCTGACGCCACCCTGATCCTGGCAAGAAAGGTGACCTTGTACCAGCCTGCGCACAGCCCTCCGGAAGTATACATTTTTCAAATATAGAAGCAGTCCGGTTATTATTTCTTCCAGTGCCATCTCTGGACACAGCGGGGCTGTTTTCCTAGGATGGAAGTCAGTCAGCAGTCTTAATGACTTGAGGGCTGATGATGGTAAAGATGCTGTGACATTTGGTACCCTACTCCAGGATCCCTGAAACTGCTTCTCCCTTTCTCTGCTTGTTCTTTTTTTTTTCCTCTGCAGCTAGCAGTCCAGGAAACGAGAAGAGAAAAAAATTCTATCTCAGAGTTGATGCTAGGCATGTTTCATTTGGTTATAAGATTGCTTTATGGTGAACATTACTAATGCAGTATTTTTTTTATGGCTTTTCTGTGTATAATCGTCATAACTGGATTCATACCTTTGTGATTTTCTTTTTCTGCTTCACTTTGCCACTTTTTTTATGATGCTCTGGGTCCAGTCTCCTGTGATATATTTTTTTTTGTCTTCGAAGAGGGTTAACAAGAGTTGGTGCCCAGTCCAAATGCACATCTACGTTTCTTGGGAGGAAAGAGGTTGGGTGGAGGGATCATACAGTACGAATTCCGCTTGGGGTGTGAACATTTAGGGAGGAAGACTGACGGGTCGAGTGAGAGAAGCTGGACTTTTTGTAAGGAGTTTGGAGAAACTTCTGGGAAGGCTCAGTTTCTTGGCGCCTGGGAGATGGGACTTGATGGAATGTTTTTCCTTGCTCAAAGTTTAGAAAAGAGCGTGGATGTGATTAAAATATTATAACCTTATGATATTCTGAAGTGCATAAGTTTTACATATCAGCCACAGAGAGTTTAGACATCCATTAGAGCCTCTGACAGCTTGACTTATCTAAATGTGCTATCATTTAACAATGTGTCAAAATTCCTCTTTCTTTAGATGACAGCAGTAAATAAGCTATCAGCCCTGTTGGCGGAATCCTAACTTTGGAAACTTTGCTGTAATAGAATTGCTGCCGGGGTGGGGAGCACGAGCAGACCAGGCTTGGCATGGCCCAGGCCCAGGCCCAGGCCCATGCGATGGCTGGCATTGGGCAAGGGCTGTGGGAGGTTGGAGGGGGAGGAAAGGGAGAGCTGGGAGGCAGAGGGTGTGAGGGGAGATTTCTAGCAGCAGTTCTGTGAATATGACGACCAAACCATCGGTCAGCCCCCGGACCCTTCCAAGTCCAGCCAGTGGGTGACCCTATTCCATCTGCCTCTCCAATTCATTGGAAGCCACACCCTGTGGGCCTTTTTTGCAGAAGGAGCTAGAAACAGGTGTTGAGAATTTATTTAAAGAACTCAGCAGTCTTTTCTGGGCATCCCAAAATTCTGGATTCTCAACTCGACAGAAATTGCTTCCCGAAGATGGACTCTCTCTTTGAGTGCTGGAAGAAAAACGAGCAACGTCTCATCCCTGACCGCTTTTGCTGTTGGAGGTCTCGAAGTTTCTTTTATTAATACCTGAATTCACTGTAGAAAATCGAGAAACCACGGACAAGCCTAAAGAAGCAAATAAGCGTCTCAGTGGGTTATTTCAGATGAGCACGGTGTTATTTTGACCAGAGGGAACAGGTTTTCTGATGGTGATGGTGCTTTTTCTTTTTTTTTCCTTCCTTTTTCTTTCTTTCTCCTTCTTCTTTTTTAAAAAAACTCTTTTGTTAAAAGGTGGATTCTGTCTTCGAACTTGACATTCTGTTGTGGTAACCTTTCTTCCATCAGATGGGATTTAAAACGTGAGCACCTTGGCTGGTGCTAAATTTGGTCCTGGATGATGGTGGACATGGCTGTCCAGGAACTGTGGTTTTCTCTGTTGCTTTCTGAAAGGGCTGAATTTCTGGTGGCTTCCAGATATGTAATTCAGAGACTGAGTCTGGCAGAGGTTGAGCATGGGAAGGGAACTGAGGTGGTGGCCTACCTTTGTTCCTGGCTTAGGAATTCAGGGTTCAGTCTTTGGTTTGATTTTTCTGTCTTGGGGGTGCTCTTTAGTAATGACAGTGGCTTATATTGAAGATGTCGGGGAACGTGGAGGTAGTAGATGGAGAGGAAGGGCCCCAAGAGGAGCTAAAAGGTGCAGCCTCTAGCACCCCTGGGTGAATCACCCAACATTCCAAGTGTCCCATTTCTTAATCCATCACACGGCCTAGCTGTGCGCATCTGGTCTGCTGTACTAGTTGCTGTAAAGGGGAGGGATGCTGACATACTTTGTGTGCCAGTTAAACATGTTGTCTTCTAATGACCTGGGGGCCCGTTCTGGCGGTGAGGGGGAGCTATTGACCGTTTAAACAAATTTTTGAGACAAGAAATTATGTCTAGGATGGAGTTCTTGGTTTCTAAGCCTTGCAGATCCATTCACAAAAATCATTTGTAGCGTTTTGTAGGATATGAACAATCTATTCCTGTCATACTTAAAAGTTTAAAATCCAGACTCCTTTCCCCTGGTTATAAGGCTCCCGTAATCTGCGCCCCCTGTTATCTCTCTGGCTTCATCTCCAGTCTCTCTCCTTCTGCACACTCTGCTCCAGTCACAATGGTCTTTTTGTCCCTTAAACACAGCAAGCACATTCTTACCTCAGGGACTTTGCACTTGCAGTTCCCTCTGCCTGGGACTCTTTTTCTCCAGATCTTCTCGTGGCTGGCTCCTTCTTTTCGTTTGGTCTCACCCCAAATACCTGAAGAAGCTTCCACTACCCTTTTTACCCTTTAATGTGTAAATGTGCTTCCACGTCTCTAAGGATGGTGTTTCCCTGAGGGTTTTGACCTCATAACCTTCTCAGGGTGTGGCATCTCTCTAGACTCTTTAGGAAACCACCTAGGTCTGCCATCAGGGTTGCCAAACTTTTTCTGTAAAGAGGCAGATAATAATATGCTTTAGACTTTGTGGTCTCTGTTGCAAGCACTCAGTTCTGCTACTATGGCATGAAAATAGCCATAGACAATAAGAATGAATGGAAATGGTTATATTCCAATAAAACTTTACAAAAACAGGTGGTGGGCTGGATTTGGCCTTAGGGCAATAGTTGCTGAGCCTGGTCTACTGGTCTATGTGATGGCTGTGGCATGGCCAAAGTGTTTCACTTTTCAGTTGAGAGTATTGGGGTAGATCAAACTTAGTTCTAGAAACTTGTTCCATACTTTCTCCCTCAAGAGGGAAGTACGAGGAGCCAGGATGGTGAAGGGCCCCTGTCTGGCTTCCAATCCTGGCTCCATCATCTACTGGCCATGTGATTTTGGATGGGTCATTTAACCTCTCTGAGCCTTATTTCCTTGTCTCTAAATGGGACTAACAGTAGTCTTCACCTTTTAGGTTGTTCTTAAAGATTAAAGCACTTTAAATGTGAAAGTGCTTAGCACAGTGCTGGGCACACAACTACTGTTCTGTATGTGTCTTCTTATTGTTGTTGGTATTTTTAGAGAGTAAGAGAGGGGTGAGAAAACCAAATAAGCAGTGGATCCCGGAACTTGCTGGCCTTGAAAGCTTGTTTTAGAGATTACTGGGCACTTTTTCTCTTCTCTTTTACTCCATTGGGGGCTTACTATATTAATATATTACTAATATTGTATGTGATGTCTTATATTTTGGGAGCTCTGAGCACAGAGGTTGCAGACTGGGAGCTATGTCTGGCCAACGGATGTATCTGTCTCGATTAGTGCAATATTTTAAAAACACTTTTGTGTACGTTTGTCAGCATTTAAAACATAGGAGATGTTACCTAAGAAATTCAGATGTCCAGTATCCCATATAAATCAAACGCTCTGACCACACCTGGCAGGAGGTGGAGACCTGGCAAGGGCATGCCAAGCAGAGGGAACAGTGGTGCCAAGGCCCTGGGTTGAGGGTCTGCGCTGGGTCAGGTCAGCTGTAGGGGTCATGAGGAGGGTAGCTGTCAAGGCCACTGGCTGCCTTTCTCCAGGTGCCTAGTGTCAGAAGAGGCGGCATTTCCAGAAAAAACAAAAGGCCCTTGACAAGCTTCATGAATATACATGATTAGCCCTCTGTCTCTGCTTTTCCTCAGTAGCTCAGTCACCCTCAAAGTGGGCCAGTGGCTGCCCCCGCCTTCCCAGTCCTTTCCCTATATACCCCCTCTGCCATCCTTCAGTTCAGCCAGATGAAACAGCAGTTCCAGGACACGCATTTGTCATTAAAAAGAAAGAAAGAGAGAAAAAAAATCAATCCTTCAGCCTCTTTGGCCTGAGCTGGTTGTCTGCCCGAGACGCCCGGAGCCAAGCAGTGCTTAAGACTCTGGGCCGCTGTCGCTCGAACTGGACGGGGTAAATGGCTCCCCAGGAACCATTACGGTCGATAGACTTGTCCAGCCAGCTGTTTGGAGTGTGGGTGCTGCAGACAGGACCACAGGGGTCACCAGGGCAGCCAGGTCGAGGGCAGGTATCCCTGAGTAAGGTGGTCACTCAGAGGCCACTCTGCTGGGGGCACCTACTCGGGGTGCTTGTCCATTATGAGTGTCTGTGGGCTCCAGGTATCTGAGGGGTGTAGTGTGGGCTGCAAACTCAAGCCCTGCAGCCTCCCATTCCCAAAGACATTTAGTGAGGACTCTGGAGCCACGGGGCCTGGCTCTAGTCCCAGCTCTGCCACTTACCAGCTGTGTGACCTTGGGCAAGTCACTTAACCTTTCTGAGCCTCGGTTTTCTCTTGTGTAAAATGGGGATAATAGTAGTATCCACCTCCTTAAGGATTGTGGATTAAGTGAGTTAATGCACGTGAAGTGTGAAATCCGTGCCCAGGACATAGATGTGCTATATAATGTTAATAATAATAACTGCTATTGTCCTTCAGTCTGGAAATGTACATTCACCACTCACAGTATAAGTTATAACTATAACTAATAACTGTGTAAATAATAATAAGTAAATAGCATAAATACTATAAGTAATAATAATATACCGGAGATATCACAGTGAACCAGAAGACAGAGTGCCAGCTCTCACCCAGCCTGCAGACAATGGGGGTGTGGGTACACGTCTCATTGGACAGATGGGTGTGTAGTCACACAGGGGGATTTGATTCTGAGACAGTAGGAGGCAAAAGAACTGCCTGAGTCTGGGGGAGCCTTCCTGGAATAAGTGATGCTTCAGCCGAGGTGTCAAGGACAAGGTCAGGGAAGAGCATCCCAGCAGAGGAAATGTGCTAAGACCTTGAGGTGGGTGGAAAAATAGTGCATGCAAGGAATTGAAGGAAGGCAGTGAGGCTGGTCACAGATTCTGAGTGGCTCTTGGACCCACCTTCATCCTCAGTCTTGCCATCTGTCAGTTGGGAGTAAGGATGAAGCATAAAATAAGATTATTTAGCACATGTGTGGCCCGGAATGAATCTGTCTCAGTGGGTACTTAGTAAACTGTCAAACACCATAAAAGCCTTGGGTATTGCTTTTATTTTTTAATAAGGTATTCAAGCCCAATTCTTGCTCTTTTGCAAAATGCCCCCCACCATCCTCTGTTTATCTCGTGATCACGCACGGGGCAGTCAGGATTCAAATCCCAGTTCTGCTCCTTCCTAGCTGCATGCCCTTGGGCAAGTTATTTCCCCTTTCTGAGACTTGGTTTTCTCAGCTATAAGATGGATACAATAATGGTACCTTCCAGTGGCGGCCATGAGAATGCACCTTGCAGACCTTTGACTCTAGGGAGTGTGATAGGCAGGTGGCACCAGATAACTGCTCTTGGAGATCACCCCACAAGTGCCACAGCCAGGAGCTGAGTTTAGCAGGGACTAAAAGCAGACCTGTTCCTGGGACACACAGGACTCCTTTGCAGGCTCCAGACTCCTCGGCAGTCTAGGATGCTTCCACAAACCAGCCAACCTACCTACCAACTTCCCTTCCTTCTTCCCTCCCTCCCTTCCTTCATTCCTTCTCTCCTTCATTCTGGCTCCCTCCTGCAGGCGCAGGCATTGATCCTGATAAATCTCTCTGTCTTGTAATCCTCCCTTTGCGTCTGCTTCTCAGAGGATCACACTTCCCTACAGGAAAGATGAAATGAGGTTTGGACATCTACCTAAGGCACCTAATACATTGGAAGTGCTCAGTTGAGGTATCTTTTATGTCTTGTTGGGAGCCTGGGGGGTGTCACTCTCAACGTTGTCTCTTCCCGGTTGCCTGTTCTTACCTGGCCCACTGTGTGATTAGGTCCCCCCTTCCCTTTTTCATCCCTCCATTATCTCTCACTCTCATTTCCTGCCACTCCTCCCCTTTTTATTCAAGCACTCTGGCCTCCTCACTGTCCCTTGAACACACCAAACATTCCAACCTCAGGGCCTTTGCACTTGCTGTTCCCACTGTGTGGGAAACGCTTTCCCAGACATCTCCTTGGTTCTGTCTCAGTCCCTTCAGTCCTTTGCTTAAATATCACCTCTTCGGAGATGTCCTCCCTAAGCTCTCTTTCCAAAATAGCCTCCCCCCATTTCTTTACCACCATCTGCTTTACCTGGGGAGGGCAAGGACATAGTAAGTTCTTAATAAATATTTGGATGATGGAGTGGATGGTTACCACAGGAAGGGTGAGGTGAGGGCAGCTGCCTTGACTCCACCTTGGGGGGTGGTCCTGGGGGGACCCAGCTCCTCCCAGGTCCCCAGCTTCTTTACCCATCACTAGCTCTTGAAAGTCTCTCACTCTGTGATTGGGAATTGGGCACGGGCCTCAGACTCACAGTGAACAAAGATTTATCTTTAGCTCTGTGAGTCTCGCTTTAGAAACTGGTGACCCCAATTCCAGCCTGGGAGGTGGCTCCCATCCTAATTAATAAATCCATTAATTAATTTCTGGCAGGCTGTGGACCATCAGTGGTGGTTTGGTGGCCTCAGTCACAGACAGCTCAAAGCAGGTCCCTGCAGCCGGTGAGATGGCTGTTATGGGGGACACAGATAGCCAGTTAACACGCTTTTGGACCCAGATGACATTCTTCTCCCAAAGCCTGGTTCGTGGGCCCATCTGATCAACCCAGCAGGCGTCAAAGAGGGATCAAGTTCTCTGGACGCTAGAGTTGAGGGGATTTCCTGCTCAGCATCCCCTGGGACTCCTAGTTTACAGTCAGGCAAGAGGTCAGGATCGGAGTCTCCCCTTTCCTTTTGTGGTGGAAGGACTCTGTCCGGGCCTCGGTTTTCCTGTCTAAAATGGAGCTTCCCTGGGTTGTCGAGACAGATTATTCATTCATTCATTTAATGAAAATTATTCAGCACCTGTTATATGTCAGGTGCAATGTGAGGTGTTGGGGGTGCAGGAGTGAACAAAAGAGACCAAGTCCCTGCCCTCATAAAGCTTCTCTATTATAACCGTTTGGAGATGGAAGTACTTTTCTTCAAGGCTGTGAGAAGTAAGGAGCGACAAACCAATACAGACACAGCCTAGGGCTGGGCATGCTGTAAGCCTTTCCAAGATAGTGACTGTTATTAATCATTGTCTTTATTAACAACAACACCAACAATAATAATAACTATGATGATGATGACGGTGATGCTGTGAGGTAGTTTGAGGTAATTCCTGTTGAATTTCGGGTGCCCTGGGGGCAGCACCTGAAATGATTTGAGCATGGGCTTGGAGTAGTCAGACCTCACTTTGGACCCTGGCCTTGCTGCTTCCTAACTGGGAGGCCTTGGGTGATTCACTAGACTTTTCTAAGTCTCAGTTTCCTCATCTGTAAAATGGGAATCATACACAACCTCTACCTCATGGGGACATTGTGGGGGTTTGATGAGTGGAAGCATGGCAAGTCCTTAGCACCGGGCCTGGAATATGTTCATTCCCAGGAAACGAGCAGCTATTATTACTTTTATTATTATTGTCAGGATCATTGTTGTTTGTTATTCACCTCCTGGTCCTCACCAGCCAGCGGCAAGGTAGACTAGATCCTTGCAGAGAGGCACTGGGTGGGAGGCCAGGCCTCTCCAAATGCCCCTTGGCTGGCTTTAGCAAGGGCAGGCCTGGCATTTGCTTTGGAGCTTCAGAAGGAAGCTCTCTGCACAGAAAGGCCTGACAGTTCCTCTTGAACCTTTATTGCATGGTAGACAGTGTTTAGAGCCCTTGACAGATATTATCTCGTTTAATTCTCACAACACTAGGACAGGAAAACTACTATTATCCCGTCTTTACAGTTGAGCAGACAGAGGCACAGATGGTTAAGTCCAAGGCCATATTGTCAGCAAGCAGCAGAGCTTGAACTCTAACCCAGGATGCAAGTCTGTTGGCCACTCATGTCCCTGACCTTCACTCACTAGGGGCCGGAGGTACCTCTTCCAGAGCCAGTCCCCCCACTCCCTGCTCCCCTCTCAGGGTTCCCCCACCTATATTCATTATGCTTGTGTTTTCCCCTTCGTTGTTTTTTTTTTTTTTTTTGCGGTACGCGGGCCTCTCACTGCTGTGGCCTCTCCCATTGCGGAGTACAGGCTACGGACGTGCAGGCTCAGCGGCCATGGCTCACGGGCCCAGCCGCTCCATGGCATGTGGGATCTTCCCGGCCCGGGGCACGAACCCGTGTCCCCTGCATCGGCAGGCGGACTCTCAACCACTGCGCCACCAGGGAAGCCCTCCCCTTCGTTTTTTAAATATCTTAAAAGACCTCATCATTGTACTCATGGAAATGAATCCAGACCCACAAGCCTGAGAGGCATGGGGTAGGGTGGCAGGTGGGAGGTTATTAATAACACAAGAAAGATTCCTGTCTCCTGTCCTGGAAAATGAACACCACCCAGCCATCCATCCCTGGCCTACCTGCCGGAGTCCAGAGCTGTGTGGCGCGCCCTGCGGTTCGGCCTGTGTTCGCAAAATGAAATTCTCGGCCCGGGCTGATAATAAGCAGGTATTGATTGCTGCCTTGGTCATTATCAAGATTTATTTAGTCGATATGGCCTCCTCGATCAATAAATCGTGTCGTTGATAAAGAAAGAAGGGGATAGACTTGTAGGCTTTATTAAAAAAGTTTTTTAGATATTTTTTCTTAACTGCTAAATCTTTTTTTTAACTGCTAAACCCTCTTTCCGTGGCTGTATCACCCACACTCTACATTTCATACTTGGCTCCATAAGCTCTTTCCTTTCATGGTAGAACTTAACTTATCGCTCTGGTTTCTAGAAGCAAAGACTTGGGGCCCAGCTGCTTCTGGAATGGCCCCTGGGACTCAGATGTCTCCTCACTTTTCTGTCCTCCCCCCAGTGCGGGGCTGGGAGTTACTTCCTGGCTTGTCAGTACCCCATTCTCTCATTTCATCCTCACAACAACCTGCTGCAGTAGGTACTAGTGTTACCCATTTTTCAGAAGAGGAAACTGAGGCCAGAGGGGGGCCATCCATTGTCACAAAGCACTTGAATCTAGTCTGGCCAGTCTTTGCTCTGAACCTGACATGTATTCATCAAATGGCAAATATTTATCTAGTATGTGCTGTGGGCCCAGCACAGTGTCAGGTGCTGGGTATAGAGGGGTAAGCTAAATAAATTAATGTGTAATTACTGAGATAGAAAGAATGGAGGAAAGAAACGACCAAATGCTACTAAAATCAAGATGAAGGAGGAACCTGTTTATTCAGGCTAGTTACTGAGTAGATGACATTTAGGCTGAGACCTGAACAATGAGGAGCCAGTCAGGCAAAGTTCAGGTGGAAGAGACTTCATAGCTACAGGAACAGTGTGTGCAAAGGCCCTGAGGTGGGAATCCACTTGGCACATCTAGGAACTGAAGGAAGGCCAGTATGGCTGAGACAGTGTGGTCAGGGAAGGGAGGGTAGAGGACAGGATGAAGTCCGAGAGGGAGGGAGGCCCTGTAGACCGTGGTAGGGGGTTGTATTCAGTTGGGTTATATTCTCAGGGAAGTGAGAGGACATTGAGTGTTTAAAGCAGTGGAGAAACAGGATCCAGAGTATGTCTGATTCCCACTGGGTTCCGCCTGATAGGGAACAGTGAAGGAAGGGAGGGAACGTTTGGAAAATAGGTAAAAGAGAGCTTCTATGACAATCTGATATGTTATCTCTGCCCAGAGAGGGTCTTAGTGCTGAGAGGCCTTTGGGTGTACAAGTGTTTTGAGGACTATATCATTCAACGTTGGGGGTGTGTGTGGGAGAAGTTTTCTATGGGGACATACCTGATGCCCCCAGCAAGGTGGCAGCTGTGCTTCCTTAGGAAGGGGGTGGTTGCTTCCCTTGTGCAAATGGCTAGCTGGTGTTTTGGAGGCCTCTCGTGGCAGGTATGCAGTGGGCAAGGGGTGTTGTGTTCCTCTCCTCAGAAATAGAACTGGTGCAAGGTGCTGGGGCAGGACTTGAGTTATGCTCTGAGAAGGGCTCTTTGCACTCTGGTTGTGGGTTTGGTTTATAACATGTTACCAAATGTTGCTTAACAGTAAGTACCATGAAAAGATGAGGTGACTAAGATGGTGTGGATATCAGAGCACAGGACACAGGCCGGTGCTCTGTCGAGCCATGTCCTGGCCATCATATATGGGGACACTATTGGGTAGCAGAGGGGTTGGATGTCTACCTGGGGGATTATTGGGAATGTGGGCTGGAGTACACAATAAATAGGACACTTCTCACCCTTTAGTTTTGTCCAATCTCCAAGCACCCACACACGGGAAGTCTGGCAGGGGTTGGGTGTCCAACTGTCTACCATCCATCCAATATTATTTCATCTGTTCATTCATAAGTTTGCTCACTTATCCATTTTTATCCACCCACTCAGCAATTTATCCAGCTGTCTGCTTTCTATTCCTACTGACTTCATCCATCCGCCTACCCATTCATCATCTATCTATCTATCCATCCAGTCATCCATCCATGTATCTAATTACACATCCTTCCATCTATCCATTCATCTACTTAGCTACCCAGCAACCCATCATGCCCCATCACTTCGCCCTGGACCTTGGTCTCCCAGTTTGCTTTCCTGTACAGACTCTGACCTCCTCCATTCTTTTTGACATATGGAAGTTAGTGAGATTATTAAAAACCTATTAAGAACCGTTTACAATGGCTCCCCATTGCCTTTGGGGCAAAGGCCCCAGCATGACCTTCTGGGCTTAGCACAGCTGGTCTCTACCCTGCATACTTGGTTTATAGTATTGCAAGTCTTCTGTTTTCTTCTTGATCATCTGTCTAGTTGTTCTATCCACTGTTGAAAGTAGGATACTGAAGTCTCTGTTATTGTTGAATTATCTATTTCTTCCTTCATTTCTGTCAGTTTTACTTCGTGTGTTATGGTGCTCTTTTATTGGTTGCATATATGTGTTTAATTGTTATACCTTCCTGGTGGATTGACCCTTTTACCATTATAAAATATCCCTCTTTATGTCTAGTAACATTTTTGTTTGTTTTAAAGTCTATTTTATCTGATACCTGTATAGCCACTCCTACTTTCTTATAGTTGCTGTTTGTATGATATGTTTTTCTATTCTTTTATTTTCAGTCTTTTTGTGTCTTTGAATTTAAAGCATGTCTCCTGTAGATAGCATGTAGTTGGATCTTGTTTTCTTATCTAGTCTGAAAATCTGCCTTTTGATGGGATGGTTTAATCCACTCACATCTAATATTATTATTGATATAGTTGGATTTAATCTACCAACTTGCTTTTTGTTTTCTATATGTCTCATGTCTTTTTTGTTCCTCTGTTTCTCCTTTTCTGCCTTCTTTAGCATTGCGTGAATATTTTCTAATGTAGCACTTTAATTTCCTTAATGGTTTTTAACTATATTCTTGAGGGTTTTTTTGGTGGTTGCTCTATGGTTTACCGTATACATCGTAGCTTAACAGAATCACCTTCAGAATTATACTAGCTTAATTCTAGTGTGTCTGCTGTTCTTGACCTTGATCTTGAGCCACATTCGCTGTGCCCTCCATGTTCCAGACTTACATGTCTTTCCTCTGCACCACAGCCCCCTGTGCATTACCTGCTCCCCCTGCTTGGGACACTGTTCCCTCACATCCCCCGTCAACTCCTCCCTCACCCTGGAAGCTTGTTCAATGTCACTTCCTCAGGGCAGCTTCCCCACTCCCCCTTGAGATGCTGGGTCCCATCTCTACTGCACTTACCACGGCAGGTATCACCCATAGCTCTGATTATTGATCAACTGTTGCCTCCTTCTGTGAACTCTAACCTCCATGAGGGCACAAAGCAGCTTGTCCCCAGGATCTAGCAGCTGGGGGCTGAGCACATAGTGGGCCCTCAAAAAGTATCGGTCAAGTGAATAAACGGGATGGATGTGAATGTCATGTGACTGTATTTATGTATTTGTGTGTGTACACTGCATCTTTTTTGGTGTATTTTTGAGTATGTGGGTCTTCGCACGTTTATGTGTGTCTGTCCTTGTGTGTGTATATTAGCATGTTTATGTGTATGTGTCTGAGTATGTCTTTGTGTCCTTCTGAGTGTCTTTGCACATGCGCCTCTGTGTCTGCATCCACGTGTGGGTGACTCTGTGTGTGCACTCATGTGTGTGTCATTGTCCGTGCATGCGCCTTAGTGTGTATGTGTATACATTTGTGTGCTCGTGCTCCAAGCAGCAGCTCCTTTCAGTCTCCTTGCATGCCCTTATTTTTTGACTAGTTTAGTGTAGCATTTAATGATTTCCCCAGAGCTAAGCACAGCCCCCCAAGTATTGATCTTGCTGCATTAGAGGTAACTCGGGGTAATGCACTACCAGCTGGCAGGTACTTCTCCTCAGAATTGGCTGCTGTACCTGCCCTGTCTCCTTAGCCCCAGCTTGATCCCTTAGAGGGGAAAACCCCAGGTTGGTAGCTTGGTGCAGGGGCAGAGGTATTCCTGACAGACAGATTGGCTTCCCTCTCACCACTGTGTGATGCAGCCAGGGACTGCCCCTTTTCATACCTCAGTTTCCTCATCTGTGAAATGGGGGTAGCAATAATAGTCACCTCATAGGGTTGTAGTGTGGAGGAAATGAGATAATCTTTGTGAAGGGCTCAGCTTGAAGCCTAGCATGTACCAGGCGCTCCATAAGTGTTATTCTGTCATCTGCTGTCATGCTTGCTCCCTGTTACCTCTAACCTCAATAGTGGGAGTGATGATTTCAGGCTGTGGCACAGAGGCAAACAACTAAGGAACTCTCTTCCTTCAAGGGGTGCTTTCCAAATGGCTTCTCTGTGGCCATCCAAGGACTGCACATCTGCTCCAGTGAGAGCAACATGCTAATCCACAAGTGCCCAGAGAAGTTCAGAGGCTTCCCGTACACATACAGCCTTTCCCCAGTAGAGATGGGATTTTGCCCCAGGAATTTCTGGCTTCTAAAACTCTACCAGCTGCTTGCATAGTCTCTAGCCTCAGCTTTCTCTCTTGCTCCCCAAACCCATATATCCTCCCTATCCCCAAACTGCCACACTCCTCATACTTTGCAGCCTTTGCATTTGCTTTTCCCTCTGCCTGGAATACTGTTCCCCTTGTTCTTTGGTGGCCCCAGCCCTCCTTCCCTGACTCTGTGCTGAGTTGGGCACCATCTTCTATCTCCTGCTCGGGCACCCCTGGCCTGGGCTGCTTTTCAGGCCACTCGGTGACTCCCTGGTTCCTTGCTGGCCCCCTCATCAGATGGTGAGCTCATTAGTCTACATTGCAGCTGCAGTAACTGGTGTGACACTTGGTGAATGCTGAACGCCCGGTGCCCTGATCAGAGGTCACATTTTTAAAACTCGGGTTCCTGGCTTCTCTTCAGCAGAAGAGCTAGCATCCCTGGGCCTGCATTTCAAACAGGGCAGCAGTCAGCTGAGATGTGTAATGGGGGTGGGAATGGAGAGTGGGTTTCCCTTTTGCACAACCCCCAGTGGGCCCAGTTGTCCCATTGATGCTCCTTGTGCAGCCTCCATAGGCATGTGAGTTAGCAGCCTTACTCTAGGGACCAGCTGTGCTGACTTTGTGACTGGTGTGGAGATGATTCTGCCTTCTCTGGTCTCAGTATAGCCATTCCAGAAAATGGGCAGAATTTACATGGCTGTTCAGGGATGAGAGGAGTGCTGAAGTTTTGTTTTTTGTTTTTTTTGTTTGTTTTTTAATTTATCACTTATCAAGAGTGGCTCTGTGCCAGGCACAACTCTAAGTGCTCCCTAAATACCATCATTTAAATGATTTAATTCCCATAACAGCTCTATGATGTAGACACTATTAATACTACCATTTTGCAAAGGAGAAAGCTGAGGCACAAAGAGGTCAAGTGACTGGCCCAGGTTTACTCAGCAGAGTCAGGCAGTCTGATTCTAGAGATCCTCCTGTGTTTGTAGGCTCTCCTGCCTCTTGTTACTTCTGTGAATATCCAAAGCAGAGACTGTACAACTGGGAAGGGGCTACTGTATATGCAGGTTTGCCTTGTAAAGGTCTTAACGTGATGGTGTCTTGCTCGCAGTGAACAGTGCCAGCTGGCAGGAGTGCAGGCATGGGCCAGGATTCCCGGGAGTGGGCGCTGATAAGCAGCTGGGGTGTCAGGGTCCCAGGAGCCGAGGTCAGAGCTGGTGACCATGCAGGTACTCTGGGAGGAGCCAGGCCTATTTTCTGCCCTTCACCTCCTGGGGTTGCTGGACCCTGGGCCCCTTGGGCCAGCAGCCTTGAGCCTCTCTGAACTAGCACTGTCCCTGGAAGGGTATTCTCCTCAGCCTCTTCAAGCAAGCGGGTTGGTCCCTCGGCCCATGGCCTACTTTGTGAAATTCATCTCTGGGAAAAAATGACTCTCTGAGCAGAGCAGAACATCTTGGCATCTCGTGGTGGGTGAGGACTTCTGCCTCCCCAGAGCGGGGAGGAGAGAAACCCAGACCCACTCCTGCTTCCCACTTGGCTTCCACGGTGGGGTGCTCCAGGAAAGGCAGCTCCCCCAGTTCCCAGTCCCCGAGCCCCTAGAGCTGGCCCAGCTGCCCCATCAGTGCACATTCCCTTGCGTCCTACCTAGGATGGCCCCTTTGGTGGGTTGGGGCTGGCCCAGCTGCTAACAGGTAAGTGGCTTTGGGCCAGAGCATAATTTGTTTCTCTGGGATATACTGATGAGCTGCCCTAATTAAGCGCCTTGCTAATGAGAATCAAACCACTTCCCTGGAGTCAGGTGGATCAGAGCCTGGCTCTGCCGTGAACCAGCCGTGGGTCCTGGAAGAGCCCTCAGTTGCGTTGGGGTCTCAGTTTGTCTTCCACACTACGGTGCTTCCTGTGTTCTCTCCCCTCCACACTAGACCCTGTGGTTTGCTTTAGTCCTTCCTGTCGCCGCACACAGCCAGCGCTTGTGGGCCTTGGGGGCTATTGAGAGCTGACTAAAGAGGCATTAGGTAGAGGCTAATTATTGCTTTCTTCGGGAGAAGTTCTTGTCACTGGTGGTCAGATCCACCAATCTGTTTCTCACGCTGGGCCTCTTCAGTGGGTCTGTGAGGAAAGAGAGATGTTGGGGATGAGGGCAGTTCTTAAAATGCGTGACTTTGTGTTAATGTATCAGTCGTTTACTGCTGTGTAACAAACCACCCCAAAACTTACTAGGTGAAACAATTATCTATACTGTGAGTCAGAATCTGAGTCAGGAATTAGGACAGAGCACAGCTGAATCACTCCGTGATATCTGGGGCTTCAGTTGGAAAGATTCAAAGTTTGGGGGTAACTCGACAAGTCACACATCTAGTAGTTGATGCTGGCTGTCAGCTGGGACCTCAGCTACCAGTCGGAACACCAACATGTACCCTCTCCATGTGGTCTCTCTGTGTGGACTACTTTGGGCTTCCTCACAGCATGTTGGCTGGATTCCAAGGGTGAGTGTCCTGAAGAGAGCGAGGTGAAGTGAAGGGGTTTTCATGATCTAGCCTTGGAAGTCACTAATGTCATTTCCATCTTCTCTGTTGGTCAAGGCAGTTACAAAGGACCACCCAGTTTCAAAGAGCAGTTACAAAGGACCAGGTTCAAATCCTCCCTCGATGGAAGGAGTGTCAAGGTCAAGGTCATAGTGCAGGAAGAGCATGAGAGATATTGTGGTGGCTGTCTTTGGGAAAACAGTCTGCTATAGTAAGGATGGTGGTGGTGATTCAGCGCTGAGTGTGACAAACCATGAAGAGAGAGAGGAGGCTGTATGAGGGAAGTGGGTATGACAGGAAGTGGCCAAGTGGGGAGTAGGTGTGACAGGAAGTTGTGTGAGAGGAGTGGGTGTGACAGAGATGGCTTAATGAGGGGAGTGGGCATGACAGGGAGTAGCTGAACAGGGAGATCTGCATTGGCCAGAGTCCGCCATGATGGAAGTGGACCTGATGGTGACAGTGCCCAAGATACTGGCAGTACCATCTTCCCTTGCTTTCCAAGCTGCCCTGTCGAAGGCCTTGGGGTGACCAGGCTGATTCCAACATGGGTACCCAGGCCTCCAGCAGCCCAGGCCAGCATCCTCCTTACCTGGCCCTGTCTTGGCCCCCCCAGCGCCTGCCATCTTTCTCTTTTTCTGTGGGCCCTCAGGCTCCCCATTCTCACCAGCAGCCTCCCCTTCTTCCAGAAAGAGCGACTCCCACCTCAACAGCCTGGAAGCGCTCCAACTACCATACTTTCCTTCAAATAAAAGCAGCTAATTAACATTATTCTTTAATTATTGCCTTTATCAACAAGGGGTCTGATTTGTACCAGCAGGATAGTTGCTTTCCCTTAAACTACCCAAGTGAATGCTTCAGTTCCTGGTGCTTTTGAAATGAATTTGATGTCATCTGCCCAGAGTCACTTAATGGGAACGCCTGGGTAATGACTGAACGCGCTAACTCCGTTAGCAGCCCTGGAAGCATGTAATTTGGCCCCTCAGGCAACAGCACTTTTGAAATCTCTGGATAGTTTTGAACTCTCTGTTCTTAATTAAATATGCAATTTTTCACGGTAACCAGGTTAATTCTTTTGTGTTGTGTTGTAATACTGTTAGGAATTTTCATAGTTCTTATTAAACATTATTCAGGCATTGTGAATTCCATAATTAAAAAAAAATGAAAAGAACAAAGCTTGATTCACTCCTTTCTTTTCCCTAGCTAATTTATCAAATGAATTTTGCAAATTTTTCTTTCTGTCCCCAGACAGTGTGGCAAGTGTTTTAAAGGGGAAGGATTTAATTGCCCTGTAGGGATTGGCTGGTTATGAAGGATTTGGCTGTTTGATTAGTAAACCCAGTTGGGAATGGTCTAATGCTCCGTGATCTTAAAAATTGTCTGATTGTACCCTCTCCAAGGAGGCCTCTCTTTTCGTTATGTAGAGCATCAACTTCACACAAGTGTGGTCATTAGGTAGTGAGAAAGGGGAGAGAAAAGGATCTGACTTTATTTTAAATTGGGGATCTTGGGAGATTTTTTACCCCCATTTCCCTGGCTGGGGAGGAAGGGGGAACACAGTAGAGGAGCAGAGAGAGAGACAGGGACAGAGCAATTCTCAAACTGCAGGTACAAGAGAAGGTAGAGGGAGGGCAGCTGAGAGAGTGGGGCCCAAGGGGACGTTTTGCTCCATCCTTGCAGATAATGGCACCTGCCACGCTGACCAGCTGGAGAGGCGGCTCATAAGCTGAGGAGGCCCCTCTGCAGGGTTTTTGGGGCAGGAGGGTTACTTTTCCATTTCTGGAACCTTGTTTCTGAAAAAAATATGCAGACCTCCACTGAGCATGGTGGGTTGTGGGTGGGAGAGGACCATGCCCTGAAAGTGTCCTGATAAGGCCAGGGCCCCTCTGTTGAGGGGCTGCTAGGCAGAGATAGCCGAGCCCTGGTAGTGAAGGGAGTAGGACTACTGGCTGATTCCTGGACCTTTTGGATTCCAGCGAGGACCCTATTTATGCCTCAGTTATCCCAATCTGCAAAATGGGGCAAGTTATTTCCAACCTCTTCTTACTTTGCTGGATCCCCTAGTCTTAGCTTTCTGCCTCCTAGAGGTGGGGAGGTGGCAGGTGAAGTTAAGAGATGGCAGGAGTCAGATCATACAGGGCCTTGAGGGCCACAGCATAGAGCTGGAATTTTTTTTTTTTTAATTTTTGAGGGCAAAGCTCCTTAGATATTGGAGGAAGGGAGGGATAACTTGGAAGGGATGTTACCAAAGAGTAGGTGGGTTGGGGACAGCAAGTGGGGGGGGGCCTTTTTGTCAGAGGGTGGTCTTTGCCAGGCAGCCCCTCCCTCCCCTGCCTGCGCCCTACCCAGATTTAGCATCTTTCGCCCTGAGCTCTGGGAAACTCCCCACCTTGAAGTCACCCCCCAGCTGGTCTGACAGTTGGAGCTCGGGTGGAAGATGTTGGTCATGCCTTCAGGGGTGCTTGAGGGGCCGTGCTGCAGTGGGTTTAAGCAGATGGTTCGGGTTTTCAAGAGAAGCCAGAAACCTGGGTTTTGTGAACATTCTTTTAAGATGTAAATGCAGGGAAGAAATTGAAAGTAATTAAATGCTGGGCACACAACAGGTTTGCCTATTCATAAATATCAAATTGGACCTGTGGGCCCTGGGTCTCCAAGTCTGTCCCAGTGCTTAAGGGGGCTCTAAACGGGTGAAAAGAAACATTTCAATAGCTTATTTATGAAGTGCTTTCCCAGCAGCAAGCGCTGTGATGAGCCCCTGACAGGTATGCACTCATTTAATCCTCCCAGTTGGAGGAGGAAGGTTGAGTCTTTTCTCTGTTTCTCAGATGGGAAGACTGAGGGTTGGAGAGATGATGTGTAGGGTATGAACCCCAGGCCTCAATCCCAACTCATGTGGTCTTTTTGGCAGGTCACAGGACTCTGTATAGAAGGCATGCATCCCCAGGAAATCATGGCAGAGAGGTGGCAGTGACTTAGGTCAAATGGAGATGCCCTTGCTTGATTCTGAGGTCAAAACCAAGAGTTGAAGACCCTGAACTCTGCCTTGAGTGAGCTTTG
This sequence comes from Delphinus delphis, assembly GCF_949987515.2. Lineage (NCBI taxonomy): Eukaryota > Metazoa > Chordata > Mammalia > Artiodactyla > Delphinidae > Delphinus > Delphinus delphis. The sequence goes on from NC_082695.1 coordinate 9,034,546, forward strand.
TAAAAAAGTGAAATCAGGTCACCACACCCTCTCCTCCACTTAAAAACTTTCAGTGGCTCCCTACTGCTTAGGGGATGAAGTCCTTTTACCTTGGCTTACCAGGCCTGTCGTGATCACCGCCTCCCATCCTCACCTACCTCCACCATTCCATCTCTTACTACACTTCCTTGCCGCCAGTTCCCCCAGCCAGAATTAATTATTATGAGGTCCACAAATGCCTTATGCTTTCTTATCTCCAGACCTTTGCATATGCTGTTCCCCCTTTCAGGAACTCCCTTGCCATCGCTCTACCTGACAGATTTCTCTCATCCTTTACATCTCTAATCTGGGAGGCTTTCCTGAACCTCCTGGCCGGATCAGGGGGCTGCCCCTATCATTATTACATCACAGTTCATTGTGATTGCTTGCCTTGTTTTTTTATTTTAAGACCCATGAGGGCAGCATTTGTGTCTGTCTTGTTGACTCTTGTCACAGGCACAGGGCGTGGCACATCTTAGATGCTCGATAAACATCTGTTGGTGGCACAACACTTTCGTTACTCCTGGAAAGTTTGGGGGAGCAACTGCTAAACTTTCGGGACCCCATTGGGAAGCAGGGGTTGAATTTGGTTTGAAGGTACTGAGAGGAGCAAATTACACTTCCCTCAGGACCATTCTGGTCCAGCCCACTCTGGAAGGTTCTCTTGGAGCCCATGGCCTCTGTAAAGTGTGGACAAGACAAGGCTGCTGCTCTGAGAGCCAGGGAGAGAGTTAGGCTGCTGCGGCTGCCTTCAGAAGCAGAGAGAGAGGCTTAATGCCTGCTCCCCCTTCCCCCCTATTATCAAATTAATCCTCTAGATGGCCAGGTGTCAGTGATAAAGATGAAGGGAAATGACAGTTATGTTTCCTCCAAGAAGAGCTCGAGACCTTAGAAAGAGAGCAAGTGGTGACACCTGCTATTTCTCTGCCTTGGGATGCCCTCCCTGCTGCCCCTTTCTTGGGGTGGCTTCGGCAATTTTCCCCACTGTGGCTATGTGGAGGCCAGGCTCTGATTGGTGAGACTGCTTGGAGAGCCACAGGCCCGTGGCATCCTCAGCCACAGGCACATGCACATGCAGTCACATGCACACACGTGCACATATACTCACTGGCGCGCCCACGCGCGCGCACGCACACATACACACACATCTTCCCAGTTCTGCATCCCGAGAATCCCTGCACATAGCAACACCGTGGCTTCCTTTGCTCTGCCTTCTTTTTCCTACCTATTTTCATTCCTGAGTTGTTCGGGGACCAGAGGAGCTGAGGAAAGCTTTTTGGGTTGTGGGGTAGGGAGGAAGGCGTTGGCCACAGAAGGATTATCAGGGAATCCCACGACTGAAAGGAAAAGAAGGGATTTTAAAAATTAATTTTGTCTTATGAAAGCCATGTTGCCACGTGGAGGGTTTTAAAAAGAGAAAAGAAGGGGAAGGAGATGCCAATAACCCAGCCCGCTTAGCACTTCAGTGTGCTTCCATATACTCTTCCTGGTTTGCCATCAGAACCATGGTTGATTCTGTTTCGTGGTCTTTTCACTTAATACTGACATTGGCCTTTTCCACATCATTTTGCTGTCTTCAGAACAAGTGTTTTACTGGCCTAATATTCCCTGAAGTGAATGGATCACTCTCCCCTCAGCCAGACCATGTCCCTGGGCATCTCTAGGTGTTTTTGCTTTTAAAACACTGGGGTGATGGAAAAAAGTTGTATTTCTGGTTCTATGTCTTTGGCCCTTTTCTCAAGGCCAAGAACCTGGCTCCAAAGTCAGGTAGACCTGGGTTCAAATTCTGCCCCTATCAATGAAACTTCAGGCCAGTGCTTTCTGCTCTGTGCCTCAGCTTCTTTGTCTGTGAAATGGGGACCCTCAATGCCTCTCTCACAGGAAGTATTGTTGGGATTAGTTGAGTGAATTTGCTGAAGCATTTAACTTGGGACTAACACATAGCAGGCTCTTGTGTGGCCCCTAACGGGTCTGTTTTATTCACTGTTCTTCCCCCAACACTCGTGCCTGGCATGCAGTGGGTTCTCACTTAATTTGTGCTGAATGAATGTGATGGACACATTCACATGTATGTGTTTTTCTGCCTGTGCTGGGGTGTACATTTCTGTTGAAGACTCTTGTGTGGAAATATAGATGTGTACAAACACATACACACACACACACACTCAACCAAGCCAAGGGAAGGGCACAGGGCCATTCTGGTTGAGGGTCCATGAACATTTTATTGTGATTAAATATTTATCTGGTGCTTGAGTGTGAACGTGACACTTTGCAGTAGATAAGACAGGGCCATGTAGAAAAGGCCTGAAAAGCTATGGGGTCCAGCTCAGTGAAGAAACAGCCAGTTACGGAAGCAGAGGAGGGGAGGGGCTGGGGCTCAGGGATTTATTCGTTCAGCCAATCAGTCATCTGTATTTATCCAGCACCTACTATGTGCCAGGTCGCAGGCTATGCCCTAGTGATGCCCTAGTGATCAACACAGACATGCTCTCTGCCCTGATGGTCTCCACGGTGTTTAGAAGTGAAATCCCTAAAGAGACTGACATTAATCAAATAATCACACATACTTGAAATTGCAAACCCTGTGAAGGGCTGTGGAGGAAATGAGCTAGGAATGATGATATGGTGTAACAGATTTAATCTGGAAGTTAAGGAAGGACTCCTGAGTTAGCCAAGTGAAGAGAGGCTGTGGTCATCCAGGCAGAGGAAGGGAGCAACACATGCAAAGGTCCTGGGGTGGGAAGATACACCTCTGGTTCTGGGAAGTGAAATATGGCCAGTGTTACTGGAGCATAGAGTGAGGGGCAGAGAGGTAGGGTGTGACTGGGGAGGGTAGACAGGGTTGGCTCAGATGGGGCTTGTAGGCCCTGCTGAGGTCTTTATCCTGAAACAGAGGGGAACCGTAACTGGGTGAAGGGGGCCTTGGAGGGGTGAAAGAGGAGAATTGGAGGGGTTTGAGGGCCTGGAGCCTAGGGTGGGAGAAGTGGCTAGACAAGGAGACTCAGATGTACCCACCACTGTCCCCTGGCTGGAAAGTGCATGCCTGGCCTTTCCAGGCATCCAGAAAATTCATCAGTCTGTAGGATGGAGCAGGTCAAGGTAGGGACAGGAATAGAGCCGTTTTTCCTGGGCAGATGGGGAGGGGGCGGGGGAGGGCCTTACCACGTTCAAATATATGCTTCCTTTCTGCCAGTTATTACTTACCTAGGGGCTTGTGAAAAGAGAAAGATCAAAAAAAAAAACCCAACAACCCAAGAACACCAAATCCAGCATTGCTTCAGGCATGCAGCCTGAGGGAGCAAGTATTTTTTCTCCAATATTTGTGTGTGTTTGAGTCTGTGAAATGCTGTGCTGAAACTCTAGACCCCGCCAGAATAGGGGGCTCTGGGGCCTTCAGGGCCGTCAGGAGGGGGCCACCGTTGCTGTCCACATCCTGGACAAGGGCTGGCATAGCGGGGCCCGCCCTCTGCAAAACGGTAGGCTTCTGTTTCTCATCTGCTTTGTGTTCCGATAACTCAGGCATGGCCCACCTGGGGGTGTGGGGTGCGGGGTGCTGGAGGTTCTCAGGCAGGCTGGTTTCTGGAATGGTGGAATGCCCAAGAGAGAGGTTGGGAGGCAGGGGATTTGGCGGCTGCCCCTGCACAGTGATATTCTGTGCCTCACACATTCTTATTAGCATCGTAATCGCTCCAAAATACTGATTCATTATCGCGCTCCAAGCTGCAGACTGAGGCAGTGGGGTTTAATAGTTCCATGTGAACCATTCTGGGCTGTTGAGTAAATATTGCTCATTCTGAAAAATAGGGTAAATGTGTGTTTTGGCGATGAGCAAGACAGCAGCCAAGTAGGTAGTTGGTGTCTAGGCCGGCGCCAGGCAAGGTGGTGGGGGACAGGGGAATGCTCACAGTCCAAGAAGTGTCCTGTTCATGTCTGACTGGCATTGAAATATTCTTCTGGACATGAAGATTGGGATTAGGAAGGAGATTTGCTCTGAAATGAGGGTAGAAGTACCCTCTTGTTTTTTGTGCATGTAGAAATGGCTCCAGGGTAGACAGGAAAGACCCCTCCAAATGTGTATAGACAAGTGATTGCTTTCAGAACTGGAGGGCTGCTTACTACAGGCAGCAGGAGGCAGTGTGGCAGGAGTTAAGTGTGCAGGTGAGTAGATTCCACTCTGAGGTCCCTGTTCTGCCACTTGTTAATTGTGGGACCCCAGGCAAGTTACTTGACCCCTTTGTGGCCTCAGTTTTCTCATCTTTAAAATGGGGATGATAAAAGTACTTCCTCATAGGATTGTGTGGGATTTAAACAAGGATATTTTTACAAAGTTCAAATGGTGCTTGGCATTGTGCACAAGAAATGTTAGTTATTAACAGGGTTCTGGTATGGTGTGGAAAGAAGGTTTGCATTTGGATCTATCTCTGGGCTTCTTCAACTCTGAGAATCTGATGAAAGCTATGGATCCTCTCTATGCTAGAGACACATAGCATTTTGCATATATTGTAGTTTCAGGGGGTTGTTGGGTCCTCCATATTTAGCTAGGTACTCCAAGTTAAGAGCTCCCAATCCCTACTGTAGATCACCCTGTTGTGGAGTGGAAGTGAGTTATAGGCTCTAGAACCTTCTAGAACTGGGTTTCGTCCTGGCTCTCTTTCTTATTTGCTGTATAAAGTTAGGCAAGTGAAGAGATATCTTTCAGCCTCGATCTCATACTTGGTGTGGAGTTCTTCATGTGAAAAGGATTTGGACCATGTAAAACACTTGGCCCAAAGCTTGGCACACAGTAGACCCCACTTGATTGAAGACCTAAGAGTTGCTAAGGGTAGGCTCTGCCCCTCTGTTATGTTTATAGTCTGTGTGTAATAATTCCTTTATCTGAAGTTCTTAGATCTGATCTTGCTAGTTGTGTGTATTGATTCTCACACAGAGTAGACTGTTTCCCCAGGTGTTTTGTAATTTTGGATTGAAAGCTCATCTATAGTAGGATTGAATCTCTGGTAATTTTCTGTGGCCTGGGTTACCTCTAGCGTAGAAGTTGGCCAGCTATATTCTGTAAAAGGCTAGACACAAATATTCTTAGCTTTGCAGGCTGTGGTCTCTGATACAACTCAGCTCCCACTGTTGTGCAACAAAAGCAGCCAGAAGTAAGTAACCTAATGGGTGTGGCTGGATTTGGCCTGTAGGTGGGTGGGATTTGGACCCACAGGTCATAGTTTGCTCGCTCCTGCTCTAGAGAGATTTTGTATTTGCTTTTGCTTAATGTCCAGGGGTATTACTAGAGAGAATGAATTTTTTAAATGCCAGTTGCTTGGCTGACAGTAGTAGTTCTCAAAGTGTGGTCCCTGGACCAAAAGCACCTGAGAACTTAGACATGAAAATTCTTGGGCCCCATTCCAGATCTTCTGAATTAGGAATTCTGGGGGTGGAGCCCAGCAATCTGTGTATCCAGGTGGTGCTGGTATACACAAGTCTGAGAACTTGAAGGGTAGTATAAAATTGACCTCCAAACCCATGTGAGGGCAGACCTGTGGTTATGAATTACCAGGGAAGACTACTTTTTGGTTTTCCAGTCTAGAGGCAGGGCCAGATAGATCAAATTCTACTGTTCTTTTCTTTTTGTGTTAGTGGATAGACGTGTTCTGACCCACTCTCACTGAGGGTGAAGGGCTCTGGACTACTAAGATGGGCACCTGTTCCACCGTTTCATTGCCAAGGGCACTGAAGTATCAGTTCACATACTTAGCAGCTTGATTTTGTTTCGTCTTTAGTTATGACCCTTGAGAACTTCTCTTACTTTCTTACTGAACTGACCTGTGTATTCAAAGGATGTTGGTATATTTTATCCATTATTTCTGGGTGTTTTGTAGTGTAAGCATTTTCAGGTTATCTTGTCTCCCATAATGCTAGACAGAAACTCCTTTCAATGTAGTGGAAGGTTGAGTTTCTCCTTTAGGGATTCTTCTTTAGAATGTCTGGCAGCTCCTCTGCTTCTCATGTGATATGACACTTGTCACTTGCCCTGGAGTCAGGGCCTACTTTGTCACTCCCTGGTCACAGGGAGTGTCACTCCCTGGTCACAGAGACCAGCATCCAAATACCCCCCTGGGGAGTCTCTCCATCCTAACTTTTCCCAGGGCTTGGATCCAGTTCAGCCAACATTTGTTGAGTACCCACTGGTGCCAGGCCCTGGGTGAGTGATGAATGGAGTTTAGCTCTGTACAGGTGACAAGTATCTCTGTGCTAGAGGTTGCCATTCTGTGGTCACTGTACCTGGGGACCTTCCTCTATCCCAGCATGTAAATCCCCTTGTGCCTCTCTAGGGGAGCTTGACTCCTTTAAGTGTTTTCCTCTGGGGGTCAGAATGAGGTCAGTATTAAGAACATTAACTTTGAATTATTAGAGAAATGCAAATCAATACTATAATGAGGTACTACCTCACACCAGTCAGAATGGCCATCATTAAAAAGTCTAAAAATAACAAATGCTGGAGAGGGTGTGGAGAAAAGGGAACTCTCCTACACTGTTGGTGGGAATGTAAATTGGTACAGTCACTATGGAAAATAGTATGGAGGTTCCTCAAAAAACTAAAAATAGAGTAGCTGTATGATCCTGCAATCCCACTCTTAGGCATATATCTGGACAAAACTATAATTCGAAAAGATACATGCACCTCAATGTTCATTGTAGCACTATTTACAGTAGCTAAGACATGGAAGCAACCTAAATGTCCATCTACAGATGAATGGATAAAGAAGATGTGGTACATATATACAATGGAATACTACTCAGCGACGAACAAGAAGGAAATAATTCCATTTGCAGCAATATGAATGGACCTAGAGATTATCATTCTAAGTGAAGTAAGAAAAAGACAAATACCATACAATATCACTTATATGTGGAATCTAAAATATGACACAGATGAACTTATCTATGAAACAGAAACAGACTCAAAGACATAGAGAACAGACTTGTGGTGGCCAAGGGGGAGGAGGAGTGGGGGAGGGATGGATTGGGAGTTTGGGATTAGCACATGCAAACTATTATATAGAGAATGCATAAACAACAAGGTCCTGCTATATAGCACAGGGAACTATATTCAATATCCTGTGATAAATCATAATGGAAAAGAATATGAAAAAGAATGTATATATATATATGTATAACAGAATCACTTTGCTGTACAGTATAAATTAACACAACGTTGTGAATCAACTATACTTCAGTAAAAAAAAAAAACACTAGCTTTGAAGTCTACTAGAGTCAGTTTCAACAACCCGTTCTTCGTCTTACAAGCTGTGTGATCCTGGGTGAGCCCCTGTACCTCTCTGAGCATCAGCTTCTCCGACTGTAAGATGGGATGACAGAGGGTTGCTCTAAGGATCCAATGAGATTATTCATGGAAGGCACTTGGCAGAGCGCCTGGTACCTGATGAGTGCCCAATGGATTGTGATCCAAATGGCTGTTGTGAGTCTGTCTCTCATGATAATGGACTAGGAGAAGTCAGGCTGGGCGCTCAGGGGATGACAAAATCGGGCAGCAGCCAGATACCATTGCTCAGCATGTAGCAGATATACCCCTGCACCTCACCATTCCTGTGGTGGCCTTATCTTGCTTCCTACCTCCTCCCCTCAGTCATGTGACTCAACCCAGAGAGGAAGGGGAGCTGCCAGTCATAGTACTCCATCCCCCTGGCTAAGGTGATTGGTCACATGACTCAAGCGGACATCGCATGACTCAAGCTGGGCCAATTAGAGTGTCCCCATGATTTTTCAGTTGAAGCGTAGAGGGGAGTGTGTCTTTTCTCTCTAGGTGAGATGCTTCAAGAACGAAGCTCAGCTGCCTGTAGCTGGGGTTGCAGACAGCCTCATGGGGACAGAGCAAAACCAGCCTGTAACGAGAGACTGAGTCAAGATATGGAAAGAGACAGACCCTGGTTGAATCATCCCGAGGCCACCTTCTCTGTCTCTTAATAGTTTATTTACGGGAGCCCACTTTGTTGTTTTTGTTTGTTTGTGTTTGTTTTTTGGATTTTTTTGGGTGGGGGGGGTTAAGCTCTTTGATTAAATTTTTACCACCTACAATCAGAAATACCCCCAAAACAGTTCTCCCTACACAGCGTTCTGGAAACTCTCGGCCAGTCCATTCTGCATGGCCAAATTTCTACAAGGTGAACCAGACACATGCCACATCTGCCACCTGGCCTGGTGCAGACATGCCAGGTGGTGCAGGATGTACCCTGTTGTTTGAAAAACATCATGCAGAGGAGGAGGGGACAGAGGGAGGCCACACGGTGTGCCAGGACACAGCTCTGGGCAGAATTGCACTGCCTTCGTTTTTGTTTTTGTTTTTTTTTAATTTTTTTGGCTGCATTGGGTCTTCATTCCTGTGTGCGGGCTTTATCTAGTTGCGGCAAGCGGGGGCTACTCTTCGTTGTGGTGCGTGGGCTTCTCATTGCGATGGCTTCTCTTGTTGCGGAGCACAGGCTCTAGGCACACAGGCTTCAGTAGTTGCAGCACGCGGGCTCAGTAGTTGTGGCGCACGGGCTTAGTTTCTCCACGGCATGTGGGATCTTCCCGGACTAGGGATCAAAGCTGTGTTCCCTGCATTGGCAGGCGGATTCTTAACCACTGTGCCACCAGGGAAGTCCTGCCTTCGGGGTTTTGAACGTACCCTTTCCACAGGAACTTTCAGAGAGGGGCTGGGCAGTGCCTCAGCCACAGTTGTGTCAGTAAACCACCCAGAGAAATAAGCTCCCACGTGGAGCATCAGGAGATGTGGGATGTTCTCTCCCTTTGGGTTTCAGATTCTCTCCAGAGAAGCCCGTGGGGACCCCTTAGCAGGGATCACCTACCCTCCTCCCCAGTCACATGTAAGCCCAGCAAGTCTGGCTCATTGAGAATGGGTTTTGCCTACCATTTAAACATGGCCCGCAGACACCCACAAAGCCCCATACATCTTCCTGAGCCCACCACACCTGCTGACATTCAGCACAGTTCTCCCCCCTCATCCTTGATCTCAAAAAAGATCATCTTGGAAAAGATTGTTTTGTGTGCAGTTTACCCAAATGCCACTTTTTCTCATTTTTGCCAGAGTTGCTCTTTTTCCCTCCCTTTCTTTGATTTCTTTCTTGGATTTGCTCTGGGGTTGGCTTCCTTAAACCAAAATAACTCTCACAATGCACGGGGAGAGCGCTTCCTGTGGGTGAATGACATCTGTATGAAAAGACTGCAAAGCTGCCGATTTCTATCCTTTGAAGACGCTTGTCAGCCAGTGCTGCGGTGGAGTGTCAGACGTCACACGGGGTGACTGTGGAGATGCCAGCAACAGCTTTTTTCCAGAAAGCCTTCAGCCCAAACTTTGGGCTCTCCGGGGACCCAGGAGCAGCATCCATTTTCTGAAGAGATTAAAGGCGATGCTGGTTGGAGCAGCTGGTATTTTCAACTGCGTTCCCAGCAGGGCCCCGCAGCAGTGCTTTGTAGCTACCTGCTCTGCCTTTCCCAGTTCAACTCTGTTCCCTTCTTTCCTGACTTGTGTGCCTCCTCAGGGGTCTGGTAGCTCCAGGCAGACCCCTGAGAGGAGAGGAGAAGGGGTGCTGATGGTGCCACTGTGGCTCTCCTGTGGGAGGGGAGGGGGGAATCTCATGATTAAGAACATAGCTCTGGAGTCAGGCTCGGTATGAGTTCAAATCCCAGCTCTGCCGTCCTGAGTGAGCCAACCCTGTCACTTCTCTGAGCCTCAGTTTTCCCATTTGTCCAATGGGGTCGTTGGGTTTAGTGAAGACAATACAGGTAAAGCACTTCCTTAGCATGCTGCCTGGCACATAGTAAGTGCTCAGTAAGGTTTAGCTGCTGCTCACTTCTCCAGATTCACCCTGGTTGACCTTCTCTAATGGCCCATCACCTCTCTTTAAGACTTCTTGGTTGATAACTCCTCAACCCCAAGGTTGGTCACTTATTTATGTAGCGGTATTTTGTCCATGTGTGTTTGTGTTCCTGTCAAAAGCAAGTCCCCCAAGCCCCCAGCCTCTTCATCCCTATACATTTTTTGTTTCCTTTGTTCCTATAATCCTTTGTCCATCTTCCTATCATAGTACAGTGCTGATTGCAGTATCTAATTCGGGGAATGGCAAACTTCCATGAGCACAGGGGCAGGCAGGTAACATCAATGATGGATTCAGCTCTGGGTAAGCAGGAGGAAGGTTGGTAGGCGAGCAGGGGTGCTGGACAGCTGAGGATATCTGGCCCTGCAGCAGGGAAATCAACTTGATTAAAATGCTGTGCTGGACAGATGAAATACCCGACTGCTGGCTGGCTGTGGCCCAGACCTGGGTTGTACAATAGTTACATCCTCTCCCTACCCCCACCAAGACTGTGAGCTCCCTGAGGGCAGGGATGCCCTCACCTCCCCGCACTGCCACCCCAAGGGCCCCATGCTAAGGATGACATCGCAGGGGTCAGCAAATTTTTGATGAATAAACAAACATATTTGCTGTTGACCTCATTCATTAAGACATGTTCAATGTGGAAATTGTAGAAAGAACAAATAAGCAAAAATAAAAATCACCCGCTTCTGAGATAAATCTTTTATCACGATTTCTTTAGACTTTTTGTAACAAACATACAGAAAAGGACATGGATCATATGTGTTCAGCTCAACGACTTGTCACAAACATGGAACCATCACTCAGATTAAGAACATCCCTGTCCCCCACCCCAGAAGCCCCATCAAGCCCCTCCTATCACTGCCAGCCCATGCCCCAGGGGTGACCCCTCCTGACTCCTAACAGCACGCGTTAGTTTTGCCTGTTTGTGAGCTTTATGTAAAAGGAATCACCTAGCATGTGCTCTTTTGCGTCTGGCTTCTTTCACCAACGTTATGTTCTTGAGATTCACCCACGTTGTTGTGTGTAGCTGCAGTTCATTCATTCCCGTTCCCATCTAGCATTCTGCTGTGTGAGGAGACCACAATTTATTCATCCTTTCTCCTGTTGATGGGCATTTGGGTGGCTTCCAATTTGGGGCTCCTACCAACGGCACTTCTAGGAACACTGGTTCCCGAGTGTCTCTTGGGTGAACGGGTGCATGTGTTTTTCTTGAGTATAAATCAGGGTTTCTTGATCTTGGCACAGTTGACATTTAGGACTGGATGGTTCTTTGTGGTGAGGGCTGTCCTGAGCATTGGAGGATGTTTAGTAGCATCCCTGGCCTCTGCCCACTAGGTGCCAGTAGCATCCCCCAAGTTGTGACAGTCCAAAGGGTCCCCAGGGATTGCCCAATGTCCCCTCAGGGGTAGACAAAATCGCCTCTGGTGGAGACCCACGGTATATATCAGGGAATGGATTACTGGGTTACAGGGAGTTATTTGCATAGCTTCAGTATAGTATATGCCAGGTATTTTTCCAAAGTGATTGTACCAGTTTGTACTTCGGCCAGCTGTGTGTGACCTTCTAACCATTTCTAATGCCTTTATTTATAATTTATATATAAATTTTATGGAATGAAATCAGGTGTAAGTATTATTCTACCTTATGCTAGATTACATGGTCTAGCGTGTCTTTTATCATTTATTCTTCCATTACAGAGCAGTAAAGTGATTAAATCTGTACTTAACACTGGAATCTGACTTCCTTTAGTTTAACCCGTGGCTCTGCCTCTCTGTAGCTGTGTGGCTTTGGCTGAGTGACTTCACCTCTTTGTGCCTCAGTTTTCTCTTCTGTCAAACAGGAACAATAATGGTGCTGGCCTCTGTTATTTGGAGATTACATGAATTCATTAATGTGAGGCATGTGGAAGAGGGCCTGGCGTGTGGCAAGTGCTGTGTTGACTGCTACTATCCATTTTAGTGGCCATAAATATTCTCTTATGTGGATGAGTTGTGGTTTATGTCAGTAGTTCTTTGGTGTGGAATGGTAAATTGTTTTCAGTTTGGGCTGCCAGAGTTTGCAAAATCTAAAAAATGATAATAATGCCTAGTTAAATTTGAATTTCAGATAAACAACAATTAATTTTTAATATAAGTATATCCCATGCAGTATTTGAGATTTTTATACTGAAAAATATTTGTTGTTTATCTGAATTCAAATTGATCTGGGTGTCCTGTATTTTATCTAGCTATCCTCTTAATTCCAGTTCTTTTCTCTTCTGAGCGTCGCAGTGATGAGCATTCTGGAAGTTGCATCTTAGCACACAAACACGGTTTCCTGAAATTGGCTCCTTAGCTGAATCACCTAGGGGCTTGTTAAAGTGCCCAGTCCTGGCCCCCACCTAGATCTCTTGAAACTGAGTCCCCAAGGCTGGGTTGAGACTCTGAATTTTTAACCAAGGCCCCAGGTGACTCAGAGCCAAGACTTTAGGGTGAACTCCTACTCTGCTGTGTTTGTGATGTGCTGTGTGGAAGGTGGGGCAGGGAAGACTCTTCCTTGCTGCTCCCTGCCTGGTCACTTCTCTCCTGTGGGTGAAGATAAGGGTTGGCCTTGACTGGCCTTTCCTGGGACACTTCTGCTCAAGGCCTCCAGCCTGGGCAGGGGACTGGGGTGGGGTCTTTACTTCCGGCTGCCCCTCAGCCCAGCTCAGAGCCACCCCCCCCAGCTTTATAGGAGGCGGCGCTGAACTTTGGCAGCGGGAGAGAAAGGTGGGGGCAGTGGGCACCAGGACCAGCTGCATTGATTTATTTCTGCACTTCTTGGAAGCCCTATCATGAGGAAAACAGGCGGCGGGTAAACAGTAGACGGCAGCCTCAGCAGCAGGGAGGGCCTGGCTGGCCTGAGAGCTTGTCTCAGCTCAAAGTGTCTGCCAGGTTCTGACTGTCGCTGTTGGGGGCACAGTGCCCCTTGGGCCCAGGCCTGTGGCCTCCTGAGACTCCACCATCTGGCCAGGTAAGGTCCAACCTGGCCAAGGGGCAGGGCCTGGACTCAGAACTGCACCCCTCGCTATGTCCCTGCCTGACCAGAGCCTCAGGGACTCATGGTCCATTCATTCTGTTCCTGTGGGCCTTCAGAGGCTGCCAGGCCAGGCCTGAGGGCAGGAGGAGATGTCCGCCAGCAGCTCCTGTCCCCGCCCTTAGCCTGGCCTGCAGCAGCTGCTCTCCCCAACTTTGGAGGATAGATCTGATTTCTTTTTCATCCCAGCTGCTGTTGGGCACCCCGGAGCCACCAGGCCACAGCCAGCTGGGCAGGCCGACCCTGTCTGCTCAACTCAAAGCCACAAAATTACAGCCCAGACAAGATCAATATGATCATGTCCCGGGGCCTTCAGAGGATGCTTTTGCTTTGAGAAGAGGTCAGAAGGGGCCTTGGATTTATAAATATATTATTATTTAAGAGAGGATTCCTGGTGGTCTGTAAGAGTTTGTTGGCTGGGGAGACAGCCTCTCTCTGACCTCCTGCATGCTCTCTGGGGCAGAGCCAAAGTGTCCAGCCGTTTAGGCTGGTGTGGGCCAGGTGCTTCCTCTAGCAACAAGGGGGTCTTCAGAGTTTGGGTCTGGGTTTGGGGAGGGAGGTGTTCACCTTCCTTGTACGTCCATTTGGTGCTGACAGCTTGTGCTGGGCACAGACGTTTTCTGGGAAAGAACTCATCAAGCAAATATGTTTAATTAGTGCTTTTTCTTTCTTGCTTTAAGTGCTTGTTGTAGCCTGGGCATTGTTCTAAAGACTGAGGGAATAGTATTGTTACCAAGCCAGATGGGAGCCTTGTCTTTTGGAGTTTATAGTTTTCATTATTTACCCTTTTTGGTTAGGAATCAGACAGGTGGAGTGAGTTGCCCAGGGTCACTCTGCAAGAGGCGCCTGCCAGGTTCAAGTTTCACTAGTAAATGAACAAAATAATCACTTGATCAAGTAGAAAACTGAGTCTGATTAATAATGATGATGATAATAACCAGCATTAATTGTTTACTATGTGCCAGGAACTGTGCTAATAAGTGAGTTTAGTTCCATGAGATCCATATTATAATCATCCCAGTTTTTAGAAGTTGTGAAAGCTGAGGTTCAGAGAGGTAAATTCACTTTCCCAAAGTCACATAGCCAGCAAGTGGCAGAGCTGGAATTTGAACCCAGGGCCTGGGCCTTCAAGCTTAAACACATTGTATAGGTACTTTCTGGGGTTCCCACTAAAGCCTGGTGTGCTGGAGAGGAAAGTCACAATCATTATTTTTATGAAGGTTCAGCATTTGGGTTGGGATAGTGCAGGTGATGAGGGTGCTGATTTACCACCAACTTTATCATATACTCCTCCAAGGAGTGCAGAACACCTGGCATAATGATAGCAATAATATTAACAACAAAAACAACAGATGCCACTCGTTGAGCATTTGAGTGATTCCCATGTGCCTCCCATAGAAAGATTACCTTAAAATACATAGCTGAATTTAAAATACATAGCTGTTTTGTTATTCCCATATGATGGATGAGAAAACCAAGGCTGAGAGAGATTGAGTCACTTTCTCAAGCTCACATAGCCAGGAAGTGCAGAGCCGGGATTTGAACCCTGTTTGCCTGCACAGCCCACAAAGCCTTGCTGGTTCTCCCAGAAACTGCTCCGAGGAGCCCGTGATGGCATCTACGCTCCTCTGGGGTCTCCTTGTTCAGAACAAGGAAGTGACTTGCCTCAGTCCCCTTTATCACTTGGCAGACAGTCCAGATTTCTTATCCCAGTTTCCCGTCTCCTTCCAACCCTGCCTGAGACTCTTAACATTTTCCCTCCTAAATCCTTCTTTCTAATCAGTTCAGCTGTGGAATACGGGCCCCCAAATAATGCCAAGTACAGCCTTTGCTGCCACTGGATTTCCTGCTTGCTTAGCAGGATGGAAACTTTGGCATGGGTATGTGTCCTTTTAAAAAATCCTTTATTTGCTCTGCTCTTGTTTTTATAAGATATGACTCTTAATGAGGCTTTAATTCAAGGTCAAAGAGTCCAGAAGTTGGCAGAAAGCCCATGGCCCCTCTGGGTCCCGCCAGACACATAAACAGCCAATGGCTGGCTTTTTTTCATCTCCTCTTTTAAACAGTCCCATTGCAACAGAGCTCTTCCTTGCATGAGGAGGTAAAATATTTGAACTGACTGTATTGCCTGTTCCTAACTGTTTGCAAAATGCACCCAGGCTCCCCCTTGTCTTTATTTATTTTTTCCTTTTCTGTAGTTCAAAGAAAATAATTTATTAACTTGAGATTTAGGGATAATGTCGTTCCCCAGCCCTGCAGCTCCCTGAGGCCTGGGCCAGCCTGCCTTCCCTACTTGGGAAGTTGAGACAGGCTTTTCTGTCAAAGGCATAGCCATGGCAGAGCCCAGGTGGACAGGGGTAATGTATTCACAGTCATGATACGAAAACCCTGAGTGTCTGGAACCCAGCCCCCAGGGACCGATGGGGCCACGCCATTGACCTGAACCCCCTGGACTGCGCCCTCGTCTAAATCCATCAGGCTCGCCAGCCCCGGTCTTGGACCGCTGAATAATTTACGGTCCCGCGGAGCAGCGAGCAGCGGGTCATCGGAGTTCATGGGTTAATAACAGGTTTGGTTTTCGATGTCAGCAGCTCTCTTGATAACGTATGAAAGAATCCTATTCTGTTGATTAGATTTTGAAATGGATCAATTTTTAATCAGCCAAACACCTGACTCACTCAATAAGAGTAGCATTGTGGAGACAGGATGGAGGCCGCCTTTATTTACAAGAGTGTTTGTTTTTGGGGGGCCATAAGCAAATTCCTACCCTGATCCCTCCTCCTGGAAGAAATTGACCAGATTATCTCCCACCTCAAATGGCAGTGTTTGATTCACTTCTGATTAGTTGGGAAATCCATGGATCTGTTTAAGAGATAAGAGCAGCAGCTAAAGGTTTGATTTAGTCATCCATGGTTATTGATGGAAAAAGCATTTATTTGCCAATGGAGAAATTTTGCTTAATGTAACAGCACGGAAGAAGGGAGGAGACAAAGGGAGTCCCGGCGATAGCCAGGGGGTGGCAAAGGCATTTTACCACCAGGGGGGGCTGGGATTTCCAGCCCTGTCCTCTGAGATTTTCAAAACTATGGTGTGGAAGTGGGCCAGTGAGCAGATTGAATGCATGGAAGGTTCATTATGGAGGGTGTTGCTTCTGGTCATTTTATTTATTCATTCAACAAACGGTTGAGCCCACACTGTGTCCCAGGCACTGCGTTGGGCATCAGGGACGAAGCTGTTATTGACAGAGACAAGATTCCTGCCCACATAGAGTATACATTCTGGTCCAGGGGAGGCAAGCAGTGAAGGAAAAACAAGGCGTATAATTATAAAGCATGCAAAGTTTTATGAGGAAGCTCTGAGGAAAAATAACAAGATCATTTCATTTCAGTGGTGGTCAAGGAAGATCTGAGTAAAGAGAAATGGGAAGAGAGCATCAGGAAGGAGGGGAGCAGCAAGGGTTAAGGCCTGGAGGCTGGCATGCTAGAGGAGCCAGGTAAGGCCAGGTGGCAGATGAGTGGGTGACAAGAGGGAGAGAGATGGAAGAGGAGTCTGGGCAGGTAAACAGGGGCTGGCTTAGGTGGGAGGAGGACTGGGTTTATCTGCAGTGCCATGGGGAGCCCTGGAACGGTCTGAGCAAAGGAGTGGCTTGTTCAAGTTTTGCGTTAGAAAAGGTCACTCTGAGGAGAGTGGGCTGTAGGAAATGGGAGACTTGTGCTGAGGGGTCTACTGTACCACCCAGTGAGTGGTGATGAGGGTGTGGACCAGGGACACAGGGTAGAGTGGGGAGAAGGGGACAGATTCAGCAATTCTGGTCTGTGGCCAGGTGGCTAAGGAAGAGGATGTGGTGCTTGGGCCAGCTGGGGCCCTGGCCTGGCCTCATGAGGGCTGTAGCCCCAAGCCAGCAGTGGCCTGGTCCCAGGGGAGTGGAGGGATTCTTTGTGGCAGAACCCTGCTTGTCTTTGGACTGGTCTTCCAGAGTTTTCCTGAGACTGCAACAGCTAGAAGCAGGGTGGTACGGAGGTTGGAGACTTGGGCTGTGAAGTCAGATAGATATGGGGGCTTCCAGTCTCAGCACTGCCTTTTGCAAGCTGATGACCTCAGACAAATTGCTCTTTTCACATAAAAGCAAGTGAGAATAATTGTTGGTATAGAACTTTCTAGAAGAACTCATAAGAAACTGCCAACAGTGGTTGGTTTCCCCTGGCAGGAGGACGTGGGCTGGGTGGGAGGTTGACTTTCTCCTCTGTACCCTTTTGTAGCCTCTGAATTTATGCCACAGGCATGTGTTACCTGGTCAGAATTGTCCATACCGCTTGTGATGTGCTGTGACATTCACCAGGATGGACTTGCAGTGGCATTTGGAGCAAGGACTGGTATTACCACCTCTGTTTTATAGATGAGGCTCAGAGAGGGCCTGTCACTTGCCTACGATCACATAGCTGTGCCTGGTGGCTCCAGCCCCTTCTCAGGCCCCAACCCCTCTCTTTCCAGCTCAGCTCATCTTACCTGTTGCTGTTAGTTGAGGTTGTGGACTTGCTGGGTCTTTGAGAAGCTGGATTTTCCCAGCACAAGTAGCAATCTCTCATTCCCCAGTGATCTGCTCCAGGAACCATCGATTGGGCAGCTTTAGTTATTAGCTTAACCGTTGCACATCCCTCAGCGACACTGTTCTTGTGCCTGCATTGTTGGGGAGGCAGAAGGGCCTGCATGCACACCTGTGTGTGTGCACAGGCCTGGGAGTGTCCACGTGGATTCAGGACTGTGTGGGAGGAAGCCCGCCTCACTTCCCAACTCTCCTTGGTGACAGGCACAGTCTCACAAGCATCTTAATTTAGGTGTGGCACAAGTAATTGCTCACTGAGGGATCTCAGTGGAAAAAGAACTATCTGATTTAGTGTCAGAAGTCCGTGATGCTAGTCCTGGTGCATGCACTTGCTTGCTGTGTGACCTTGAGTTAAGTCTGTTTTCTGGGCCTCTGTTCTGCATCTGTGAAATGGGAATAATGGTGATCTCTGGCCTTCTCCTTGTTGCTTTTCTCTCTTTTCTTACATGTCGGCATAGCTTGCTCCTTCACTTTTGTCTTTACTCAAAAGTTACCTTCTCAGGGAAGCCTTCTCTGGCCACCCTAACTAAAATTTCACAACACACACACCCTATTCTTCTTTTCCACGCTATATGTTTTTTTTTTTCCTTAGCACCTAACGTGATTGATCATATTATAGCTTTTAACCGTTTACTTGTTTACCGATTTTTCCCATTAAAATAGCTGCCCCAGCAGGGCAGAGATTCTTGTCTGTTCTGCTTGCTGCTGTCTTCCTAGCACCTAAAATGGAGCTTGACACATAGTAGGTGCTCATCAAATATCTGTTGAAGGAATGAATGAAATAAATCAGTGTAAGGCACTCAGAACAGTGCCTGGTACATAGTAAGCACTCAGCAAACTACTGGTAAGTTTTTCTGAGCTTTAGTTTCCTCACCTTTATTTATTTTCTAAAATTTATTTATTTTTGGCTGCATTGGGTCCTTCGTTGCTGCACGTGGGCCTTCTCTATTTGTGGCGAGCAGGGGCTACTCTTTGTTGCGGTGCACAGGCTTCTCATCGCGGTGGCTTTTCTTGTTGCAGAGCGCGGTCTCTAGGCACATGGGCTTCAGTAGTTGTGGCATGTGGGCTCAGTAGTTGTGGCATGTGGGCTCAGTAGTTGTTGCTCGCGGGCTCTAGAGCGCAGGCTCAGTAGTTGTGGCGCATGGGCTTAGTTG
This sequence comes from Delphinus delphis, assembly GCF_949987515.2. Taxonomy (NCBI): domain Eukaryota; kingdom Metazoa; phylum Chordata; class Mammalia; order Artiodactyla; family Delphinidae; genus Delphinus; species Delphinus delphis. Next base: position 9,053,262 of record NC_082695.1, read on the forward strand.
CTCTGTGGCATGTGGGATCTTCCCCGACCATGGCTCGAACCCATGTCACCTGCATTGGCAGGCGGATTCTTAATCACTGCCCCACCAGTGAAGCCCTTCCTCACCTTTAAAATGGAAATACTGTTGATAGTAGCTATCATAGAGTTGCTGTGAAGATTCAGTACTGTGGATGTTGAGTTCTTGGTACATCTCCCAACACAGAAATTCTTCAAAAAATAGGAGCTATTTTAGTTATAAGTACAAAATGAATAATAAAGGCCCCCTGGTTATGGCAGCATTTTTGAGAAATGGAGTTAGTGTCAGGGACCCAGGGACCAGCTGTAGCCACCCTGTCACCAGTCCTGATTAGCTACTACAGCTGTGGGGCACGATCCTCTGGTTTGCCTTTGACTACCATCTACCCAGAGTGTCTAGCCAAGGTTTGCAAATACCCGCTGGATTCCAGCTTTCTCAAGGGGTGTCTCAAATCGTTCCAAGAAAAGTTCATTTGATTTTGTTTTCATTTTTTTTTAAAGTATGGGAAGTGTTTTTAAGAAGAGAGACCAATTGATATTTTTTGTCCCAGGGAAGCATCCTCAGCACATTGTTATGTGGATAAAAACTGGAGCTGAGCAGCACATAGTGTGTAATTTTGGTAAATCAGACAAGCAGAGCCTCCCCGGACAGGTGAATGAGATTTGTTCATTGGCCTAGACCTGGGTCTCGACCTTCATCCCTAGAGTCTGGGAGGAACCCCATCCAAGATTCTTAATTGCAAGCAACAGAAAGCGACTCAGCCTCCCACCAAGACTCATGTAAGGAGGGGCTTCTCCACCCACAAGAAGGAGATTCTGACGCTAGCTTGCCAAAAAAGCAGATGTTCACGGCAGCTGGAAGGGAGTGGTATGGGATGGGATAGAGATCCCCAAATGAAAATGAGGGACGGTGGCTAGATGCAGCGGGAATTCATGTTGGGGTGGAGGTTGGTCGCTGTGTAGCCTGAGGCAGATGCAAAAACATCTGGGACTTTTCAGTGTCCTCTGACAAGCTTTCACCTGCTGGTGATGTATCTCTGTCCCCTGGGGGCTTATGTCCAAAACCTTAAGACCACTTTCCTGAGAGTGGGGCAGGCCAGAAGTTCTGGGTAACTTTTGGGAACAGCACTCAGTCTCAGGAGGTGGTGTATACATATTCCAGCTCCCTCACTTCTGAGTGGAAGAGTTCCTACATCTCTTTTGCATTTTCTTTGGGTGGTGGAGATTATAGGCGACTTTTGTGTTTGGCTTTCTTAAGGAGGTTTTTAGGTTTTCAGCTTTGAGAATGTTTTATCTTGTCATTTGAAATCAACTGCAAAAGAGCAGGACTGGGACTTCCCTGGTGGTCCAGTGGTAAAGAATCCGCCTTCCGATGCAGGGGACGCGGGTTCAATCCCTGTTCGGGGAACTAAGATCCCACATGCAACTAAGCCCGCGTGCCACAACTAGAGAGAAGCCCAGCGCCGCAAAGAAAGATCCCGCCTGCCACAACTAAGACCGGATACAGCCAAAATAAATTAAAAAAAAAAAAAGAGCAGGACTGCCCCCAGGCAGGTTGGGGGGTGTCTGTGCAGGGACAGCAGGTAGCTTGGTAGCATCTTTGTCTCTGCTCACATTGTGGACAGAGCATTTCAGGCTTCTGCATCGAGCTGAGATGAAGGGAAAAGAGAGAAAGTGGAAATCACAGTACATTATAGGGCGAAACTAAAGGGATTGGAATCAGTCCAAATAAAAGGCTGATGACCTGAACTGGTTGCATTTGGGACATTTCTGGATTTGAAACTTCAGTGGGCAGAGGTGTTTGAGCACCTCCTATATACCACATACTGTGTTGGGTACTTAGGCGGGGAGAAATGAGTGAGACCAGGTTTCCCAAAGAGTCTTAGAGAACCCACAAAAAGTAGTGACTGGAATGGACAGGGGGAGCAGATGGCCCAGGGGAAATTGAAGCCCAGGGCATGGGCACAGAGGAGAGACAGAGGTTTGATCATCCAAGGATCCTGGGAACATTTAATACATGCCTGAAAGCTGGAAGATTCGACAGGCTGACAGATGGAGGAGAGTACAACATGGGCAAGGGCCCCGGGGTTGGATGGCTAGGGTCAAGCCTGGGAAGCACTGTGCAGGCCAGCTTGGTTTGTGTGTGAAAGAGAGATGTGGGAATTAGGTTGGGAGAATGCAGGATCCTGAATGTCATGAAGGAACCTTGCTGGATAGCTTGGTAGGCCATAGGGAGCTATAGAAGGTGTTTGAGCACCTTGAGAGTGAGATATTTGGAGCTGTGCTTAAAAGATCCTTTTATCACAATGTTTCTCAACCTCCGCACTATGGACATTTTGGGCCACTTGGTTGTGGGAGGATGTCCTATGCATTGTAGGATGTTAAGCAGCATCCCTGGCCTCTACCCACTGAATTGCCAGCTGCCTCCACCCTAAGTGTGACAATCAATAATGTCTCCAGATATTGCCAAATGTCCCCTGGGGGACACAGTCACCCCTAGCTGAGAACCATTGTGTCAGACTGGGTGGGAGCAGGGAGCAGCCAACATGCAGGTGAATAGTGATGCAGCCCGGAAGTAGGGCAGGAATGAGGAAGGAGGGTGCAGGTGCGAGAGGCCTTTGAGAACAAGGACCAGGAGGCCAGGGGTGAGAAGGTCAAGGAGCCCATGGAGAGAGATGTTGGAGCCTGGACTTTCAGGGGCCAGAGTCCAAGGCCCAGGGCCTGACAGGTCCATGGGACTGGGAACAGATGGGAAAGGAAGCAGAACCCTTTGGGGTGAAGGGCGCTGGGGGACCCCAGGGTCATTGCATCTTGTGGTATCTCCAGGGCTTGACACAAAGTGGGTCCTTGGTAACGGGGAGATGTTGTTGAATGAATGAATGAGTTAATGAATGAGCCAAGTAGGAGGCATTTTTTTAAAAAGAGACTGAGGTTCAAGTGGGAGCTAAGAGACCATTTTCTGTGCCATTTAATGAGCACCTACTGTGTGCACACTGGTGGACCCTGGGCACCTATAATACCTCTGATCTCATGGAAATTATAGCATAGAGGAGGAGGGGGTGCTGAACAAGAAAATAGGCAGATAATATATGATTACAGATGGTTCTCAGTGCCAAGAAAGGGAATTCGTGTGTTGGGAGCCAAGTTTGGGAGGAGAGGTCCAGCAACCAGTCAAGGGCTGCTCTCGACAGCGCGGTCCACGTTTGGTCCAGAGAACATGCTTATTCAAGGTGACTTTTGTAGGGGCAGGGTGACAGGCCACCCCTTGGCACAGAAGAACAGCAAGAGCAGACCAGACAACAGGGCAATTTCCTTGAATACTGGGGTAGGGATAATCAGGGAAGGCTTCTTTGAGGAGGTGACACTTGAGCCAAGAATGGAAGATTGAGTAGACCTTTGCAAGGGGAAGCGCAAGGGAACAGCAAAGGCATCGTGGCTGTGCTCGATAGAGATCAGGGTTTATGGAGCAGATGGAGCCTTGACTCATCTCCTTAAACCTTACAAGTATGTAAAATTTCCCTCCTGGCCTTCAATAGTGAGGACCTAATTGGTGGGGTGGGGTGGGGTGGTTGGAGGCTTCTGGGGTAGTGGGCATTCTCACAACCCTGAGACTTAAAGGTTTTCTGCTCTCTTTTCTCCTATTCCTGCCAATTCCCTGTTTCCAGGGGAGCAGGATGGGTGGACCCACAGATGCCCAGACCCCCCCCCCATACCTTAGCAGTTTGGCAACCTGTGGATATATTGAGTATGAGTTTTAGTTTCTTCAGCGCATCACTGGATAGAGCAAACTTAACTTTTTCTTCTTTTTTTTTTAAGGCCAATTAAAAAACTTTTTTTTTTTCCAGATCAGGCCACCGGCTATTACGGAAATAGTAAACAGGAGTCAGTGCCAGGGCATAAGTGGTCAGTTTTAATTAGAACATTAAAGTATTTTAACGCTTACACTTTATATTTTTGCGAACTTGATTATATAGCATTTTAAATACCTGTGAACGTTTTAAGGACTCTCGGCAATGAATTATTTGCAGTTTCACAGGAAACTTCTATTTTAAAAGCAAAACGGTATAAGAGTGGCTCCGAAGGCTTGGCAGCAGTGACTGCACTGTATAATGAGGAACCACGTGGTGGGTGGGTTGGCAGATGGCCTGCTGGGCCCGCCGTCACCCAAGCTCCCCGGTGACCCCATTTTGGAGAGGCTCCTGCTGTGTGCCAAGGATTTAGGGAGGCCTCAGGGTCCAGCTAGGGCCCCCACGCCCCACCCGCCCCCAAGTCCTGAGCATTCTTCTTCTGGAATGCGGCTGACAGATGTCTCTTGGTCTCTTCCACTCTCTGCCACTGAAGCATCTTCAGGGGGCTCCCAGCTGCAGCTTTCACCTGCTCTGTGCTTCTCCCCACCCAGCATCCAAAGGGGGCATCTTAAAACACAAATCAGTCTCATTGCCCAGTGGCTCAGACGCTTCCCAGGGGAAAGTCAATGTCCACATCAGAGTCGCCAGACCATGGGCAGTCAGACCTAGCCCCATCTTTTCCTCATGCCACCACAGCGCAGACACACAGGCCTTATCATCTTTCTATCTCTTAATGTTTATTGAGCATCTGCTATGTGCCAAGCATTGTTCTAGACACTAGTGATTCCCAGCCTTCATGGAGCTGCCCTGCTAGTCAGGGGAGACAGGTGTTAGAGAAGCAGGTGAGAGGAGGGGAGGAAAAGTAAAACCGGGCAGAGGATGGGGATGGTGGGGGGTGCTGTTTTTGATGGGGGGAATTAAGACAGATTTCTCTCAAGAGGTGACATTTAAAGGCCTGAATGAAATGAGGGAGCAAGCCAGTGGTGTGCTGGAGTTGGTTTGCACAGGCTCACGAGAAGCCAGTTGCACCCATCTCTTCCCAGATCCTTGTTTAGTGATATCTGGTTGGTAGCTTGAAATCAGCCAGGGTGGGAGTGTTTTACACCACAGAAATTGGCGAATGCCACAAATTCGAGCTTTCTTCCCAGAGATCTGGTTGTTATGCATTTACCAGCACACATCTGGAGCGGGTCGTGCAGAAAGCCATGGGAGGGGGTTCTGGGCATTCCCTGAAGGGGAAATGTGTTTAGGAAGGCTTGAGGAACATCACGGAAGACAGTATGGATGGGACTGAGTGAGTGAGAAGGGCAGCATGAAAGGAGATAAAACTAGAGACTTCCCTAAATGCTTCTAGTTTCCGAACTCCTCTAAGCTTGTTTGTGCCCCAGGACCTGTGCACATGCCATTCCTTCTGCCCAGGATGCTCTTCCCCTGGCTGGTTCCTTCAGCTCCTGTCTCCCCACAGAGAGGCCTTCTCTGACCATTTTTGCTAAAACACGTTTTCCTCCTTTATTCTTCTGTCAGCACCCTTGGGTTGTCTTCCCAGCATTTATCTCAATTTGTAATTGTGTATTGGGTTTTTTATTGTGTTGGGGTCTGTCTGCCCCATTGAACTGTAAGGTCTGAGAAGTCTTCTTGCTTCCTGCCATCTTCCCACCTTCCAGCAAGGACCTGCACAAAACAGATGCTCAGTGCCTTTTTGTCAAATGAGTGAATGTGGATAGAAAGCCTTTCTGTGCCAAGCATTGGTTTGGGAGATATCCTAACTGCATGAGATCAGAAATCAAGGAACAGAAGCAGCTGGCAGAGAAGCCGGAGGTTCCTACCTTGTGTCCAGCCTTATTCCAGCAGCATAATTCCTGGGTTCCTTCTACTTAATCCAGAAGCAACACAGCGCCATGTTGGGGCCTCTCTGAGAATGGGCACAGTTATCGTCCCCTAGCTGCCAATCCCCTGTTGGTGAGTAAGAACAAGCTCTCTGCAGCTGCTGAAGACACTGGTGACATTGGAGGTTAAATATTCCTATTATATCTTTGCTGGCATTTTTATTGTCACAAGAGCAGTGGATGTCAGGAGTTCAGGACTTGAGATGAAGTTTATTTCATGATGGAGACAATGCTGAACGCACTGGTGTTTGGAATCGAGTGGCCAAAGGTGCACTGAGGACAGAAACATTTTGATCACAGGGGAGAGGTTCAGCTGACCCGATTATTTCTTTTTATAATGTTGAGAGCTTAGAACATATTGATTGAGGTGATCAGCATTTAGGTCTTTCATAGTTAATGAGGAACTGTCCAATTTGTATTGGAAACTGTCACTGCCCAGGGCCTTTAATGAGGTGTGTGGTTCCTGGGAGAGGAAAACAGTTAACATCACAGAAGTGGGTGCGGAACCAAGAGAGGAAGAGCACTCCTTTTTTAGGTCATCAAATCACCTTCCTCTGTCCTTGAGGGTCCATCTCCTGGCTCTGCCCTTCTCAGCTGTATTCCCTTTGGTAAGTTGCTTAGCCTCTTGTAACCTCAGTTTCCTCTTCTGTAAAATGGGCTAGTAGTGCTGTTATCTCCGGGAGTAGTTTATGGTTTATGAGGATTAAAAGTGATGATGCATGTGCAGTAAATTCTCAGAAAATGTTGCTTACTGTTATTCAGGCTGTCAGGTGATGGTGTTGGTGCTTCCTAAGGCCTATGAAATGGGAACATCATAGGTTCGTTCCAGTATGACAAGGAGCTTCCTAAAGAAAACACCCTGAATGAAGAGTTGCCACAGAGTGTTCTGGCCCCTTGATTTGTCGCTTCATCTTGAGGCAGTGCAGGTTTCACCAGAAGATAATGTTTTTTCCTTGAGAAAATGCACTCAAGTGCTTAGCACTTGACCTAGCTCATGGGAGCATCTGCTGATTTTATCATGAATCAGAGAACTGTATCCATTTCTGTGTGTATTGTTGTACAGTGGACTTTGCTGTAAGCTGTCTGCACAATTATTCAGTTTTGTATTACCTGAGAGGGCAGGGGCCTTTGTCAGCCTCGTTTGCTGCTCTGTCCTCAGCACCGAGAACAGCTCCTGCACATAGTAGGTGCTCAGTAAATCTTGGTTGAATGAATGAAATTATATGAATGTAGGGGTTTAAGAATGAAAGACCATATCCCAGAGAAATGTTAACTGAAGTTCACACAAAAACTTGCATGTGAATGTTCACAGAAGCGTTATTCATAAGACCCCCAAAGTAGAAGCAACCCAGATGTTCTTTAGCTGGTCAGTGGTTGAACAAACTATGGTGTATCCGTACCATGGAACACTACTCAGCAGTAAAAAGGAATGAACTATATCAATACACTAACAACTTGGATGAATCTTGGAGGAATTATGCTGAGTAAAAAAAGCCAGTCTCAAAAAAGATGACATACTAGATGATTCCATTTATATAGCATTCTTGAGAAGACAGAGATGGAGAACAGATTAGGAATGGGAACAGGAAGGGAAGTAGGTGTGGTTATAAAAGGACAGTGTGAGGACCCTTATGATGATGGGAATGTTCTGTATGTTGACTATGTCAGTGTCAGTATCTTGGTTGTGATATTTTACTACAACTTTGTAAGTTATTACCAAGGGGAAAAGTAGCTGAAAAGTATGGGAGATCTCTCTGTATTCTTTGTTATAATTGCATTGAATCTACAATTATCTCACAATAAGAAGTTCAGTGTAAAAAAATGAGGGACTGAAAGCACTTGATTAATTATGAGAGATACAGTGGGCTGAACCCCTACTCTGGTACAGTAACTCAAGTTTTCACAGCAGCTTCGTGAAGTAGATGGATGTGACGTCACCATTTTACAGGGAAGGAAACGGGCTCAGAGAGGTTAAGGGACTTGTTTGAAGACTCACAGCTGGCAGGTGGTAGAGGTGGGACACAAACCTGAGAGTGTCTGGCCCCAAACCCTGAGTTCTTTCCTCTAGACATGCATTTCTGAGTTTGTGCGGGTTGAATGCTGGGCAGAGCCAGGAAGCTCACTTCCCTCATGCACAGTCACATGATGTCTGACCACTTAGTTGGGCCCTGTGGATGACCTCTTAAGTGACTGACAGCTCTGTAGGGGAGAGGTGGCTGAGAGTAAACCTAGGCTTCCCACCTGGCTGCTCCTAAGTGACCTGCTGACCTCAGGAGTCATGACCCCCTCCCCACCCCACTCCTTTGCCTTATGCGAGGATGTTGCAGTATTGGTGTTATTATACCAGCTTTACAAGTGGGAAGACTGAGGCACAGGATGGAAAAGGAACTGGCATTGTTCCAGGTGGAGGTGTAGTCCTTCCCACCTCTAGCATCCTGTGGTGGTGATTATAGTTCCTTTGATTTGTCTTGCACAGCTGCTGTTTTCAAGGGTGTCTTCTGCCCCGTGATGTGGTGGTCAAGGGCACAGATTCTGCAGCAAGGTCCGGCAATGCTGAAGTGGAGTCCTTGCCTTGCACATCACCAGACTGTGAGCTGGGGCAAGTGATTTCTCTTTTTCAAGCCTCACTTTCCTCATCTGAGAAATGGGGATAATAATGAGGACTAAATAAGAAAACATAACACACTGTAGGAAACAAAAACCACTGGCAGTATCTGAGGTCTAATTGGGAACTCTGATCTATCTGCCTTGAGGTTCAGAGCTCTGAGCAGAGTATGCCGAAAGGAGCAAAGCCCCCTTCCTGAATTATATGCCCTGACATGGCTCCCTGGGGCATGTGATCTCCTGGACCTGAGTTCTGCTTAGCTGTTGGTTTCCTGAGCAGCATGGCACATGCTATATTAGAGGACATCCAGGGGGCCCGGGAGGCTTTCTGCAGGAGGCAGCACCTAAGCTGAGAGCTGAAAGATGACTGGGCTTTTGCCAGGTGAGTGGGAAGCAGAGGATGGAAGGACATTTCAGGGAGAGGGAACAACAGGTACAAAGTCTCAGAGGTTAGAGTGTGCAGGTGCTTTTGGGGAACTGTAACCAGGATGGTAATACTTTAACATTAAACAGGCATAAAGCAGAACCCAGTCACTCTGGCCCTCAGTATCTTTTTCTGTTAAGACAGCCCAGAGTAGGCTAGAAGGATCCCAGGGGGACTCATAGGTGGGTAAGGAATTTGGACTGCATCTTGAGGATGATGGGGAGCCATGGAGGGTTTTGAGCAGAGGAGTGGTGCAGATAGACTTATATTTGAGAAAAGTGGTTCTGGCAGCTGTGTGGAGTGGAGGGGGGCAGAGGCGAGCCTCCAAGTGGAGGGTACTGCAGCATCTTGGTGAGCGATCACTGGGGACTGGAGCAGAGTCGTGGGAGTGGACTTGGATAGAAGTGGATAGATTCAGGACATTGGTGAATGTCTGATGGGAAAGTGACAGAGCTTGGCAAGGGGCCAGATAAGGGGGCATTTTGGGTGAGCTGGATTTCTGACTTGGGTTCTGGGCTGGGCCACTTGGGGGAGGCCCCTTTACCTCTCTGTTCCACGGTCTCCTCTGTAACATAGGGGTGATTTCCCCCTTCCCCATCTCTTGGCATCCTTGGCTTCAGTGAGTGTCAAATGAAAAGATCCCTGAGCCAGCGCCTTACAGGGAACAGCAAAACCCCCGAACCCCCACCCCCACCCAGAGCTCGTGAGTATTCCCAGGGGGACAAGGCCCCTGGTGTTCAAGATAGAACTCTCTTATTTAGTCCAGTGGTGTTTCAGAGGTGCCACAGTCTAATCTGCTTAACACAGATACCGACTACTGGTTTTCTTTCCTTTTCCTTTTCCTTTTCCCAAACTAGTAAAGACTAGCTTGGGGCTCTCTTCCCTTCTCTCGCTTATCTCAGGGGAGGTGCTGAGAAACAGTGCCATCACCAAACTGAAGGTTCCAAAACAAGCATCGGCATTTATGGAGCTCCTACTGTGTGCCAAGGCCTCTCTGTATGTTACCGCCTTCTTTGTCTTCTGGGTTAGGGGCACGGGTGATGGACTCCAACAAACTGGGGTCTATGTCCGGCTGTGCCATGTCCTGGCTAATTGGAGCCACTTGCAGCCTCAATTTGCACACCAGTGTAAGGGGTCACTCTTTTAGACTCACCTGGGAAGGTTGCCAAAAGAGTCAGTGAGTCCACTCCAGCCAGGGGCAGGGCGACTGGGTACAGTGCTGGAACAGAGAATGGCCTCGGTAAGAGGCAGCTGGCAATAAATAATTCTGGGAGGTTGGCCTCGTGTTACTGTTCAGGGAGGGAAGTGATATTTACAGCACGAAAGCTGCCAAGGTAAATTTCCTGACTCAGCCATGCCCTTTCCACGAAGGTCTGGAGGAGACACAGCTGGGGTCATTGCTGGCCAAGGTCAAGTGTAACCGGATGGCCTGTACTCCCTGTGCAGCCCCTCTAGTACAGGGAGAAACTCCATGGGGCCATTGAGAGATACAGGATTGGGCCACCTCATCTTGGTAGCCCAACTGACAGGGCCCATTTTGATTTTTTACCCCAGCCAGCCTGGAACTTTCCCAAAGCCCAGACAATTGTCACCCATGGTTTTATGCACTTTTCATAGAATAGCATTATATTAGTTTCCTAGGGCTACCATGACAAATTATCACCAGCTGGGTGGCTTAAAACAACAGAGATTTGTTGTCTCACGGTTCTGGAGGCCAGAAGTTTGAAATCAGGGTGTCAGCAGGGCCACGCTCCCTCTGAAGGCTCTAAGGGAGGATCCTTCCTCATCCCTTTCAGCTTTTGGTGGTGGCCGGCAGTCCTTGGTGCTCCTTGGCTTGCAGTTGTGTCACTCCGATCTCAGCCTCCATTGTCACATGGCTGTCCTTTCTCTGTGTGTCCTCTCCTCTTCTTATAAGGACAATAGTCATTGGATTTGGGGTTCACCCTAATCCAGTATGACCTCATCTTTCTAATTACATCTGCAAAGACCCTTTTTCCCAATCAGGTCATAATCGGAGGTTCTGGCTGTAGTCGGGACATGAATTTGTGTGTGGGCGTGGGGAACGCTCTTCAGCTCAGTACAGACGTTTTCAGAAAATGCTGCAAGCACGTGTCCTTCTCACTGTGAGCTTTGTTAGGAGTTCTTTGGGGAAGTGGGAAGGGGGTGTGGGGATGACTCCCTCAACCGTGGGCAGGAACAAGGGCTCCAAGTGTTAGTCTTAAATGCTGCCGGAAAAAACTGAGACTTGGGGTCTTTACTGCTTTTGGGAGGAGGAGCAGAGGCTGAGCTAAGGTCTGCGGTTGTTCGAGTTTCCTTGGTTTTTGAAAACTTGGTTTTCCCTGAGCCTCAGTTTTCCTCTGTAAATTGGGGATAATAACAGCACCTTCCCTTCGAGGTGGTTGTGAAGACATCATATAAGGATTTTAATGCTAGAGACTCGTGAGTCCAGGGTCTTATTGTTTGGACAGAGAATCTGGGACTGAGAGGACAGCCATGACTTGAAGTTACAAGCTTAGAATCAGGGCTGGATGTGGTGCTCCAAGAACAGTGCTCTCTCCTCTCAAATCCAGCCTGGGTTCCTGCCAGCGATTGGATAGGAGGGTCTGAGCCCTTTATCGTAAAACTAATGAATGTGTATTTAGAAGCTAATCTTCACAGTGATCCTGTGCATTGGAGACTGCTGCCGTCCCCATTTTACAAATAAGGAAACTGAGGCTCCTGGAGGTTTAAGCCTGCCCAAGGCCACGCAGCTGTAGGTGGTGGAGCTGAGATTTGAATGCAGGTATGTCCAAGTCCACTTCTCTGGTTCCATCTCCCTTCCTTAGGCTCCTCCATGCCTCGGTTTCCCCATCTGTAAAATGGCATCTCCTCCGGGTTCCTGACTACAGCAGAATTGTGCTGAGTACAAGGCCCAGAGCGTTACATAACCCTGGTTTGCTCAGGAGGGTGTCTCAGCTTCCCTGTCTCCTGTCCCACACACCACAGCCACTTGAGATTTTCACACAGACAGGAACTGTTTGTGGGGTGGTGAGCAAGTGAGAGAGAGAGAGAGAGAGAGAGAGAGAGAGAGAGAGAGAGAGAGAGAGAGAGAGAGAGTGTGTGTGTGTGTGTGTGTGTGTGTTTGCAACAAATATTTTATAATAGACAAGCCTTGTCTGCCACTTCTAAAAGTAGTGGGGGGAAAAAAAACCCACTTTGACAAAGTAAAAATAACCCAAAGCCTGAGTCACTGAAGTCACTGAACTCAGCCAGAAGTGGCTGCTCTGAGCTTGGCTGCTTCTGCTTGCCCAGAGGCAGTGGGTCAAGGGCCAGAGGTTTGGGGGATGGACACCTGGGCTTTTAGGGGGAAAGTGCCAATGGTTAGTTTGTGGGTGTAATGCCTGTCCATCTATGTTTTTGTTTTTTTTTTTCCTGCAGGAGGAAATGTCTCCTTAAAATGCTCCTTATTCTCTCTCTTAAAAGTGACTTGACAGTTGATAATTTTGCCCTAGTGACGGACACCTTAGAACTTTTATTTCTCGGAGGCCAAACATTGATGTTGTGTGAAATGGGAGCTTGGCGGAGCCTTTGTGCGGATCTCGAGCTTCTTGAAAAATTTATTTACTGTGACTGTGATCTGCAGAGCGAATTGATGTTTGTCTGTAGTCATTTGCACCAGCAAGGAGGGGAAAATGCATGACTGCACTTTCCTTGGAAGACTTGCAAGGCTGTTTAAATAAGTAGCTAATAGCAAACTTTCAATAGCAGACAGGCAGCTTGATGGACATGGTACAGTGTATTATTAACCATAAGCAGGCTTAATCTTTCCCCCATGTTTTAGGGGAAACTTTATAACCTTCTGGCCAAGGAATTCATGAGAACCAGGTGTTTGAAGCTGAGCAAAATTATCCTGGCTGTTCCAGTGGCAGAATCAATAATTCCAAGAGACACGTGAAAGAGGCGAAGCAGAGGCTCTGTCTGGGGCCCACGTGAGCTGCCCCAGCCTCCTCCTTGTGGCTGGGAGGTCAGGAGAGGGGGGGCCTGAGCTGGCAGGAGGAGGTGAGGGTCATACCAGGAGCCTGGCTTTTCCACCAGGAAAGTAACTTTTGCTGTTGCCTCCTGCTTGGAGGGTCTGTGGGGACAGGGAACAGGGATATGTGTCTTCCTGCTGGGCCCTGGTTATAGTGCCTGACCCTTTGGTGGCACCCACCATTTTAAGCGATAGAAAGAATTTATGTGATTGTCCAGCGAATGTCTGTCTTGCCCCTCAGAACCAGAAGTTTTTGCAGCCTGGAAAGCATCATGTTTAACCAGGAGGGCTCTCTTGATCTCTGAGAGAAGGTAGACTCTCTTTGTTATAAAGTCTCCCCTCAGTTCCTTACCTGACGCTTGCCGCCCTTGGGAGTGAGGGAAACTTCTGTGTCTGTCTTTCCCCCGTTAGCTGGTCACCTGCAAGGGTGCGGGGACTCATCATGTTCCCTGTAGTCTCCCCAGCCACTCTCTGGAGTCTCTTAAAGGCTCAGCAACTGTTTGTTGAATGACTGGCATGGATTTTGTTCGGAAGGAGACAGCTGTGGCTAAGAGCATGAAGGTCAGGTAACCTTGGGATTAAATTCTGGTCTGTTAACTGCTGTCTTCAGGCAAGTGGCTTGCCTTCTCTGGGTCTTTGTTTCCTAGTCTGGAAAATAGGATAATGGAGGAAGTGCCTTCACCATGTTAAATGTTTCCTCGTTCGTAAAATCAGTGGAATGCTACCTTCCTGAAGGGCTGTACTGAGGAGTAAATGAGAGAATGCTAGTGGAGGACCCAGCATAAGGTCCAGCATAAAGCTGGTGTTCAGTAAGTTAGAGCTGTTACTATTATTAATGTTTGATTGATATTACTATTATTATTATTGCTCTCCATGACCCCAGGGAACTCACAACCTCTGTTTTGTCTGCTTTGAACACTATTGCCCCCTTTCAAGATCTTGAAGCCATAATAGGGGGCACACTACTCCAGACCTGTGCAGAGTCAGGAAATGCTGGTCTAAAGCGCTTGACACTGAAACTGGGCTGGAGGGAACCCCCACACACAAATCGTGGCGGCTCTGGTGGGTCTGTTCTGTGCTGGAGCCGTGAGCTGCCCCCAGGGTGCTGGACCTGAGCTCCCACCCCACCCTTTCCTCCAGCAAGGGTGCAGGGGCCGGGAAGTTTCACAACCCCCAAAGCCAAATAGAGCTAGCAGTGAATCAGGGGCAGGAGACAGTTTGAGGGGCTCGACCACACCTGATAAGAGTGTCTCATGGATGAGTGACAGCCCCTGAATTATCCGTGCCACTGAGCCTCGCCTCACAGTGTGGAGAGCCAAGAGCTGCCTGACACTCAGAGCTTTATCATCACCAGAGCCAGAGCCTGGTTTACATTCCCGCAGCTGCCCAGAAGGTCCAAAGTGGAACCTCTCTGGGTATGGGGAGGTGGGACCATGGTCTCAAGTTCCCCAGCTGCCTGGGCCAAGGCTCTTTGTCCTCCCTGGGCTGCTCTCTTCCCCTCTGGCCTTTCTTCCTGCTCTTCAGAAGCCAGTTGGGTTTGCCCAAAATATCACCATAATGACCCTTATGCATGGAGCAGAGTGGGAGGCCAGACCCCGTGTTGGGTACTCCCTGTGTGGGATCTCAGGAGCTTTTATTACTTACATTTTTGAGATGAGGAAACTGAGGCTCAGAGAGATAAAGTCAGTTGCCTGAGGCCACACAGCCTTCCTCTCACCTGTCCCTCTTCCCAGTTTAGTTGTGTCTCCAGCCTCCTCTTTCCCTTCAGAAAGCAGGGGCAGCTCAGCCATTGGGCAGGTGTATGAGTGGAGCTGGAATTGTCCAAGAGACCCAGCCAGACGAGGGTAGATGTTGGCCGCAAGATAAAGTGTTAAGCCCTAAAAGTAGGGTCTTGCCAACCCATGTGGCAGAGCCCAGCACCCCTAGGGACCCTGTGCTGAGGGTCTTTCCTGTCCCTTCCTCAGAGTCCCACCTGTCTTTAAAAGAACACATAGCCTACCTCATGCTAACCCTGTCCCGACTGCTGACAGGAGCCCAAGGAAGGTGATGTGGGAGCCTCAGACCTGTGGGAGTCCCCTGAGACCCACAAGGTAGCCTTGGAATGAAGACCCACATTGTTCTGGATGGATCATGTACTCAGATACTCAGGTGCCTCTCTTGGGGTGGTGAGCCCTGTCATCTCCCCCACTTCCTGTGTCCTTTCTGGTAGGAGGGCCTTCCTTCCTCTGCTCGCATGCTAACCCTCAAGCGTTCCACCTTCAGACTGGAGCATGGGGAGTTGCAGAGGAAGCTGAGGCATCTGGATCTTTCCTTTTGGCTTGATTTATTAGAAACAAACTAATACAAGAGCTTAGAGCAAGGCACCAGGCCACAGAGGGAGCTTGAAAAATATATTCATCACAGCAGTAATCACTAATACATATTAATGTGTCTACTCTGGGCCAGATCTGGGTAGCCTCTAGATAAATAAAATGGGACTCCTGCTCTCAAGAGGGTCACCAGGGAGGGAAGACCACCCATGACAGCACAAGATGGAGGTTTCTTCGGCACTGGGTACTTGCTGTGCAGGGGCTTAGAGTCAGGAGCTGGGAAGGAGCCTCAAAGAAACTCTTTGCCGCAAGTCTGGAAAGATGTGTTTCCCGGGCAGGGAATTAGGGTTGCCATTCTTTTACACCAGGGAACAGCATCAGACACAGGGAACAGCATGGGCACTGGCACAGACACTGGGGACTGGTGACTCATTCAGTTGGAGATCAAGGTCAGCTTGGAGCTGGTGGTGGATGTTAGATCAGGCAGGACCTCCTGGGCCACCACGTAGAGATTGGACTTTTCCTGGAGGCTCAGGGTGAGGATTTAGGGGTTTAATTCTAAGAGCTGCAGGAAGCCATGGAGAAGTTTGAGCCTGGAGTGGCAGTGACTGAAGCCAGTTACCTTTTGCAAGGAGCCCTCAGGCCACCCTGGAGAGGAGGAATTGTGAGGGGGTAAGATCAGAGTCAGTGAGACCAGGAGGAGCTACTGCAGTCATCCAGGCCTGTGTCGTGGGGAGGGGGCCTGAGCCGGGCCGTGGCATTGGGACTACCCAGTAGAGGACCGATGCAGGAAGATCCAAGAGGCCCCAGAGGGAGGGCTCTGAGGCTGCTGTGAGCCATCTGCTGACATTTCTCTTTTTCATCCCACATTTTTATGCTCGGGGGCCTGTGGAGCCTTGATTGCTAACATAGCAATGTGGAAACATTTGGGTACAGCCCCCTCCAGCCCCAGGGCAGAGCAGATAGGAGCTGCGAGCCAGCCAGAGCCAGTGTCACATCGTCTCTCTAGCAAGGACTTACTTAGGTCTCCCTTTCCTGGTCTCTGTCTTTGGTTGTGGAGGAGGAAGGCTGTGAGCCATGGTGCTTCAGCCAGCATGAGCTCTTTGTTCATTTACTCACTCAGCAGCCACCTATTGGGCTAATGCTGTGCCCGGTGCAGGGAGACCTGGAGGGACACGGCAGACTGCCCCCTGCGCTTGGGGAGTCCCTAGTCCCCATAGCTACTGGAGACAGACCCAGGGACAGGTGGGTAGAACCAGCTTGGGGAGAGCTGTCCCTTAAGCGGGGAGCCCAGGAGCCCATGGGAGCTGAGGAGAGGTGCTCAACACAGTCTGGGAGGCCTAGGAAACTTCTGGAAGGAGGCCACCTACATTATATCTCAGTAAAGGCAGGAACTGGGTTGCCCCCTTCAACATGGGACAACATGGGATCCCTGGACCCCCAACAATATGGTATGGAGTGACTTGGAAGCTGAGACCTGAAGGATCACCAGGTACAGCTCTGGCAAAGAGACAAGAAAGTGTTCTAGGAGGAGGGAACAGCTTGGGCAAAGGCTCGGAGGTGGCTTTGCAGAAATCACCTGTTCAGAGTACCTGGGACCTTAAGGGTGAGCAGGATGGGGCAAGAGCTGAGGCTGGAGGCTGTATTTTGGGTCTAGGCCTCTGAGCTCATAAAAATAGCTCATTGTCTTTCACAAACTAGTCTGTGGTTTCCCTTCTCCCTTAAGTCCTTGCCAAGCCTGGAAATCCAGATTGAGTCACGGCTGGGAGGTGCGAGGTGAGGCTTGAGTTTGCAGGCAGGGCGAGCTGTGGGGTGGGAGGTGGAGGACGGTGCCCCAGTTCACACCGAGCCTGCCATTTGTCAGGGGGCATAGCCATCATTTGAAAGCTGCCTTCCTAGTGTGTGGTGCTCATGTTGGATGGCACGACTGGATCCGCAGGGATCCCGGCTGGAGCGAGACAGAGTTCTCCAGAGGAAGTTTGGGGGTATATCTCTTTGCTTTATTGGGTGTAGCATCAGTGGGATTCTGCAGGGATGATGTAAAATAAAAGCCAGGTGGCCAGCAGGCCCCTGGGTCAGCACCCCTCGTGCCGGGTGACCTGTAGGCGTAGGGCGTAAGGCCTGGGACCCTGCGTCCGTCCCCTTGCTGCCCAGCACGGCCGGCGGGTGGCCCAGCAGGCGAGGTACCGTCTGGCTGGATGGAGAGCCAAAGAGGTAATGCTAATGTCTTTTAAAATTAGAATGAAAATGTTTATTGCAGAGAGCAGAACCTGCGTCAGCGCGGAGTCCTGTGGGAAGGGGACTGCTTTATCGCAGCCTTTCGGCTTTATTTTTGCACATTCGCTCTTTACTTGCCGGTGGTGCTGTGTGACAGGCCCTTGGAGTGGGCTCAGGCTGCCGGGCTGGGGCTGGAAAGACGGCACTGCCGCCTGTGTCTGGACGCCCCTGCCCAGGGTAAGCGCCAGGACGTGCCATCGGTGGGGAGAACCTGTGGGCGTGAGAGCAGGAGGCTGTGACTGTGTATGTGTCCCTGTGCCCTTATATGTGTCCAGCCAGGTGTGTGTGGCGGGTTTGGGTCTCCGTGTGTCTTTTTCTGCGTGCATTAAGGCTTTGCAGGGGCTGTCCACGTGCGATACTGGGTGTGACTCTTTGTCTGTGTGTGTGTCTTTCTGTGTTGTCCTTGTGCCTTTGGGAGGTGGTCATGGGTGTGGCGGGGTCTGGGTGTGGGCATGTTTCTCTGTGGCCCTGCGTGTCTTTTTCTATCTGTGCGTGGATGTGTGTGAGCATCTTGGAGGGGCACATGGGTGCGTGACTGTGGGTCTTTGTGGGTCTGTGTGCATCCATACAGCCGTGTGTGTGCACATGTGAGTATGACCGTGTGTGTAATAGGAGTGTGTGAGTGTGTGAGCATGCATTTGAACACATGCTCATGTGTAGCGGAGAGTGTCTCGTGGGTGAGTATGTTGTGTGAGAGCGTGTTGTGTGCATGTTGAACATGAAGGCATGTTGCATGTGAGCACCCATTGCATGTGAGAGCGTAAGCCATGCTGTGTGTGCGTGCACGCATGTGAGAGAATGTAACATGTCGAGGGTGCATGTGTTGCATGTGAGAGCGTGTGTGGCACTCTCCCATCCTCTCCCGTTTGGAGTCCCTGGCAGAGCTGTCTTTGGGTAACTCAGCCTGTCACACACCTTCCTGGGTTCGAGAATACAGTGGGCCAGCACTGTTGACAGGCTGCCAGACTCCCACCTGGCCCCGACTCCAGTCAGAGACTCAGGAAACCTCCAGGTGCCTCTGAGGATGGCGCCGTTTTGAACCCACTCTGCTCCCACTGTGGTGTTGTTGAGCTTTGCCCCTGCAGCTTGGGCCATGTGAGCAATGGATGCTTTGTTTCTGGGTGCTGCTTTCTAAATATAAAGTTATTTTATGAAACAGAATGTGCTTTTTCAGGGCGTGCCTACCCCTGGCAATGAGAGCCCCTGGTTGACAGTTGTTGGTCTTGCCTGGGGGGAGGCTGGCGCCCTGGGCTTGGTTGCCCCGAGCTGGGTAGTGGGGGCTCCGGCCCTAGCCCTGGAGGTGATCAGAGCTTCCGCAGGGGCCACAGCAGCCCTGAGCCCTGCCACCCACAGGGCTCAACCTTCTATAATTGCTTCTCTAGGGCAGAAAACCCACCCCCTGAGGGAACCTGGTGGCCAGAGAGCTTCTCTACGGGACCAGAGGAACCACTTTTTCATCCCTGTCTCCCTCCAGCTCACCTCCTTGTCACCGGGATTTGTCTTGTGGTATCACCCTATGCAGGACAGGGTGGCTGGTATGAGAGAGCTGGATTTTACAGAGTAGAAACCAGGTACTGTGCAAAATTCAGTATAATCAGGAAGTAGTGCGAAATGTAATTCGGGAGCCTGGCTTCAAATGCTATGTGTGGCCTTGAGTGTGTTGGTCAGCTTCTCTGAGCCTCAGTCTTATCATCTGTAAATGGGAATTGTGCCCGACAGCCTCAGGGCTGTCTCTCAGTTGTTACCTTGGGGCCTTTCTTGAAGACAGCAGTTTTACATGGGCTGACAGCCGGGTTCATTGTGTCCTACTTGCATTGTGATCATGGGCAAGTCATCCTGTCTGTGCCTGTTTTCTTACTTGTAAAATTGGGCTAACAATAGTACCTACTGCATGAGATGTTGTGAGGGTTAAATTTCTTACTTTACATAAAAGGTTAGATTAAGTGCTGTAGAGCATGAGCTATCATTGTTATTTCTGGAATGCCTGAACCCAGATTAAAATATCCCGTCAGCACACAATACCATCTTCTTTTTTTTAAAACACAACTTGTAACCCACTCTTTCTGCAGCTTTGCCCACTCTGTGCCAACAGGCAGCTGCTGTGTGCCAGGCATCTGACTGGGAGTGCCCAGGGCATCATGGCATGGGTTGTGGGGTGGGTATTCTGCATGGGTGGGCTGGGTCAAATGCTATGCTGTCTCTCCTCCAACGATTTGGCAAGGCGGGTACAGACTCGGTTAAGTCACTCTGGGCAGCAGCCAGGGGTGAGAGCCAACCGGCAAGAGAGCCACCTGGCAGTTCTCCCTGCCGGGGTGGATCCAGCAAGCTTGGGCTTGTGGTGGCTGTGGGCACCCTAAACTGTTTTGTGCACTTGTCAAAAGGCAACTGACATCTGAGCATTGGCGGCAGACAGCAGAGGGGAGAGCCGAGTACAGAGGGCTGTTTTCCCCCAGCCTGACACCGCATGGTGCCCTGAGCCCACCTGCCTTAAACCATGTCAGGGGCACACTGATGATGAAATACTCCATTTGGCTGGGCAAAGCCCTTCACGTGAGTAAGGCTGTGTCCTAAAACACTTTATGGGCATTACCTCATCTAGTGTATGTACACACCTTTTGAAGTAAGTCCTACTTATTTCTACTTTACAAAGGAAAAAGCTGAGGGCCGGAGATGTTTTGGAATCTTCCAGATCTGGGTAGAAATTCTGGTTCCTTCAGTTGCTCCGTGACTTCAGGCCAGTTACTTAACCTCTCTGAGCCTCCAATTCCCCACTTCTTAGGGTTGTAGCAAGGGTTCAAAGGAATATGTAGTTAAAATGTAGTTAAATGTAGTTTAAATGTAGTTAAAACATTTAGCCTGGCATCTGGCATGGTAAACGGTTTTTTAAGAAGGTTGTTGTTATTACTATGATTCTTATTTCATCTTTTTGCAAGGGAACATTCCTTGCCAGTTTAACAGAGATATCGAGAAGGTTCAAATTCGATGTCTTGAGGTCTGCAAGGAAGGGGGTATTTTTACGAGGAGGAAAACATTTTATTATTATTGGCAGCAGATAAGTTTGTAAGTTTCCTGTCTAGTGGGGGACACTACTCTTATCTTCAGGGTCTTATCTGCTTGTGTGGGCGGAGCCTCTTTGTTTCACGGAAGAGAAACTCCCCAGGGTTTTTGCCCCCATGCTCATTTCTATAACCAGACTCATTCAGACGCTTTGAGCAAAAGGTGTCTGGTGTGTAGTAATTGCTCAACAAGTGCTCTTTGGATGGGTGGATGGATCATGCTCCTGAGTTTACTGCAGCTAAGGGAGTGATTGGATTCAGGGACAACGTGGCAGCTTCCCACAGAAGAGGGGGCCTGATCTAGGCACCTCCCCTTCAGAGATGCACACTTTGCAGAGCTGTGGGTGCATGGAACATTTCCTGGAGTTAATCGCTTAACTGTGATTGTGATGGCCAGAGGTAGGGTGATGGCAGAAAACTGAGACACTATCCCACACCTCAAAGACCAGGGAATGGGTTCGAGGCAGTGAATATGACCTTGACGGACAGGTAAGCATTGACTGTGGGGGGAATGTCATTCATTCAGTGAATATTTTCTGTGCTCAGTGCCGGGATGCAGGGAGACGCCTTGTGGACTCAAGTGAAAGAGAAGAACTGATGATGTGTGAATCTCGAATAGACTTTTCAGGGATTATGTCACAGTGAGGTAGAATTTGGGGCCACTCTCTACTGTAATGGGCAGGACTCTTGTGTTTGTATGAGAGAAACTCACCTGGTGCCAGCTTAAATCAAAAAGGATTTTTATTGGCTCACATGACCTGAAAGTTCCAGGTTATCTGGCTTCAGGCATGGCTGTATCCTGCAGCTCAAATGTTATCTCATCCTACTCGTCTCCTAGCTCAGCTTTCCTCTGTGTGGGTGACTTTTGTTCTCAGCCAGGGTTCTCCCCTGACAGCTCTCTTTCACCAGCATGGCAACTCTCAGGGAAAGAAAGCCCCTTTTTCCTAGTAGCTCTAGCAAAAGTCCCAGGATTCACTCTACTTGGACCAGCTTGGATCCTTGCACTTGCCCAAGCTGTTCTGACCACCTGGAGTGCTCTCCTCCCTTCTGCGTATCCCAAACCTACCTGCCTTTCAAGTCCTGCTTGAGCTCCATAGCTTCTATCTATAGTCTTCTTCTCCTTTTGCCTTTATCGTTTTTTTGCATTTTTCTCTCTCTCGGAGCACCAATCATCTTTTTTCCTGCTTTGTATCTAATTCAGCTGCATCCTGGCTGCATTGTGTTCACATCAAGTAGGCCAGAATCCCTGACAGGCCAGTTTCATTTCTTACCTTTCTCTCTCCTGCCCCGTACATAATATAAATAACTTGAGAGATACCTAATAAGTGCTTGTTAGTGGATTTGGGGCATTAAGGATTTAATTTAGAAGCCAAATCCCAGGATGGCTCATGGGAGTCATGGGTCAGCAGGGTCCAAAGGGAATCCCAGGACTCATCTTGCTGAACTGTTCATTTGTAATTGGATCCCAAAGACTTGGGCCTCTCAGGAGGCCAGTGAGGAGATGGGAAAGGGGGTAGGGGCTCAGTTCAGAAGCTGGGCTTTCCCAGGTTCAAATCCCAGCTCTGTGCCCTTCTGGCTGTGTGACGTGGGACAAGTTGCTTCACCTCTCTGTGCTACTCGTTCCTTGTCTGTAAAATGAGATCATTCACACAGTGGGTTTAAGGAAAGGGCCTGGGACACAGCAAGCGCTCATTGACTGTTCACCATTATCATTACTACCATGCTGTGTTCAGAGTCACCAGGTAGAGAGGGATTATAAACTCCATTCCTATTTACTAGAGGAGGAAATAGCAGCGCAGTGAGCTTCAGAGACACCCTCAAGATCACAGAATGGCTCCCCACCCCACTCACCTCGACTCCCATTTCAGCCCTTGATCTTCATGTTGGCTGTCCTTTTTGAGACCACGTGAGCTTGCAGCCCAGTGTGGCCCTCAGGGAATGTTGACTCCTCTTTAGAAGGAAGGGGTAGGGGTGGGGGGGCCATTTGTCTCACACAGAGGGTGAGCAGGACTCTGTCTTGGTGTTTCTCCTGGCTGGGTTTTTGCTGTCATGTCTTGAGACCTGCTCTCCTCTAAGTAGCCACCCTTGGTGATCTGCCCTGTGAGCGGCCCATCACTGCCCCCAAAATAGACCCAGGAGCCATGCTGAGGGTCATACGGTCCCCACTGAGCTCAGGGTCTGCTGCCCCTGCACGCTGCACTGTGCCTTTCCATGTAAAGATGCATCTGGTCTTCTCCCGGGCAGTCTTATTTATTTCTGCCTCCTCAGAAATATTTGGGGGTGATTAAAAGGAAATGTTCTTATAACTGTAATGAAGTGAGGTTTGGGGGTTTTGGAATGATTGGCTGTGGCCTTGGGGGCCAGTGCTGGTTGACTTGATAACCGAGTTGATAGGCAACAGAATATTGATTTCTCTCCCCCTCCTCCCAGGAAGGTGACTCAGTGAAGGGGAGATGTTCTGAAGTTCAGGAGAGGGCTACTCGGGGAAGCCAGAAAGAAGCTGTGTGTGTGTACATGTGTGTGCTTGCGCGTGCACAGCTCTGCTGCTCCCTCCAGGGCCTATAACTCACAACCACACTCCCCCTGTCCCCTCGAGATGGGGCACACGGGTTCCCACCTCTTCAGCTGCCTTTTCCAGCGCTCATCTGGAGAAAAGTGAGGACTTTGGAGCTACACAGGCCCAAACTGAAGCCTGTGTCTGTCACCTCCTGGCTAGGTGGCCTTGCGTAAGTGGCTTTACCTTTCTTTGACTCAGTTTCCTTCTCTGTAAAGTGGGGAGAGCATACCTGCCGCATGGGGTAATTCAGAGGATTAATTGAGAATATTTCTTGGTGATAATTAATGGCAGCTCTGATTGCAGTGATGATATTAACAACTAATAATTTGTATTACTTGCTGATAGAGGAGCAGAGTGCCATGGGAGTGCCAAGGAGCAGGTGATGGATGTTGATGGAAGCAATCCTGGAAGACCTCCAAGAGAAGGGCCTTGAATGAAAGAAATGCTGACGCGTGACAGAAAGGGGGAGGGGTGGGAAACACTTTTCTGTTCCAGGAGTTCATAGGCTCAAAGGCAGGGAGGTGTGGGAACCACACACAGTAGATGGGGGACCAGCTACTGTCCAGTGTGTAGGGGAGGGGACTGGGAGGGGCGAGGTTGTGGCAGAAGAGGGGCTGTTGGGCTTTGTTTGGCCAGCGACTCAGGTAAAATGGTTGATGGAGAGCTTTGTGCATCAGGACCCATTTGTTCTGTCTGAAATTCAGAAGCAATTATGATACATTGCACCTCCTCCCTTGGCTGAGTACTAATTGTGAGCCAGGCATTGTGCTAAGTGTTGACTTACACCATCTCATTGAATCTGCACTGCCCCCCTTTTACAGGTGAGAAAACTGAGGCTCTTTGTAACATTTACTGGTGCACCCGAATGTATACTCTTCTGTGTCATTCACCCCTTCCCTTGAATCACCCACAGGGCCTGGTTAGACCAGGCAAGCCTCCTCCTTTGTGGCCAAACCCACAGACTCCTCACTAGCCCACCCACCTGATGTGGGTCATATGAGTCCTTGGGCCACATAAGTTTCTCCTTTGCGGAAACCTTTTTGACACTTGACTGGGGCACATACCCCTTTCCTCAAATTCCTTGCCTAATTCAGTCAGGTGAAGATGTCATGCAGACGTCACTTATAATTCTTTTCTCCATGTTCCCAGCTAAGTTCTTTTATTGCCTCGGGGAGTTCCAGGGAGCTGCAGGATTCACCTGGGCAGGGCCTGATGTCACAGCTGCGACCATATTTATGACATGCTCTCTGGCTTAGGGGAGTTTGGAGGGACGGGGGCGTCTGCATGGCAGGCAAAATGCCCATTCTTCAGGTGGGGGTCAGAGAGTACAGGGAGCAGAAAGGCCTGGGGTGGGACCTGCAAACCTCAACGAGAAAACAAATGCCTGATATTAAAACTATGTAAGAATGAAAGCAAATAAATGGTCTTATACACAAAATCCCTTTGTGCCAGGCAGCACCCAAGGCAGTGACAATGCAAAGGTGTCCAAGGCAGCTGGATCCCTGACTTTGGGGTGCTCACCTGGGCAGACACCCTGTACAAAGTCCACCCACTTCAAGTCTAAATTTAACTCCGGGAATATTTGTCAAGCACCCCCAAGGCTCACCCAGTGAAATGGAGAAGCCAGTGATTCTAGAAGTTCCCACAAGGTGAGAAATGAGGGGGAATTTATATGGGAGTAACATCTACTGTCTTTCAAACTTGCTCTCTGAGCTGGGTGCTTTCCAGCCACATTCCCTAGTGATCCTCACAGCATCGACCCATTTCACATATGGGGGAACTGAGGCAGGGAGCATTAGGTACCTGCCCACATTCAGAGGAAGTGGTCAAACCAGGATCTGAACCCAGGGCACTCGGACCTCACAACATCTTCTTTCATTTTCAAATGGGAAAACAGGCTCGGAGAGGGGTTGGGACGTGTTTGCCTTTCAGAGGTGGAACTTCCCTGTATCTGCAACTATTGGTTACCTCATGGTTTGGTGAGGAGAGGGTTAAGTTGGCTGTAAAGCCGTGAAACAAATAGAGGAAAATAGAAAATAATTAAGTGCCAAACACCCTGGCATAGTGATGGGCAAGCTCTCCATGGTCCCTGTTTCAGGAGGTCCCTGGGTGTCTGAAGCAGAATTAAGCTTTGTGCAGGATTCCTCAGCTCATGAGGCCACTTTCATTAAGTTTCTTTGCTCTCTGAAACGTGGGCACAGTAACCCTGTTTGGGGAGAATGTTTCTATGCTTGCCCCCCTGAGTTGGATTGAACCAGGAGAGGAGAACAAGGGGCCAGGAAGGAGGTTGGTGTGAGATCTAATGAGGCCCAGCAGTTGCCTAAAACTTGACTGCTGTTGTGGAAATGTCTCCTGCCTCGTGGGACAGTGGAACTTGCAGAGGCTAGAAGTCAGGGCACTGGATTTTATCAGTGCTCTAAGGCCAGTGACTTCCTGCCTTTTGCCACTCATTTCTTCTTGTCTAAAACAGATGCTAACCAAGGCTTCTTCTGTGCACTTAGGCAAATGCATTGCATGCCTGTTTGGCCAGGCTCAATGGGAAAGGGTTCTGGGATCAATTAACAATGTCTGCTGCAGGTGCTGGAGGAGGTGGTGGTGGTATGTTTGCCATTCATCTATTTATTCATTCAGTGGGCACTTTTTGATTGCTAACTATGTAACAGGCACTGGAGACAAAGCAGGAAACAAAGCAGGTATGGCTCTATGCCCTGGAGATTTCAGACTGGTGGTGGCGACAGAGTAAAGCTGTGTTAAGAGCAGAAATTTTGTGTGCTTGGATCACTGCTGGGTTCTCAATATCTAGCTTTTACCTGGCACACATGTGCCTTCAGAGATTTATTGGCTGGACAGATGAATGAATGAGCCAAGTGCAGATGAATATGTAACTATAGAAAGTAATAAAATCTACATGGGAAAAGAAGGGGATGGTAAAGAAAGTATAGTGATTCCCTCTGGTAGGAAAGTGCCATGTGTTCAGAGGGCTCACAAACCAGCAAGAGAGACTGCATTCAGCAAAGAAGCAATAAGTGAATTTATAATTCTAAGTGCTCTGCAGTAAGAGATGTTCTGAAGTGTTGTCTGGAGGGAACCATTGGAGGTAGGGTAATTAGGGAATATTTAAAAATATTATTCTTTAACTTTTATTTTTAAATTGTTTCAAAAAGATTTACAAAAAGTTGCAGGAATAATACAGAGAATTCCCCATATTCCCTTCACCCAGATTAACATTAATATAATGTAACATAAACATTCAACATAAGCACAGAACAATTACAAAATGAGTAAGTTAGCATTGATACAACACTATAATCTAGTGTACTGATATTACTCAAATTTTTCCCATTGCTCACTAGCATCCTTTTCTGGTCTAGGATCCAGTCCTGGATCATGCACTGCATTTAATTGTCATGTTTCTTGAGTCCTTTAATATGGAACAGATTAAAGTGCATGGACCCAATTCAGTCAAAACAGAGTGAATCTTGGGACTTTTCCTAGAGCTACTGAGAAAGAGGTGTTTTCTTTCCCTGGGAGTTGCCATGCTGGTGAAAGAGAGCTGCCAAGGGAGAACCCTGGCTGAAAACAAAGCCCACCCACACAGAGGAAAGCTGAGTCAGGAGGTAAGTAGGATGAGATGACATCATTTGAGCTGCTGGATACAGCCATGCCTGAAGTCAGTAACCTGAAACTTTCAGGTCATGTGAGCCAGTAAAAATCCTTTTTGGTTTAAGCTGATTATTATTCATTGAATTATTCATTCAGTGAGCATTTTTGTGCTCAGTGCTGGGTTGCAGGGAGACACCCTGTGGGACTAAGTGAAGGAGAACTGTTTGATGCGCAGATATCAAGTAGACTTTTCAGGGACTGTGTCACGGTGAAGGAGAATCTGGGGCCTCTCTCTACTGTAATACACAGTGCTCTTGTGGTTGCATGACCTTGACACTTGAGATGAGAACTGGCCTTTTATTTTGTAGATTGTCCCTTGATTTGGGAATGTTTACTCATGATTAGCTTCAGGTTACGCATTTTGGCAGAAATGCTACAGGAGTGATGTTGTGTCCTTCTCCATGCATCATATCAGGAGGCACATGGTGACCATCTGTCCCATTAGTAGTGATGTTAACTTTGGTCACTTTTGTCTGCTGGGATTCTCTGCTGTGAACTTATTGGGTTTCTTCCTTCGTAATTAATAAGTATCTTGTGGGGAAACACTTTGAGACAATGTAAATACTCTGTTACTAATTCTTTTGCCCACTAATTTTAGATCCATCAATGCTTCTTGCCTGAAACAGTTATTACTGCGGTGTTTGCCAAATGGTGATTTTTCTCTTTCCATCATTACCTCTACATTTATTAGTTGAAGAACTTTTCTTTCTCCCTCACTTATTTATCTATTCAGTTATTAATTTGTTTCAGTATGGACTTATCGATTCATATTTTATTTTGTGTCCCCCCCCTTTTTCTTTGTCCCCTCTCTATTTCTACCCCGCCCTCCTCTCACTCTCCTTCTCTTCCTCTCTTTTATTCTTTTATTCTTGCTGAAGAAGGCTTTCATCCCGTAGAGTTTCTCTCCATTGGATCTAGCTGAGCATATCCCTGAGGTGTCATTTAATACTCCTCCATCCCCTGGGTTTCCTGTGAACTGGTGGTAGCCTCAGAGGCTTGACCAGATGTTGGTTCAATGTTTTTGGCAAGACCACGTCATGGGTGGTGGTGTGCCCTTCTGTCAGGAGGTACGTGAAGCCTGGCTGTCTCCTTTTCTGTGTCATTGAGATTGATCTGTGGGGTTTGGAGCTGTCAGCCTGATCTGTCCGTCTCCCATCAGTTCTTCATCCGCTGAGTTTTGCACTCACTGATAATCATTGCCTGTATCCATTAATTCATTAGGGGTTGCAAAATGTTGATAGGTTGATTCTGTCCCTCTTCTTTTTCTTAGCTGGAAGATTTCTCTACAGAGAAACCACCCCTCATCAATTGTTTGCTCACTCTGAAGGCTAGTGTGTCCAGGAAAGGGCGGATAAATGCTTAATTCTTTCCCTTTATTTGCCAGTTTTCAAAATAAAGAGTTGCTTCCCCAGTGTCCCCCAAAAGTGGCCAATAAGAGTTTTTTTAAATATCGTTGTAAACCCATGGATGCAAGTGTCATTGGAGTGTCCTCATCCATTTCAGTTATTATCTCTATTCATATTCAGGTTGTCCAGTCTCTGGTGCGTGGGGACCTCTGAAAGTTGACCCCTGAATCCTTTGGACTCCTCCAGTAGTCTTGGACAGTCTCCTTGCTTTCTAGGAAGATTTCCAGACTCACTGTGTACATTTCCCACCCCAGCTTTGGACGCAGACATTGCTCCAGGGAGTCCTGGATCCTTTTACTAGGAAATGGTATTTAGAGACCACAGTCTGGGTGCTGAATGAATGAATGTACAGAACATCTCAAAATAATGCACCTCAGGGCATTTTCAGTGTCCACGGTGGATGGGATGGTGGGGAAGGGGGCAAGGTAGTGTCTTTGAATTTGGATGTCATTTCTTTTTCAAGCCTGTCCTGGGTTAATGACCTGTTGGGTGCCATTTATTCACTTTGGCCATACCACGCGGCTTGTGGGATCTTAGTTCCTTGACCAGGGATCGAACCTGTGCCCCCTGCAGTGAAAGCACGGAGCTCTAACCACTGGACAGCTGGGGAGTTCCCATTCATTCACTTTTATTCCTTTCACCCAACTTCTTCATTTAGAAAACCAGGGTGGATCTTCCCCATCTTCAACCTATCCCCTTACTTGGGATTGGCATTTTCTTGGTGAAGGTCTTTGAAGTCAAAGAACTCCCAGAAGAGTGAAGCCACTTGTGGTCCATCAATCCCTATTGGGTCCTGCCATGCTTTTTTCAGCCACTCAGTGTGGGTACAGCTTAGTGAAGGGTGTGTGTGTTGGGGGGGGTATCACTGCTATTTGCCTCTTAGTATCTTTTGAGAGGGAGCAATAAGAGAGTTCACCGAGGGACCATCAAATCCAGACCAGACAAATGACAGATAATATCCCTTCATCAGAGCAACTTAAAAATTAATATGAGCCTCTGAGTGTTACCTCGCCTTTATCTGAGCAGCCTGCATGTCTGTGTTTGAGATTAAAACTCACATTTCATTTTTATATGCTGTGCTTAATCCAATAATGATTTCATGTTACAAACAGCAGTAATATCTTTCAGCATAGTTAATCAGAATAGACTTAATGCTGTCACTATTTATTAACCTTTGTTGAAAAGCAAGAAGTTTCTCTCTAATCTGTGATTGTTGGTCGTGTCAGGCTCTATCAAGTGAAAAAACAGTTTTGGCATTCATTAAAATAGTGCGAATCCTGAAATGACAATTGGAGCCGGATGGTATTTGGTGCATGAAATCTTCGCTGCGTTCACCAGGATAACTGAGAAGGCTGAAGGGGGGCGGCGAAGAGGGAACCCACACATTCAAAAGACTATTTCATCCCTGAGTTGCTCTTGAATAAAGAAATTGAGAGAATGGGGCAGAGAATGGGGTACAGGTGAGGGGAGGGGTCGGGCCTGTTGATGCCTCTCGCCAGAGAAACTCATTGTTGGTTCAAAGCAGTGGCTTTGAACTTGGATCCCAGATGCCTCATCACTTTCCCAACCCTGTAACAGGTTAATGACCCACTGGGAACCATTTATTCACTTTTATTTTTTTCCCCCAACTACTTCTTCATTTAGAAAACAATGGTGGATCTCCCCGCCATCTCCAAGGCCCAAGTTGAGTTGGAGTCCAACTGAAGGAGTCCCTCAAAACAGGCTGGTGGCTGCCAGATATCAGCATGAGGTTCAGAGATCTCAGTCGGTAGTCCTCAAACTTTAGAGTGCATAGGACTCTCCTGGAGAGCTTCTGTGATGCCTGGGGAATCAGTAGGCCTTGAGTGTCCTGAGATTCTGCATGTCTAACAAGTGCCCAGGTGACATTGATGCTATTGGTCCAGGGGCCACCCTTTGGACAGTACTGAGAGCTTTGTGGTTTGGGGTTTTCTGAACCATGCCAGGGTGTCATGATTGGGTCAGTGGCCCGATGACCTGGGCTGGCAGCCTTGTTGGAAGGTTTTATCTGAGGGCTATAATGGTTCTTGGAGTAGCAGGGCTGGGCATCTTAGCTTGGGGCAGGCCAAGCAGAAAGTATTCTTCCTACTTTCACCTTGCAGATATGGCAATGGTTCTTCCTCATTATCACTTCTCTGAAACAGACCACCTGATCCAGTGCTTCTGAAACTTTCACATGAACATGAGTCACCTTGGATTCTTGTTTAAATGCAAGTTCTGATTCACTAGGACTTGGATGGGACCCAAGAGTCCACATTTCTAACAGACTCCCGGGGATGATGAGCCACCTTAGTGGACCACACTAAGCAGCAAGGCTCTGTTGATTGACAAGAAAACCCAACAGTTGGTTGGTCAATTCCTGCACCTTCCTGGGCCTGAATTATAGAGTTTGAGTCTTGCTAAATCCACCAACTCCCCTGAAGGGAAATTTACCTTACAAAAAAAAAAAAAAGGAAAGGAAGGAGAAGGAAGGTTTCAACTTGCAGAAGCCTCCTCCAAAGGAAAGTGGCTCTCCCAAGGGACATCTTTTTCTCTTTTTCACCTCAAAGAGCCCCCAGATATCTTTATCAGGAAGTCCCCATTGGGTCTTTACCTTTCAAAGGTGATTTAGAGAAAAATCTAATCCAGTCAAGAGATCTGGTATTGGGAGGCATAGAAGAATATTCCGCTAAGCAAATACACTGGTTGTTCAGGGTTGGGTGGGGGAGGCCGAGGTTGAAGGCTAACTGGTCTCTCCTGTCATAAGAAGGAGAGACCACTTGGGTGCTGAGCAGCGTTGTGAGTTTTGCCCGCATAAACAGGGAGGTGAGCAGGTGTTGTTAATTATTTAGGAAGAATTAAGCAGTCTGGGTGGGTGGGTTTTATGCTCTGTTTGGTAATAAAGGTTGCTGCAGAAAGGAATTTTAAAATTCAGTATCCTCACTTGCCTCATCTTGCAAAGAAGCCGAGCCTTGGTTTGACTGGTGGGAGCATCTGGAATTAATGAACCGGCCTCTTATGGTGCAGAAATCAATGTTTGCTGCATTAATTGCATGATGCTGAAACCCCGCTTTTTAAATTTCGGACTCGCAGAGCCGCAGCCTAAGAAATCTTTCTTAAGTGGCGTTCTGGGGCTTCGCTATTGCCTTCATCTGTCTGGGCGTGGGGAAGGAACTGCTTCTTCACTGTGGACTTGTGACACAGGGACATGGAGGCATGGGAGAAACTTAGGATGAGTTGTGTGCTTTGGAGGCCCCAAAGGGGCAGAACTTGAGGATTGGTTCCCTCTTGAGTAGCTGGACCCTGTCTGGACTTCCATCTCCTGAGAGTTTCCAGTTCGTCATTTTCTTTAGGTTAAAATAAGCCATATTAAGAAAAGCTGGACAGATGTTCCTTGCCTCTCTTGCTTTTCCCACATGATAACCCTTTTGGAATATAGACACTTTGATCTAAAATGTAATTTGGCCACCATCTCGTTAAGTACTGGACATTGAACCACATCAATCTGCCCGCCCTGGCTGCACTTTGCATTTCTGTGGACCCAACCTCAGTGCTAGACACTTTGGGTGGACTATCCAAGGAGGTGACGTTTGAGCCACATTTGGGGAAACGAATAGGAGTTTGCCAGGGAAGGAGGATCCCAGGCAGAGGGAACAGCATGAACAAAGGCCCTGAGGCCTGGAGCCCTGAAGTTTCTGCCAGCTGGAGTTGCAGAGGGAGCACGGATGGGTATAGAGTACTCTCTGAGAGAAGCCTGGCCTTGGACATCTGGCTAAGAACTTTTGATTCTCTCCAGTAGGTGGTGGGGAACCTGGCAAAATGCTTAAGCAGGAGATGAGATGACTGGTGAAGTTTTATTTTTAACGTACATAGGGTAATTTTGTTTTGTTTTGTTTGTACAGTTCTGTGAGCTTTGACCACAATCGGAATATGGAACAGTTAACTCACCCTCTAAAATTCTTTCCTAGTGCTCCCTTATATTCAGACCCTTTCCCCATCCCCTTTACCTGAAAACCACTGCTCTGCTCTGTATCCCTGAAGTTTTGCCTTTTTCAGAATGCCATATAAATGGAATGATGCAATACATACATACAGATAATGTGTGTTTGTGTGTGTGTGTGTGTGTATGTTTTTAAATCTAGCTTCTTTCATTTAGCATAATGCATTTGAAATTTCTCCATGTTGCTGCATGTATTAGTACTTTGCTCCTTTTCATTGCTGGGTAATATTCCACTGTGTGGTTATATCATTGTTTGTTTATTCATTCACCTGTTGAGAGATGTTTGAGTTGTTTGCAGTTTCTGGCAGCCATGAAAAAAACTGCTATAAACATTTTGTGCAGTTTTTGTATGACCATAGTTTTTAATCTCTCTAGAGTAAATACCTAGGGGTGGGATTGCTGGGGCATTTGATAAGCGTATGTTTAACTTTTTAAGAAACACCAGTCTTTAAAGTGGCTGTGCCATTCCACTTTTCTCCCAGCAGTGTAGAAGAGTTCCAGCTGTTCTCTGTGTTCCCTAACACTTGGTATTATCAGGTTGTTTGTTTGTTTATTTGTTTGTTTTTCAATTCTGGCCATTCTAATTGGAGTGCAGTGGTATCTCATTGTGCTTTTAATTTGCATTTCCCTAATAACTAATGATGTTGAGCATCTTTTCATGTGCTTACTTGCTAACTGTATATCTGGTTTGGTCATGTGCCTATTAAAATATCTTGCCTGTTTTTTTAATTGGGTTGTTTGTTTGTCTCATTGTTGAGTTTTGAGAGTTCTCTATATTTTCTAGAGTTAAATCCTTTGTCAGATATGTGATGTGCAAATATTTTCTCCCAGTCTGCGGCTTGTCTTTTCATCTCTTAAAAGTGCAGGGTTTTTATAAAGATCATTGTAGCAGTTGGCGTTTTAAACTCTACCACTCTCTTCCTCACGCAGCACACTGCAGCCATGCTGGCCTTGTTTCAGTTTTTAAAAAAATCAAACTCTTTCTTTCTCCAGGGCCTTTGCTCATGCTGTCTTCTCTGTCTGGAATACTCTTTCTTACTGTGTCCTATCTAATAAATCTTTGCCTACCCCCAAATCATAAATCTATTCTCATGTTTTCTTTTAGATGCCTTGTTATTTTAGCATTTATGTTTAGCTCTCTGATCCACCTCAAATTAATTTTTTTGTATGGTATGAGGTAAGGATTTGAGGGTCACTTTTTTTTTTCTATACGGATATCCAGTTGTTCCAGCATCATTTGTTAAAAAATTTCCCTTTTCCCTTTAGATTGCTTTGGTGCCCTTTTTCAAAAATCAGATGAGCATCTGTGTGGGTCTGTTTAGTTTGTTTCATTGATCAATATGTCTATCCTTACAACAGTGCCACACTTTATTAATCTTCACAATAAGCTTTGAAATTGGATAGATTGCCCTCTAACCTTGTTTATCTGTTTTAAAATTTCTTTGGACATTATATGTCCTTTGAATTTCTATATAAATTTTAGAATTGGCTTATAAATTTCTACAAAAACAAAAATTCCTGGGATTTTGACTGGGCCTGCATTGGATCCATAGATCAATTTGGAGAGAATGAAATTTCTTAACAATATTGAGTCTTCCAATCCATGAACATAGCATATCTGCTCTTTGTCTGGCTTACTCTCATTCCTCTTTCAGGTGTCAGCTTAAGTGCCATCTCCTCAAGGAGGTCTTCGTTGCCTCTTGACTAGATGATATAGCTCCTGTTATACCCTCTGGTGCCCTTGCTCTCTTCCTTCTTGGTACTTATCACAATGGTAATAATTACTTGTATGATTATCTGTTTTGTGTCATAAGTTCCATAAGGACAGGGATCAGGTCTGCCTGTTCACAGACTGACACACAGTAAGTTTTCAATAAAGATTTATAAAGGAATGAATGAACGAATGTCCTCCTGTTCTTTTGGCAGAGATCTGCAGGTCACTGGCTGTTGTCAGTCACAGTTCGATGCACACCGTGGTGTCTGCTTGCTAATGGAGAAACCAAGGCCGAATCCTCCCACCCCTTTCTTGGCCTTCTGCCTAACTCTTAGTTCCTGCTGACGTGCAGTATATGACTCCTATTCGTTTGACAGGTAGATGTGTGTAATTATGATTTTTTAAAATAAAATAATTCATCTACAGAGAATTTTAAGTAATGAGTATAATACAGAGGTTTAATTTATTTGGGGAGAGGGGGGAAAGGTGTTGCTTTCACAGCATCAGTTGGAACATTTGAAAAAGCAGTGGCAGAATCTTGATTGAATTAGGCTGTGCTCATAATTAGGAAATGCCAAAGCCTGCACAACGTTGAAAAGTGGTGAGGACAAAGTGATGAAATTAAGAGTCTTTTTTTTTTCCCCTTAAGGTTTAAGAAGTCGGCAGTTGAGGGGCATTCTGTTGTTAACTAAATGGTTTGTGGACATTACTTGGGTATATAGATTTCATTCTGCATTTTGATCATAAGTCAATATGTAGGTACCAGTGTTAATTAAATCCCCAGAGTAAGCATTGCTAAGGAAGACTTTATGAGGAACTTTCTGAGAAGGAGTGAGATTGTTGGGACAGGTTGCCAAGGCATGTTGCAGAATGTTGGTGATTCGGGGCAAGATGAGAGAGAGAAAGAAGTTGCTCAAGGATGTAGAGTCCTGGGCAGGAGCCCTGAAGGAGGAGACCAGACATATTGTTCACTTTGAATTAGATCCAGAGGTGGTTAATACAAGCAAAACAAAAACTTGACTGGAATTCTTGGGAGCTTAAAGAAGAGCAATGGAAATAACCTGACTTTATCACAGTCAGAGATTGTAATTTCTTCCAGTGAGGATAGCTTTTGTTGTTATGCAACGCACACTGTCATTATAGCTGCACAACTGCCTGGTCATGCAAAAGCAAATGCGATCCTCGTTATTATTTCCGTATCACAGATCAGCAAACTGAGGCTCAGAGAACTGATGTGATTGGCCTGCGATTGCAGAGTTAGCAGTCTAGTTAAAGTTAAAGAACTAGTTAATGTTTTCCTGTTAGAGGCATATGATCTAGATTGAGAGTTTTGGGGTGATATTTATAGTTTTGGAGACAATGGAGGTATTCTTAAGAGTAGTAATAAACACCATTTATTTAGCAATGTATCAGTCAGTATAGGCTATATTATACTGTAGTAACAAAAGATCTCCCAAATTTCAATGGCTTAACACAACAAAGGCATATTTCTTGCTCACATGACAAGTCCCGTTGGCTTACGTGTCCATTGCAGGTAGGCAAGGGGCTCTGCTCACCACAGTTATTCAGGCACCCAGGCTAATGGAGCAGCTGTCAGCTCTAATGTCTATTCACTGTGTTGAAAGGATGAACTTCTCAGAGGGTCTTGTGGCAACAGTAAAACACTCCGTCCTGGAAAGTGACACATCACTTCTGCTTTCAGCTCATTGGCCCAAACTAGTCATATGATCTCACTCAACCACAAGTAGCCAAGACAGAAGGGAGGAAGCCAGAAATATTTGGCAAACAGCATGAATGATTGCCACTAGCACCCAATAAAGAAGTAATTCATGTGATTCTACACAAACCTGTACAATAATAATGAGAACTAACATTTATTGATTATTGGCCACATGCCATATACTGTTTACCCAGAAGAGCATTTTCAACCCTTCAACCCCCATCAGGTGATACAATAATTATCTGCGTTTTACAGATAGGGGATCTGAAGTTACTTGCTTAAAGCTACACAGCTAGGAAGTCATAGAGCAGTATTTTAGTCCAAGCCATCTTGGCTATAGAGCCCATATTATAATAACCCCATTTAATAGAATGAGAAATCTGAGGCTCAGGGAAGCAACCTTCCCAAGGTCTTCCTGCCAGGAAGCAGCAAGCTTCAGTCCTTTACCTTATTATACTTCCCATGTAAATTCTGTTAGTAACTACCAGCCAACTCTTGACCTTCTGAGTCTTGAAGTGACTACGGGCATACCTCGTATATTGTTGTACTTCGCTTTATTGCACTTCACAGATACTGCATTTTTTACATATTGAAGGTTTGCGGCAACTCTGCGTTGAGCATGGCTATCAGTGCCATTTTTCCAATAGTGTTATTTTTAAATTAAGGTATGTACATTTTTTTAGACATAATGCTATTGTACATTCAGTAGACTACAGTATAGTATAAACGTAACTTGTACTGGGAAAGCAAAAAATTCGTGTGACTTGCTTTATTGTGATATTTGCTTTATTGTGGTCTGGAACCAAACACTTAATATCTCCAAGGTCTGCCTCCACTGTGGTAGAACCACCTTGTACCAGCTCAGGAGAACCAAATATTAAATTTCCAGGACTTTTGCAAGACATTATTAAGAATTCAACTACGTAACCTAACTACAGTTAAATAAATTATATTTATTTCAAACCACGGTAATAAATACTCAAAACTTGTCACTTCCAAATCATTTTACATATTTTACTGTTATATACTCTTGAGGTTATTTACATCTATCGTATCTGTATGCTGGAAATACTATATAATGTATTACTACCGTACATATATATCTTCCTAGCCCCGCTTTTAGTGATGTCTAGTTGGTAGATTGAAATTGGCCGTAGTGGGAGTATTTATACCATAGAAACTGGCAAGCACCACCTTTCAGAGCTTTTTTCCCTGGAGAGCCAGTTGTTAAATATTTACCAGCACACCACTTCCTGTAGCCCACCTGCTTTCCCAACTGGGTGTTACCATCAGAGTCAATCCAGGACCAACTGGCCCTCCCCATGGATCCAGCTGGTTTTAGAGGTGGGCCAACTTCTATGGGGCTAATGCATTGGATCAACAGTCTGCATTCATCCTTGAAAACTTAACGCCAAGCTGATGTCTCTCCTTTTAAGCCGTGGGTCCTCAACCATGGCTGCCCATTGGAATCACCTAAGAGAGCTTTAAAAAAATCCAGATTTCTTTTTTTTCCAGGACCCACCATCAGAGGGTCTGATTTCATTGGTCTGGTGTAGGGCCTGGCCATGAGGGATTTTAAAAGCTTTCCAGTGATAGCCAAGGTAGAGAACTACAGCTCTAAGCAAACTCAGTGTGTGAAAAACTTGGGCCACCAAAGAAGGCAGATTGGGGATTTAATTCACAGAAACTTTCTCAGTTTTATCAACAATATTCTGTGAAGAACACTTTAGGGCAGAGTATGGCAAACTTCTTTGTTAGAGGGCCAGATAGTAAATATTTTTTACTTTGTGGGTATACAGTCTGTGTTGCAGTACTCAACTGTGCCATGGTAGTGTGAAAGCAGCCGTAGACAAGACTTTAAAGAATGATCATGCCTGTGTTCCAGTAAAATTTATTTGCAAAATGAGGTGAGCCAGATTTGGCCCATGGACCACAGCTTGCCAATCCCCATCTACAGTGTTCCTTTAATCCAGAAAGTGGTGTTCTTAGAATCTCTGCACACAGTCACCTTGAATGTTCCCACTGAGCTGGCAGGTTGTGTTGGTCTTTTGAGTGCCCCTCCAATCCCCCCAAGTTCTTCACACAGGTTTAACTGTCCTCACTCATCTAATAGGGAAAATCCACCATTGCTAGACTGAGTTCCTTGAAGGTGAGGAGCCCCTTGGTCTTGTTCTCCTGCCTTGGTGCCTGACCCTTGGGTCTCATTTAACAAATATTTGTCTGGGGAACAAATTGATCAAATAAATAGCATTTACTATTTTTTTTAAAGCTGTTTTATGGAGCATTTCAAATGTCCACAAAAAGAGAATAGTGTGGAGAATCTCCACATACCCATCACCCAGCTCCAACACTGAATTGAAGTTGCTTGCTTGCTTGTGCTTCTCTAAATTCCATAAAGACAAGGGACCATTCCCCTTCTCCTATATATTGCCATATGCCCTGGTGCCATGAACAGGGTCAGGTACATAGTAGGTGCTCAGTAAACATGTGTTGGATAAACAAAAGAATAAATGAATGACAAGCTGGTGCATTTAGATGTGCTTTATAAGACTTCTAGCGGGTTCACTAGCTATTGCATAGACTTGGAAATATTGTGGGTTAGATCGTGACTCCTTACACTTAAAACCACAAATAGCTATGGTTCAGCATCTGCAGGGGACATCAAAAAGTCCCTGCAAATCTTAACCCTGTTGGTTCCCAGGCCCCCTGCTAGGTGTTGGGCTGTTGAGAAGACAGGGGAATGGGGAAGCCTGGTAGAATCTTGTAGGTGAAGGAAAATCTAGCTCCCACCCACCCCAGCCCTGCCCAGCACCCTTTAGACACCTTCTCTCCAGCATCCTATAAGGAAGGGAGTGACCACCAAAAAAACCCCAAAACTTGGTCTAATTTAAACCCCTTTAAAGTTACCAGGCTGCTGGAGATTAGCTTAAAGAAGATATGTCGGGGTCTGCTTTGATTTGCAATTTGAGGGAAATGTGGGAAACGTGTTTTTGCTTCTTAGGAGAGGATTATGTTGCTTTGCAGGTTGGGTCTTTGTCACTTTTGATTTTTGAACACTTACTTATGCTTCCAATAATGAACAAAAACCAAACCACACTGAAGTCAGCCCAGGAGGTCCCGCTGTCTCAGAAGCCCAAAGGTTTCTTGTTCTACTGAATTCTTCTCTCTGGATTTCCGCCTGTTGCCCACCAGACTTTTAAGGATTCTGCTCTTGTGCTGTATCAACACTGGTGTTTCATTTCAGACATTAAAAAATCTTGTTAAATTGTTTAAAAAAAACTAACTTGGTATCTTATATTTTGAGGTGAATCGTTCATTACCATATTGATTAAACATGTAATATACCCTGATAAATAACCTTTATAAAGGTGAACTCAGTCAAATTAGATTCAGTAAACATGATCATGGAGCTTAAACTGGGAGGCAGAGAAGGAGATAAATGTGTTTCCTTTGAACAATTCCTTTTTGCTTTACTTTATCCACGGATTGATCTGTTACGAGAGGCAGGGTTTTAAGATAATTTCTCACATCGAGAAACCTCTGTATAAGTTACAACCCACAGATGCTTTCATCAGAGGTGTCATACAGCTGTGAATCAGACACCACTTGAATGGAGGGGCATTTGAGGTGAGGCCTGGCCTTCCCAAAATTCTTAGGTTTATTCTAGGCACAACTCTTGCTATGAACCCTGTCCACTGATAACTTAAATTATACGTGCTATTTCCAAGTGCTACGTGTTCCTCAAAACCAAATCACTCCTAGGTGGTTAAATCTCGTTTCCACAGCTGATATTAAAACACCATCCTCCATCCTGCATGCAGTCCCCTGCTGGAAGTTTCTGGTTCCACTGCCTGAGTGTGGTCTAAATATAGCCATTTAAAAAGAAGATTACGGCCCATCCACTTGGGACTGCTAAAAAGCCTTTGACGATAACTCTTGAAAGCCTGATGCCTTTAATCCTTAACTTTAATTTAAAATAAAGAAATCTTCTCAACTCATATTCCATTTTCCACATTCTCTCCCACCACCCTTGTCCTCCCCTACAGATCTTTTAATTGCCCCCCGCCCCCTTCCATTAGTGAGGAGTAAGACTCTTTACAAGCAGCTTCTGGTGCAAGAATGGGGTAGACGCTGTTTTAATTTCTTGCAGGGATGTTTCTATAGAAGAAAATCAAGTCAACACTCAGGAGTATACACAGCCCTTTACCGAGGTGGGGAGAATTAATCAGGCCAGAAAGTTCGGAATATAAAAAGGGAGGGGGGGAATGGGAAGGATGTTTTATCAAACCAGACTGCTCTGGGAGATGCAAAGATAAAAGGATTTCCCTCTCCTAGTGCCTTAAATATTGGCAGGCAGTGGGGTCAAGATTTTTTCTTTTGTTGTTATAGAAAGCCATACAGATAATTAATGCTGTTGAAAGAAGATTGTTCTGCTGGCGTCTGTGAGGCTGGCCCCCTAGTCTGGGATCTTCTGGAAAGAAGCAAGTCAGGGAAAAAGTTATGCACCGGGGGAGATCCTGCCAATTTACAGCAGCAATAAATAACGTCCGGAGAGCAAACAGCCACTGGCTAGTTCCTTGTGGCTGCAGATATTTGATATGGGGACACAAGTCGGTGCGTGCAGTGAACTTTAAATGGAGTGGAAGACCCGTCAACCCATCCCCACCCCACCCGACCATCCCAGACTACTTCTTTTAAACAATGATTATTAAAGAAAGGAAGTTGCAACAGAAGCCCAGGAAGGTTATGCATTGGCTTTGATATTTACAGTTTTATTTCTTCC
Source organism: Delphinus delphis (assembly GCF_949987515.2). NCBI lineage: Eukaryota > Metazoa > Chordata > Mammalia > Artiodactyla > Delphinidae > Delphinus > Delphinus delphis. Next base: position 9,093,529 of record NC_082695.1, read on the forward strand.
TAGATAGATAGCCTCTGCTTTAATTTAATGGGCAGGAAATGTTTGATCCCTTCCTTGGATGTCAGATGTAGCCATGGGGTCTGGGAGTCCTGGCCAGCCCTGCTGGGCCCCCAGGAGTCTTCTATGCCTCTGGCTGACCCAATCCTGAAGGACCTGAGGAAACTCAGGAACCCCAGAGTGATAACAGGAATAGTTAACATTTACCACTTAGGATATGCCAGATCTTATGTATTTTCTATGCATTAGCTCATTTAATCCTCATAAAACCCATGGAGGGTGGTGCGATTTTTGTTCCCATTTTATAGACAAGGGAACTGAGGCTCAGGGGGTGGAGCTTGTACAACTAGCAAATGTCAGACTGGGATTTGAACCTGGACAGTTCGGCTCCAGTCAACACTTTTTTTAAAAATCAAGGTGAAATTCACACAGCATAAAATTAACCATTTTAAAATGAACAGTTCAGTGGCATTTAATATATTCACAATGTTGTACAACCACCATCTCTGTCGGGCTCCAAAACATTTTTTTTGTCACCCCAAAAAGAAACCCATACCCACTGGTAATCACTCCCCAGTCCCCCACCCCTCAACCCCTGGCAACCACAAATCTACTTTCTGTCTCTATGGATTTACTGATTCTGGACATTTCCTGTACATGGAGTCGTACAATGTGTGATCTTTTGTGTCTGGCTTCTTTCATTTGGCATCATGTTTTCAAGGTTCATCTGTGTTGTAGCCTGTGTCAGTGCTTCATTCCTTTTTATGGCTGAATCATGTTCCATTGTATGGATATACTGCATTTTATTTATCCATTCATCTGCTGATGGACACAAGTTGTTTCTTCCCTTTGGCTATTGTGAATAGTGCTGCTGTGCACATTCGTGTGCCTGTATTTATTTGAACACCTGTTTTCAATTCTTTGAGGTCTGTACCTAGGAGTGGAATTGCTGGGTCATATGGGAATTCCGTGTTTAACTTTTTGAGGAACTGCCAGCCTGTTCAGAGTTGACACTTAATCCCACACTCTACCGTAACTGGATCCCCCAATACCTCTCAAGTTGTACTGGGTGTTTGGAAAGGAGCTATTGTTGCCATGCCTTGGGGCACTTCTAGCTTTTAGTCCTGGATGCAAGGAACATTCATTCATTCAGCAAATGTATTTTGTGTACTAGATTTGTAGCAGACACTGTGCCAGATGCTGAGGGTGCATTGGTGAACACACTCATGGTCCCTGCATTTAGGCCTCATAGTCTAGAGGGGAGGGAACACGTGAAGCAGGAACTGGAAACTCAGATTTCTGTAGGTGCCTAGTGGGTAAGATAATTGAGGGAGGCAGAAAGAAGATGTGAGGCTATAGGGAGTGGTAAAAACTGTGGCTAACTAGAGAGTAGATGCCCAGTCTAACAGTTCTAAATGATGATGATTGCCAGGCAGGAATGCAGGCACAGTGTGGTCAGAACTTCCTGTTTTTAAAAAGACTCTGGAATTTTGAATGTTTTTATAAAATCCCTGATATTTAAGATGCAGAAACTAAACAAAACACATCTATAGAGGGCACATGAGCCACCAGGGTATGAAATGTATTAGTCACAGTTCTGCAGAGAAACAGAATCAACAGGATTGTGTGTGTGTGTGTGTAAGAGATTTATTAAAAGAAATTGGCTCATGTGATTATGGAGGCTAAGTCCCAAGATCTGCAGTTGGGAAGCAGAGTAGCCGACGGTTTAAGTTCCAGTCTGAAAGCTGGCAGGCTCATAGACCCAAGAAGAACCAATGTTTCAGTTTGACTCCAAAAGCAGAAAAAAAGCAGTAACCCAGCTCAATAGTCAGGCAGGAGGCGTTTCCCTTTACTAGCAGGAGGCTCAGCTTTTTGTTCTGTATTGACCTTCATCTAATTGGATGAAACCCACCCACATTGGGAAGGACAATCTGCTTTACTCAGTTTACCAATTCAAATGTTAATCTCATCCCCAAACACCCTCACAGCCACACCAGAACAATGTCTGACCAAATATCTGGGCACCCTGTAGCCCAGTCAAGTTGACATATAAAATTAACCATCACCTGTCCACCCCTTGTCAGCTTGGCTCCATATGCATCTCCTTCAACCATACTTAATCTCTAAATAAAGAAGATAACAAGGTCACGATTCCATCTAACACAATACAGCTGTCCTGTGAACAACCAAAAATGCACTAACCCCTTCCCCAGAAGAGGAGGTAAAGTCCTTGACTGATGTTTACTCTTCTCTTGTTCTGAGTCCCACTCAAAACCAGAAGCTTTTCAGGTCACTTGGAAAGTGGGCTGAGTAACATGCCCAAATGAGAACTATGTGCCACCAGAATCTAAAGAGATCCACTAGGCATTTCTGTTGGTTATAGGAGAGACCAAATCCAACAACTTATCCTTCACCTTAGAAGGGGTATCTTAACATCCTCTATGACACTGGACCCCAGGAAGTTTCACTGAGGTGGAAGTCCCCTGAGTTTTTGTCAGATTTACCTCCCACTTTCTGACACACAAGTCTTCCCAAAAGGTCTAGCGTAGTTGCTACTTCTTGCTCACTACGTCCAGTCAGCATAATGTCATTGCCGTCATGGACCCGTGTGATATCTTGTGGAAGGGAAAAACAATCAAGATCCCTGCAAACTCAATTATGATGTAGGGCTGGAGAGTTGATTTACCCCTGAGGTAGAACAGTGAAGGTGTATTGCTGGCCGCTGAAAGCAAACTGCTTCTAGTGGACCTTACTGATAGCTATGGAGAAAAAAATAATTTGCCATGGGCTTCCCTGGTGGCGCAGTGGTTGAGAGTCCGCCTGCCGATACTGGGGACACGGGTTCATGCCCCGGTCCGGGAAGATCCCACATGCTGCGGAGCGGCTGGGCCCATGAGCCATGGCCGCTGAGCCTGCGCGTCCGGAGCCTGTGCTCCGCAACGGGAGAGGCCACAACAGTGAGAGGCCCGCGTAGCGCAAAAAAAAAAATAATAATAATTATTTGCCAGATCAATAGCTGCATTCCAGGGACCAGGGGATGTGTTGATTTGCTCAGACAATGAAACCACATCTGGTACAGCAGCTGCAGTTGGAGTCACCGCCTGGTTAAGCTTACAGTAATCCACTATCATTCTCCAAGATCCGTCTGCCTTCTGCACGGGCCAGATAGGCGAATTGAATGGGGATGTGGTGGGAATCACCACCCCAGCGTCTTTCAGGTCCTTGATGATGGCACTAATCTGTGCAGTCCCTCCAGAAAAGCAGTATTGCTTTCGGTTTACTGTTTTCCTAGGTAGAGGCAGTTCTAGTGGCTTCCACTTGGCCTTTCCAACCATAATTGCCCCCACTTCACAGGTTAGGGAGCCAATGTGGAAATTCAGCTGCTGGGTATATCTTTTCTAATTATATGTTTCAGAACAGGGGAAATAACCACAAGATGGGGTGGGGACCCACTGGACCCACTGTGAGACAGACCTGAGCTACAACTCCATCGATCACCTGACCTCCATAAGCTGTCCCCAAAAGGTTTGATTATTTCCTTTAACCTAGTGCAAAGTCATCTTGGTAAAAGGCCATCAGTCCCTTTGGGGAAGGCTTGAAGAAAGATTTCACGTTATAAATTTTCAGTAGTGTACCAGAGTCCTTCCTCAAGGGAACCTGGCTTCCCGTGCATTCAGGGGGCTCTGTGTGTGGGAATTGATTGAGGGGCCATGACTATTTTTATGGTTCAGGTTAGATTTTTATTCATGAGACCTAGAACTTTCTGCTTATCCAGATTAAGGAAGAATTTGGTACATTTCCTGTCACTTATAGGAACACTGTGATCACCTAGGCAATGCCATAGGTCTGGGTGAGTCAGACTATTCTGATTGTAGCTCTAACTCTGCTGCCCATTATGATGACCGTGCCCACCTTGCCTTTGGCAGTTGAGTGCCACCACTTAGCCCTGCCACCCTGAGATCCAGTTACTCCCATTGTATTTAGGTTTCCCAATTCCGTGCCTGCAGTGCCCACCATAAGGTCTGGCCTACAGAGAACAGCAATCACAGAGCTCTTCAAGACTGCCAGGGCTCCCCTTGCAAATTTGTTTCTCACAGTTGTGATGAAAGGTATGTCTTCTGGACACATACGTCCCCCCCAATCAGTGTGGGTAAGTAGATCTTAAATGACAAATCCATTCTAACATTCCAGTCTCCCCAAGCCTTGGATTCCCTTTCTCTCCAGTAAAACAAGGCAGGTCTAGTACTTCCAGCTCACTCACTGTGGGCCACTTTTTCGTCCATATTTCAGCCAACCAACCAACCAAACTGGAGACCTACCCAACTCCCTGAGCTGCAACATTAAACGCAGACTATCTGCTTAGTGAGCCCATATCAATAAATTCTGCGTGATCCAACTTTATGTTCCTTCCACCATTATCCCACATTCTTTTTTTTTTTTGACTGTGTCAGGTCTTAGTTGTGGCACGTGGGATCTTCCGTTGTGGCGTGCGGGCTCTAGCTGAGGCGCGCGGGCTTAGTTGCTCCGCGGCATGTGGGATCTTAGTTCTCTGACCAGGGATTGAACCCACGTCCCCTGCACTGTAAGGCGGATTCTTTAGCACTGGACCACCAGGGGAGTCCCCTCCCACATTCTTAATATTCATTCCCACGTATATTCCCAAGATTTGTGTCTGTATAAATTAGAGAACTCAAGTAGTTCTTTTGGAGTGTAGCTCACGTCCACCTGGGTCACATTTTGTACTTCACCTTTAGGGGCCTGCTGGGACTTGAGTCTAGTTACAGATCTAGAAGCAAAGAAGCAAAGAGGCAGGGATGGATCCTGAGGAGAATCAGCTTTGCCTTGAATGGCAGCTGCCTCAGGGAAGGCCATTACAGTTTCTTCAGGCAATGCAGGGTTGATCCCCTCAGCCAGGGGATGGAGAAGATACTCCCACTGTGGGTGAGGAGTACTCTTTCACTAGCAAAGAATTTAGGGGTTCAGAGTCCGAAAATTCATCAGGATCTTCCTATACATCCCCATTCTCACTTGCATGATCTCATTCTTTCCCAGTCAGTGCTCTCACTTTAACAGTAGACACTCTACAGGCTGGCAGTTCAACTTGAATTGTTATTCAGTGAGTTGCGAGGTGAGATTCCGGGTTTGATTTTTAGCAATATCAGCCCTGCCGCTACAGGTAATAAGGGTCTCCTTCAGGGCACACATAAAAGCTTTCAGATCATTTATGTGGCACTTGAGCTGGGAATTCAAATCCCCGAACTCATCCTTTTCTTTCCCCACTTTGTCAAGTGACATTAGGAGTAACCAGCAGACCTCATTATATTAGCCAAAAATATTTGCCAAAAATATTTGAAAGCATCATATACACAGTCACTCAGATCCTTGCTTATTATAAGTGCTTGGTTAGGAGGGACTTCCCTGGTGGAGCAGTGGTTAAGAATCCGCCTGTCAGTGCAGGGGACATGGGTTCGGGCCCTGGTCCGGGAAGATCCCACATGCCGTGGAGCAACTAAGCCCGTGCACCACAGCTACTGAGTCTGCGCTCTAGAGCCTGCGAGCCACAACTACTGAAACCCGCATGCTTAGAGCCCGTGCTCCGCAACAAGAGAAGCCACCGCAATGAGAAGCCCACGCACCACAAGCAGGAGTAGCCCCCACTCACCGCAACTAGAGAAAGCTCGTGCGCAGCAACGAAGACCCAACGCAGCCAAAAATAAATAAATAATAAATGGTTGGTTAGGAGTATCCAGTGGTGTTATTTTGCATATTTCTATAAACAGTTCACACCATGGACTGTCAGTAGTCTTTACTGGAAATAGAGTCATTAGCATCCTTAAATGTAATTGGATTAGTGACCCAATACCAGAAACCCCAGAATCAATTCAGAAAACTCATCCTTAAAATTCTTTTCCTTCAGAACCACTCTCAGTACCAAAACCTGCATTAGTCAGGGTTTTTCAAATAAATAGAACCAACAAGGGGTGTGTGTGTGTGTGTGTGTGTGTGTGTGTGTGTGCGTGCATGCACGCACATGCACAAAGAGATTTGATTATAAGGAATTGTGATTGTGCTGTGATTATGGAGACCGAGAACTCCCACAAGCTGGAGACCCAGGAGAGCTGATGGCGTAGTTGAATCAAGTATGTACTCAGAGTAATGAGGCTCTGGTATAATTGTGAGGAAGACACCCAGGGAGATCAACTGAATTCTGCCTGGAGAGGTCAGGGAAGCCTTCTTGGAGGAGGTGGCACTTGAGCTGTGTTGTGAAGGATGAAGAAGGGTTTGCCAGGAAAACTGGGTGGGAAAGGGAAACTCCTGGCAGAAGGACCATGTGTGCTTGTGTTCCTGCAGCTAGTTCAGTGTGACCTAAATACAGGGCATGTGTGGGGACATGACAGGGATACGCCTGGAGAGTAAAGTAGGGCAGGCCCCCCTGAGGGCCACAGGAGCTATCCTGGGCTTTGAGCAGAGGAGTGGCAGGGGTTAGACTGTGTACTATAAAGACTGCTGTGGGGGCTGTTTATTGAGCACCTGCTGTATGCCAGCCCTTGGTGTTTCAGTGGTGAGACAGACGAGGTTCCTGCATTCCTGGAGCTGACATTCTAGAGCGAGAGTAAGACTAAGAGAAAAGTGAAATGTGTGGTTAGTCCATTTTAATAAGTGATACAGAAAAAAAAAAAAAAACAGGGAAGGGAGATGGGGTGCTGGGGGCAGGAGGCTAGAGTGAGGGTATAGTTAATGCAGTTTTAAATAGGGGCTCACTGAGAAGATGACATTTGGGCCTGTGAAGGATTTGAATAAGGCAACGTGAGTGTCTGGAGTAAGAGCATTCCTGGCAGAGGGAACCACCAATGCAAGATATAAAGTGGTATAGCCACAGGACACAATTTGGTGGTTTCTCAATAAGTTAAACATGAACTGCCATATGACCCAGCAATTCCACTCCTGGGAATATACCCAAAAGAATTGAAACAGGTGTTCAAACAAAATGTACACACGAATGTCCATAGCAGCATTATTCACAATAACCAAAAGGTGGAAACAGCACAGTGTCCATCGACGGACGATGGTCTAAGACGTGGTCTGTCCATACTGTGGAATATGATTCAGCCATTAAAAGGAATGACACATGCTACAGCCTTGAAAACATCATGCCAAATGAGATAAGCCAGTCACAAAAGGCCACGTATCCTATGATCCCCTTTCTGTAAAATGTCCAGGATAGGCAAATCCATTAAGACAGAAAGTAGATCAGTGGTTTCCAGGGAGGGGGAAGGGGGACTGAGTGCTTACCGGGTTTTGGGGTGATGAAAATGTTTTGGAACTAGATAGAGGTGATGGTTGTATGATATTATGAATGTACTAAATGACACTGAATTAAGCACCTCAAAATGGTTAAAATGTTAAATTTTACGTTATGTGTATTTTACCACAGTTAATGCCTGTTGGTTAAAGGAAGAGCAAAGAGACTGGTAAAGACTTTGGCCTTTACTCTGATTGAGCTGGGAGCCATGGAAGGTTTGGAGCAGAGGAGGGAGGTCATCGATGTGGGTGCCTCCTCTGGCTGCCATATGGGGAATAGACTCAAGGCAGTGTGAGCTGGAGCTGGGACACCCACAGGGAGGCTATTGCAGTCATCCAAGCAAGTGGTGAGGGGGGCTGAGAAGGCCATGGAGGGGTGAGAGGGGATGTGATTCTATCTGTAGTTTAAAGGTCAAGCCAATAGGACTCACTGATAGGTTGCATGTAGGATGTAAGAGGAAGAGAGAGGCGTCCTGGATGACTCCAAGCTTTCTGGCCTGCGCTACCGGAAGGATGGAGCTGCCCTTTCCTGAGATGGGATGCCTGGGGGAGGAGTGGGTTTATGGAGGAGAGCAACAGCTCAGCTTTTGGGTCATGGGCTTATGGGCGAGCCGGGCTGCCGTGCTGACCTTGCTAAAGCTGACAGCAGGCAAGGCCTGGTGGTGAGGGGATCAGGCCTGAATTCAAGCAGCCTCAGGAAAAGCTGCACGTGCAGCAGGGCTGGGAGGATTTTGTCCAAAAATAAAATGATGGGAAAGGTTATGAAGCCCTCATCACGTGCCAAGCACTTTGCCTACGTCATCTCATTTAACTGATGTAGCAGTGCCATGAGGTTGCCACAGTTGTTAACCCATTTTAAGGTGGACATGGAAGGCTCAGAGAAGTTAAGAGATTTACCTAAGGTCACCCAGCAAGTAAGTGCCAGCCAGGATCTGACCTCTGGGAGCCTGGCTATCTGTCAGGGCACTTGTCTCCCAGGACAAGAGCCAATGCCTTTGAAGGCAGTGCAGGAATTTATAGGGTCTTACTCTAAAAATCCCAGGTGGGTGCAGTGGGGTCAAGATATGGTCCAAGAATCCCCTACTTAAAGGGCAGTGAGGGGCAGCTTAGGGCCAGAGGTGAGAGAGGATCCAAGGTGGTCCCATTGCCCTCCTCTATTCTGCTGATATTATTGTTATTATAATTATTATAAAATTGAATTAAAGTCAGTCACTTGGGGGAGGGAAAGGTCTGGAAGGGAAGATGCCAAAACATTACTAGATTGTTCCTGCGTGATGAGATTTTTAAAAATCTTTTCATTATGGAAAATTTCAAACATCATGGAAATAGAAAAATACAATGAACTCCCTTTTGCTGATCACTCAGCATCAACAATTGTCAGCATCCTGCTGTTCTGGTCTCATTTATCTAACCGTCCCCCTCCACTTTTTTTTCCTAGAATATTCTGAAGAAAACCTCGGAGAGGTTATTGTACTCGTAGATGGTGGTGGGATTTTGAGCGATCGCTATTTTTGACTCATCTGGATTTCCTAGTTTGTATACAGAGATTTGTATTTTTTGTCTGACTTTAAAAATTGCTGCAGTTTTAGGGAGCCCAGGCTTTGGGCACCTCTGTTTCCTCATCTGTAAAATGGGGCTGCTCACAGGGGTCAGTGAGCTCATCTCTGTAACATGCTGGCTGCAGGGCTGCCAGAGCATAGGTGTTGCTGTTTGTACTTTTATTTTAATGAGGTGTAATTTTTAAGGTGGAGATTCTACTTTCGGGCTCTTGCCCACAGTTTGAGCTGCTTTACTTAGACCCGTTATCCCCCTGCCCTCTAGGCCAAACCCACACTGATTGTGGCAGGTACGTACATGGGACATGGTGAGAGCCCAGGCTCAGTGCTATGGGCTGGGAGAACCCCGGGCCAGCAGCCAGTTTCTCAGTTTCCATGTCTGTACGCCAAGATTGTCAGGGTACCCACCCTATAAGAGCTGGCTGTTTTGCACAAAAGGAATGAACTAGTGTGACTTGGCATACAGTAAGTGCCCAATGATTGTTGATTGGCATCTTCTCTCCAGAATTTGCTTGGGGTTGAGCATGAGGCCGAGGAGGTGCAGGGCCACCCGTCCTCCACCCCCGATGATGGCTACTGGTCAGTAGAACAAGTTCTGGCCACAATACTGTCAGCTAACCAGGGTCCAGCCCTGCTGTGGGGCTTCATACAAGTGTCCAAAACCTCTCTGGGTGCCCTGTGAAAGGCTTATTTGTGAACTGTAGAAATCTGCAGAGGTTGGGGCTCCAGCTGTTGGGACTCCTGCGTCCCACCCCCTCCCGCCTTCTCCCTGAGAAGCAGCCATGGCCAGGCAGGTGGGGCTTGGCATGAGGACCAGCAGATGCCAGTCTCACTCTGCGCACAGACGTATCTGCCAGTTTCTGATGGGGAGAAGCGATCTGGGAGCCGCTCATTTCATTGATAATTAGATTCAAATTAAGAGAGATTTGCATTTATCAAAAGCCTGTTTGACAAGGTGTCACTGTTTCCATCCAGCACCCTGGCTCTGGGGAGCCAGCAAAGGGAGGGACAGCTATATGGGAGTGGGGAAAGGGTGTGGGTAGGGGCATGGGGAAGGGAGGGGGAAGAATAGCAGAGAGGCTGCCTGTCAGCTCTTCATTATTACAGAAGGTAATGGCTCCATGGTAAATGGGACGAAATGCTCTGTGGCCTCAGTCAGACTGCTTAACCTTTCTGAACCTCACTTTCCCCACAGCAGCCCCCAGGGTCTCCCTTCCAGGAGATGGACTGCTACCCTTTGGCTTTGGGTTAGGCAAAGAATCCTCAACTCTGCCACCCTTCTCTGCTGAAGTTTAGGAAGAAGGAGGGTCATAGATCTATGGGGGATGTCACTGGTGGCACCCCCAGATCCCTTTACCAGCCAGCACTGCCAGCTGCTGTGAGTTGGCTGATAGCAGCTCCTGGCTGCCCCCCTTTTCCAGGGAGTCTCAGCCTCTAGGAGCTGTCTGCCCATAGATGTTACATCCCACCCTACTCTGGGGGCAGCCTACAGCCTTTGACTGACTGATTCAGGGGACCAACAGCCTGGCCGCCTTCCCTCAAGACAGGACCTCCCTGTGGTACCATTCACCCACCAGAGCTCCCCCTGGGATCAGGCTGATACTGGACTCCTGCTGAGCCCACCTCTCTCCCCATCTTCTCCCCCTGCCCCTGCCTGCTTCCCTCACTCCCTCCAGCTTCCTCCTGAGCACCTTCCCTCCATGAATCTCCAGCACAAGAATCCCCATCTCAGGTTCTTCTTGTAGAGCACCTGACCCAAGACAACCCAACCTGGACTCAAGTCCCAGTTTTGATGCTGTGTGACCTCCAGCAGGTTGTCAGCCTTTCGTGAGTCACAGGATCCCCAAGGAAGGGGAGAGGGAGGACAACAGGGGGATAAAATAATGAAGATCGTGGGTATGACATTCCTTCTTGTCAGCTGGAGGCTCTCTTCAGAGACAAAAGGGATCCTGCTGGTCTGACTGGTCCCAGTGTGCTTGGTGGGAGAAGAAAGGAGAGGGTTTGGGGAGCAGAGAGAGGGGGGGTGTGTTCTGGGGACATTTTCTGCCTCCCTGGCCTGGGGTGGACTACAGAGAGTGGACATGCAGGGCCAGTGAGGGAAGAATAGCAAATGGCATTTGTGGCCAAGAGAACTGCATGGGCAGAGCGTGGGGGTGAGATACCCAGAGATGGGCTATGGGGCTGAAGCATTAAGCCAGGATAGGGCTCAGTGGGAGAGGGAGGTGGGCAGGTCCATGAGTTTATGGTGAGGGGGCCAGACTTTATCTCAAGCGTAGTAGCAGCCACAGATGGGTTTTGAGCAGGGAGTACTGTGGTTTAGATTTTAGAATGGTGTTTAGAGTTTAGGCACCTTCTGGGTACAGGTGTCTCTCCTCCCCTTCAAAGGAGATGTGGTTAAGTAAGCAGCCTCCGGATGCGGACACCTCTGCCTGCCACTTGTTTGTTTGACAACCTTGGTTAAGTATTTCCCTTCTCCAAGCCTCAGTTTCCCAATCTGTAAAATGGGCATGATGCCATCTCCTTGGCAAACAAGATGATGATACAAGTGACTAACATTTCTTGAGCTGCTGCATGGGGAAGAGTTTAGGGGAGCCCAGCATGGAGGTAGGAGCTCAAGGAAAAGCCGGGCCCATGATCCAGGCAAGAGATTGTGAAGGGCCCAGTGAGCACGCCTTGGGGGATAGTGGGGATGGAGGGGCAGGATTCAAGAGACATCTAGGAAGCAGAATGGTGGGGATTTGGTGATAGATTATATGGAGGAGAAAGGAGTGATTAAGGATGACTCCTAGAGTTGGGGGCCTAGGTGGGGGATGGAGCCCCTCCTGAGATGCAAGAATCTCCTTCTACCCCTTGGGGCCCTATGTGAAGAGTTCAGTGCTCATGCTGGGGAAAAGTGCAACCCTCACTTGCTGTGTGACTCTCGACAAGTCACTCCCCATCTCTGGTCCTTAATTTGTTCATCTAAAAAATCACAACACCCCCTCTTGTCACTAAGAGTCAAAGGGTCTGTGTGGTAGGCTAGATAAAGTAGCATTGTCATCACCACAGATATTTCTATAAGGAAGTGAGGTTGGATGCAGCAAGAAACACCAAAGTCAGACTCCAGAAGGAACAGTCTGTGTAGTGGGTCTCTGGGCAGTTGTGAAATTTTCCTCCCTGGGAGACCCAATGATCCAGGAAAGGAGCCCCGGGACAGCTGGTCCAAGAAGAGAGCCTATGTTCAGAAATACTGGCAGTTGAGGTCATAGCTACTGAAGTTGTTGTTTTTCTAGTTCTGCATTGGGGCAAAGCCTCCTGGATCCTCAGAAAGTGCTCTTCTAAGGTAGTGGGAGTTCCTGGCTTTATCTGATCTAATTCTCCACCTCTTCTCAGAGCCAGCCAATTGCTTCCCCTTCCTTGGGAGGCTTTTGTATTGTGGCAAAGAAAACCTGATGTAAGAAAATCTATTATACAAAGTGTATGAACAAAGAGATGGTTATATGCATCACACAGGCTTGTCCATTCCTTCCACAGGGCTGAGCTTCCCAAGGTCATTTCAAACAGGATAAGATTTCAGAAGAACAATTTTCCCCCAAGAAACTGCCTATTATGTCAAAAGTGTGGGCCTACCTTCAGTCTGCCAAAGGGTTCTTCATTCTTAACAAGTCCTAGATGTTAAAGTCAGACATACTTGTGTTCAGATTCCAACTCTGCCCTGAACTAACTGTGTGACCTTGGGTAAGTCACTTAACCTCTCTGAGCCCCCATTTTCTTATCTGTAAAATGAGGATATGAACGGAGTGGTTGAGAGAAGCAATGATGTGGTCATGGGGCCTGGCCCAGAGTAAATGTCAGTATTTGGCATATCCAGTAACTTCTCTGTTCTTTTTCATCCCTATTCTGCTTCAGCTTCCTATTCCTCACCTTGCTCCTTATAGAAATTTTTCCAGTGTTGCGGTGTTCTGTGTTGACTGTACTTGCAAGAGCAGCAGAGGAGTTGGGGTGAGCTGGAAATCCATTTAACAACTTTCCAAGCACCCATGTAGGGCTACACGGGGGCCCAATTTCCTGGGCAGAGGAATGAGAACAGCAGATCCAGGAGTCTCTTGATGGGGAACAGTTGATGTGGAGGCAAGTCTCACTTTTCCATCAGTACCGTAGATTGAGCTGGCAGCAAAGAGATTTTGGGGGTTTTATCCAAGTTTTCTCTCTTTTTTTTAAAAAAAAATTAATTAATTTATTTTTGGCTGTGTTGGGTCTTCGTTTCTGTGCAAGGGCTTTCTCTAGTTGCGGCAAGCGGGGGCCACTCTTCATCGCGGTGCGCAGACCTCTCACTATCGTGGCCTCTCTTGTTGCGGAGCACAGGCTCCAGACGCGCAGGCTCAGTAGTTGTGGCTCACGGGCCTAGTTGCTCTGCGGCATGTGGGATCCTCCCAGACCGGGACTCGAACCCGTGTCCCCTGCACTGGCAGGCAGATTCTCAACCACTGCGTCACCAGGGAAACCCTAAGTTTTCTCTTTTTTTAATGAGTTATAGTACCACCTGTCAAATCAAGAACTCTCTTTTGATATAGAAAAATGTGTACGGAGGGTAATTTTATTTTCCTGGTCATGGCAGACAGGTCTTCAGAAGCAGTCAGGTTCAAGCTTTGTGGCTGGTGCGTCTTCCTCTTTTATATTAATAGGTTTCATCCAGTTGATGTTCTCCATTTACACACAAAACTGGAAAAAGTGCTACAGCTAAATATAGCTCCAGCACAGGTGAACTGACCTGGTAGGGGAACAAGGAGGGCAGGATTGGTTTTTGTTTGTTTGCTTATTTGTTTGTTTGTTTGCATAATTGGAATTGGGAGGATCTGCAGTCCTTGTTACACTCCGCAGAGGCTGCAGTGCTGCAGGGGTCCCTAATGGGACCTTAAAAATGTGTGACCGCAGACGGGTTACACCACCTCTCTGAGCGTCAGTGTTCCGCTCTGTAAGGTGGCATCGTATCTCTTTATGATGTTCCAGGTTTGACTTTTCGGTGGTTCGTTTTTCCCATGTGGGGATGGTGCCTGAGAAGTGAGTGGGCTCCGGTGACACTGCAGGACTTATTTCTCTGGTTTCACGTTTTGTGTCATCTCACGGGATGAGAGGAGAGGGTACTTGAAGGGAGATCTTCTTTGTTGATCACCAAAGTCTAGATTTCTTAGACCCTGAGAATTAAGATTATAATTTAAGTCCATATCTTAGGTACAAATTAGAGGCTCATGGGCTTAGTTCAATACCCCTCCACCCCCCCACACACACACTTCTTGGTAGAAGTGTCCCTTCTTCTCCCTTCAGATGAGACAGTCTTTTGTGGTTGTTAAGTGAACAGACTCTGGACACAGATACCCACGCCTGCCACCTATTTGGTAACCTGCGTAAAGTGTTTCCCTTCTCTAAGCCTCAGTTTCCCCATCTGTAAAAGAGGCATGATGCCATCTCCATGGGCTAAACAAGATGATAATAAAGATGACATTTACTGTGCACTTAACTCTCTGTCTGGCTCCATGCTAAGCATCATCTAAGTATTTTAAGAATTGCCCTGAGAGATAGGTACCGATATTATCCCCATGTTACAGGTAGGGAAAACTGAGGCTCAGAGAGGTAAAGTGACTTCCTCCAGGTCACACATCAAGTAAGTAGGAGAGCCAGGACTTAAACCTAGCTCTGGGCAATTTCAAAGCCTGTGCTCTTTAGCCCCCAAGCTATGTGACCTCCTGATGAATGTCAAGGTCTCAGCTCCATGCCTGGTGCCTAGTAAGCACCCAGTGAACGTCAGCTGCAGTGACCATGAGAACATTGAGGATACTTGGGCAACCTTTGTTTGGGGGCAGGAATGTAGGATGGATTTGCTGGTGAGTTCTAGCATGGATTCATACATTTCCATCAGATTTCCATGGGAAGGCTCATGCTGAGATTAGCCACATGCAAAGTACAGCTTTCTCATCCAAAATAAAAGGGATATATTTACACACACACACACACACACACATACACATGCTGACACTTTGGTGTCTCAGAAACCAGGCAGAATATTGTAAAGCAATGTACAATAGCATAAAATATCGTCCCAATTTAATCCATCTATCTAGTGTTCCATCTAATTACTATATTAGAAAAGTCTTCAGACCATGTATTGAACATTATAAATGGGAATAAAATGATTCTGGTAATGGCTTAATAAAACAGGTGAGGTAGCTCCGTCTGTCTGCCTGTATCCTTGGACCATGGCCAGATTGATTTGTCAGGGAAGGAAAAAAAAAGAAAGAAAGAAATGGGCCTGTGTTGTTGCACTTTGGAGATTGTCTCCATTAGGGGCCTTTGATTTTATTCTTGTTTTTCCTTGTGAGAAGTGGTTATTGGTTCCTTTTGTTAACAGCAAAATATGTAGAACTGATGGAAAAACTGACAGCAGTCGTTTCATATTTTATAAAGCTGCTCCCAGCTCATAATTTGCTGGTTAGGATGAATCGAGGAACCCTGAAACTCCTGGTGAATTTGCAGCTGATGACTGCAGTCTTGTGTGTAACCATCGAGATTTAGCTGCTCTGAGAAGCTACAGCTGGGGGAGGTTGGGGGAGCCCAGGGTCAAGAAATTATATATCAATTGTTCGAGCTGGAGTAGACCAGTCAGAGGGTCAGGTGTGCACCATATCATCTTTCCTCCATGTGCCTAGGGAGGTGTTTGCTTTTTTGGAATCTCTGAGGCTTTCGGTATAGATCAAAAAACAGCTTCCCCTTCTCCCCTCTCTCCAGATGCTCAATGCCTTTGTGTCTTTGCCCCGTGTCCCCATCGGCTTTCCTAAAAGCTGCCGTTGCTACTGAGACTTGACACATCCCTGCCTGAATTTGCTCCTGGCTTTGGAGCTGATATCCAGCAACGCGCGACAGGCTGGCCACACAACCCGTAGGTGCCTATCCTTCCCCAATTCCGAGGCGCTGTGCCATGATGGAGAAAAAACACCTCTTCCCCCAAGTGCCCTGGATTTTTCCAGCCCCAAACTCTAGTTTCTTCCTCCAAGTAGACTAATATGCGGATGTCAGAGGTTAAATTCCAGCACACCAAGGAGTACCCATCCTTCACGGAGCCCGAGCATTTGCATCAGGCGTCGTCCACGTTGTCATGGTTACTCGGGCCCAGGACCCCAGAGACCAGAGCGCAGAATTAATGGCAGTCCCGAGTAAAGGATTCCTGTCTTGGCAAGGTTGATGGATTACATTGATGTACCATTTGTCATACTGTAATTGTTCTGGCAAATGTAATACCCACTAGTATAAACATTGTACTGCTTTGCTAATAAAACCCAAAATAGGAAGAGAAAGGATGATACAGTGTTACGCTCACTTAAAGAGACAATGTCTCCTTTCCAAGCTGGAGCCCAGTTCTTCCGGAGGCCTTGGTGCCTGGTGCCTTCTCCATCAATGTGCATGCGCCTGCTAAGCAGCTGTCCAGCATCTGCCTTCTGGCATGCGTGGCATGGGATGTGTGTGCAGACATATTCTTCGATGCTCTCAGGACTCAGTTTCCCTCTTCATCAGCATCTCATGTGATTCCCCTTCTCAGGCTTGGGATGACTAGTCGTTGCTCAAAACCTCTTTGCATTTCCTTGGTACCTGCTTGGTGTCCCTGACAGAGTCTGTCTGTCTGAATTGACTTGGCATTCATGGCTGTGCTGTAGCATGTGCCGTAGCATGGCCGCTGCCTCCAAAAATTCTTCTCTGACCAGCTCTGCCTTCTCTGAACTCTCACATCTCACAGTGAACCCACCACTGCCCGGTGCCCAGACTGCCTTGCGATACTTCCCTGTTAGATCATGAGGTCTTTGAAGGCCAGGACTGGGCCCTAAATGTCTCCCCACCCTCACCCCTGGTTATTGCCAAGAATGGTACTTGGGACACAGAAGGTGCTTAATAAATACTCAATGAATTACTGACTTACTGGTTCCCCACTGGGCATGAGAAGACTAACTAAGGACCCCCAGACATCTACCCTGCTTCTTCTTGAGACATCCTTGAACTTCACTCTGCAGAAGGACAGCACACATAATGGAGACTTTGTGTACCTCCCTCTCCTGCGCTTTGCTGAGAAGACCTTTAGGTCATGTCCCCACCTCATTCATCTCTGAAGTCCCACCGTCCAGCTTGAAACCCCTGAATACTTAAAAGATAATGAATGAATGAATGAATGAATGCCCCAACTTATTCTCATCCCCATGGGTGGAGCTGTGCTTGAATCCTGTTTCACAGAGTGGAGTTGTTGAAGGCAACAGGGGGCAAAATTCTTGGGCCTTTCCAAAGATCTTTATCCAACAGGCTGTGTGGGGTGGGGAGGAATGTGGGCCATGGAAGCAGCTCTTTCTCTTGTCTCTGAGTAAACTGGGTACTGGGCTCTCTGGTCACAACTTTTCCCTATGGGAAGTTTCTGTGCCCCTGAGATAAGCAGAGCAGAGTCTTCTTTTGGGATCTTGGGGACGGATGATGTTGGGAGGAAGCCCCTGGGGGCAGCTTGGCATCCATCTTTAATCCCACCTCCTGATCTTGAGTTTGAGTTCCTGCTTTCCCAAGAGATCTTCTGAGCAATAAACATTTCTCTTTTTCACCAACCCAACCACCTTCCCCCATGTTATCAGGGCATGAGGGCAGAAGGGCCCACGTAGGATCTCTGATCTCATAACATGTTTGATCAGGCTTTGCTGGCTCCAATATGGGTACCCTGTCCTCTGTCCAGAACCCCTGTACCATTGTGGGGCCCAGCCAGTGACCACAGTGCCCTCTGAGGTTCTTCTCCTTTAAGAAATGCACTGGAGGTTCTGCTCCTTTAAGAAATGCACTGGACTGCAAATAACTGGAAACTCAGCCAGTGGTTTACTAATTTATTTTTAAGTAGACTTTATTTTTAGAGCAGCTTTAGATTCAGAGCAAAACTGAACAGAAAGTACAGAGAGTTTCCATATCCCCTTTGACCCCACATATGCCCATTCCCCCACATTAGCATCTCACACCAGAGTAGTACATTTTTTACAATAGATTAACCTACATGGACACATTATCACCCAAAGTCCATTTTCCATTAGGGTTCACTCTTGGTGTTTTACTTCCTATGGGTTTGGACAAGCATATAATTATGTACATGTATCCACCAATACGGTATCATACAGAGTACTTTCACTGCCCTAAAAATATTCTGTGCTCTACCTCTTCATCCCTCCCCACCTTCCAACCCCTGGCAGCCACTGATATTTTTAGTGTCTCCAGAGTTCTGCCTTTTCCAGAATGTCATATAGTTGGAATCATAGTATGTAAACTTTTCAGATTGTCTTCTTTCACTTAGTAATATGCATTTTAATTTCCCTCATGGCTTCATAGCTCATTTTTTTTAGCACTGAATAATACTCCATTGTTTGGATGTACCAGAGTTTATCCACTCACCTACTGAAGGACATCTCCGGGTTTGTTTTTCTCACATAACAAAGTTCACAGGTAGGCGACCCTTCTGTCTTTCCATTCCACCATCTTGGCTTTCATCTTCAGTAGCTGCAAGGTGTCTCTTCGTCCTCCAGGTCTCATGTCTACAGGCCAAGAAGGAAAAAGAAGGGAAAGCCAAAGGGGCAGAGGGCAAAAGGTTTACTTCCAGTGAGGATTTTACTTTTTAATTTAGGAAGCAAAGCCCTCCAGAGGGATATCTAATCTTCGTTACATTGTCCAGAACTCTCAGTGGCCACTTGTAGCTGCAAGAGAGTCTGGGAAATAAGATGCTATAGCTTCCCAGCCTCTGGTAGAAGATGGTGTTATGAGTTGAATTATGTCCTCTCAAAATTCATATTTTGGAGTCCTAACTCCTAATGTTTCAGAATGTGGTTATATTTGGAGATAGGTAATTATTTGTGCCTTTAAAGGTAATTAAGTTAAAATAAGGTCATTGGGGTGAGCCCTAATCCAGTGTGGCTGGTGTCCTTATAAGAAGAGGAGATTAGGACACAGACATCTGTGTACAGAGGGAGGACCATATGAATACAAGGGAAAGATGACCATTTACAAGCCAAGGAGAATGGCCTCAGAAGAAACAAACTCTGCCAGCACCTCAATCTGCAACTTCCAGCCTCCAGAATTGTGAGAAAGCAATTTCTGTTCTTTAAGCTGCCCCGTCTGTGGTATTTTATTATGGCAGCCCTAGCAAACTAATGCAGATGGTGAGGCAGGTGGGAATTGGAACAGTGTGGGGTAGCTGCAAGTAGCTTCTTTCATTACCCCATGTTACAGAAGAGTCAGCGGAGTCAGAGGGGGTTAGTACCAAGTCTAGTGCTATGTGGCAGTCTAGTATGACAGTCAGAGCTTTGACTCCAGAGTCAGACCCGCAAGTACCCGTCAGTGAGTGAATGGATAAACAGAAGTGGTATATCCATACAATGGAATTTATTATTCAGCCTTCAAGAGGAAGGAAGTCCTGTCACATGCGGCAACATGGCTGAACCTTGAGGACATTATACTAAGTGAAATAAGCCAGTCACAAAGGGACAAATACTGTATGAGTCCACTGTATCCTACTATATGATTGACGCCTAGGGGAGTCACATTCATAGGGACAGAAAGTAGAATGGTGGTTGCCAGGGGTTGGGGAGTTAGTGTTTAATAGGTACTGAGTTTCAGTTTTGCAAGATGAAGAAGTGGTGGATGGTGGATGGTGGTAATGGTGCTAATGGTTGCAATAACAATGTGAATGTACTTAATGACACTGAACTGTACACTAAAACATGGTTAAAATGGTAAATTTTGTGTTATGTGTGTTTTACCACGGTAAAAAAAAAAATACCGCTTTCGTTGCTGCTGCTGCTGCTACAATTAATAATAATAATGATAATTATACTGGTAATAATAAGTGATGCTGCACTGCATACTTGACACAAATTATCTCATGTAATCCTCCCAAGAACCCTAAGTAGACACTGTTAATAAGTAGGTGAGGACACTAATAGTACTGCAGTACAGAGAAGCTAGGTCATTTTTCCAAGGTCACACAGCTTGCAAATGGCTTAACTGAACCATGAACACAGATCTGTCCAAAACCCGGTCTCTCAACCATATGACCCAGACTTTGATTAAAGCAAGGTTGAACTTGACACTGTTGACATTTTGAGCTGGATAGTTCTTTGTCGTGGTGTGGGGAGGCATCCCGTGCATTGAAGAATGTTTTACAGCCTCCCTGGTCTCCATTAAGTGCCAGGAGTACACACTCCCCCACTGAGATGACCAAAAGTGTCTCCAAACATCATCAGGTGTCCCTCTGGAGGCAAATCACCCCCAGTTAGATCCTCTGGTTTAACTGGGGGCCTCCTGGCAACGCAGAGGATATCGGGTAGTTGCTGTCAGACCCACCAAGGTGGATTCATCAGCCTGCAAATAGCAGATCTTCATTCATGCTGTTGCTGCTTGTAAGCTTGTGAGTGCTCATATCTTAAAGCCACATCAATCCATGGAAATCAGCTTGTGCACGAAAGATCGTTTGAGGGAAGTATGGGACACAAATACTTTCTTTGCCTGTTGAAAGGATTTTTCCACAGGAGTGCCGCACCCCTCACACCATCTCACCCTTAAAATGTCCGGACGGGTTGAACAGCCAGTTTGAACATCCACTTTGGCATAAGACTGGGCACACCCTTAATTGGTAGCTTGAATAATGTTCATTTATAAGATGGTTCATATTAGCAAAAAATGTCCTTGCAGGTTTAGGCAAATACATGGTCCATACACATGGTAGAATTGTACCTTTCAGTTTAAAGTGTCCAGGACACTTTGTTGGGTGAATAAAGCAAGTAGTAGAATGGGATCCCACTTTTGAGAAAAATTCTACCTATGAATGTACATGTTAGTTGACATGTAGAGAAAAACCCAGAGGAGTAGACCCCACGGTTTTCCAATGGTTTTGGTTACAGCTGTAGCACCAGTGCCCCAGCACACAGTAGGTGCTTAATTATTATTCGTTTGATAGCTGAATACAAAGTGGAAAGACAGGGCTGTCAAACGTTTTTCTTTGTATGCTTCTCTGTCATTTGAATTTCTTATGATGAGCATAAATCAACTCTGTGGTTAAAGAAAAAAAAAAACTCTTCCCTAAAGAAAAGAAATTTTAAAAAGAAGAGTCATGCCTTGAATTGCCCAGCTCTTCCTTCTGATGAGCTCAAAACCCATGTGCTCATCTTGCCAGAGCAATGCAAAGAAACAAGGCTGGTGTTTTATGGTCCTTGTTCAACCATGCATTGATAACACTGGCTTCCTGAAGAAAGCTGCTTCTTTATTTATTTCTCTCGCTTTGGTTTTTCCCTTGGGCTTTTGGAGGAGGGGAAAAAACCCAACAGACAGTCAGCATGAACAGGAAGGCAGTTTCGGGAAGGGAGTAGGGGCCTAGAAGATTCAGTCTTTCTGCTGCCCCAGGTGGGAGGCAGAGGGCTGGCCCAAATGCCCTCTTGGTGGGGAGGGAGCTCCCACTCCTGTGAATTCCTCTTGCTGTGGCTTCGAGATCCTTCCAGAGCTACCCAAGCGCTAGGAAGAGCCTGGGGGTATGTGCAGGTCAGAGTGGAAAAATAGGGACTAGATTATTTGAGGGAGCAAGTTTCAGAACCACAAGGAAGAGGGGCATGTCATCTTTCTTGGCAGTGAGGGAGGAGGGAGAAAAATGCGCCCCCCACCCCAGACCAGCCTTCTGATTTCTGAATACCCCAAAGGCCTTTGAGTTTGTACAATTACATCTCAGATGTTTTTTAAAGTTTACAACTCACCCGATTCATAGAAAAAGATAAACACCCTTCCTATGTTTGGAGTCATATGTAATTTTTATCTCTTGACCTTTAAATGTAAGCAGCAGTAAAATGAAGAACTAGTGCAGTCATTTAACACTCTGGCTGTACTAACTGGTTCCTGCCTGAGAACCGTGGTTTTAAATTGGCTAATGCAGAATACTTGCAGAGCTAATAATAATTCAGATTACTCCTGTCAGCTATTCCGGATTCATGGGTAATTTAGTAGTTGAATAAATTTTTAAAAAAATTCATTCGTTACCATGCACTGTTATGAATCAGTAGATGGTTTACCATTGGCAGCAGTAACTGTAAGAAGATTTAAATTGCTACTGAAAAGGATTTGAGTGAAGGTAATGTTTTATAATGTTCTAAGCCATATGCACTACTTTCAGGCCTCATCAGTTTTACATTGATTCCTAGTGAAGTGTTTAATTGCATCATGAATGCAATATAATTCAGTTCTTTCTGCTAATATGGTATATATCTCAAAGTGATATACAGCACTGACAGGGTGAATTCGCAGTTCCGTCTGGATTTGGGAGGGCAATGAGAATCGGGCACCTACTGGATGCACGGAGGGCGGGTGACAGGGGTGGGGGCAGAAGGCTGTAGCTTGGTGCCATCTTGCTGAGACTGGGCGGGGTGTCATGAGCATGTGTGGGGAGTGGTGGACTGTGTCTGTCACCAGCTCTCAGTGCTGCCATTCAGCTAGAGAGGGGTCTGGTGCTGTTGGCCTCCCCAAGGAGGGTGGGAGATCTCTTGGCTGGCTGAGAAGTTGCAGAAGGCTGGCCAGGCCCACTCCCACCATCAAATGCTAACAGGTTGGGTCTGGCCATCTCACTGGATGTTTCTGAGTGGTTATCAAGAATTGGGCTTTCTGTTGCCATTTGTTTGTCAGTCAGTGGATATTTATTGAGCACTTAAAAATTGGTGGTGGAGGGAACTGGGGCAAAGTTTCCTTTCTTTCTTTTTCTTTTTCTTTTTTGCATCTCATGAAGCAACCCAAGGTGCAGGGATATTCTTGCTGGGGTAAGCCACTGCATTCTATTTTAAGAGGCATCTCTGGCTACCATCCTTCAAAATGGTGGCATGTGAAGCAAAATTCATCCTTTCTGGCATTCATTCATTTATTCACTTATTCCTTCAACAAATATATTATGAGTCAGGCACTGTTCTAACTTCTGGGGGATAAAGTCGTGGACAGATATGGTACCCTCATGGAGCTTCTATTTTAGTGGTGGCAAATAGACCATAAGCAGGTTATATAATTAAGAACACAAATTAGCCTCAGATACTACTGATGGCTTCATTCCAGTAGGATCCGTCTGATACCTTGGTTCCAGATTTTTTCAGAGTCTATCTCAATGCGTTCTTTTGCTGAGGCTGCCATGACAAAGTATCACAGACCGGGCAGCTTAAACAACAGAAATTTACTTTCCTCACAGTTCTTGAGGCTACAAGTTCAAGATAAGGTATTGGCAGGGTTGGTTTCTTCTGAGGCCTCTCTCTTTGCCTAAGAGAAGGCCATCTTCATGTTCACAAAGCATTCTCCTTCTCTGCATGTCTGTGTCCAGATTTCCCCTATTTATAAAGACACCAGTCATATTGGATTAGGGCCCACCCTAATGACCTCATTTTAGATCCTGTCTCCAAATGAGGTTACATTCTGAGGTCCAGGGGATTAGGACTCCAACGTAAGAATTCGGGGAACACAGTTCAGCCTCTAACACCTGCTGTCGGGAGAGAGTGTGTGTCTGTGTTTGTGTGTGCTCACGTGTACGTATATGATCGTGGCTGGGTACGTGGGGCCTCTCAGTGAAGGGAACAAGAAAACAGTGCTAAATGCACTGTCATCAGAAGGCTTCTTCTGTCAACCCCCATGAACGATGTGAGAGTCACATCTGCTTGTCACGTCAGTCCCTTCTCCAGCAGGACCTTAAAATCAGAGTTCATGCATTTTCAGATATCTGATTGCCGTGCAGCCACAAAACAGAAGCCCAGGACTTGGGGCTCCCGCCTCAGCCTGGCGCCTCGATGTAATCAGAGCCTCCTTTTTATCCCCACTCTCGAGGAAGGCCAGCCAGGCCACCTTTTTGATCATCGTAACCTTGATGCAGAGAATAATTTATCCATGCCCCTGGACGAGGAAATTGCAAAATATTATTTATGAAGACAAGCGGATGCGTCGTAATTCTGGCCCTGCATTTCTGGATGCGGCTGGCCAGGATGGGGAGATGCGGTGGTGTGTGATAATAAAACAGGACAGTGTCCCTGTGAGATGGAGGTGTTGGGGGAACAGGGAGTCAGGGATCCTGCAAGAGAGATTCCAGGGAATGAGAATTGTTCTGGCAGCTGATCCAAATGGCCCTTCCGTGGACTCCCCCAGGCCATAAGTGGGAGGAGAAGAGTCTCCAGGAAAATGCAGAGGAAGCTCGTGTGAGAGGGGCTGTTGAACAGAGGTTTGGGCAGGGGACGAGACCTCCCTTTGAGGATTGTGGCTTTAGTTTTGGGGACTTGGGAAGTTGTATAGTACAGTGTTTATGAGTCCTGGCTCTGTCACTTTGCATGTAGTATGTGACATTAAGCAAGTTAGGTCACTTTTCTGAACCTCAGTTTGTTTAGCTGTACAATAGGAATAATAACAAATCTACCCAAGAGTTGCCTCAAGATTAACATGAGATAATGCACGTAATTGTCTGGTCAATTGGCCAGACTTTCTTACCTAGTAGCAATTCAGTTGAATGATTAAGAATGCAGGTCTGGAATCAGCCTGGCCTGGCATGCCTGGCTGTTCTGTTCCTCACTGGCTGTGTAGCCTTGAATGAGTCACTTCACCTCTCTGAGGCTCCATTTTCCTCACCTGTCAAATGGGTATAAAAAAGTTCCTACCTCAGAAGATCATCTTAAGGATTAAAAGAATGAATGGGAGGAAAGTTTAACAGCGCTTATCTTACAGTAAATACTCAGTTAAACGTTGGCCATTAATATAACTTCCTAGGCCATAGTTCCTTAGCAGTCTTACTTCTGAGAAACCATTCTCAACCTCAACTCGGATTTAGAGGCTCCCTGTCTCCCATCTTGCAGTACTGTTGAACAACACGCTTAATTTAGAAATCCAAACGGATTTGCGTTGCTTATGATTTGAAAAACTCTTCTGAGCATTGAGAAGTCCCTCCTGAGGTGACAGAACGTGTGTTCCCGGCAAACCACCCTAGCATCTGTACAGCACAGGGAAGACAGACCCCAGCAGACCCCAACCTGTATGACCACCCAGTTTGCCTAACTCCTGGAAACACCACTGCATTCTCTCAGGCACCGCCAGAAAATTCAGCACAGTAAATGTTTTGCAGCCTCTCAGCAATTTGGGGTTCTACCGAATTAGTGTTTGGTATTGAATTAGTGTTCATTTTCTCTAATATGATATAAAAGTATAATCACATTAGTGACTTTTATAGCACATGGGATTATACATTTGGAACACGTCCTTGCCTGAAGAGCTTAAAAAAAAAAACAACTCGCCAACAACAATAACAAGTGAATGGTCTTCCTCCCAGGCTCACAAGCACTGGCTTTTCCAGCTGGGCTGCAGCAACCTGGATAGAAAATTCTCTGCTCTCTGCCTCCTGGTCCCTACAGAGAAAGAATTTTCATTCCACTGCCCTGATTTGTGAAGCATTGAATTTAAGACCTTAATAGTTGTTCCAAATGAATGTTTCTTTAATCCCGGGGCAGAAACGTAGGCTGTGGTTGAGATGTAATTAATAGCACTAATTACTCTTCTCTGCTTTCATCTTCTTTTCTTCCTGCCGTCATCCCCGTTCCCCGAGAAACCTGACGGGAGCAAGAGAATGTTCACCTTTTGCTCCAAGATGTCCCTGGACAGGGAAATGAGTCAGTGAGCCCAGAACTCACCCCTGTCTGGGCTCCCAGTTCCCAAATATTTTCTCTCTTCTTCCCAGTGGTTCCTCCAGTTCTGGGACTCCTGGGCTTTCTAGAAGTTTAGTTTTTCTAGAACCTGTTTCCAGCCATTGTGGTGACTCAGCCAGTTGTGAAAAGTAATGTACCAAGGAAGCAGTAACGCATGGCCTGACTCTCCTAAGCATCTTTCTCTGCAGTGACAGCCTCATTGATGCATCGGTTAAAACATGAATGAAGTTCTTCACAGACTCCCCGAGGTCCCTGCCACTGGATGCCCAATGCTGAGGGACCCTGTCAGCAGCCCTGTCGGGCCCAAAGCTCTGCCCCACCAAAACATTTTCTACTGCAAAGAGTAAGGACTAAAAAGTTTACTACATCTAATGAAAGGAAGTCAGCTGGTCTGGAGGGCTAAAATGATTTATTTTTACAGTGTCTCATTCCCAGATAATTGGAGGTGGGTAGACCCACCAAGACAGGCTTTGAAAGCAGGCTGCGTCTTGCATGCCAACTCTGAGAATTCAGTGGTGGCTTCTTGAAGTGCCACATTGACAAGGAGTCTTAGACCACATTCTGGATCAGCAAAAGACAGTTTAATTCAGTATACAGACATTTGATGTGTCAGGCACTGCTCTAGGCACTGGAGCCATACCTTGAAGTGGGCAGCCAAACTCCCTCCCGTAAAGGAATTCACATTCTAGTCGGGAGAGGCTGAAAGTAGATACCAACAAAGTCAGCTTATGCAGGGCTTGAGCACAGGATAGAGTTAGCATCCTATTCTAATTGCAGTGGAAGTCATTAGAGGATTTTCAGTAGAGAAATGCTAGAATCTGGTTTATGTTTGAAAGATTGAAGCTTTAAAAAAAATCACTCTGGGTAAAGAGACTTGAGAAACTAGAAGATAAAGTTCAAAGGATATTGCAGACGTCTGAGCAAGGATGGTGGAGGATGAAGGAAGGGTAAGAATTTTTTTTTTTTTCTTCAACACAGAGATGCACCGTAAGTGCCTCTATTATTATCACCATCTGAGGGGGTCTTGGGACTGTACTGTAACCACAGGATCCCAGGGATTTTCTGCAGCAGGGCAAGTTTTGATGGGAAAAAGTCTGAGGTCACTGGGCCTGTAAGTGAGGTGGGACCGACCTGAGTGAGGCAAATAGTCCCAGGCAAATGGGGGGAGGGTCCAGGCACCTAGAAAGTCACGGGAGTCAAGGTCCTAGGAGATGCCTCTCGAGGCCTGGGGTGGGTTTCCAGACTCCCCCCCTACCCCCGAGGGGAGGGAGGGTGCTTCCTGAGTCCTGCGGTTTCCAGGCCCCCAGAGGGCGCGGGCAGTGTTGACGCATGCCCCCTGCCTCCCGCCCGCCCGCAGGTGCACCGGTGCAGCGCTGGTCCATGCAGGTGCCGGCCGAGTTGAGCACGGCGGCCGGCGAGGCGGCAGCGCTGCCCTGTACCTTCACGCACCCGCACGGCCATCTGGCGCACGGGCGAGCGGTACCCGGGCCAGCAGGTGTTCCTATGCGCTGCGGCGCGGGGCAGCGAGCTCTGCCAGACTGCGCTCAGGCTGCATGGCCGCTTCCGGCTCAAGAATTGATTTGATTTGAGCTCAACTGTAGAAGTATAACTGACTAGATTCATTGGTGGGTTAGATTGCAGAGTAGGCGTGGCCAATCCATTAGTAATGTCTGCCACAGGCAAGGGAAGTGGCAGTTGCCACACACATGCTCTATATTTGCCCTCTCTGCCTTGTAAGTCATTTTTAGGCTGATAGGAGGGAGTTGGGAGGATGAAGGCTCACTCAGGGATAGTAATCTGTGGCTTCAACAACAGCTACATATATTCCAGGAGGTGCATTTTGAAGAGAATATTCAAGGACTGTTCATGGAACCGTGGGGGGGGGAGGGGTGTGTGAGATGCCACATTATCTCAACCTGAGATTGTCCAGGGATCGGTAAGGCAAATGGGACTTTCAGAAGACCAAATTAGACCAAATCCCTATAGATATGTGCAAAGGACCAACATGACTCCATGGAGATGCAATCAGGGAGGTTCAAAGAAAAGAGGCAAGGCAGACAGCCATCCATGGAACAGGTTAATAGAAAAAGTTTTCATTTATGTCAGGTGAAAACAGAGGATCAGAGACAATCCCCTCTTCTTTCCATCCTACAAATAGGAAGGACCAGGCAGAGTTGGGGGCGAGCAGAGGACAAACTGGAAGCCCCTTTGGGTTTTTTTGTTATGGTTTGTTTTTCTTCTATAAATCTCTGTCTTCTCTAAGAAGATCAGACACTTGGAGAAAGGACATCATTGTGTGACTGGGTAGGGTGGAAAAGACAGCCTGGAGTTGGGAAGGGAATGAGACTTGAGGAGGGAAGGGCTGTTTTGAAAGCCTGAAGTACCCTCGTAAGGAAGTGGCAAGGCTGCAGTGGAGGCCCTGTGAATCTTACTACAAAATTTAAAAAATCCTTCAGGTTAAGGGAAGTTTTGTGAGATTATAATATGAACAGGGCTGTATGTGTAATATGCAAATTTCTATTAAATAAAAACCAGTGTGAGGGCATACTTCAGGATTATAGGCCAGTTTGCTCAGCTTCCATTCCTGCAAAGAGTCTAGAAAAAACTGTCAAACTATGAGCTGAAATCTCTGCCCTTGTCCTCTTGGTTCTCACAGCCAGCTGTATGGCTCTAGGAACATCCAGCCCTGGACAAACTTAATTTCCTTCATTGACAGATGGGCTGGCCATGAAGATAGAGGACTCGGGAAATGAGGCCCACGTGAGGCTTCCACCCAGGCCCCTTCCCCTTAGGCCTGGGGAGGACTGTGTGGACCCCTGGATCTCAAACACAGTTGGTGTTCAGACCCATCACCCCAACCCAGGAGGGTGTTGACAACACCCACCTGGGAGCCCAGCCTGACATCTCTTGCCAGGATGCTGGGCCGACTTGGAGAACCACTGGGGTAACCCACTTTAAAATATTAATTTTCAAAGATGCATTATTCTATAAGCAATATACATGTAATATTTTTAAGGGAGGCATTAAAGATGACAATAGAATGAACAGTAAGTCTCCTGAACTTTCAGCTCTCTCCTGGCTGTTCCACATTTATTTGTTTTTCCAGGACATTTTAACCCATAGACAAACGTGTAAGTGCAGCCCCCTTTTTAAAATAGGAAAAGGATTATGGGATTATTTCTTCTTCTTTTCAATACTTATTGAGTGCCTACTGTATGCTGGGAGCTGAGACTACAGCAATGCAGAAAAGAAAAATGTCCAAGACTTCCTGGCACGGGCTGTCTGGGAGAGGCCAGGGAGACAGCCAAAAAGCATGGAAACCAATAAGATAAAAGAATCACAAATTGTGATCCTGCAAAGAAAATCAATAGTGTGCTGTGTTAGGGGAGCAGGGGGAGGGTGTTATTAAGTGACCTCGAAGGGCGAGGAGTCAGCCATAGAAAGTGGGGTGTATGGGTGTGAGGTGTGTGTCGAAGTCGGCTTGTGTATGAGTGTGTGGGCATCTAGGTGTGTCTGTGGAGTGTGGAGTGTATCTGTGTTTCGAGATGTGTGCTGCTTTATCTCTGTGGGTGTCTGTGTGTCTGGGCGTGTATGTATCTGTAGGTGCACACACGTGTGACGTGTGGTGGAAAGGCTTGCGCTGGGGTCTGAGAGCTCCTGTGACCAGAGTGTGGAGGCGTTGTGAGATATGGATGGAGAGCAGGGCTGCACCCAGGTTTGCAGGCCTCCTTTCCCAGATGAAGGGGCCTGAGGTTTTGACCCAGGGAGTTGATGGAGAGGGACACAGGGGAGCGACGCAATCCCGGGGCATTGTCAGGGCTCCCTGTGAAAGCGTTATGGGGGCAAGTGGGTGGCCAGGAGGAGGCTGGGTGACAGCAGAGGACGGCTTCGGCTTCCCTAGAAGTGAAGCTGGTGGATTATTTAATGTGGCAGAATGGAATGAAAGAATCTGGGTGGATTCGATGCTGTTTCCTGAGATGTTACGACACTGGGGGAAAGAGTGGGGAGCAGGCAGGAGCCCAGGGTTTTCTCTTGGTCATAGGAAATCTGAGATGCCCGTGGCCTCCCAGAGGGGACATCAGGTCTGCAGTGGGTGTGCGAGTAGAGCCCAGAGTCCTGTGGGCTGAAGGTGAGACCCTCGGAGGCCTGGCCATGTCCACGGACTGGGCAAACAAACTTTCCCTGGCTCTGAGGCCTTGAGCCAGAGCACTGAAGGCGCCCCATCAGTTAATGCCAGCACAGCCCCGTGGGCGTGGCTGCAGGAAACCCAGCAGAAGGATGTAGTAGGCACTTTCCTGCCAAATGAAGGAGTCCGTCAGCTCCCTGAGGCAGAGACTGGGTCTTTTCATATTCCCAACACCATCCCGGGCCTGGTATAGAGTGAGGACTTGTGTTTGTTGAATAAGAGTTAGAATAAGCTAATCACAGAAAGTGACCATGCAGGAGCCACGTGAATTGGGCAAACTCCAAGGTGTTTGTGGTTAGGCTATAATCGCTTCAAAGATTTACAAAACCTTGAGACGCAGAGGAGTATCGGGGGTCCCACAAGCAGCCTGGGGATTTGAACATTTGGAATTCAGACCTTCACTACTTACAGTGTGGTTGGCCGTGGAGTGATAGCATCGGTGTCGCCTGAATCCTGTTAGTGATGCAGGGACATGGCCCAATGCTGGACCTGGAATCAGAATCTGACCTTTGAC
Source organism: Delphinus delphis (assembly GCF_949987515.2). Taxonomy (NCBI): domain Eukaryota; kingdom Metazoa; phylum Chordata; class Mammalia; order Artiodactyla; family Delphinidae; genus Delphinus; species Delphinus delphis. The sequence continues at coordinate 9,123,811 of NC_082695.1, forward strand.
AAGTCCCCACATGATTCTTGTGCACATTCAAGTTTGAGAAGCAGAGGGAAGCACAGGCGCTGCCAACAGGGCCCCTATGTCCTAAGGGGCTATTTAGGGAGGTGAGGACATGGGGGATATGGGCCTATTGGCTATTTATTAAAAAAGCATGTGGGGCTTCCCTGGTGGCGCAGTGGTTGAGAGTCCGCCTGCCGATGCAGGGGACACGGGTTCGTGCCCCGGTCCAGGAAGATCCCACATGCCGCGGAGCGGCTGGGCCCGTGAGCCATGGCCGCTGAGCCTGCGCGTCTGGAGCCTGTGCTCCGCAACAGGAGAGGCCACAACAGTGAGAGGCCCGCGTACCGCAAAAAAAAAAAAAAAAAAAAAAAAAGCATGTGGTTCAAGCTGTCTGGAGTGGGGAGAAGGTGCATCCTTCCACTGCCTGGGAAGAGAGAAGTGGGAAGTTCACAGAGGGTCACAGCTGGTAAGACAGCAGGAGGTTCTCCAGAGCCAAACCAGAGTCACCTCCCCTGAAAAGTGACCTCTGAACAGTGGTTGAACAGAGGTGGGCACAGAAAACACAAGGGTTTGGGGAGAGGGACACACTCTCGCTGTCACCTCTCTACGAGAAAGTCAGTATTATTATGCTGAGGTGGGAACGGGGTAGGAGGGAAGCGGGTGTTTGGGCCAGAGAGCATGAGCTTTGAAATCCACACAGACCTGCATGTGATCCTTGTGCTGCTTCTCACCATATAACCTTGGGCAAGGAAATAAGTGTCTCTGAGCCTTGTTATTCTTGTCTAGAAAATGGGGCTAAAATAGAACTTACCTAATAGGGACATAGGGATGGTAAATGCAGTGGTGACTGGAGCTGGCTGGTGAGGACCATTAGCCTCCCTCCAGCTCCAGGGGTGGTGACCTCACAGTGGGAGCTTGAAACTGAACATGCTGGGAGAATTTACACCATGGAACACATCTGGACTTTGCCTTTTCTCCTAGAAAGCTGGTTTTTAAGCACACCACTGTTTACTAGCACATAACTGGTTAAATGACAAGATGTATTTAATTTGCTGGGCCCAATGCTTGCTACTGGTGGTTACTAATTACTGTATTACTATATATTAATTATAGGACTACAGTATTACTAATATCATATAAAATGGTTTTCATGATTGGACTTTCCATATGTTGACTCTTACATTTACTTTAACTGCTTGGGGGACTTTTCTGCTACTTCTCTGGTCCCCAGCCTCATTCTGGATAGCTGATATTGTCAGTTAGCTGAGATATCTTTGGGTATCTTATAGAATTTGAGCATTTACTGAACACTGACTGAACACTAGGTACTGGGCAATCACTTCTAGTATATGATCTCATTTAATTCCCCTAACAATTCTATGAGGTAGAAACTTATGAACCCTATTGTGTGGTTGCAGATGGGGCTCAGAGAGGTTGTGACTTGCCCTGTGTCGCATAGCTGCTCATTCGAGAGGCTGGACTTTGAACCCATGCGTTTTGACTCCAGAGGCTGAGCTCTCATCAGGTGGATCCGTGGAGGAGGCAGGTGTTTGCTCCTTGTGGTGTGGACCTTATGCCTTGCTGGGAGGCTTTGGGGACAAGGGTTAGACAGTGGTCAGGGTCAGGAAGTCCTGACGGTGTCATCTGGCTTGATGGGACAGCAACAGTCCGATTTTCTGGGACGTGTGCCGGCCTCATTCTGATTGGCAAGGGGACGTCTCTGTTGGAAAGGAATCTTGGCCACTTGCCTCTTGGCAGCAGGCTTTGGCTGCCACGTGGAGTGCCGTTTGGAGGTGGTGGGAATTATTCAGCAACCTTGCCTGGGATAGTTTAGAATGGGCTGGGGTCTCTGCCAGTCTCTCAGACAGGCAGGCAGAGAGAGCAGGAAAAGGAGCGCTGTCACTGGAAGCCCAAACTCAGCTTCCTCCCTTCTCAGTTCTCCCTGCCTCTATCTCCGTCTCTTGTGGTCCCTCAGTCTCTCTTTCTGCCAGGACGTAAGGAGCCAGTAAGATGACAGGTGGTTTGGCATCGAGGAAGTAATGTCTCCTGTCCCCACAGGCTTCCATTCCCTCAGCTCTACTAAAACTTTTACCTTTACTTCCACAGCTCCCAGTTTCCATCAAGATAAAGTTCAGACTCCTTGGTTTGACTTGAAGATCTCTTGTGATATGACCCCTGACCCCTGGCCCTGCATCTTGTCTCCCAGGGAGATGATACAGGAGAGATTGTATCATATTCAACTTTTAATTTTTCCATAGCGTTAGCCCAGAGCTCACTCAGATGTGTGGATGAACTTGACACACTGGGCTTGCAGTCATCGCCATTACTGTGTCTTAAGGCAGATTTATCATGTGCCAAGTACTATGAAAGCGTCTAGGTTTTTTCTCTTCCTGTCTCATTTACTCCTTACAACAACCCCATAGATAGGCCCTGTGTTTCCCCCATTTTACAGAGGAGGAAACTGAGGCACAGAGAAATTAAATTACATGCCCAAGATCACCCAGCTAGGACACGGCGCTGACTGATTTGAATCCAAGCCAGTCTAGAGCCCGGGCTGATTTGAGTGAGGTTTTCCTTAAACCACTTTCTGAGAGCCTGTCACCAGCTCAGTGTCACCCTCACCCCCCACCCTCCCTGTGACTTTGTCAGCACAATAGCCTGGTTTGCTAGCTCCTCACATTGCTGTAGCTCTGCTGTGTCCACACATCCTTGCTGAATTAACCTTGGCAACGCAGACCTTGTCACACCAGTACGGTTAGAGCTGCGGAGAACTGGGTTGTAGAAGGTATAATGGACCCCTCTCTCCTCTTTGTCCCCCTTTCCCTGCAGATCCCAGGGTTGCTTGGATGTTTAGGAGAAAAGCTGGAATGTTTCTTATGAGAGCAGAGAGTGTTTAGAAACAGGATAGACCCTCTAAGTTGGTTCCTGCCAAAGCAGACCCCCTCCACACCCAGACCTCATGCAGTCTGTGGAGGGTGGTAGCCCTCATGGCTCTGCTCACCAGGGCCTCACTGTCTCAGCATGTCCCTGAGTTGCTCAACAACAGACCAACATTCCTGCGCCGAGGTAGAGGAGAGTCGGATTGTGTTAGCAATTCTCCATCAGACTGTGTCATATTCGGATTGTATTGTATTAGTAGTTGTTTCCACTAATGTGATGAGAAAGTTGCTAATCTGAGAAGACTCTTGCATTGTATTAGGGAAAACAAATATTAATGTGATTCGATGGCAAGTGGCTAATAAGAAACTAAGTTGCTAATATGACATGATGGATCAGTGGGAGGAATTTGTGTTGGGTGCTTGAACTTTTCTGGAATATTCAGTGAGGGGGAGAGGGCACAAAATGGCAAGAGCTCCATGTTATGCTGTCTCAGAGTTAAGGCTCCTTATCTGAGCCTCTTTCCTCTATCACCACACCACACTCCAAAAGTTCACATCCACCCAAAACCTCAGAATATCACCTTATTTGAAAATAGGGTCTTTGCAGGTATAATTAGTTAAGATGAGATCAGACTGGATTAGAGTGGGCCCATTCAGTCTAATGACAGGTGTCCTTACTGGCCATGTGAAGAGCCAGACGCACAGGGAGAATATGCCCTGTGGTGACGGAGGCAGAGATGGAGTGATGCAGCTACAAGCCAGGCAACACCAAGGACTGCCAACAACCAGAAACTGGGAGAGGCAAGGAAGGAGCCTCCCCTGGGGACTTCAGAAGGGAGCCTGGCCCTGTCGACACATTGATTGGAACTTCTGGCCTCCAGAGCTGTGAGAGAACATGTTTCTGTTGTTTGAAGCCCCCAGGCTGGTGGTACTTCGTGACTGCAGCCCCAGGATGCTAATCCACCCCCACTCCCTACCACATCCCAGAAAAGGAGGAGCAGGTTCGACAATATCCATCTAACTCAAAGACAGCAGATCAGCTCTGGGGTAGTTCTCCAGCCCCAGCTGTTGGCCTGGCTTGACCAGACCTGAGGATGAGTGTTCACTCTCTCCTCAGCTTTGTTCTTTGTTTAAAAGGAGGAAGCCTCCTCAGTCGCAGGGTGGTTGGCATATGGGCTCTGCAGCCTGCTTCGCGGCACGTTAATATGTGATTAAAGGGGTCTTAAAATGCCCATTAGTTCCCCTCAGGTATCTAGTAGTGCTTTTCGATTTAGAACAGAACATTATTTACTCATTAGCTGATAATAGACCCGAATGCACACCGTATGTACTGGGACAGTTATTGGAATATGGGTTCCACAGAGAAATGCAGTTCTGCAGGTGTGGACGGTGGCAGGACAGCATGGTCTGGAGGACACAAGTTGGCCCCTGGGCCCTGCTAGAGACTATCTGTGGCAACTTACTGCAGACAGAGTCAAATTCCAGGTACAGACCTGGGCACATGAATGTCCCAATGGAAGGGTTTTGAGGGTGTAGAATTTGAGGTAACCACCTCCAAGAATGGAGATGCCAACAACAGCGCCCCACAGTGGTGAGAGATGGCACCAAGCATCCCACCCGAGTCTCCCAGGATAAGATTATTAATAACATGACAGCCACTGCCAGGATCACAGGGGTAGGATGACTCACCCAGGACACACAGCTGGTAAGACACCTGATGACAAGACATGGCCCTTTTCAGCATTCCTCTGTACCCATTGCAGAAACTTCTCACTGATTCCAATCTTCCCTTTCTGTGATGAAAAGAGGAACTTTGACATCATTTCCTCTTCTGCCTAGCTGGTTGGAAAGATGAAAATAGCAGATTGTCCATCTTCAGTGTGTGGGTCCTTGACCTTAGGCCCAGTGTGATGTGAAGGCCTGGGGAGAGGGAACAGGAAAGGACAGGAGCATAAATGCCATGGGAATTATTTGGGCATCTCCCAGGAAGCAGGAGGAGGCCCTGGAAGGGACCAAGGAGTGACAAGATCAGGCCTGTGTCTGGGATCAGTGACGCCAGTGGAGGTCTGGGAATCAGTGGAGAAGAGGAAGAGGCAGGGAAGAGGCCAGTGAGAGGTTCCATGGTTGCCCAGTGAAGCCTCATGGCTCTGAACCAGCGGATGGCATTGGTATCAGGAGGAGGGAATGGATGCTGCCAATAGCCCCAGAGTCGACCTCATAGGCATCAGTGGTTGATTCGACTTGTGGCGGGGAAGAAGATAGCGAAGTTGGGGCAGCTCCCAGTTTGATAGACAGTTTGTCTGGGTGTGGCAGCGGGTGGGCATAAAAGTCTCCAGTTTGACCTTTCACATCCCTTGACCTTGGCAAGCCCAATTTTCAGGTCATGAGTTTGCAGTGATTTTGCAAGCGAATGCATGAGCCTTTTACAGTGAGGTCACTGTGAGCGGCATGGCATAAGCTTACAAGCCCCCCAAAAAGGACAAGCACCAAAAAACCCTAGCCTTTAAACTCAGAATCACCTAGAATATTCTGAGATGTACCAGAAGGAAAGAGGGGCTTCTTGTGTGAGGGTGGAGTAGTCTCCTTCTGGCCCAGTTGCAAACAGTAGGAAACATCTTGCCTCTGGGTTTCCGGGGTGTGCAGGGAAACCTCAGCCCATGTCCCCGCTGTACACAGGCAACCAGGCGTTTTGTGGGTCCTGTTTATTATGAAAACATACAAGAAAGGCGCGAGGTGCCCTCTCTGGTGAATTGTTTCAGCATGTGGACACAGTGACACCAAAGAAGTCAGAGGTGTTCCCAGCGACGCAGCCGCAATTAGAGGCCTAGCGTCACCTTTGTCTATTGCCCGAGTGAGGAGCAGGGCTCCCTTGTGAAAGATTAGCAGAGGGTCCGTCTCCACTTCCCTGGGAAGAAGCCGGGGAGAAAGCAGAGCTGGGCAGATTGTCCTTCTGTGCATCTCCCACTCTAGACATGTGGGTCTACACCTCCACCAGATAAATAACCAAGTAAATAAATGGCTTCCCAACAGGCGTGCGGCAAATGCATGAGTGTATGTGCCTCTGTGTGTCTGTGTGTGTGTTTTAATAAAACTCACCATGAGCCAGATATCAATTTCTGTCAGAGAGACACAGAGCATCTGAACCAGAACTAAATAAAAATAAACATTAAACAATTATTGGAATTTAGGTTTATTTAAAAAATCAGCAGGGTTGAGGGAACAAGGCACCCATTAGTGAGGCAGAACTATCGGGCCTTTTAACAACCTGCTGGTTCTTGGCTGCCAGGGAGATTTGGGCTGTACAAGCCATGGAAACTCCGGATCCTATTGATTAAAGATGATGCGGTAACAGGCCAATTATATCATCGTGGCTGCTTGCGGCACTGGCCAACGCCGGCTACCCGTTTGTCTTTATGGAAACAGCTTTGTCTGGGGGAGCTTTGGGAGGGCGGCTCAGTGTCCCCCATCCTGGGCAATGCGTCCAGGCTGCCTGAGGTCTCTGCAAGTGGAGGCTCCGAAGCCCAAGCTGTCTCAGAGTCTTGCATTTTTCTTCTCTCTGTCCCCTCCACGGACATTCGTAGTTCATAAGGAACCTGCATATTGTCAACCAAATCAGTGCAAATAACCAGTGAGCGTTTCTCGACTTTTCAGTAATAATTGATCTTCCCAGAACTGATATCATTTGGAAAACATAAGTAAGGAAAGCAGCAGTGAGCCAGATGTCTGCGTTAAGAGAATATAATTGTTCTGAGTTACAGGAAAGGAAGTGATTTCTCTTCCAGCTTTAGCTCCAGGAAGAGCAGAGCAAACTACCCTGGAGCACCAAGAAGCTTCCAGTGAACTCAGGGCTTAGTACAGACTCAGTGTCTCAACCCAAAGATTCGGATGACGGCAGGACTGGGATCTTCCAAGCTGTCGGGCAGATTTTCTGCTTGCAATTTTATCAGTCTCCAGGATTTTATTTGGAAGCTTTCTGCACAGCCGGTCGCTGTTGGGGAAGGAGAGAAAGAAGGTTTGCTCTTCTTCTTGGGGGGTGTTTGGATTTAGCCACTGAGCTGTTCATCCCCTGGATGGGAGTCTTCTCTCTGCTGTTTTTGTTCATTCTTTCTTCCTCCCTTCTTCCCTTCCTCCCTTTTCATTCCATGCCTTACTGTGCTTGGTTCCTGACTTGACCAGGGTGACACTTAGAAAATCAGATGGGGATGGGGATACTCTATGGATTGGTATATGGAGAACAGGATTCCTGGGGTTACTTTCTTTATGAACATCTGTCACTTTTCCAAGACTCATTCATTTGTTCCTTTGTGCATACATTCATCTGCTCAGCGAACACATAGTTACTGGGCACCTACTCTGTGCCAGGCACAATTAGGTGCTGAGAGCATATTGGTATCTTTCCCCATGGAACTTCCAGTCTAGCTATGAAGAGACACAGACATGAAACAATTGATTATTACATCATAGCTGCAGTAGTACTTCACAGAAGTGAGGAGTGGGAAGTGGGGGCAAATGACCGTAAGAACTTGACCTTGTCTTGGGGTGCTGGTCTTGCAGTAGCATTGTCTAAGCTGAACCTTGGCATAGGGGTGGGACTGAGCTAAGCCAGTGGTTCTCAGACTTGAGTGTGCATTAGAATCACCTGGAGGGCTGGTTAAAAACATTGCTGGGTGCCCAAAACTCCCCCAGAGTTTCTGATTCACCAGATCTGGAGCTGGTCCAAGAATTACCATTTCTAATAAGTTCCCAGGCAACACTGCTGCTGCTGGTCCAAGGACCACACTTTGGGAACCACCAAACTGGGAAAAGGACCAAAAGGAGAGGGCATCCAGGTAGTGCGAAATGTAAATGCAAAGGCCCTGTGGCCAGTGTGTTTGGCAGTTTCCAGTCACAGAATAAAGGGGCAGAATGGTGGGAGCAAAGTAAGGGGACTATAGGGGAAAATGTATTGGAGGAGAGGGCAGAGTCCTGACCACATAGGTCTTGCAGGCTGAGCCGAAAAGTTTGGATTTTATCTGAAATTGTATGGGGAGCCTGGGGAGGTTTTAAGCAGCAAAGTGTCAGCATCCAGTTTGTATCTTGAAACACTCTGGCTGCTTGTGGGGAAATGAGATGGTGGGATGGTGGCAGGCGTGGAGCCCGGGAACTCTATGAGGAGGCTACTGCAGCCAACCGGGTGGGAGTCAGCAGTGGCTGGACCAGGCTGGTGGCAGTGGGCATGGAGGTGCATGGACATATGGACATGTTTGAGAGAGTGAGTCTAGGCTCCCACTTTCCGGAAAGCCTTACTGATCAGTTTGGATCCACGCATCAATCCCTGAAACCTGATTTCTTACCTGAAATGTTCTGTCTGCTTCATATAGCCCATCTGCAGCCCCCGATTAGATACACAACAAATATAATAATTAGCTGGTTGTGAACATTTGCCAGTTTACCATCTGTTATCCCATTAGATTTTTCAAATATCCTGAGCAAAAGGTGGAGTTGTACCCATTTTGCAGATGAGGAGAACTGAGGTTCAGAAATGGTAGTAGCTGCTCCCAAGCTCACCCAGCTGGGCTTAAGGAAAGGCAAGATTCTCACCCAGACCCAGAATATCCTCTGATGAGCAGACAAAAGGAGCTGTGATCCCTTCATCCCCAACCTTAGACAGCAACCAAATTTCCCTTTAAGTGGTGCCAGTGGGCTTCCCCAAGATGATAGGGCCAGTCCATCAGAAATATTAAGTAAATATAGAGGGAATTGTCATTTTTTTTTGGAAGTCAAAAATCTTCAAACATCAGCAGTTTCCTATGGTTCAATCTAAAACAAAGTATGAGGGGGAAATGTTGCATTTCTAGAAAATTCTGCTGCAGCATGAGGACTAGGAGTTGTAACATAGTCTAAATTGTCTCTGAAAGCAGCTTCCCACACACACGGAAGCTGATGAGGGGGCCGTACAGGGATGCAGCATCTTAGAATCAGTCTATAATGCAATCAATTTTGTATATCCCTGGTGAAACAGCAACATTTATTTAACGTCTTTTATAGAGCAGCTGAGTTTTATCACAAATCACATTCCATTTCTATTCAGCTGGGACTCCTTGAAGGCTAAAATGCACTTACTTTTCTCGGAGGAAATTTACCAATTCCTCAATAAAGACCCATTTGCCTCTGTATGTAAAATTGACACATTTATTGAATATTAAACATTTAATGTTTTTCCCCCCAGCCCCCCCCCACCCCTCACCCACACCTTTTTCCACTTTTCCACAAAGCTTTGCAGTCATTAGGGGGACTTCCTCAAAGTGGTGAGAAATGCGTTTTTATGTGCAGAAACAGCCCACATTTATATTCGGGTCTTTCTTATCCCTGGGAAATGGTCAAGTTACGTCATAAATTTGTAGAGTGAAATCCAATGCCTCCGAGTGGCCTAGTTAAGCCACGTGCTTTCCCCTTCCCTTTGTGGTGGGCTTGGCAGTCTTGGTCACAAGGCAGTATGTGTTGGGTTTGTGACAGAAGTTTTTTGTCCACACTTGTAACGTTTGTGGAAGGCAGGGGCAGCCTCCTGACAATAAATTGTGCTAATTAGCATGAGGGCCTATTAATAAAGCGCGTTTTCTTTCATCCTGTTCCTGAATGGTCGGGGACATCAGTTAAAGTGTGCACTTGGGACAATGTCTTTTCACTGCTGGTTGCCGTGTTTTTATGTAAAAAAAAAAAAAATGAACAGGGGGTTGGGCAACTTATGGAACATGTTTTTGTGTCGTTAACATGAGAGAGGGCTGAACTGTTGAACTTAGGTCTCCAGTGTTGGGTCCGGGTTTTCTAACCAATTCTAAATCAAAGTTGTGGGGGAAGGAGGGAGCTGTGCTTCACCTTAAGAGAACTGTTGAGTTTGAGGAGTAGCTTTCCCATGAGCTTTGCGATCAGACAGACTCAGGTTCAAATCCTGTCTTCCCTCCTTTACAGGCTTTGTGACCTCAGACAAGTGATTGATTTTACCTCTTTGAGCCTCAAGCAGGGTTAAATGAGATAATCCATGGAATGTTCCAGAAGGAACTTCAAACTTCATTGCTATTCTCCTGAGGACTTTATCCAGTGTCAGGTTTGGACAGGAAAAGAAAGGTCATTGTGCCTAGCCCCCCGTTCCAGGCTTTGTTGTCTTTCCACAAAGCCCACCAGTTGACCAGTTTACTCTTGGGCACATCTAGGGTCAAGGAGCTCACTTCTGACCATCAAGGCTGTCTGCCTTTTGTTAACCTGAAACCTGTTCACGTGTAACTTCCTTTGCCCACACAGACCTGAGCTCCTCTCCTGTTCAAATATGTGACAACTCCCCCGCTCCCTGAGTCTTCAGTACTCCAGGGTAAATGTCTCCAGCTCTTTGCAGATCTGGATTCCTCAACCTCACACAGTGTTGACATTTTGGACTGGATAATTCTGTTGGGGGGCTGTCCTGTACATCATATGATGTTTAGCCATATCACTTGCTTCTTTCCACTACATACCAGTGGCACCCCCCAGTTGTGACAATTCAGAAGTATCTCTCGACATTACCAAATGTTCCCCAGAGGGCAGAATCACCCCCAATTGAGAACCACTGTTCAAGAGTTTGGGTCCTCCCCATCCTGGCTCCTTCAGCCACACGTGACACCTCACCTGAGAAGCTTCCACATCCTTTCATTTCTGTCGCCTCTGGCATGCCAGCATCCCTGTGGCTTATGCCTCTGGAATGATTTGGACCCGTTGGGAGCAGGGCCCGCATTTACCTGGCACAGGCTGGACCTGCTGAGATCCTGAGAAACCAAAATAAAATTGCCCATTTTTCTCTCTGTAGCTTTCTCTGGAAAAGGCAGGCACCACCAGGACTGGAAGGTGGCTGGGACTTCCTTGTTGGAATCTCTGTTTTGAGAACAGGAATGATGAGGTCTGAGTTTATCCTGTAGCTTTCATCTGAACAGGTAGAGCTGACTTTGCAGAGCGGGAGGCTTCTGACTGGGGCTGGATCCAGCTCTGGGTTAACACTCTGCCTTTGCCACTGACTGAGTGACTATACCTCTCTGAGCCTCCATTTTCTCATCTGTGTAATGGGGATAAAAATAGCAACTGCTCAAAGGGTTGTTGCCATGATTTCAAAGATTCAACCCATGCAAAGTGTCCGGCATATAGTAATCAACCAGTAAATTATAGCTACTATTTTGTGATACTGTTGTTGTTTGCAAATAAGAAACACACAACCAAAGTATGAGAGTAATTCACCCAAGGTCAACTAGCAGGTCAGTGTAAAAACATTGCGTCGAGCATCTTTCTTTATGGAAATCCCGGGGGTTTTGCAAAGGTCTGTTTGTGCATACAGGGGAAGAGATTCAGAGATGATCCATTTTATGTGATTCTCACCCCATTAACAGCCCGCAGTTTTGCCAGAATATCCTCTTTTCACTTTCATTTTAAAAACCAGCCAGTGTAATAAATCTTGTCCCGAAAAATCTCGGCAGCACATCTTGGCTGGAGTGTATGATAAATCTAATATACTGTGGCTTCTCTGTATGAGAGATCCCTGTGCAGATTTGTGTTTTTGGCGGACAGCCCCGTGGCCTGGCAGGATTATAGTTTGCTCTTGGTTTGACAAGTTCAGTCCTCTGACTGGGTCGTCTTTGTTCCACAGCTTCATTGGCTTAAGACATGACCCTGTCCCTTCTTAATCTTTCTTTACTTTTTCCTCCCCCACAAATCCATAGACTTAGCTACTTCCTCCCCACATTTAAAACAGGGAATGTGGCTTAGAACTAAGAGTGAATTTGAAGGAGACACGGTTGGAATGGGGGAGGGGAATGCCACTGGAAACTCAGCAGGTACCTGTGTTCTTTTCATGGGGTGTTGGGCGCCCTGTGGTTCTGCCGCATGTGGACTGTGTCACCTTGGGAGACCCTGGGAGGGCAAGAATCCCCATCTTGATCATTCAAAAAATATTTCTTAAGCACCTACTATGTGGCCAGGTATAAGGAAGTGAACAAAACAGAGCTGGGGTTCAACGGGAGAAGCAGACAATTTATAAGATGGTCACTTGAAATGAAGCTGAATCATTTATGCCTGTGCCGAGGGCTCTGATTGGGAAATGCAGGGGCTCTGGGAGCACCAAGGGATGGTCCTGAAGAAGGGACATCTTAGAGCTCAGTGGAGGCTCAGGGAAGGAGCCCAGACTCTGAGGCAGGGAAGTACAGCAAGGTTGTCACTGACCAGCACAGGGCCAGGGGAAGCTGGGAGGGAGGCTAGGCAAAGACTATGCAAGACCCTGTGGAGTCTTCCTGCTCAGAGCCGTGGGCAGCCAATCAGGGGAGTTTGGGAGGAACAGTTCATTTTAAAGGCTTCTCTAGCTACCGCACAGAGGATAGACCGGACGGGGCCATGGTGGAACCTGAGAGCCTCATGAAGAGCCACAGACTCCCCTCCTCGTCTCAGAGCCCCAGAGGGAGCCCACTGAGGCCCCTGGGAGGCCAGAAAGAGCCCCCAAAGGCTTCAAGGACTTTGGAGGGGGTTTCAGTCCCAGCTCCACCCCTGTCCATCAGCTTAAATCACTTCTCTCTGAGCCTCAGTTTCCTCACCAGTAAAATAGAAGTGATAACAATACCCACCTGGGTATTATAAAGCTCAATCAAGAGAATGCATATAAAGTGCACAGAGCAGGGAACGGTTTCTGGCACTCGGTAAGCACTCAAGAAATGTTGATTATTCATTCTGCGTACTAGCTGTATGACCCCAGGAAAGCTAACTTTATTTCTTCGGGCCTCAGTTTCCTAATCAGCAAAATGGGGATAATAATTATACTATTGGATTAAACAGGTTAGAATAGTGTCTGGCAGAGTTTGGGCTGATAGGTTAGTTGTTACTACTGTTACAATCATCATTGTTGTTTTTACTACTCTCTTTCCTGTGGTTCTGTATATTACGTGGTTGATTGTCAGGTGCCCAGGGGTGGTTTTTATCCTGGTTCTGAATCCCACCACGTTAGCTGTGCCTCACCCAACCGTTTCCCTCCACCTTGTGTGTTCACCTTCCAGACCCTCTCTTGGACCCCACTTTGCCTCAGACAGAATTCTAGCCCCCAGAGTCCCCCGGCCCCAGCATAGGTCTGCTACTTACTCATCCAATTGTGCCACGACCTTCTGTTTCAGTGACCTTCCTCTACTCGGACAGCAAACTCATCCAAATAAAGGGGGTCCTCAGGAACCCTCATCCTCACTCACTGAACAGGGCCTTTTCTGTGCTTGGCATCATCTCTTCCCCCTCATAGCAGACCATGGAGGGTGGGTATCTTCAGCCCCATTTGACAGATGGCAAAGCAGGGGCACAAAGTGCAACGGGCAGTGCCCATGATCTTTCTGGTACTTGCAGGCTGCTCTTCACTGCAGAAGCATTCACTCCCCTCCTTTTTCCTTCCCCTGCTATCACGGAGGCCAAAATGCCATCTTCCGCTACACCCCTCCTCCAGTTCATGACATGAGCAGACCCTTTTAAAGGGAGGGAAACAAATCTCGTGAACCTTTGAGAATCACTTCTCTCAGCCCGGAGTCTGCAGACCTCTGCCAAGGAAGCCTTGACATATGCACATTCGAATCTTGGGCTCTGAGATGAACTTTAGCTGCCAGCTAGCCCTGAGAATTTGGGCCTTCACAACAGGCCAAGTAATAACTTCTTTGGATTTGTGTCAATGTGGAAATATCAAAGGATAGGTTTGAGGGACCCCCAGTTTGGAAAATGCTGCCTTTGGCTGGCATATTCCCGGCTGGCATATTCCAGAACTTTCTTCATCCCTGTCTTATAGGTCCCAGCACAAAGGGCCTGTGAGGGTCTGATGGGATTGAGGCCTCCCAGGTCTCTTCTCTCCTGGACCTTTCAGCCCACAGCTGAGGCGGCCTCATGCCTGGGTCCCGGGGAAAACTTGAGACCTCACCAGGACCCCGAGGTTGCCCCCTCTCACTGAAGTGAGAAGGGCAGTGGGCGAGTCTCCTCCATGTTACTGAGGGAAGAAATATGGCCTAGAACTCTTTCTGTAAAAATAACCTTCCTGGCTCCTCCTTTATGGGTGAGGGAAAGTGCTTAAAATGCTTAGAGGGAATAAACAGCTTTTAATGAAGTTACATTGCCACATAATGGGTATCATAAAATTGCCTTCATACAACAGGGTCCCAGGATGGCCTTTATTATCGACTGTGCCGGAATAGTCTTTGCAGAGCTCCGGCAGCTGCAGAGAGAAGAATGCAAAAGTCTCCTTAAATTACCTGATTGAAATAACCAGTGGAATATTCCGCGGGCCCGCCGCGTGCCAGGGAAGCCGCCTTTAGGGTGGTCTGTCAGAGGCGGTTTGCACATTCTGAAGAACACAGGAGTTTCATTGCAGCAAAACAGATGTTCATCTTGTTTCTCTATTGGCTGTTTGATGAGAAATTTATTGCTCTTCCGCTGGGCAGGAGCCCCTCTCGGCTGTGGAGTCTATTAGGCAAGCCAGCAGCTGGCGGGAAGCCAAGGTGAGGCTGTTTTGATGAAACCCATGAAAAGCCTTGGCTTGGAGGCGCCGGTAATAATGCACTGGCTAGACTCTCCTGATTGGGCGATTGATTGGCCTGATTTGATTTATTGATCAATACCCTCAAATTTGGCGTCTGAGAAGCTGCACTAATCTTTAACTGTTGTGAACATCTCTACCTGCTGGAGAATTAGACCCTGATAAGGAATGTATGAAAGAAATCGGGGCTTATCTTAATCACATACCGGGCCCCAGCACTGCCCGCGCCAGCGAGGGCCCCAGTGCACTGCGCCCCATTGCCAGGCAGGCCGGCGCAGATCTATAAATTGATGGAATTCAAAGCCTCCAGCATCGATTACCATTATAACAAACAGTGGTGCACAGAATGTCTGATTATTTTTAGACAAAGATTCTGTTCTCTCAGCAGCAATTTTGCTGAGGCTGTCACTGTGTCAGATGTCTACTGTTGATTGCAATTAGATGCAATACAAAAAAAATTCAACTATCTGTATCCTTAGTCTTATTTCCAGTTATTAAATCTCTCTCTTTGTTTGCCGTTTCCTCATGATATCTACAGCTGGATGAAATATTTGGTTGGCAGGAGAAATCCTTGTAATTCAGCAGGGGTGCAGTGGCCTACTGGCTTACTGGATTATGTCTGATGGGACACGCATAATCTTGGGAGAAGGGGAGTTGAATGGGGGGTGTTTGTGGACGTCTGTGTAAAAGTGTGAAGGGTGAGAGCTTGATGCAAAGATGTTTCAGGGCAGGGTGTGGGGAACAAAACCAATCTCCAAAACCCTCTGGAATGCCTGTGTTTTCAGTCTTCTTGTTTTCTTCCGCATCCAGCAGGACCTAATCAGGGATGTGCCCCTGTTGATGGACAGGGGGCGTGGGAGGTGGAGCAGGGCTGGGGGAGTGGAGGAGGTTATCCAAGCAACCGAGCTCAAAGGTTGGCGCCACTTGAAATAATTAATTCCTCCAAACAGAGACCGCACTTGGGAACCCTTCCACAGGCTCCAGGTAATTGTGGGTATGAACAAATTAGGCATTCCCTTTTACATGTGGCCCGGCAGCCAGCATCCTGACGTTGGGCGCATGCATCCATCATCTTGGCGCTCTCCAGTGATCTCTAGTCTCAGAGCCATTAGCCCCAGCGTCCTTGATGGTGGAACAGCTGTAAACTTGAGACCGTCCATGGGGTGGCTGAGACCGACCATTTATTATGTATTGGGAGGGAGACAAAGGCTCAGGTGACAGAGCCAAGGCCGCCTGCTTTCCAGAAGCCAGCTCTGCTTGGAATTGGCAACTGCCAGCTAATTTTAGAACGATCGGAGTGGAGGATGGAGATGGAGGTTGTGGCAGCTTTGACTTTGGTGTCAGCCAAGAGGGTCCTGTGGGGATCAGAAGGCTGGCATTGATCACCACAGCAAAAGTGGGCAAGGGACTTGGCCCCTGATCCCACCCAGGGGCAGACATTCAAATGCCCCTGCAAGGATGCTCTGGGGGAGCTAGTGGAGGTGACTCCAAGCTCCTCCATGGCAGGGAAGGAAGTCAGTCCTATTCAGTAATTATCAGAACAACACCTGCCATTTGTTCACCGCCGACTGACCATATCCTGTGCCAAGCACTTCCAGTTGCCCCTTCCTTCTTTAAGCTGGCCAGTTACCTTGGGAGGTTGGTAATAATTATACCCATTTGATAGATGCAGAAACTGAGGCTCACAGACATTGAGTGGCTTGACCAAGGTCACACAGCTAAGAGGTGTGTGAGGCTGGAAGTCAAGTTTAGGTTGGTTTCTGGAGTCTGGGCTCTTAACGTCAATGGAGAGCACTCAACAGATATTTATATCTGTTGAGTGAATGAATAAATGAGTAGATGGATGGATGGGTGGATTGATGGATGGACATACACCTCCAGTAGGGACTCACCTGGGCTCCTCGATAGCCAAGAATGGCAGGGCCAGGTCATCTCCCCAGGGGATAAGTAGAGAAATTTCAGTGACCTCCATGGGCAGGCCTGATGTTTGGGCCTCCAGGGCTGTTGGTGGCAGCTCCTGCTTCGTTCTTATGGGCACAGAGCTGTGCTCAGGCTCCAGTCCTTTCAGTTAGAGGAGCCAGTATGAGGTCACTAGGAAACTTCCAGGCAAGGAACACTCAGGGTTGCAGGGTCTGGCCAAAGGGAAAAGCAATAATGGGGTCTCAGGAGGCAAGGTGAGCTCATTGGTGACCTGGCTGAGAGCCAGACAGCCTTGGGCCAGGACAGCATGGTGGTTGAGTTTGAACCGTGAAGTTGAGTAGACCTTGGTTTAAATCCCAGGGTCGTCACATTCTTACCTCTGTGTGACCTTGGATAAGCAAATGAACCTCTCTGGGCCTCAATTTCCCAGTCTGCAGATAGCTACTGATCATAGTACCTCTCTCTCAAGGTGACCGTGAGGATGAAGTGAGGTGATACGCGTCAGCCCACACACAGTACCTGGCACAGGCTGTATGGCAGTGATGATCACTGGTCTAAGGCGTTCGGGGACACCCACACCCCCAGTGAACGTTTGTGACTAACAAGGCCATGTGGCCCAAGGAGAATTGCAGGCCAGGGAAAGAGGTGTCAAGTGACCTCTCTGAAATCACAGAGCAAGTCCCCAGCACATTTGACATCTTCCTTGTCACCCGTTGTTATCCTCTTCTGGAAACACTCCAGTTGTGCGTGTCCCTTCTCCTTTTCCCTTTCCCATCCCCACTGTCCTGATCCTGTGATAAAAGTGTGGCTGGTAGTCTCAGCATGGCTGTGGGGAGAAGTGAATCCCTCATGTGGCTGGTGGGAGCAACGATCAATGCAGCCCCTTCGGAGGACAAGCTGGCAGCATCTATCACACAGATGTGCCTGCACTGTGACTCGGCCCTTCTTTATCGCAGAACTTGTTCTTTAGATTCACCCACACAGGGGCAACCAAGAGGAAGCCCTCAGTGTGTTGGTGCAGCATCATAGTAATAACCAAGCCTGGAAATAACCTAAGTGTCCATGAGTGAGGGATCAGATACATAAAATAAATTATCTCCACACAGAAAAATACTCCATGGCTGTAAAAAAGAAGACAGATACTCTTTATGATAAAAGGAGAAAGCAAAATAAATTCAGTGAAAATGACAGGTTGCAGAACATGGTATGTAGCATGCTGTGTCTGAGTAAAGCAAAAGATGAGATAGATTATGCTCAAATATATGCTTGAATGTGAATGGAATATCTTTGAAAGGACACAGAATAATGATGAAGAAAGAAGACGTTTTAACATTAAATCTTTCTGTGCTAATGCAGTTTTTATCATATGTATGTGTTACTTTAGTAGTGTAAAAATTTTACTATTTAAAAATGCTGGTAGAATGGAAGAACTTGGATTCTTGGAAATCAGATTTGGGAGCAGATATTGGCTCTGTTACTTACTAAAATAAGCTGATTTTAGATAAGCAATAGCAACTCTCTGTGCCTCAGTTTTCTCGTCTGTTAAATGGTGACAAGTGGATGGTAACAAGTGTTGGCAAGATTGTACACATAAACGATAACCTGGTCTGTGCCACCCATGGTTATTAGTGGTTATCATTACCAGTGTGAGGCTAAAAGGAGGCACTGTTTATGGCATTGCTGGGCCCAGAGCCCTCCATGGCAGTGCTCAGGATGTCAGTGGCTCCCTGAGCCCTGCAAGGGAGGGCAGGGGGCCTCTTACACTCAGTAATGCCCTTGAATTCATTAGCCTGCAAGGCTCAATAGTGGATTCCTCTCCAGAGGCCTGGCTCCCGATGGTCACAGCTTCTGTAATGGGGCCTGGTCACCAGCTCAGCCCAGAGAGGGGGGACAGAGTGGGGGGTTTAGCGTTACCTGCCTGTCGCCCGTGTCTACTCCACAGCGCCCATCCTGGCAGCTGTCCGTGATGTCGGGGCAGTTAAAGAGCTGTGTATTCCCTCCCTCCCTCTCCCTGTCTCTGAATTTCTCTCTCATTTCCTCTGTTTCTCTTTTCCCTCTTGGTTCTTCTTCTCCTCTCTTTCCCTTTCTTTCTCATTCTGTCTCTGTCTTTTCTCTCTTGTCCTCTTATTTGTCCCTCCCTACATCAGCTAAGAGTTGCTACTGTCACCATGAAGGGCCTAGCCAGGTAACGCTTACGGGGACTGACTCTGTGCACTGGGCTGGTGCCGAGCGTAAAGGGAAGGCAGGTGGCAGACCCAGGCCCTGCCTTCCGGGCGGTGGACATTGCAGTTGAGACCTAGATGCATAGAAAGTATCATGAGGGCCCTGATGGGGAAGACGAGGTGCTGTTAGACCATTGTTTCAGAGAGGCTTCGGCAAGCCTGAGCAGTGACAGGGGCTCCTGGAAGCAGTGACACTGAAGCTGAGACCCAGAGCATGAGTTAGGTAGTGGGGCTGAGAGGGGAAAGGGGTGTTCCAGGCAGAGGGAATGGCACGAGCAAAGGTCTTGTGGCTGGACAGGACCAAGTGAACTGAGCAAATCCCAGCCAGGCCCAAGTTCACTGTAAGAGAGGTGGGGACTCCATGGAGTGGGCCTCATGGCTGTGTAGAGTAAGGAGATGGCATTCGGAGCCAGAGTCCCTGGATTTGCCTCCCAGCCCCAACACATGCCAACTTGGGCAGCCTTGCCCTCTCTGGGCCTGTTTTCTCCTCTGTAAAGTGGCAATGGTGATTGTGTGTACCAGCAGGTCACTGAGAGGTATACATGCATTAATATGCATAAATGTGCTTAGAACATGCCGGGCACAGAGCCTGGGCTATCTAGGTGTTCACTCGTGTTTTACTCTTGGTAATGTTATCTGTGCTCCCTGCTTCCTGCTGTGGATGTTTTCAGTGCCCTTGGCTAGGAATCCATATTCACACAACAGGCAGCAGGATTCTGTGAAAACTGCGTCAGGCCCCATGCTTCTTTTGCTCGCCAGGCCTCCTCAGTCACGGCAGGCATGTTCCTGCTGCCTCAGGGCCTTTGCACTTGCTGTTCCCTCTCAGTAAAAGGCTCTTCCCCCAGATGATCACATGGCTTGACTCTCCAGCCTCTTTAGGGCTTTGCCAAAAAGTCACCTTTCCTATGAGATGTCTCCTGGCCACTCTGTTGAAATTGCAGCTTACCCCCCAACACCCCCCTTATTTTCTTCCCTGCTTTATTCTCTCTCTCCCCATCTTCAAACTTAAACGCATTTCAGTGGCTCCCATTGCTGTTAAGGTAGATATCTGGGTGGGAATTGGGGTTCCTTAGGGCTCACCAGCCCTGGGTGCCCCCAATTCTGAGAGGAACCCCCCAGGTTGATGGTACCTGGAGTTGGCCTTGTCTGTGCAAGACAGGCTGGGGTGGGTCATTTGAGGCATCAGTCTTCTACACAGTGTCTGCGCTGGGCTTCGGCTGTAAGCAGCTTCCACGGCTCCCTCTCCATTTGACTAGGGACTGGATTGCTTCCTCGCTACTGGGCTCAACCTGCAGAGGTCCATCCCAGAGGTGGGGGATGACAGTGATAAGAGTGGGCCTGGCATCCTGGCTGTGTGACCTGGTATAAGTCACACACCCTCTCTGAGTCTTCTTTAGCCGACACTATAAAATGAATAGAGTCACATCCACCTAGAAGGCATTAATTGGTGCTGCCTCCTGGAAGCCTTCATAGGGCCTGATGATGGCTTTGGCCACATGCTTCCCTGATGCCCAAGCTCCCACCCACGATGCTACTGAGTTTTTTTCAGAGAAGTGGTAGAGGCTTGTGACTAAATGCTTGGATGCTGGAACCAGGCTACCCGGGTTCAAATCCCAGCTCTGCCTCTCACTTGCTGTGTGCTCTTAGGTAAGTAATTTGACCTCTCTGTGCTTTAGCTTCCTTGTGTATGAACAGGGAGATAATATCACCCTATAGAGTTGAGGATTAAACGAAAAAAGTGCCTGGCACTGAGTAGGTGTTTGGTGGAATGAGTGAGTGTTGTCAGAGTTCAGCAGGGTGACTCAGGTCTCCTCAGGGGCCTCCAGCTGGCAGTGCTCTAATTCTGTCATTCCTTCCTGTTTACTAGCTGGAATGTATCTATTGAGAGAAACTTCTCTGCTGTTTGGCCACTCTGGGGTGCAGATTGCAGGAAAGGCAAAAATGCAAGTTTGATTCTCCCCTTTTATTTATCAAATTTCAAAGCAGTGAGTTGGTTCCCCAGCATCCTCCAATGTGACCAGTGAAGGGTTTTTTTTGGTTTTGTGTTTGGTGTTATTATAAACTCCTGCTATTATTAATCCATCCCCTTTGATGGATTTCAGTCCATCGAAATTACTTTCCTTCTTGATCCTCAGATTGTCCCACCTCTAGCCCTTGGAACGCTTCAAGTTAGCCCTGGGGGTCTTGACAGTTTCCTCATCTGCCATGAGGGAATCACAGTCCATTTTCACAGTTTCCATTGGGTAGGTGTGCAGGACAGGTGCTGGCAGCATTGGCAATCATCCCACCCTCTGAGACAGCCCACTGTTTCCAGGGCTGAGCCCTTGTGGGTGGCTGGAGCCTCTAAAAGCCATTTCCAGTCCTTCTCAGAAGGCCCAGGTGACCCCCAGACCTTTCACTGAGCCCCCCACTGGCCACACCACCCCACTTCCCAGGGCAAAGCTGCCCCTGGCTCAGGTTGGCTGAGGGGCGTAGGTCCAACAGCACTGGGTGGGCACAGCTGCCAGTCACCCCACAACCTGAAAGCTATTGATCTAGTATTTTCACTGAGTATTTTTAAACTTGGCATTGGTCTCATTTTCCTATGTCCCTCAAGGACATATTTTGAAAACCTTAAGTGGGCCAGTCAGACTGTGGCACAGCCATTAAAATCAATGACAGCTGAACACCAAGAGGTGCCTGGGAATGCTTGGTAAATATGTCTTTGAGTGCTTGAGCCCCTCTCTTCCCTTATTCCTTCAAGTATTTATTGAGCACCTACTGTGTACATATTTCTTAATGGATATTCTACCTCACTAAATAGGTTACTAACACAAAGTATCCACAACGTCAGAAATAAAGAGTGGGTGAGAAATGGTGGAGGAAGAAGAGGACTGTGGAATGTGGGGAAGAGAAGCAGTGCGAGGGAAGCCCAGCTCTTTCCCTTCTGCCCGAGGAGACAGGCACGGTGTATGCCAGGTGCTGTCACAGGCGAAGGCCAGGACAGATATGGACCCTGCCATCAGTGTTGAGCAGAGGAGATGGCAAGACACAAGCAAACAGAGGCATATCAAGAGTGCCGTGAAGGAAGCCAGCAGGCACCAAGCGAGAATAAGAACAAGGTTCCATTTAGGCCTGATGGTCAGGGAAGGCCTGAAGGAGCAGTTATAGGAAAATCTAGAGGAAGAGAGGTCCAGGCAAGGGGAACAACAGATGCAGAGGACCTGAGGTAGTCTAATGCTTGGCCAATGAAAGGCAGAGTGGCTGGAACACAGAAAGCAAGAGACGTGAGGGCAGAGAGGTGGGCAGGGCCAGATCACACCAGCCCTGGGCAGAATCTGAGACCTCAGCCTCCAGAGCGGTGGGAAGTCACTGCAGAGTTTTCAGCGTGGGAATAATGGGATCTGATCCATGTTTGTGAAAGTGCCCCTGGGTGCTGTGGCAGAACTGATCATAGGGAAGGAGGGACAGGGGAAGACCCGTGACTGACTACTGCAGCAGTCCAAGCAAGCAGTGATGGGGGCTTGGTGGCAGCAGAAATGGCAAGACATGGGCAGATTCAAGAGTATTTTGGATGGAAGGAAAATAGCCGATCCTCCCTCCTCCTGCCTCTCCCTCTCCCTCCGTCCCCCGCCGAACATCCATTCAGACCAGTGCACAGATTGTAAGGGTGCAGCTCCATGACTCGCCACAACTGAACATACCCATAGAACCAGCACTGAGATCAAGAAACAGAACATCCCCAGCCACCCAGAAGCATCTCTTATACTCCTTCCATTGCCCTCCAGCTGCAACCACTCTCCTGACTTCTGATTTGCATGGGTTTGTTTCGTCTGTTTTCGTACCTTGTATAAATGGGATCATACGGTGTGTACTCTGCTGCATCTGGCTTCTTTTGCTCAACATGACTTTTATAAGATTTATCAATATTGTTTGCTGTTGAAGTTCATTCATGCTCCTGGCTGTAATGTAGTATTCCATTGGGTGAATATATTGCAGATTTATCCTTTCTACTGTTAATGGGCATTTGGGTAGTTTCCAGTTTGGGGCTGTTATGAATAGTGCTTCTGTGAACACTGCAGACCAGTTCTTCTCAAACTTTAAGGTACTCATGAATCACCTCAAGATCTTGTTACAGTACAGACCCCCAGTTCAGTAGGTCTGACGGGGCAAGGGCAGCGGAAGGTGTGGGGGGGGGGGTCCTGAGTTTTTGCATCTGTTGCAAGTTCTCAGGTGAAGCCAGTGCTGCTGGTCCGTGACCATGCTTTGAATGGTGAGGCTCTATTTTGGTGAACGTATTTCTCTGGGGTAGGTGCCCAGGGTCGAATTGCTGGTCATAGGGCAGCATATGTTTAACTTTAGTAGACACTGCCAAGTAGTTTTCCCAGATATCAGCTGACACCCCACCAGTAGTCTATAAGAGGTCCGGTGCCCCACATCCTTGCTGACACTTGGTACTGTCTTTCATTTCAGCCATTCTGGTGGGTATGTAGAATTATCTCCTAGTTTAAATTTGCCTTTCCCTCATGACAGTGAGGTTGAGCATCTTCTCATGTGCTCGTTGGTATTAGGATCTCCTCTTTGGGGAGGGGCTGGTTCAAGTCTCTTGCCCATTTTTCTGTTAGGTCATTTCTCCTTTTAGGAGTTCTGGATTCTGGACACAATCCTTTATTAGGTAAATTGCACAAACCTTCTCCCACTCTGTGGCTTTGCCTGTTCGCTCTTATTTCACCTGTTCTTTTTAATTCAACGGTTATCGCTTAGAAATGCAGGGGATGAAGACAGAGATTCCCATTTGGCCCATCATAGTCAACTTAGAGTGTCACAGGAAGGATCGTCCCTTGAGCTTCTTGTTCATTTACACACTCACACTCTTGTCACTGAGCTTCCTAGGTCAGGGGCTCTCCCCATGTTCATGGTGGACATTCCTCCACCACTGCCCCTCCCCACGACACCAACTGCTCAAGCCAGGGCGTCCACTTAACCCTGACATTCCTTTGACATCTTTTCACCTCTGATGTTTTTGACCACTAGATTACTTCGTCTTTCTTGGACATCCAGAGAGCTGCCTGGCATTATTAGCAGATCCACAGATCCCTTGTATCTTCACAAAGACACACCTCTGAGGGTGGTTGATCCCAGGCCCGCAGCCTGGCGGAGTGGAGGCAGTAGAGAGGGAGGCAAGCTGCCTGTGTCCATGTGCATCTCTGTGGGAGCCTGAATTAATTCTCCATCTGCTTCACTCCTGCACTCACAGCACCTCCACAGCCCAGCACCCCAGCTTTTAATCGAACATGTGCCTTGTGAGAGAACGCACGGTGGAATTTTCCAGAAGCTACAGGATGTGTGATGATGTCATCATTCTGACAGCTAACGGAGTGTGTGCCTGTATATGCTTGTGCTTTAAAAATTTCTCAGTTTTAATTTTGAACACGGTAAATATCGATTGCTATAACCTATGTAGACAAAGCTCTTTGAGGGCCTCAGTCATTTTTAAGTGTATACAAGGGTCCTGAGACAACAAAAGTTGGAGAACTGCTGTGTTAAATGACAAAATGAATGAGTGTGTGCTAAGGAGTTCGGACCTGGCTTACCGTTAAGGGATGGTGGTTGGAGTACAGCATCCTAGTGGCTGTGTGGAGAAGGAATTAGAGGGAGGGAAGAGAGATGCAGGAGTCCAGGAGAGAGGTGGATATGGGATTACCCAGGCCCCTGACCATTGCCTCCAAGTACCCTTTGACACAGCACAAGCATCCCAGGCATAGCCAACAACCGACTGCTCCAAGGTGTTTTCTACAGTGGAACAATTTGAAATAATTAGAACTTTACAAAATGTCTTTAAACACTCTGGTAATGGGCATGAGAAAACACTTGTGAAGTGTAATCAGTTATTAGCAGCTGATCAATTATCTTCATGGATAGCTGTTGAGGGGGGAGAGGAGAAGCAATAAGAAGCCCCTTGATTAACTAATTTGAATATCTTTGGAGAACAAATTCCGAAATTTCTTTCTATTTTCTCTCTTGCTATTGTAACAGCGCACATCTGCTGGATAAAGGCGGGATGCAAATGGTAATGAGCACTCTGCTGTGAACAGGCTCCTTGTTTGGGATCCTGGGAGGAAGGAACTGGAGGTGTGGGGGGCAGCGAGCCAGCCAGGCCTGGGGACCTCATGCTGGCTAGAGGGCAGTCGGCTCTGCCCCTCTACTTAGGTTCTGGGGGCTGGGGGAGCTGACTCCAGTGGGCAGCGGGCACAGGCGGGTGGCACCCATCTGGGAAGCAGCACACATCCTCCTGAAGACCTTCTAGGACCAGCTTGGCTGGAGCAGTCCCAGGATGGAGTGACCAGTGAGCAGAAACCTACATTCTGGAGGCTTCTGTCAGCCTCCCCAACCTCTCTGGGGGACAGGTTTGTAAGAGGTGGGGATAATGAACTGGAATGTTAAGGACCCCCTCATCTCCAGGGGTCTCAGATTCCACAGGATGTCATGGACATGTCATACCATTGGCCACCCAGCTTGCTTTAACCACGAGGAAATTGTAAGGCTCTGGAGCCAGACTCCTGGCTGGAATCCAGCCCTGCCACCGCAGCTGTGTGACCTTGGGCAAATGACTTAACCTCTCTGTACCTCGATGTGCTCCTCTGTAAAAAGGAAATAATAACAACACCCGCCTCACAGTGTTGTTTTAGCACGGGGCCAGGCTCGTCATAAGTGCACTGTAGATGTAAGCCATCGTTGTTATTATTATTCTCTTCATCCCTGGTAATTAACAGGCTAGACTGGAGTTTGCAAACTGGCAGGCCAGGGTCCAAATCCCCCAGTAAATCTGTTTTGTTTGGCACAGAGTGTGTTGTTAAATTTTTTTCTGAATTTGTTGCCAACAATTAAAAATCAGGAGATTTTCAAACTAAAAATCTGGATTTGGGCTTTTCTGTAGAACCAAACCCTCCGACCCACTGAGCCCACAATCCTCTGTGGCACCAATCAGCCAGAGCTGAGTATAGCTGCCCCCTTTCTCTGGGACACTTGTTTCCCATTTGTTACGCCCCCCCAGCCCTTCATTTCTTGATGTCACCCCGGCCCGCACCTGTAAGCCCTGTGAAGTCTGCTGGGAACAGGTCAGCCTCTTTCCTGATGTAGGTGCTTGAAGCACATTGAATGAACGTGCGTTCAGGTGAGTTTGACTTAATGGGGCAGGTCCATTTTGAGAAGACCCTCAACACCTAGTGGTCCTGCTACAGAGAGCACAGCAAACTCCACCCTTGGTATGTCTGCCCTTTGGGTCCCCCCTTCCCCTTTCCCCCCAATTCCTAAAGAAAGTCCTGTTCTCTACTGTTCCCCCTCTCCCCTCACCCCTTCTGTCCTTTCCTCTTCATCCCTCTACATGAGATGTTCTGGTGACCCACACACAGGGAAATGCCCACCCTGAGCAGCCAATCTGAGGCCTGAGGCACCAGAGGAAACCACATTCTGTCCCATGGTCTGTAGCTGTGGTCACCGGTCCACATCCGTCTCAATCAGACAAGACGTTTAGTTTAAAGCTGTTCAAAAAAAGCATCTGAGACCACCTTTAAAATTCCTCCCTCCTCCTGCCCAGCAACTTTTTTTCCTTCCCCTGACTGTTCTATCGCTTAAAAATGGCTTAACCAATTTGGGTTATTTTTAGAAAAATGCCTGGCATGTTGGCTGACAACCTGTATTCTAAGTTTCAGCCTGATAGAGAAAAGACAGAGTTTATAAACCCCTAGGGGAAAAAAAGAAACACACAAAACAGTGCTTTAGAATAGAAATCAAATAAAACTGACCATGGGTCCTGGCCAACGGAGTGTCAGGTGGCACAAGGAACGGGCACCAGCCACCAGCTTGAGGTTTCAAGGGCACAGCATGGAGTCTGTTCTTCTGAGCTCCCTCCAGCATCACTGGGAGAATTGGATGCAGCGTCCTGTGGACTGCGAGAGGCAGGACAGAAAGACCCAGGTTCGAAGCCTGGTTTCACCATGCTGTATCCTTAAGCCAGGGAAGTACCTTCTCTGAGCTCTCAGGTTTGCCATTCGTAATATGGGGATACTCATAACCACTTCAGGTAAAATGCTGATCACAGAACCTGATACCCAGTGACTTGTCCATAAATGTTCCTTATTGTCATGATGGTCCAATGCAAAGATGAAGAGGGCTCTGAAAGGAAAGTTAGCGTGAGCTTTAAGATTTTACAAGACAGCTGAACATAGCTTTCCCCACCTCCTGATTTCTTTTCACTTTTTTTAAAACAGCTTTATTGAGGTATAATTTATGTACAATAGAATTTACCTATTATACGTGTACCCAACTGTGATTTTTAGTATTTATGGGGCTGTGCAACTATCACCACAGTCCAAATTTAGAACATTTCCATCACCCCAAAAAGATCTTTCTGATTGCACTCCTAGCCCCAGGACTTCATGAATCTCCTTTCTATATCTATAGATTTGCCTTTTCTGGTCATTTCATATAAATGGGATCATACAGTATGTGGTCTTTGTGTTGACGTCTTTCATTTAGTATTATGTTTCTAAGGCTCATCCATGTTGTAACAGGTATGAGTATTTTGCTCTTTTTTATTGGTAAATAATATTCCATTGTATAGATGGACCACATTTTGCTTATCCATTCACCAGTTGACGGACATATAGATTGTTTCCTCTTTTTGGCTGTTTCCTCTTTTTGTTTGACTTGAGCACGCATGCACAAGTCTTTGTGTGAACATACACTTTCAAGTCTCTTGGGTAGAGGAGTGGAATTGCTGGGTTGTAAAGCAAACTTATGTTTAACTTTTTAAGAAACTGCCGAAGTGTCTTCCAAAGTGACTACCATTTTACATTCCCACCCGCAGTGTGTGGGGGCGCCAACTGCTCCACGTCCTTGCCAGCATTTAGCCATGTCTTCCGGAGATCTGAGTATGCATTTTGGGTCCTGAGTTTCAATCAGGGTTTGGACTGCAAATTCTGGGAGCCGTTGGAGCTTGAAGAGATGAATGGCAGGTGGGGGCATGGACTCATGAGACAAAACCGCACATCTTAGATGTTCTAAAGTTAGTGCTGTCCAATAGAACGTTCTATGATAATGTAAACGATGTATATCTGAACTGTCCAATATGGTAGCCCCTAGTACCTGCGGCTGTTGAGCACTCAAAATATGGCTCGTGAGACTGAGGAACTGAATTGGTAATTGTATTTCATTTAAATTCATTTAGATGTACTAAATTTAAAGAACCTCACAAGGCAAGTGACTACCACATTGGACAGTGCAGTACTTGGAAGTTCAAGATCACTGCTCAGTATGTTCTAGGTCCTCAGTGAACCTTTCCAAGGATTGATCAGAGTTCAACTCTTTTATTCCTACCTGGCTGGGATAAGCTAGGGCTTCAGGGCTGCATGTGTCCTGGAATATTGCACCTAGATAGTACATAGTGTCTCAGGGCCAAGAGGGAAGCTCCAGAAGTTGTGCTGTGGATTTATGTCGAGGTACACTATAGGGTCAGGAGAAGAGCGTGGATGGGCTCTGGAGCCAGGAGTGCCCAGGTTCAAATCCCAGCCCTGTCACTTACTGTGTCTGTGACCTAGGACAGGTGACCTGTCCTCTCAGAGCCTGTTTTCCTCAACCAAAACAATGGAGTGGTAACATGACTCTTGAAGGACTCTTGTAAGTCTCAGAGAAGAATGATCATAAATCCCCTAGCATGGTGTCTGCCTCTTAGTATGGGCAAAAAAGTATCTCCTTCCTTTATTGTTATCTTTATTGTTGTTGTTATTCTGTCCAGTCCCCAGGGCTGTATAAATGCCATGTAAACCCTGACTCCACACCTTCGTCCGTGAAAGATAAGGTGCTGGACTGTCAGTACCACACGGACAGTGACCTTGTCTGCTGCCGCCACTGCTCGATCTTCAGCGACTGGAACAGTGTCTGGCACAGAGTAGGCACTCAAATGCATGTTTGATGAATGAATGAAGCAGTGAATGCCATCGGCATGCTGATGAGCAGGATGTAAGCAACGTGAGGTTTCCCGGAAAGAACAACAGACACTCTCCTTTAGAAAGTGTGGTGTGAAAACAACATCGGGTTCAGTGTCAGCAGTGACCTGTTTTGTGTGAGGGCAGAGATGGCTTCCCCCTCCTCGAACAAGCGCTTCATCTCAACAGGAACATGCTGCAGCACGGGCTGCTCTGCGGTCTCCAGAGGCGGGTGTGGAATGGATGAGCGCTGGCGGGGTCAGCCAGGCCGACCCACCTCCCACCACCCGCCCTGAGCCGATCTGCCTGAAGGGACCCCACTGCTGCGGTTTACACAGTGAAAATACAGCTTTAAAATGTGAATGACTTTTCATCCAAGTAATTCTCCCAGCCCCTAAAATATCAGGATGTGCTAACATGTCAGGCGTCAGTGCACCTCCCGGGGTGGTGGGAGAACACCCCAAATGGCCTTTGGGGGTGGGGGGAACACACTAGTTCCACCTCATTAATCCTGAATTTTCTCCCATTCTTGCTTTTCTCTTCTCTTTCCTCCTTATTCTCACTCTTTCTTTCCTGCCTCTAAGCCCCAAAGTAAGATATTTCCATTCTTAAGGAATTGTTATTTTTGTTTTATTTGTGCGAAGCATTTCTGGCTATCAGAGTCTCTTCATATTCATTATATTCATTTGATGTGCAGAGAAACTCAGTGAAGTGAATACTCATTCAAAAAATGTCTATTAAGCTTCCCTCTATACCAGGCATAGGCCCAGGTGCTGGAAATACAGAGAACAAAAGAGACACAAGTCCTGCCCTCCTGGAGCTTTTAGTTTTAGTTTGTCTTTGCAAATGCTGGTGAATGCTCTGTGAGAAAGGAGCAGGGAGGGGATGGATCTACTTTAGAGTTTGGGGTGAGGGCAGGGAGGACCCCACTAAGGAGGTGCCAGAGTTAGGGGGATGGGAAGGCATGACAGATAAAGGGAACTGCCCAGGCAAATGCCCTGAGTGGTGGGAGAGATGCTGGCATGCTGGAGGATAGAAGCCATCAGAGGGGCTGGAGTGCATTGAGTTGAGGAGAGATGTCAGCCCACATAAAACTGGAACCTTGAGCAGTGGCCACACCCTGTAGACCCCAGTGCGGGGGAGTCTGGATTCCACTCTAAGCCCATGGCAAATAAATCATGGAAGATTTTCAAGCCAGGGAGAGGCAAGAGCTGATTCACGTTTTGAACAGCACACTCCAGCAGCTGCTTGGAAATTGGACTGTAGCAGGTAAGGGCGGGAGCTGGGAGGGAAGGAAAGAGGCCCCGGAAATAGTCCAGGCGAGGGACGATGGCAGCTTGGACGAAGGCGGAGGCAGGGGCGGTTATTATTTCTGGACAGTTAGAGATATTGAAGAGTGAGACGTGCCTGAGATTCATTTAGTATTATTATTATCCTCATGCTGCAGGTGGGGAGACTGAGGCCCAGAGAAGTGCAGTGACGTGGCCAGATCAGGGCTAGCAAGTGTAACAGGGAAGATTTGAATGCACGGCTGCAGAGCTGCTACCATCCCAGTGATCTGCACTGTTCCTCGGTACTTCTTCTAGGTAGCTCAGCTTGGTGTCCAACCCCCATCTCTAGCTGAGATGATGCTCACAAGCATCATACCCATTTTTCAGATCAGGAAATTGAGGCTCAGGCATTAGGATCTCCCAGCTAGAGAGTGGCAGGATCAGGATTCGAACCCAGCCCGCATTCCTAAGTCTTCATCTAGGCCCAATGCTGGGAATATGAGTATCCTGTGTCCTGGGCCTCTTTAGGCCCTGGAGAAAGAAAGTTCCTGGTCTAGGATAGGCCAGTCTGTCATTCTCGAGTTTTCTCTTAGTCAATAAGTACAGTAAGAATTCAGTTCTGTACAGACTCTCTGTGTGTCTGTAGATAGGGGGAAATTCTGTTATGCCTCCAAATACAGAGATGAAAGTCTCCCTGGGTCTGGGGAGAGAGCATTTGGAGAGAAAGGTCTCATCTGTGTTGTTTTGGTACATGGCCTTTTGTGGTTTGGGGGAGAGGAAAGGACACCCCTTTCTTAAAAATTTTTTTTTATAATATTTTTTATAATTTATTTTTTTATTTTTGACTGCCTTGGGTCTTCGGTGCAGTGCGCGGGCTTCTCAATGTGGTGGCTTCTCTTGTTGCGGAGCATGGGCTCTAGGCGCGGACTTCAGTAGTTGTGGCGCACAGGCTCAGTAGTTGTGGCTCATGGACTCTAGAGCACAGGCTCAGTAGTTGTGGCGCGCAGGCTTAGTTGCTGCGCGGCATGTAGGATCTTCCTGGACCAGGACTCGGACCCATGTTCCCTGCATTGGCAGGTGGATTCTCAACCACTGGACCACCAGGGAAGTCCCCCTTTTGCAGAAAGGATTAATGTCTTGTCCCTGAACTTTCCTGGTTGGGTCAGTGCCTGGCCATGTAGCATTCCTGTCCATCACTTTATTTACTGTGCCAAGAAGGCAGTCAGGGGTCCTGGGTGCAGTTTCAGGTAATTGAAGTTGGCTTCATGAGAACTTCACATTATGTGGATGATAAACATTTTAATAAAATACAGGTAGATAAAAAGGGATGTTGATTCAAAAATAAAATGTAGTCTTTCCTCTTCCTCTCCCCCATCCCTTCCCTCCCTTTCACTGGAAGTGGAAGAATTGTATATCGAGGACCTTATATAGCTTGACGTGAAATAAGACCCGCACCCTGGATTAGACTTTTTATCAAGGTGTTGGGGACACGCTGGGACAAGGGACTCAGTCATGGGGTTGTCTGATTAGTAGGAGGCTCATAGGGACCCTCAGGTGACCCTGCCTGGGCATCCCTTATTCAATCTGGGACTCCCTCCTGGAGATGGTGTCACTCAAGCAAATGTCTTCTAACCCTAAAAAGAAGAGTCGAGGCATGTGAGTCGCAGCCAAATTAGGACTGGCTTTAAAGGAGTTACCCCTGCAGGTTAGGAACAACAGCAGAAATGGGGGGCATTTAGTTTGAACTCTGGCTCCCTTTTCCTCCTTGTCACCCCTACAAAATATTTTTCTTTAAAAAATATTTGTCTTCATACTTATAAACTAGACTCCCCAGAGCATTTATTAAACACTAATTCCTCCCATTTGTTTAGGGAGAAATTGTATCTACAAATTTCTTTAGGTCCTCTCAGTACCCCCTCAGACATCCTGGGCCTCATTTAACCAATAAAACAGTGGGCAGTGGGAGGTCTGTCACTTGCCAAAGTCAACAGCAAATTAGGAGACAAGCGATGGAGGGCCCAAGGACTCCTGGTGTGAAGCCCTCCTTCGTGTGCCCAGCTGCCCCTCATTTGAGGGCCTTCTCTCTCCCTCTTGCCCTCAGCCTCCTCTGGCTGATCCTCCCAGTTGCCAAATGGCATGAATTCCTTTCCATTGGGTCCCTAAAATCCATCACCTCTCTCTTCTGCCTGTTGCCCTCACCTTTCTCTGCCTGTGAGGCTTCCCAGAGCTGCCTGAAGCAAGTGCCCCTCTTCTGCTCAACTGTCCTCTGTGGCTCCCAGTTCCTTCTTGCCTTGGCCTCATGGCTTTCCAACCCCAATCCCCATGAGTCCCTAATACGCATCTAGGTGGTCAGCCACTCCCCAGCACAGCCCGGGTTTTCCATCCTCCACGCCCTTGCCCATGGGCCCTTCCTCCTCCGATGCCTTCCCCCAGGTGCCCGGTGCCCATATTCTTTTGTTAGCTGCAGCTCTCTCCCTGTGTGCTTTCCCCAGGACACCGTATGAGCACTTGTGTGACCGTTGTCTCCCACCACTGAGGTCCACGATGCTCCTAGACCCCCACCTAACACCGAGCAGGCGCTTCCTTCCCCACCTGGATTGTGTGCCTTAGCCCTGTACGCCAGTAAATTTTTCCACAGCTTTCTGAGGTTTCCACAGAGCTTCTTGCAACACCCAGTCTCCTCCCCCACCCTAAAAAAGAGGATACTCAGAGAAATGAATTTGAAAAAGATGTTAAAATGGCACAGACTTCAGCGTTGGTGCCATGGTTTGGAGAAGAGGGGATCAGGATTCAAGGCCCTGCTCTGCTTTTGCCCAACGGTTATCTAGGGTGAGTGGTATCATCTCTCTCAGACTGGGTTTCCCCATCTGCAGAAGGGGTTAGGAGAGGAGCTGAGCCAAGGCATGAAAAGTTGACACCACATAGCAAGCCCTTAGCTCCTGTGATATGATGAGTAACCACCACTGTGGCCCCTAACAAGTGCCTGGCACAGAGTAGGTGCTCAATAAACACTGAAATGAGTGAACGAGTGATTCCTTGATGTGACCCCCTCCCCCTTTTTCAACAGAGGAGAGGGAAGAGCATAGAGAGGAGCTGCCCAGCCAGCTCACCCAGCTGGACCAGATGTATTAGCCCTAAGAGGTGGTACGTGGGGTCCCTGGCCCCTCATCTGACACCCACCAGAGTGGGGGCGGGGCTACTCTATTTTCCTGGTGCCTCAAGGTTTTACATCTGAGAACTCCGGAATATAAAGCAGCAATCAAGGGCAGGAGGAAGTGATCAGATGTGGCTCCCGGGTTCGTGGCGAGATAATTAGGTGTTTGATTGGCATCCTCTCTCAAGGACAGCCACCTCCAGGTCCCATCTGCAGCAGGAACTGGCTTGTTTTCCTGGCTGATGCTTGGGGTGGGGGGTGCCTTGGAGGTGGAGGTGCAAGTGTGGCGGGGTGGGGAGGTTTGGTGCCGGGATTGGCCAGCACGTCTTTCATTTGTTCCTTTAGTCATACATTCATTCAATCAACAAGTGTTGGCACCTACTGTGTACCAAGCATCAGGGATACAACAGTGGCCCAAACAAACAAAGCCCATGTCCTTCTGGAGCTGACATTAAAGGAGGGTGGCTAGTGGAAATGGACAATAAATAAATAGAGCAGTAACCACATACATGTGTTGATGACAAGTGCCATTTAGAGAAATAAGCAGAGAGAGAAGAATGGGTGAGGTAGGGAGGAGGTGCTTGCTATTTTAAATACGATGGTAGGACAGGCTTTTGTGAGAAGGTAGTGTAAGAGCCGAGACCTGGAGGAGGAAAGGAAAAGACCCATGTGGAATAAAAACAGAAACAAAAACCAAAACCCAGCATTTCAGGCAGAGGGAACAGCCAATACAAAGGCCCTGTGGTAGGAATGTCCTTGATGTGTTCAAGAGCTAGCAAAGGTCCTGTGTGGCTGGAGGAGAGTGAGTGAGGAGGGAGTAGAAGGATGTGAGGACAGAAGTAAGTCACGTGGGACCTTGACATCGAGGTGAGCACTTTGGCCTTGATGCAGAGTCAGGTGGGAGCTGTGGAAGGGTTTTGAGTAGAGGAGGGACAGGGTGTGACTTGGGTTTAACAGTATCCTGGTGGCTGTCGGGTGGGGAAGGGACTGTAGGAGGGTGAGGGCAGCAGTGCGGAGACCAGTGAGGAGGCTCCTGTGGTCACCCAGGTGGCAGCAGTAGAGAGGATGAGAAATGGTTGGATCAAGCTGACAGTATTTGCTGATGAGAGAAATGTCCCCACTGCAACCCTGGGCCTCAGCCTAGTACCAGGGCAGGGAAGGTTGCTGCCCTCTCGGGGCTCAGGGCTGGCAGTGGTCCCACCTCAATAGCCAGCCCTAGCCCCTGAGCACCCAAGCACCTCCTGCACCCTGGACCCCCTGCCAGCCACAGGCCTCTCATCCTGCCTGCACCCCTAAGAGACAAGGCATGCCATGACTTCATGTTACAGCAGTAAATCCTAGATGCAGAGAGGTCAGGGGTCTGCCCAGACTCACAGAGCCAGTAAGTAAGAACGTCTAGACTCAAACCCGCTCTGCCTGCCAAATGTGGGCTCTTGGCCTGCCTCCAGCTAAAAGCAAATTGCCACTGGATTTTCTGGAAGCCAGAACTTTGGGAGCTGCTAGGAAGGCCTTGTGGACCACAATTTTTTTTTTATTTTTTTTTTTGTGGACCACAATTTTAATTGTCTATGTGCCTTCCATGACCAAACACTGTGAGGGCAGGACTTGGGTCTGACTTGTTCTGGGCCACATTGTAGGCACTTAAATTATAGTTGAGTAAATGAGTGAGTGACTGGATGGATGGATGGATGGACAGATAGACAAAGAGATGGACAGACAGACTGATAAGGCCCAGCCACGCTCCTGATCTTCAGGCCACATGAGTCCTTGTCTGGGACAAACAGGTAAGGGAAAGGAAGCCCCATGAGCAGCCGGAGGAAAGAATGCAGAATAAAGTGTGACCTTGGCAAGTGGCTTTGTTTCTCTGCAGGTACCCTGTGTAAAATGGCACCTGCATCATAGGACCATTCATTTGCTCCCTCAGTAGATGTTTCTAGAGAATCCACTGCATGCCAAACACTGTTGGGAAAATAAAATGAACTTTTGTATGCCAGTTAACATGGACCTAGTAAGCCCTCTATGGGACAGTTATTATATTATTGTTATCACTGCGCTGGGAGTCTGCTAAGAAGTTGTTGGCAGCCTCGCCCACACACCCGGGCCTCACGGTTTGGACACAGTCCTCTCAACGGGCTCTGTGACCCAAGTGTGAACTATCATCCTGGCCCAGATGATGGAATTCAATAAAGCCAGCTTGGCTGAGAACTGTTTCTCATAGGCACCGCCCCTTGCCGGGGCCCTCGGATAATTTGCCCTACATCTTGGCATCTGAAATTTACATACGGTGCCGGGAGTGATGGATGGCTCTGGTAACCCGGTCTGTCTCTCGGCCAAGGCTCAGTTATCCATCTCAGCGGGCTGCAGAGCCATCCGTCTTCTCTCCTTGTTCATGGCAGGCCAGCATGTGCCCTTCGTCCCAGGTCATCTCCCAGCCCCCTCCTAGAGCCAGCCTCTGAGGCCACTCTGAAGGCGACACTCCCATCATGGTCCACTGCATCCCCAGAAACCCTCCTCCTCGGTGTTTGCCTGGGACTCTGATGGCAAAGCCCCGAATGGCTCCATGGACCTGAGATACAGAATGGGTTGTTTGGCCCCCCCAAACAGCAAGAGGGCCCCATCTTGCTCCTGCCACAAAGGACTCCTCATGCTTATATCTACTAACAGTCATTCATTCACAGGTGTTTTTTGAGTGCCTTTATGCATCTGGCATTTAGCTAGAACCTGTGGCTACAGCTGTGAGCAAGACAGGCATGGTCCCCACGCATGAGGGACTGACATTCCATTGGAGGGAATATGAGCAATGAAGATCCTAGACACTGTGCCAAACACTTTACCTACTTACAATCTGGTTCTCAAGGATTTCCTCAGTAACACTTTGGGCACAAATTTTTATCGCCATTTTACAGACACAGAAACTAAGGTTGAGTATGTTGTCCAACGTCACACTGCTAGTGAGGGTTCAGAGCCGGAATTTTGACATAGGTCTGTGATTCCTGAACATGGTCATTGTTCCCCAGACAAATCAGGCTTTTTCAGGGTTTCTGACACATAGCATTTATTCATTCATTTATTTGACCAACAAACATTTCTAAAGTGCCTACTATGTAACAGGAACTGTTCTAGGCACTGAGCATAAGGAGGAAAGGACCAAAATCTCTGTCTTGCTATTGTGGAGTTTTCATTCTAGTAAATAAAATATATAGTGTGTTTGATAGTGATACATGTTAAGAAGAAAACTAAAGGCAGGAACAGAGAGGCCAGGTAGGGGGCTATCACAATAATCCCGTTTCCTCTGTGTGGGATGCTTAGCTTTCTTAACCAGCTCATCCCCTGACCCCAGGTCAAACGTTCCCACCTTGGTGACTCTTTACCCCAGTCACAGCAAGTCACCTTGCTCTCTGTGTTCCCATGATACTTTATTCATACTTTTCATGTTGTACTTCGGCACACGGTGTTGGAATTGGCCTGTGTGTCTCCTCCACTGCACTGTGAACTCCTCAAGGACAGGGGCTATGTTGGTTAGTTTCTGTGCACCAGTACCTAACACTGTAACTAGCACAGATTTGGGGCTCAGTAGTTAGTTGGATGGATGATTAGATGGGGATGGGTGGATGGGTGATTAGATGGATGGATGATGGATTGATGACTGGTTGAGTGTGAGTGATTGGATAGATGGATGTTGGATGATCAGTTGGAAGATAGATGATCTGTTAGATAAATGGATGGATGGATGAGTGGAAAATGGATGGTTGGTTGGGTGATTGGATGGATGTTGGATAAAGAGCTTCCAGCCTGGGTAACTTACTAGGTACTGGCAACCCCTGCCCAAGTTGGGAACCACACAGTGATTTAATTAGTAGAAGTAGGTAAAACTCTTATCTCTCTCTTGCCCCGTCAGTTTCCATACCCATGCAAAGGCAATTCAGGGCATATGTTAGGGTTTCACTCTTCTCCAAGTCTGCTCTGGAGGTGATGTCTTAATGCGATGGCCTTTGTCCCTTTTACCAGAATTATTTATGCCCTAACTTGTCTTATTTGGTTTCTGAGCTCTTAGAGGATATAGACTGTATCTGATTCCCTTTATCTAATGCCTAGCACACTGGAGATCATGGATGGCTGAATGTACAACATCTCTAGTTGCATCTCCCTGCAAAGAGAAAGCAGACTTCCAGGTTTGTGTTGGGGGGAGTTGGTGACTGTATTGAAAGTCATAATCACTGGTCATCCTTGTTTTCTAGACCTGGCCTGGAATCTCAGCTGCCACTTCATCCATATATCCGTACAGGAGATAATATACATAAAGTGCTTAGCACATTCCATAAATACTAGCATGTGTGTGTGTGTGTGTGTGTGTGTGTGTGTGTGTGTGTGTATGGCATAAATGTTAGCCATGAGCTATTGTTTTCTGTAAGGAATGTCTGTGTAAGGTTTCATTTGGCAAAAAAGTTCTAGGCCTTTGAAAAGACAACATCTGGTGGCAAATATCAGAAGGGGATAACAGGGACACAAAGGAGATGCCCAGACTTGGAGGGGAGGGTTCAGGAATCCTTCCTGGAAGAGGGGACATTTAAGCCGAGGCACAAGGGATGAGTAAGATCAGCTGCAGAGACAGAATGAGATCATCTGAGCTGAAGGAATGAAGTCTGTTGAGCCATGGAGTTGGGAGACCCTGTTGCCTTTGGATTCCTGCAAGGCAGGAAGGTTGGTTGGGAAGGAAACAAAGATGTTCGGAACAAGGTTGGGAACAAAGGTTGGGAAGATGGAAGGGGCCCAGTGACACCTAGATAGGAAGTATGGCGATTGTCCTAGAGCAGTGGAGAGCCAGAGGTGGGTTTTGAGCAGAGGAGGGACATGTTGAGGAAGTTTCTTTCCTTTCATGAAACCCCTTCAAAATATGGGAACACCTGAGGTCCTTGCTTCCTTAACTCCTAATCCCCAGCAATCACTGCAGCGTTTTCAGAAGGTCTCTTCTCAGAAGTGGTATTAGGGGGATGTGTCTGAGTGTGAGGGTGTCTTTGGAGCTGAGAAGAGTGTGAGCACATGCTGGGGGAATTGACATGCATATGCACAATTCAGATGTGTATTTCCCCTCTAAGAACATAGCAGCTAGCTCAAAGTTTTGTACATCATTGACACTTCAGGTCAACATCATGTGTTAAATTTCTTTTAAAACTAAGTATTCTTGTACAATTCCCAATCCTTCCTGGTTGAGGAAATACAGTTGAACTGAGAATGTTCAACTTGCTCTCCCCATAGATAACCAACATTCTTCCTTCCCCACCCAAGAGCTACCTTCCCTCTGAGGAAATCCAGCCTCTTAACCAGATGTGTGGCTTGGGCAGGTCGCCTAAGCTGTTTTTGCCTTAGTTTTCTCATCTCTAAAATGGGAGACTCAGATTCAGTTAGTGTTAGCTAAAGTGTGGGACATACATACCCCCACTGTTAGGACGTGAGATGACTGTAAGTAGACCTGACATTAGAAGGGATTGACCTGTGTCAGGAGGATCAGTTATCCCTTCTCAGTGGTCATTCATTCCTTCTCATGGGAACAAGAAGAAAGTCTCTACCTTTAACACCTCTCCAGCACTTGCCAGTCTCCTTTTATAACAAAGACAAACAGCAATGCTTTGTTTTCATTGTACTTTTATTTTAAAGACTACCTTCTGTTTATGGCATAGTGTCCTCTAGCGATAAAAAGAAGTTCCTTTTCAAATGTACTTATTTAGGTTAAAAAGAGAAGGGGTTGTTATGTAAAGGTCAAGAACAGGCAAAATTTGTCTAGATGCTAGGGTCAGAATGATAGTTACCTTTAAGGGGGTACTAACTAGGAGAGGGCACAAGGGAACCTTCCAAGGTGCTAGGAGTGTGAATATTCTGTGTATCTACCTGGGCAATGGTTATAAGGGTGTAAAAGTTTGAGCTTAAAATTGAACTTAAGGGCTTCCCTGGTGGCTCAGTGGTTGAGAGTTCGCCTGCCAATGCAGGGGACATGGGTTCGTGCCCCGGTCTGGGAAGATCCGGTCTGGGCCTGTGAGCCATGGCCACTGAGCCTGTGCGTCTGGAGCCTGTGCTCCGCAACGGGAAAGGCCACAACAGTGAGAGGCCCGCGTACCGCAAAAAAAAAAAAAAAAAAATTGAACTTAAAATTATACAAAAAGAAAGAAGAGTCAGTTTGAAGGTAAATATCATGGAAATAGTAATTCATGTGGAATATCAATATGGCAAAATACATGCAGAGGGGTAGTATGAATGGTTGAAGTTCAGAGAGGGATGGACTGGACAACCTTGAAAGTTCCTTCTGGCTTATATGTTCTGAGACTGTGAGTGCCTTGGAAGTTCCAAGGTTGCCCAGCAAGCTGATGGCAGACGCTCTCAGAGCTAGGGCCACTCCCCGGGCAGTGGGCATTTCCCGTGGGCAAGCAGTGGGGCTGTAGGTCCCATCAGAAGAGCTCTTCTTCCCTGCCCCAGCCTCTTCCTGCTGCTCCTAGCCCTGGCTGCAGCTCAGTCCCAGCTTCCTTTCTCTCTGCACGCTGGCCCGAGCCTCAGCTGCATCTATCATCTGCTTCAAGCTCATTAAAATTATTTCTTTTTTAGTTGCAAATGGGCTGTTTATGATGATCATTATTTGAATGGTCTGCGGCGGGCTCCGGGCTGTCTGTCTGCTGCTGATGGCCAGTTAATCAGATGAGTCTTCTCCCTGCCTGGGCCTGGCCCAAAGTCTGGGGCTGTGTTAATCATGGCCCCCCTAGGGCTGGGGGCTGGGGGCCAGGTGGGAGAGGATCCCAAGTTCTGCTTGATCATCAAAGAGGCCCTGCTAGCTGTGTATGTGCATGGGGGTTCAGACACTTATTTCTAAAACTCAGCTTCAGACTGGTGCTGGTTTATGTTTGTGAGAGTTTTTTATATTCCTTCAAAATAAATACAGTGCTGTGAGCTTTTTTATTTTAAATATGTTTATTTTAAAAGACATGTCAATTCTGTCATTGGCTGTCTTGCTCTGTTAATGTTCAAATAGCCTGTCTTCTAGGGTGGGAGGGAGTGGTTTTTAATGTCTTTGCCTGATAGAGTAAAACTTGTCAGTACTCTGTCATCCTTTTATTGGTGCGGCGGGGGGTGTGAGATTTTTACTGACCTGTGGAATCCTGAACTCTTAGAATCACTGATCTAGTGGGGTGTTCCTTGAGCTCTCAGCGTATCTAAATTAGTATCAGCCAACATGTCTTGAACACTTAGTACTGTGCTTGATGCTTTACACATTTATAACATTTAAAACAAGCTCCCTGAACATCCCCCAGCTAGTGGGGAAGTGGAGCAGAAACCCTGTGACGAGCAGGGCATTACAATTTTGCCTTTATAATCCACCAAGGAGATAATTCACAGCTGAATTATTAGGACTGTAATTCGTTTCTTAGTCCCTGCTTGAATTACCTTACAAACATATTAATGTGCTCGTCACATGAGATGATGTATATGAGGAGCTTAGCATGGTGCCTGGTACGTGTAAGCACCCAATACATGGTAGTTATGATTATTTACTATTATTGTTGTTGACGTGTTAGTGTACTAACCATAGAAATGTGGCAAGAATTCAGAGTTGAAGGATGAGTATAGATGTAAGGCAGAGGTAAGAAGAGCATGGACATCAGTCATGATGTCCGTCGTCTGCTCTTCTAGGGATGAACAGGAAAGACGGCAAGAGCTGGGCTTCTGTGGGGCTGGGGTTGGGAGCCTGCTGATGTTCCCCCATCTGGTCTCACCTCTGCTCTGTCTACAGTGTGGATGCAGCAGACAGATTTGTACCCACCAGCAGCCTGAGAGGTTAGGATGGAGGGAGCCAGTGCAGTCGCATGGCATCGTTGCCTGGTACAGCACATCAGACAGTTAGACTTAACCTGCTCTGAGATTTCCTTTTGGAACTTGGGTTTGATGTTTTAAATAAGGAGTCGGGCTTCCCTGGTGGTGCAGTGGTTGAGAGTCTGCCTGCTGATGCAGGGGACACGGGTTCGTGCCCCGGTCCAGGAAGATCCCACATGCCGCGGAGCGGCTGGGCCCATGAGCCATGGCCGCTGAGCCTGCGCGTCCGGAGCCTGTGCTCCGCAACAAGGGAGGCCACAACAGTGAGAGGCCCGCGTACCACAGTCAATCAATCAATCAATCAATAGTCAAAGTTCAGCCCCCACCAGGTTGCTGGGATGCTGGGAGAGGCAGTATCCCAGAGATAAGAACATTGTGTCAGATATATGATCATTCAAAACCGTGTGATGTTAACGCAAGTCCAAGTTCTGTTTGTCCTGTAGCCATGTAAAAATCACCTCTTTATCTTCAAGACGGATGAGAAAAACTAAGAAAAACTGTGAGCACTCTGCCACAACTCAAATTGACCATGACACTCCAGTTACTTCTCTCCTGCCAAGTGAGGGTCTGTCCACCTGGCTGCCCCACATAGTTGGTTTTTGTCTGCCTTAGGTCAGTCCCATTGCTGCTACCACAGATCTCTCCCTAGTCACTTGATATTTTGGTCACGGTCAATTGTGGTTTCTTTATTGGAAACTACAATTATTTTTAAATGATGATAAACCAGAAGTCTCCTTATTTTCTCTGTCACCTTGGCAGACTGTCAGAAATTGTTTCTGTTTCTCTCTCTTCTCTCCCATGACACCTTGTTCCGTACCTGGCTCAAAAATTCAATGGGACGTTTGGACTGGAAGCCCCTGCACCTTGGAGTTGGTGTACCCAGTGCTGTGGCATAGAATTGATATCAGCACCTTGGAGAGCACCACATTTCCAAGTCTCTTGCCCCTCTATTTTAATGGCTACTTTCTTGCCTCGATTTTCCTCCCTTCTAGTCTT
The DNA here is from genome assembly GCF_949987515.2 of Delphinus delphis. Classification (NCBI taxonomy): domain Eukaryota; kingdom Metazoa; phylum Chordata; class Mammalia; order Artiodactyla; family Delphinidae; genus Delphinus; species Delphinus delphis. The sequence goes on from NC_082695.1 coordinate 9,165,611, forward strand.
ATGATTCTCCAAAGAGGTTAGACATTTCTCCAGAAATAGAAATTCCTTCCCCGATTCTCCCAAAGGCTCCATAGGCAGAGACACTTACCCTGGGTTTGGGGTATGCGCTCCAGCCTTCGATGGGCGCGAGGTTTATGGTGCTACGGTGAACTGCTGTTGAGCAGATTTACCGACTCTCAGACATGATATAAGACGATTACCATGCATTTCGTCTCTTAGAGGGAAAAGGATTTGCAGCGGGTTAATAGTACTTTTATTTCATTATCTAATAGTAAAAGTGTTTCATTGTGTGTGCAAGATGAATGCGCATTAGCGATGACAAATGAGGTCTTTCAGCACGGTGCCGGGCCTCATCATACATATGTTAGATTAAAGAGTTCACCCTAGAAATACACTCTTGCATCTGCTTGTGTGTTTTTAATAAATCTGATTGCAGAAATTTATTGCATCACTGGATTTAGGAAATTATGGGGCTTGATTGCTGCAGATATAATCGGGTGATATATACAGAAATGCTCCTCTAGTTATCGTCCAGAAAAAAAGCCCATCTCGGGATGGTGCAAGAAAGCAGCAGACCACATAAACAGAGCATTTCTTGAATTATGCAAATGAAATCCATGACAACTCATGGTGAATTATTCTCCCCTCGTGAAACCGCCACTGTTAAAGTGAAGAAAGCTGCGAGAGGGGTGATCAAATATACATGTACAACCAGCAGACATTGTCTGTCATGTGTGAGCTGGAGCGTCCCCCACTTCCATCTCTCACTCTCTTTTTTTCCCCTCCTTGGTTCGTCCTGTAAAAACCTGGTCTGAAACCTTCATTGCACATAAGCAGGCAAGGCTGCTTCCAATCCTTTTCTTCTGAATCCAGGAGTCTTCAATGAAATATTTCTTATACTTGAAGTGAACCTTAGATAATTTACTGCAGGATACACAAAAGGTCATCTTGCTTCTTATTGGCACCTTCATTTTTCCAAAACCTACAGAAATTAAAAAGCCATCTATATCTTAAAAGGCGTATTTATGAACCCTTAAGTGTAAGTCATAGTTGGAACAGTTCCCACCTCTGATATATGAAAGCTGTCGACAGCACTTTCTTACACTATAATATGCCCATACAATATGCCGCACTTTACTATTTTGACACCGTTTGGAGATGTTTTCTACAGTTACTGACAAGCTTATGCCATCACTCCCTTGGAAATTTAAGAGGTGGGGCAGAGGCGTAGGGGAGAAATGAAAAAAAACAGCTCCACCCAACTTTATGGGAGATTATTGATCTGGCCTGACTTCTGACAAGCAAAAAAAGCTGTCCTGGATTTTTTTCGGTTGCATCCCCGGTTTCGTAAATTATTCATTTGTGCCAGGAGTCAATATCCTGTCTTTTCTCAGCTTTTTTGTAAGTTAAGGAAACTTGTTTGGAATGCTGTTTTGTACGATGATTAAAAAGGAAAAGGAGGAAAAAAATCTTTTTCTTTTCTCTCTCCCTCTCTCTCTCTTTTTTTTTTCTTTTTTTTTTTTTTATTGTTCCAGAAGGAGCTTAATTCCGTCGCTTCCGAGCTGTCTGCACGGCAGGAGGAGAGTGAACATTCTCATAAACATTTAATTGAACTCCGCCGGGAATTTAAGAAAAATGTACCTGAGGTACAGTATAGTTGCTATTATAGAATTAACTCAGTAGGAATGCAGATTTTTCTCTGTTCAAACTGTATTTTGAAAACTATAGACATAAGTGACTAACAAGAAAAGAAGCTAATTAGCCACGAAGAAAAATTACAACCCCAACCTTTCCGTGTTTCTCAGTATAGCGGTGCTCACTGGTGCTGTCTAGAATAAAAGCAGGACGCTTCTCCATGGAAGTCATTGTTTTTGAGGGCTCTATACCACATCCATTTTTCCCTCACATTAATGTCTAAGTCAAATGCTTGGCCTTGATGGCAAAGACAATTTGTCTAGAGTTCCTGATTTTATTTTGCTTTCCCATTGGCGTCCGGGAAATGATGGCTGTAGACTGTCTCACCCTCTCTGGTCCTTCTCTTGATCTCCATGTCTGAAACTGTCTCCCCCACCTGCCCATAAACGTGCCACATTCTCCCCGTTCACCTCCTCCTTTGCAACTCCAGCCACCAGCGTTGTCCTTCCCAGCTGCCATGAGGGTGGTCCAGGTAATGGGCAGCCCCTGCAATGTAAGAGTCCCCCAGGGGAAGAGACGAGAATGGACACGTTTCTTTCTTCACAAAGGTGAATGTGTGAATTTTTTTTCCTCCTCTGTCAGGCCCCCTGTTGCTTCTCAAATTTTTTTTTTTTAGTGATGGAAGTAAACACAAATAGGAAAAAGAAAACCTTCTGACTCCATATAATGTTGGCAGGGATGTGACACATCAGAGCCATGACAGGAAACAGATACCCCGCCCATTCCCAAAGCCTGCTGTGCTTCTCTGTGCTCAGCAGAGGGTTGAGCTCTCTGTCCCAGGCTGCTCAGGTGGCCTGGATCTTTGAGGAGGACCAGACAGGGTCTGCCATTCTAGAGGTATCACACCTAGACATGTTGATTCCACTCTGCCTGTTGGAATCACCTAGGAGTCCTGTTGCCATCTTACTGATGGAGACCATGGAAGGATGGAGAAGAAGCAAGCCCACCCAGGAATCAGGCCACATAAGTGCAGAGGGGTCAGTCTCTTAGCTGTGAAGTCCTCCTCACACCAGTCATTAATATCTTTGGTTCTTCAAGGCAAGAGTGGGAAATAGGATCTAGTTAGAACTTGTCCATGGAGCAAGTCTGGGAGGAATCAGGTTTGGGAGCTGAGAGAGAGTGCACTTGTAGAAGGGGCGGGAATCTCAGATCTGAGCGTGTCTCCCATGTTATGGCTTTAGAAAGGCCAAGTTACATCCTGGGTTTGACTGGGAGCTAAGAAAGCATAGGGAGATTCTGAGCATCCTTCCCTTCCCTTTTAGAACAGAGAACAGCTTGGTCTTTAAACCAGTTTTTCTGCCCAGAAGGAGAGAACCAAAAGCTTTGCCTCTGACTCTCCCATCTCTGGGAAGCGGAGATGAAACGGCCACAGATCTTCACAGCCCACCATTTTGTCCTCCTTGCCCCAGGCGACGTGGGAGCCCCCAGGTGATGAGGGAAATCCAGGCCAGGTTTTAAGCCTCGGAGTTCGGCTTACATAATTTTAATACTGCATAATTATGCAATTATGTAATTAGAAGGAATAAGTTTCCATTCCTATTATAGTCGCGCCTCTGAAAATTCTCATTTTTGGAACTAGCCTCTCCTGATGGGGGAGAGTCATGCCAAGACTTTATTTAAGAACATCATCTGGCTGGTGCCCAGCTCACCTCCTGCTGATGCCTTTGCTCAGTTTCCCCCAGGAGTTAAGCAGACAGGGCAGTGGGCTTCTAGAAATGGCTGGCATTGGCCCAAAATCCCACCCACCCCGCCGTGGGTCTCAGATTTGAATCCCCTAAATTCACTTGAGTGTGGGGTTGTGAACAGAGCCTGTTTGGGGAGTCTGTTGACCTGCATTGAAATCCCAACTGTGCCACTCACTTGCTTTGGGACCTTGAACAAGGCAGCCCCTCTCGGGGCCTCTGTGTCCCTTTCTGTAAATTCAGGGGACTGGAGATGGTTTTTGAGCCCCTTCCAACACCAACATTTCCTGAACCCAGACCAGAGGTTTCCTGTTGATGTGCTTTATTTGGTCTGTAAAGGTCTTTCAAATTTTACAGTAAGTTGTCAATGTTTAGCATCTCTGATTTCACCCCGAAGCTTGGATTTCCGATATCTTTTGAGACTGTTTGGTAGATCTGGCCACGCGGATGCTCCATGCCCAGTGGCAGTCACCAGAAACAGCCGAGCAGCTGCCGCTCACGTTACCAAGATGCTGTGCTCCCCTGAGATTTGCCATGGGACAGCCTGTCTCCCTCCTGTCCACTTCCTCCGGCCTCTGTGGGCATTTGAGTTTACAACCCACAATCGAGGTTTTCTTAAGTTTCGTTTTCTGCGCTCAGCCCGTGCACTCACGGTTCCTTATGATCAAATAAATCCACTAGGTTCACACGCACTCCCTACGTCCCTCCTGAAGATCCCCTGCATATATCAGTATATCAGTGGCTCTGAGAAGCCCTGGGGGCCACAAATCAGTGAGGAAAGCATAGCCAGGACCCAGAAGAAGGATTTTTTCCAGGGCCAGGAGCAACACAATCCTATTTCATAGTTAAGGGATTTTATTCTTCAGCTGAAATATGTATTCTTCAGCTCATCTCTTCCTTTCCTGTTTCTGTCTGCTACCCCCTCCCTCTCCATTCTCTCCAGCTCCCCTCAGCTCCTCCTCCCAAGGGGGTCTCTTGTGGGCCATAGAAGCCAGTGGTTAGGGGAGTCACCAGTGGGTCTCAGAGGAAACTGGAGCATTTATGGTTGGGATCTTGGTACCCTCGGTTCTAATCCCTCTTGCACGCTGGAGAGAACTCATGGGAGTCCACCAGGGATGCCCTTGTGGCTGGGAACCTCAAGTTCACTTGAGAAAGGCATGAAATTAGGGTCCAGAAAGAGGAGGCTGCCTTCTGAAGGCAGCCCAATGGCATAGAGTTGATCCAACATTTACAGAGCCCTTCTTCTGAGCTGGGTGCCATGGCAGGTGACCCCACCAAGCCCCCAGAAACCCCACCTTCTGGTGAGGAAGGAGCGACCGTGCAGAGTGGTGTTGCTAAAATGCCAAATGCAGTCTTTGCTGGAAGGGGCAGCTGGGTGGGGAAGCAGAAATGGCACCCTAGGGAGACATCTCCCGAGCAGCCTAAAGGACAGAGGTTTTCATGGAGGAGCTTTGGTGACATGGCCCTGCGTGTGGAGCCTTTCCAGCCCCTGATCCAAAAAATGTCCCATGACGGACCACCAGTCCCGCAGGGTACTTTGCATAAAAGAGCATTCCATGATCAAATCCATTTGGGAAATGCTACTTCCTCTCTCCCTCTTCCAGGAATTCTCATTGTGCATTATGTAAAAGGCTCCAAAAAGTCCTGCAGGGAAGAAACTTGATGTTGTGCTTGATGCGTCCTAGTCGGATCTGGCTTGGCACCGTGGTGTGTGTTTGTGTCTGTCTGTAGGTGTATTTATGAGGAACCCTTATGAAATCTCATGGAGTGCAGGTCCCACGGGACACGCTTGGGAAATACTGATTTGGGGGACAGCAATGAGCTGCAAACAGGGGCCATGGGGGTATCCCACTTGGCACCACGGTGAACTCTTCGCTGATCTCTTTTACAGGAAATCAGAGAGATGGTGGCTCCTGTATTAAAAAGCTTCCAAGCTGAGGTAAGACCCAAGGCCTGTGGCACGTCACAAAAATACTTCCCAGTTCCCTCTCCTGTCCCACCTGGAGTTGCCAGAGGATGCCAGCAGCAGAGAAACTTCTCTACCCCCATTGCAAACTGCCCCATGCCCTCCTGATCAGCCATGGTATCATGAGAAGAATGGGTTCTCGGTTCTGTTCGATGGGATTTCTGCCTGCTCTGAAATCCTCTCTACCACCCATCCTCTGAGGATATAAAATCTACACTTTTCACATCCTTTCCTGCCAACCCATCGGGCCCTAGTTCCTTTGGCAGCAGCTGAGCTGTCCTCAGCCAGTTGTTTCTCTTGCCGTCCTGGAGCCCTGGGATGGAGCTGAACCTCCTCTGTTTCTCCTCTTTGCTTGACTTTGTGACCAGGATTCTGAGAATGTCCACTTGTCTGGCTGGTGCAGGAGGTAGACTAGGAAAAGAATGGAATTACACTGAGTCAGGAGAGTGGAAGGGAGGGCCATTTCTCCAATGTTCTGTCTTCAGGGGGCTCTTCTCCGTCTTCCCCTGTATTCAGGCAGAACCCTGGAAGGATAGGCCCTTCTCAGAGCTCGCCAGTGGAGATGCATTTTAAGTCTGTCGTCTGCCAAGTGCCACATTACTTTAAATCTGTCTCTTCGGAACTGCGTAAGCGCATAAGGCAATATTAAAGTAAACAATAACTGGATTTACACAAATGTCGCTGATTTCCATATTTTTCATCCTTTCATTTTATTACTGAGTTGACTGATGCGCTTATTTATTTATAGGGCCATCCGGTATTGATTCATTTGGTTGTAAGGTGCCTGAGCTGGAAGGGGGTAGAAAAAAACCAGAAAGAAGACCAATAATGTTGGGAATGTGTCGTCATGGCTTTTATGTTTTTAAAAAAAGGCCCCCATCTGCCGCCAGCTCATGGTCCCCTGAGAAATACTCAGCACACAAGCCCTTTCAGGCAGCTGATCCCTCTGTCCAGCCCAAAGACAGGCAGTGAGTGTCTTGTGTAGAGCGTCACTTTCTCAGCCATTTCCCTTGCTTGGGTTGGTGTGGCAGAGCTTCTCTTAGCTACTTAGACCCTCAGTTTCTCTATATGTTAAAGTGGAATAAAGGCACTGCAGATCTTTTCATGTTCTTTTGAGGATTGACTGAAATATAATGAAAGGAAAGAGTTTAATGTAATTCCCGGTACATGGAGAGCTGCTAGGGAGTGAAGAGCACAGACTCTGGAGTCAACCTGGATTTGAATCCTGCCTCTGCCAGTTACTAGCTGTTTGACCTTAGGCAAGTTACTTGACCTCTCTCTGCCTCTGTGTCATACTCTATAAAATTGGATAATAATTATACCTACTTCATAGGGTTGTGATTGAGGAAGAACAAAGTCAATACTCATGGAGTGCTTAGGACATTACCTTGCATATTAGAAGTCTTATTATTTTATTATTCCTATTATCAGTCACCTTCAACACAGGTTTATTTGGCCTCCACTATGCCTGGGTTGGAATCTGCCTCTTTCCTAACTAGGTGTTCAAGGATTTTTACCCAAAAGAAGGGGGTTTTCTATCCCTATAGGAAGCAGGCATGACTTATGCCATCTTTCCAATAGGAGAAAGAGTTAAACATTAGATTTCGGCAGTGATCCAGGGAAGACCCAAGTGCAGCATGGTGGAAAGCACATGTGAATCAGACTCGTATGGGCCTGGCTTGAATTTCAGCCCTGCTGCTTATACGAGCTGTGTGACCTGGGAGAAGTTCCTCCACCTCTCGGAGCTGCAGCTTTCCTCCTCTCGTAAGTGAGGCTAACAGTAAGGATTCTAAGAACTAAGCAGGGTGGAGGCAGTCGACATGGTGTCTGGCACACAGTTGGTGCTCAGTAAGTGCAGGAGGAGAGAGTCTTAGTGGGGCCAAAATAGGCAAAGGTGAATTTTCATTTCCAAACCCATGTGGCATGTTGAATACACACCATTTTAATAGCCGGGGATCTTCAAGGAACTTCGTTAATTTTTTTAAGAGGTTTTCCGTCGTCCCTTTAATGTACCAAAAAGACTACATTTGTCTGGAGTTTTATTCCCGAAACCCCTGCTTTCTTCATGATCTATTGACTAATCCATTGCGGCCGCCATGTCCCTCCCAGCGCCTCAGGGGAGAAACACCGGCAAAGAAAGGTGTTAATAAAAAGCATCTCCTTCGTCCAGAACAAACTGCACACACATAGGCCGTTTATAATCCAAATTTGATTTTCATTTTAATTTTTTTAATGAGGGTTCATCCTTTATGCCGCTTCCCTCTTGCCAACCACCAGGCTCTAGGCTCAGAGCTGAGGATTCCCAAGTGGGCATTAATCACCTCCCAGGAATATTCCCTGAGGCAAACACCTTCCAGAGTCATATAAACTAACCCATAAAATGCCAAGGCTGAATATCGTGCCTGTCATTCCTTCTTCCCCAGTGTGGGCCTCTTGTTGAAATATAACATGTTCAAGTTCATTCCTTAATTTCACTCCACCAGCCCTGGTGAATACAGCATACGAGCATCCTTTTATCTTTTCATACTGTGTATGTGTGAGGGTCTTTTTTCCTTTTTCTTTCTTTCTTTCTTTCCTTCCTTCCTTCCTTCCTTCCTTTCTTCCTTCCTTTCTTTCTTTTTCATGCTGGTGGGAGGGGGGCGGAGAGGAAGTGAATTTGCCCTGCTGTGAATCAAGGAAGCTTTTCCTCTCCGCCTTGATTGCTTAAAGGACAGTCTTGATTCCCCCTGCTCAGGGAAACAAAGACAGCCAGAGAAGGTGGCTTAATGGAGACAGCTTGAAATGGCCAAAGTTTGAATATCCTTGCGCGCAGAGAAAAGAGCAAGACGAAAGCCCTGCTAATTACAAAAGTTGCTTTATGAAAGATAATTCAAAGCAATAATTTAGCAAACATAATCAAGTCGCACAGATGGGGTTGTTGATGGATGGATTGCAACATGCAATTAGCAGTTCTCGTAGTTACATATCATTAACCCTCCAAGCACAGAAATTATTTTCTCATTATTAGTTGAAAAGGTAAAATTAAGCTGACTAGACAGTAAAGGAACAAACTACAATTAATTACCTTCATTTATTACAGTCATTATTTTAAACTTATTTTTACTTGGAGAGAGAGACGAAAACATCTAAATTAAAAGTTTTCTTATGCTAAATCAGAGGTGAAACTTTTCTAAGGAGCGTGTGCAGTGGCCCAGCCAGAAGATGGCAAGGCCACTGCTGGGAAATTTTTTTTCCCTGCTTCCTTCCTCTTCCACCTTGAAGGGGATATGGCCTGCATGATGGAAAACCCTTTCCGTTGAGTTGGAACAGACACGTTCATCTGAGCCTGATTGAAACAGAGCAGTTTGGGAACCAAGGAGGCTGAAGTGTCCTCTGACCCCCAGGGGAGGCGGGAGAGTGTGGAGGTCAGATATCCAGGGTCTGTGTCCCACCCTGACACTGCTTATATGACTTTGGCAAGTGACTTCATGTCTCTGAGCCACTGTTTCCTCATCTGTAAATAGGGACAGCTCATCGGATTGCAAGAGGTTCAGTGAGATTCTCTGTTGATTGGCCAGCGAGTTATTTGTTCTCATTGTGGTGGGTGTGTTTGGTTCAGGCCTGAGAATGTTCTCTCCCTGTCCTCTTAGGATCAGAGGGGAGCTCGTGTGGCGTGACCACCTTTTAGGAGCTTAGAGACGGTACTAAGATGCCATCTAGGGCTTCCCTGGTGGCACAGTGTTTGAGAGTCCACCTGCCGACGCAGGGGACACGGGTTCGTGCCCCCATCCGGGAAGATCCCACATGCCGTGGAGCAGCTGGGCCCGTGAGCCATGGCCGCTGAGCCTGCGCGTCCGGAGCCTGTGCTCTGCAACAGGAGAGGCCACAACAGTGAGAGGCCCGCGTACTGCAAAAAAAAAAAAAAAAAGATGCTATTTACCAGGAGATAGATCAGATCATCGATTGAGTCCATGAAGTCATTTATTCACTCAACAAACATTTACTGAGTACCCAGAACCTGAAGTCATCATCGGCCTCCCCCACCATCTGCCCCAGCCCCAGACACTGAGGACTGCCTTCTTCTCCCTCACAGGCAGTCATGGGTGGGCAAGGGGGTTCTAACCCAGGACAAGATCCCCAGGGGTTTGTAGTCTCCATTCCTGAAGCTGAGCTGCCTGAGAAGGGCATGGGGGGCATCCTCACAGCTCAGATCACCTGAGACGGGCTCGGCCCTCCCTGCCCTGAGCCCCCGCCCAGCTCTGCATGCCGTGTCCTAATTTGGTCCCTGTGCTCCCCTCCTGTTCCACATCTGCCCACAGGACTCTTGCCCTTCCCTTTGAGCCAAAGTTTAATTACAGGATCTTTTATTTTTCTTTTTGCCTTTTAACATTGTTTGCTCTTCCAGCTGTCTTTGATGTCATAATTCTCTTACTCCCCAGATGACCCTTTCTCTGTCACTCCCAGCACTGTCATGACCTTTGTAAGTGGGACCCCCTTGGGGCCACAACAGACATTAGACACGTGCAGTCCTGACCAGCCTACAAGGCCAGGAAGAAATGGCCTCACTGACCAGCGGGACCCACCAGGAAAGATAAGCAGTGGGAACAAGCGTAGGCTTGGAGCCAGATTGGCGTGAGCTTGCATCTTAGCCTATCCACTTCCCAGCTGTGTGATCCTGGGCAAGTCACTTAACCTCTCTGGGCCTCAGCTTCCTTGGCTTTTAAATGGAGATAATAATAGTACCCACCTCATAAGGTCGATGAGAGGGTTAAATGAGTTGATACTTGAAAAGCCCCAAGAACAAAACCTAGCACATAGTGAGTGCTCCTTGAAGATTAGTCAGCACTCCTAGCTGATGAGCTGAAACTTGCCTCATCACATTTATTCCTCCCACAAGCCCAGTGAGGAAGCCTCTCCTCTCACCCATTCTCAGGTGAGGTAAATGAGGCTTAGCACCCAGCACATGGTGGTGGGTGGTAACTCAGGCTGGGACACCAGCCAGCAAAATTTATCGAGCATTTAGCAATGCCTGTCACACATCACCACCTCTCAGCAGCATGGCAAGGGAGGCACCACTGGTATTGTCCCCTCTTACAGGTGAGAAGTTGGGTTTCAGAGAGGTTAAGCTGTTTGCCTAAGCTCACACAGCTCTTCACCAGCAGAGCAGAGGGTGAAAGATGCAGATCTCAGCTTCGAGGGCTGAACAGAGCTCCTCAAGGAGCCTGTGGGGAACAGAAGGAGCTGAGAATATAGATTCTAGATTAAGGGCCTGAATTGGACACTTGCAGGTGGTTATGGTTGGGAAGGACCTCTGTTCAGCCAGATCTGTGCCTTTTAGATGTTTTTGCTGAGCTATCCAGGCAGAATCCACCAGGGAAGCCCAGCCCCTGCAGAGAGCTGGGATTCAAACCCAGGTCTGCATAGCCAGCCCAGGACTTGGCACATAGCAAGAGCTCAGTAAACAGGGTGTCACTTGCAAGATGCAGTTAGAAAGACTTCTGTCCACCCTTACTGTTCCCTGCTCGCACACCTGCACGTACACTCCCCACAGCCTCCTCTGATGACATAATAACTTTGGTGATGCAGGTCTCCTTGGCTCCCATAACCCAGTCTGGCTCCTCTGGCTTTGCCCTGCCCAGCTAGGGGTAAAACCCGAACATCCTTCTGAATTTAATTTTGAGAACCCACCAAAGCATCACTGAACCTGTCACGCCATATTACAACCAAATTAAGAACCAGCAGCAATCCTCTTTCATTTGGTATCATATACCTTATAAAATAAATTGTTAATGCTTTTTCCCCCCAGTTAAGCAGTTATTTGCAGTTGTTCTGGGTATTTCTCATTAGAAATAACATCATCTAAAGAACGATATTGATTGATTTTTTTAATCTTGGAATCATGGACGTGAACCACATATTTATATGACATTCCCTTTAACTAGAATTCTCATGCTTTATTTTTATATTATTGATCTTTTTGACACGAATTGCTTTTGGCCTTGTGCGAGTGTTGTAAGCTTTCTGCCTGCAGAGGAATGGGCCGGGCTGAGCTGGGAAGAGTGATCGCTCCAGCAGCATGGCGGTAACATTCCCACACATTTAACAGCAATTAGTCTCTGCTGATGCCGTGGTAGGCTTTCATGTATGAAAATTTACAAGCCTTTTAATGGACTGCATTATGGAATGCCATGCGGGGCCAGTCGGTAGGGAGATGAGGCCGCCAGGCGCGCATCCATCTCACGGCACTGTCAGCCGAGTGTCTCTCAACACTTGTGTCTGCCTGGGGGTAGTGGCGATCAAAGCAGACGCTACTGCAACAGCCAGCACGACACCAGCGTGGGACGAGTGGCCATTCGTGCAGTCACTCATGCATCCATTCAGTATATGTTTCTTGAGCACCTGCTGTGTGCCAGGCATGGTACTAGGTGCTGGGGCTAAGTGGTGAACATTATTGACTTGTGCTCAAGAAAAGGTTGAGCACCACTGTGTGCCAAGAAACATGCTAAGCACTGAGGATAACAGGGTGAACACAGATTATTCATCCGACTCCCGTGATGTGGAGTAGAAATGACATGAGCCTAGATCCACACAGACCTGGGTCCAATCCCAGCTCCGTCCTTTGCCAGCATTCTCGGTGAACCTTGGTTTCCCTGGCTGTAAACTGGGAATGGTAACAGTCCCTACCACGCAGGGAGGCTAGGAGGATTCACACAGGTAAAGAGCTCAATGCGACATAAACCTCCCAGAAATGGGATTGTTGCATCATGATTTAGTGTTGTTGCCCCTTCCCCTCCATCCAGCAACCCTAGAATACACATATACACTCCTGCTTCCCTTCCAATTCCACTGAGATCTTCACGCTCAGCAGCATTTATTTGGCACCTGCTGTATACCAGGGTGAGTACCAGGCTCCAGGGATGTGGCAGTGAGCAGCTCCAGATACCGTTGCTGTCCTCATGGCACTCACAGCCTTAATGAGAGAGACAGCTGGAAACATACCCCTCAGAGCCAATGAAAGTCACGGTTATGATTGAGTTTCACGTGGCCAGAATGTGGGATGGGAGAGATTCAACCAGCCCACCCATTCCCTCATTCAGAAACTGTTTCTTGCGCACACCCTGTGTGGGGCCCTGGGGATACAACAGGGAACAAGACAGACAGGGCCCCTGTCCCAGGGGCGCTCAGAACACAGTGAGAGACATGCCTATTTGCATCATGCACGTAAATTATGTGAAGGACAATATAGTGCAGTGGTTAGGAGCACGTCCCTCTTCTGCTGCTTATTAATTGTGTGACCTGGGGCAAATTATGTTTCTCTCTCTCTGCCTTGATTTCTTCATCCGTAAAATGGGACTCCTAACATCCCCTACTTCATAGTGTGAGAGTGGGGAGCAAATGAGGTAATAGGTGTAAAGGCTTAAAACAATGCCTGATGTAAGGAAAGCTGAGATCAGAGTCAGAGACTATCTTGGTTATCACAATGATTATGGTTTTGAAATCATCCCACACTGCATTAACTAATTATGGATGTGCTAAATGCTGCTGAAGCAAAATGCAGTTGCACCCGGGAAGACCCCAGGCTTATCTTCCTTTGTCCTAGCTCTGAGGCAGAGGACTGGACTGCTGGACCCACTGGGGTTGTTGCCCAGGGAGTAGGGGGGCCCTGAAGTGCCGTCCCCAAGCTTAGGTGCTGGAGAAAGAACCTTCCTGCTCATGGCATCCTCTATGAGGCGGACCCCTCAAGAGGCCCTCAGGCATCCAGTATCACAGTCATACCCTCCCTGTTTCCTGAGTGCCAGGAATAAGACCCAGAGAGGGTGAGAAACTCACCTGGGGTCACACAGCCAGGAGACGGAAGGGCCCTATGTTGTTTCAGACCCATGTAATCCCCTTACACAGAGTGGCTCCAATCAAGCAGCTGGTGAAGGAAGACAAAGGCAGTGGATTTGGGGTCTCGGAAAACCAGGTCCAAGCCCTACCACCACTCCCTAGCTGTGTTACCTTAGGCAAGTCGCTTTACCTCCAGCCTCAGTCTCCTGTTCTATAAAATGGGTTGTTGCAACACCCACCTTGTTTAATCCCTAGGGATGGGCGTGGAAAGCCCACATGGTCACCCAACTGAAAGGAAGCATCCTTTCTCTACCCCTTTGTTATTCAGAGAATGGTCCATGGGCCAGCAGCATCCACATCACCTGGAATCTTGGTAGAAATGCAGTCTCATTGCCCCCCGCCACCTCCCAGATCTCCTGAATCAGAATTTGCAGTTTAATAAGGTCCCCTGGTAAGTCAACTATACTTCAATTAAAAAAAAATCCCCCAGTAATTCGGTGATTTGTGATTCGCGTAGGCATTGAAGTTTAAGACGCTCAACCTGAGAGCCCTGGCTGCCCTGAGAGCTTTAAAAGATACGGAAATCCGGGTCCCACCGCAGAGTGGCTGGCATTCTTGGTCTGGCGTGAGCCTCAGGCATCAGGATGTTTAAAGCTTCTGCTGGTGATTCTGATGTTTGAGATGCTCTTGCCCTAGAAGCTCACCATCTAGTGGAGGAGCCAGACACATGGAAATAACCAGTGGTGTGCTGGTAAATGATGAGCAGCTGGCTATCTGGGGAGCCTTGACTTCCATGGTATAAATACTGCTGCCAGGGCCAATTTCAAGCTGCCAGCCTGAAGCTGAGAAGAGATGTGCAGTAGCATCTTACATAGCATTTCCACCACACAGACACAATAGCTATGCATAACCTCAAAGCACCGGGAGTAGTAATATATCACCAAATAATTAGGAATTGATGAGTATTGAATATGTATTTCCTCTTTCTTTCATTTTTTTTCGGTAAAATACACACAGCATTTACCCCCTTAACCATCTTTAACTGTAGAGTTCAGTGGCATCAAGTACCTTCACATTGCTGTGCAGCCATCACCACCGTCCATCTCCAGAACTTTTTTCATCTTCCCAAATTGAAACTCTGTTCCCATTAAACAGTAACTCCCCATTCCCCACCCCTGGCAACCACAATTCTACTTTCTGTCTCTGTGAATTTGACTCCAGGTACTTCATATAAGTGGAATCGTCTAGTATTTGTCTTTTTGTGACTGGCTTCTTTCACTCAGCAGAGTGTCCTCAAAATTCATCCGTGTTGTAGTACCATCATTTTTAATACAATTTATGTATTATAATTGTAGGTTTATATGATTTAAAATTTTAATTATGGCCATGTTTAACAACCAGCTTGCAAAACTCCTGAAAATTTAGCAGTCAGCTTTTGCAAGCTGCTGCAGGTCAGCCCCAGCACACCACCGGAAGTACAAGTGAGAACAGAGGTACAAAAGGCAGGCTTTAGGACAGGGGTCTGCAAACTATGGCCCTCGGGCCAAAGCCTATTTTTATAAAATTTTATTGGGACACAGCCATGCCCATTCATTCATATATTGTCCATGGTTGCTTTCCCACCACAGCAGAGAGCACAGAGCTGAGTAGTTGCAACAGAACCTGTATGACCTGCAAAGACAAAAATATTTATTATCTGGCCCTTTACAGAAAAAGCCTGCTCGCTCCTGCATTTAGGTGTACAGGGAGTGGGAGCGATCGACTCTTTTATTATTCATTCATTTATTCATTTGTTCACTCAGCCAGTATATACAGAGCACCTTCTGGGTGCCAGGCACTGTTCTAGGCACAGGAGCAAATAAGACAAAGTCCTTTCCCTTCCAGAGCTGACCTTCTGGGGGAAGACAGATGTAATTCAGACTCTTGCACAGCAAGTAAATATTTAATTATCAGGAATAGCATGCCAGGTAAACTGAACAGCCTGTGCAGATGCCCTGAGGGAGGATGGAAGTGAGAATTGCAGGGCTGAAAGCCTGGGAGAGTTGGCCAGAGTCAGTAGGCCCTCACCTGTGCCCAGACCTCTACCCACCCCTCCCATCTACCCTGCCAAGCACAGTATCACTTTGAGTCAGGCTTACCCTGGCACGCTGGCCCCCATTGCTTCCCCACCCTCAAGGGCCACCTCCTAAATTCTCTCCATCCACCTCCCTCCTGGCCTTGGAGCCCACAGTGTGACAGACAAAAGTCTCTTATTTATTTCCTCCACAAGGCTTATAAACTGCCCTCTAATAAAATCATTCTCAGCACAAGCACAAAATAATAACACTTAATTAAAATACATAAAGCCAAATATTAGTGGAGACCAGTGAAGATTAAGATCAACCAAATCCTATGTCCCAGTACTAAGCAGAGGCCTTGCCCTAATGGGAGGGGGTTTCCATTTCTTGAGCACCTACTGGGTACCACACTCAGGGCTGGTTATCTGACATCGGGGATATTCTAGAGAATCCTAAGGGGAAACGAATTCAGAGAGGTTGAGACACCAAGATCACATAACGGAGAAGTAGAGCTGGGATTTGAACCCAGTGTGTCTGCACAAGTCATAGTGGCTCATTCCTGTAGCAACAACATCTAACATAGTGGGAGTTTCTCATTCACATCACAGTCTAGTGCTGGTTAATGAGGCAGGGGAGCTCTGCTCCATGCAACCATTCAGGGATCCAGGCATCTTCTGTCTTCTGGCTCTGCCTTCACTGTATCCCAGAGTCTCTTTCACTTAGTCAGTACATGGGGAAGGTTCTCAAGGGACAGACCTGGAAGTGGCCACATCGTTTCCACCCACATTTCCTTGACCAGAACTCAATTATAAGGCCATGTCCAATTTCAAGGGAGGCTGGAGATATAGTCTAACGTGTGTGCCCAAGAGGGTAAAAAGAAAAAAAAAAAAACAGGGCTAAGAGAGCACATAACCCTGTCTGCTGCACTGTGGCCTCCCTGATGGATGAAGTAACGACCTCATTAGCTATTGGGGAATAGGATGAACTCTGGAAAACAGTAGGATTAGTACATTTTGGACAAAAGAGCAAGAAATGAATTTCAAGGGGTCTGTCAAGTCAAGGAGCAGCAAAACAAGAGCAAGGAAGAATTTTAACAATTTGGTGGGTGTTATAAAGCTCCTACTCTGTGTACTTCTTTGTGCTGGCCTGACTAAGGGAAGAAGTGAGCTCCGTCCAACAAGGAGGCCAAGCCACCCATTAGGAGCCCACACCCCTAAGAAAAACTAAGAAAAAAGCAAATGTAAAGTTGGAGCAACATGTCCCAGGTGTGCCAAAGAGAAAGTGATTACTTTGTAGGCAAGCAATCAGGGAAGACTTCCGAGAGGAGGTGAAGTCCCGGCTCAGGTTAGGAAGACTTGGGCAGGATGGAACACAGAGAACAAGGTGTGGTGGTAAGAGCACAAGCTGCCTTATCAGGCAGACCTGGGTTTGTGTCCCAGTTTGACCACTGGCTGGGTGATCTTAGGCAAGTCACTTCCCCTCTTTCTGAGCCTGTTTCCTCATCAGTAATGTGGTACCTAGTGATCAGGCTAATTGTGAGGATTAAATGAGATGGTCGTGTCTGGAGTGCTTAGCTCAATGCATAGCACACAGAAGGCTTAAAATGAGTACCCCAGTGGCTGTTTGGTGAGAAGTGCCACATATCTGAAGCTATGATATGTAGGGAGGCGGGGGAGAGGAAGAGGCTAAGAAACACACTTGGGCAGGACAAGGGGGCCTTGAATGCTGAGTTAAGTCTGCACTTCGTCTTGTGGGTAGACAAGGTGCCCAGGAGTCTTTATTGATTATGAAACAGCATGACCAGAAGGCTTTTCTAGAAAGACCCCTTTGGAGGTAAGTGGGGTGGGAGGGGGTTGACTCAGAAGTCAGGATTTGGAGCACTTGAGACATGTAGCAGTAATGATGTCCTGGCCTGAGGTAGAGGAGTGGCAAAGAGAGGGCTGGTTTGAAAGAGTTTGGAAGTGGGGGGGCCAGGCCTTCACGTGGCTGATGGAGATAGAAGGCCTGGGTATCAGGCTCCGGAGGTCAGTGGGGCATGGCACCATTAGCAGAAGAGGAGGAGGCAGAACTGGTGTCAGGAAGACAAGCCCAGTTGGTTTAGACACCCAGGCTCTAGGAGCCAGGGAGGCCTGGGCTCAACCCCAGCTCTGCCTCTTACCTGCTGTGTGACCTTGAGCAGGTCACATGACATCATCTCCCCCATCTGTAAAATGGGGATAATATTTGTCCCTCCCTAATAGGGCTCTTGTTGGAGGACTCCATGAGATTATGCCTGGCACATAATAGGTGCTCAGGAAATGGTCCTTCTTATCACCATCCTTTTTCCTGTTGAGTCAGACCCAAAACTGGGTTAAGAAAGGGCTGATGATGAACCAGCAGATTCCTCGGATACTCTGCAGACTGTGAGAATGCTATTACTAGTAACAACCCACAGCAGCAGCCAAACCCTCCTGTGTGTTCAGTGTATGCTGTGTGCTCAACATTCTTCTAAGTCCTCCACACATACTTTTTTTTCTTTTAACATCTTTATTGGACTATAATTGCTTTACAATGTTGTGTTAGTTTCTGCTGTATAACAAAGTGAATCAGTTATATGTATGCATATATCCCCATATCCCCTCCCTCTCGCATCTCCCTCCCACCCTCCCCATCCCACCCCTCTAGGTGGTTACAAAGAACGGAGCTGATCTCTCTGTGCTATGCAGCTGCTTCCCACTACCTGTTTTACATTTGGTAGTGTATATATGTCAGTGCTACTCTCTCACTCCGTCCCAGCTTAACCTTCCCCCTCCCCGTGTCCTCAAGTCCATTCTCTATGTCTGCATCTTTTTTCCTGTCGTGCCCCTAGGTTCATCAGAACCATTTTTTTTTTTACATTCCATATATATGTGTTAGCATACGGTATTTGTTTTTCTCTTTCTGACTTACTTCACTCTGTATGACGGACTCTAGGTCCATCCACCTCACTACAAATAACTTAGTTTCATTTCTTTTTATGGCCGAGTAATATTACATTGTATATATGTGTCACATCTTTATCCATTCATCTCTCAGTGGACACTTACGAAGCTTCCATGTCCTGGCTATTGTAAATAGCGCTGCAATGAACACTGTGGTATATGTCTCTTTTTGAATTATGGTTTTCTCAGGGTATATGCCATGTAGTGGGATTGCTGGGTCATATGGTAGTTCTATTTTTAGTTTTTTAAGGAACCTCCATACAGTTCTCCATCGTGGCTGTATCAATTTACATTCCCATCAACAGTGCAAGAGGGTTCTCTTTTCTCCACACCCTCTCCAGCATTTATTGTTTGTAGATTTTTTGATGATGGCCATTCTGACCAGTGTAAGGTGATAACTCATTGTGGTTTTGATTTGCATTTCTCTAATGATTAGTGATGTTGAGCATCCTTTCATGTGTTTGTTGGCAGTCTGTATATCTTCTTTGGAGAAATGTCTATTTAGGTCTTCCGCCCATTTTTGGATTGGGTTCTTTGTTTTTTGATATGTGCTGCTGTATATTTTGGAGATTAATCCTTTGTCAGTTGCTTCATTTGCAAATATTTTCTCCCATTCTGAGGGTTGTCTTTTTGTCTTGTTTATGGTTTCCTTTGCTGTGCAAAAGCTTTTAAGTTTAATTAGGTCCCGTTTGTTTATTTTTGGTTTTATTTCCATTTCTCTAGGAGGTGGGTCAAAAAGGATCTTGCTGTGATTTATGTCATAGAGTGTTCTGCCTTTGTTTTCTTCTAAGAGTTTTATAGTGTCTGGCGTTACATTTAGGTCTTTAATCCATTTTGAGTTTATTTTTGTGTATGGTGTTAGGGAGTGTTTTAATTTCCTTCTTTTACATGTAGCTGTCCAGTTTTCCCAGCACCACTTATTGAAGAGGCTGTCTTTTCTCCACTGTATATTCTTGCCTCCTTTATCAAAGATAAGGTGACCATATGTACGTGGGTTTATCTCTAGGCTTTCTATCCTGTTCCATTAATCTATATTTCTGTTTTTGTGGCAGTACCATACTGTCTTGATTTCTGTAGCTTTATAGTATAATCTGAAGTCAGGGAGCCTGATTCCTCCAGCTCCGTTTTTCTTTCTCAAGATTTGGCTACTCAGGGTCTTTTGTGTTTCCATACAAATTGTAAATTTTTTTGTTCTAGTTCTGTGAAAAATGCCATTGGTAGCTTGATAGGGATTGCATTGAATCTGTAGATTGCTTTGGGTAGTATAGTCATTTTCACAATGTTGATTCTTCCAATCCAAGAACATGGTATATCTCTCCATCTGTTTGTATCGTCTTTAATTTCTTTCATCAGTGTCTTATAGTTTTCTGCATACAGGTTTTTTGTCTCCTTAGGAAGGTTTATTCCTAGATTTTTTATTCTTTTTGTTGCAGTGTTAAATGGGATTGTTTCCTTAAGTTCTCTTTCAGATTTTTCATTAGTGCATAGGAATGCAAGAGATCTCTGTGCATTAATTATGTATCCTGAAACTTAACCAAATTCATGGATCAGCTCTAGTAGATTTCTGATAGCATATTTAGGATTCTCTATGTATAGTATCATGTCATCTGCAAACAGTGACAGTTTTACTTCTCCTTTTCTGGTTTGGATTCCTTTTATTTCTTTTTCTTCTCTGATTGCTGTGGCTAAAACTTCCAAAACTATGTTGAATAATAGCAGCAACCTTGTCTTGTTCCTGATCTTAAAGGAAATGGTTTCAGTTTTTCACCATTGAGAATGATGTTGGCTGTGGGTTTGTCATATATGGCATTCCTTATGTTGAGGTAGGTTCTCTCTATGCCTACTTTCTGGAGAGTTTGTATCATAAATGGGTGTTGAATTTTGTCAAAAGCTTTTTCTGCATCTATTGAGATTATCATATGGCTTTTATCCTTCAGTCTGTTAATGTGGTGTACCACATTGATGATTTCTGTATATTGAAGAATCCTTGCATCCCTGGGATAATCCCCACATGATCATCCTTTTAATATGCTGTTGGATTCTGTCTGCTAATATTTTGTTGAGGATTTTTGCATCTATGTTCATCAGTGATATTGGCCTGTAGTTTTCTTTTTTTTGTGGCATCTTTGTTTGGTTTTGGTATCAGGGTGATGGTAGCCTTGTAGAATGAGTTTGGGAGTGTTTCTCCCTCTGCTATATTTTGGAAGAGTTTGAGAAGGATAGGTGTTAGCTCTTCTCTAAATGTTTGATAGAATTCACCTGTGAAGCCATCTGGTCCTGGACTTTTGTTTGTTGGAAGATTTTTAATCACAGTTTCAATTTCAGTGCCTGTGATTGGTCTGTTCATATTTTCTATTTCTTCCTGGTTCAGTCTTGGAAGGTTGTGCTTTTCTAAGAATTTGTCCATTTCTTCCAGGTTGTCCATTTCACTGGCATGTAGTTGCTTGTAGTAGTCTCTCATGATCCTTTGTATTTCTGCAGTGTCAGTTGTTACTTCTTTTTCATTTCTAATTCTGTTGATTTGTCTTCTCCCTTTTCTTCTTGATGAGTCTGGCTAATGGTTTATCAATTTTGTTTATCTTCTCAAAGAACCAGCTTTTAGTTTTATTGATCTTTGCTATTGTTTCCTTCATTTCTTTTTCATTTATTTCTGGTCTGATCTTTATAATTTCTTTCCTTCAGCTAACTTGGGGGTTTTTTTGGTTCTTCTTTCTCTAATCGTTTCAGGTGTAAGCTTAGGTTGTTTATTTGAGGGGTTTTTTTGTTTCTTGAGGTAGGATTGTATTGCTATAAACTTCCCTCTTAGAACTGCTTTTGCTGCATCATATAGGTTTTGGATCTTCATGTTTTCATTGTCATTTGTTTCTGTGTATTTTTTAATTTCCTCTTTGATTTCTTCAGTGATCTCTTGGTTCTTTAGTAGCGTATTGTTTAGCCTGCATGTGTTTGTATTTTTTACAGTTTTTTTCCTGTAATTGATATCTAGTCTTATAGCATTGTGGTCAGAAAAGATAATTGATACAATTTTAATTTTCTTAAATTTACCAAGGCTTGATTTATGACCCAAGGTATGATCTATCCTGGAGAATATTCCATGAGCACTTGAGAAGAAAGTGTATTCTGTTGTTTTTGGATGGAATGTCCTATAAATATCAATTAAGTCTATCTGGTCTAATGCATCTTTTAAAGCTTGTGTTTCCTTATTTATTTTCATTGTGGATGATCTGTCCATTGGTGAAAGTAGGGTGTTAAAGTCCCCTACTATTATCATATTACTGTCAATTTCCCCTTTTATGGCTGTTAGCATTTGCCTTATGTATTGAGGTGCTCCTATGTTGGGTGCATAAATATTTACAATTGTTATATCTTCTTCTTGGATTGAGCCCTTGATCATTATGGAGTGTCCTTCTTTGTCTCTTGTAATAGCCTTTATTTTAAAGTCTATTTTGTGTGATATGAGAATTGCTACTCCAGCTTTCTTTTGATTTCCTTTTGCATGGAATATCTTTTCCCACCCCCTCACTTTGAGTCTGTATGTGTCCCTAGGTCTGAAGTGGGTCTCTTGTAGACAGCATATTTAGGGGTCTTGTTTTTGTATCCATTCAGCCAATCTGTGTCTTTTGGTTGGAGCATTTAATCCATTTACATTTAAGGTAATTATCTATATGTATGTTCCTGTTATGATTTTTTTAATTGTTTTGGGTTTGTTATTGTAGGTCTTTTCCTTCTCTTGTGTTTCCTGCCTAGAGAGTTCCTTTAGCATTTGTTGTAAAGCCGGTTTGATGGTGCTGAATTCTCTTAACTTTTGCTTATCTTTAAAGGATTTAATTTCTCTGTTGAATCTGAATGAGATCCTTGCTGGGTAGAGTAATCTTCGTTGTAGGTTTTTCCTTTTCATCACTTTAAGTATGTCCTGCCACTCCCTTCTGGCTTGCAGAGTTTCTGCTGAAAGATCAGCTGTTAACCTTACGGGGTTTCCCTTGTATGTTATTTGTTGCTTTTCCCTTGCTGCTTTTAATATTTTTTCCTTGAATTTAATTTTTGATACTTTGATTCATATGTCTTGGTGTGTTTCTCCTTGGACTTATCCTGTATGGGACTCTCTGCGCTTCCTGGACTTGACTATTTCCTTTCCCGTGTTAGGGAAGTTTTCAACTATGATCTCTTCAAATATTTTCTCAGACCCTTTCTTTTCTTTTCTTCTTCTGGGACCCCTATAATTCGAATGTTGATGTGTTTAATGTTGTCCCAGAAGTCTCTGAGACTGTCCTCAATTCTTTTTATTCTTTATTCTGCTCTGAGGCAGTTATGTCCACTATTTTATCTTCCAGGTCACTTATCCGTTCTTCTGCCTCAGTTATTCTGCTATTGATTCCTTCTAGAGTATTTTTAATTTCATTTATTGTGTTGTTCATCATTGTTTGTTTGCTCTTTAGTTCTTCTACATCCTTGTTAAATGTTTCTTGTATTTTCTCCATTCTATTTACAAGATTTTGGATCATCTTTACTATCATTACTCTGCATTCTTTTTCAGGTAGACTGCCTATTTCCTCTTCATTTGTTTGGTCTGGTGGGTTTTCACCTTGCTCCTTCATCTGCTGTGTATTCCTCTGCTTTCTCATTTTGTTTAACTTACTGTGTTTGGGGTCTCCTTTTCTCAGGCTGCAGGTTAATAGTTCCCATTGTTTTTGGTGTCTGCCCCCAGTGGGTGAGTTTGGATCAGTGGCTTGTGTAGGCTTCCTGGTGGAGGGGACTGGTGCCTATGTTCTGATGGGTTGGGCTGCATCTTGTCCTTCTGGTGGTCAGGGCCATGTCCGGTGGTGTGTTTTGGAGAGTCTGTGAACTTAGTTTGACTTTAGGCAGCCTCTCTGCTAATGAGTGGGGTTGTGTTCCTGTCTTGCTATCTGTTTGGCACGGGACGTCCAGCATTGGAGCTTGCTGGCTGTTGGGTGGAGCTGGGTCTTAGTGCTGAGACAAACATCTCTGGGAGAGCCCTCGCCGATTGATATTATGTGGGCCTGGGAATTTCTGGTGGTCCAATGTGCTGGACTCAGCTCTCCCACCTCGGAGGCTGAGGCCTAACAGCTGGCTGGAGCACAAAGACCCTGCCAGCCACACCGCTCAGAAGAAAAGGAAGAAAGAAAGAAAAAAACCGAACCCTAGGACAAATAGTAAAAGCAAACCTATACAAAATCACACAAAGAAGCATACACATACACACAAAAAAAGAAAAAGGAGAAGAAAAATATGTGTGTGTGTGTGTGTGTGTGTGTGTGTGTGTGTGTGTGTGTGTGTATATATATATATATATATATACATACATAAAGGAAGAGAGCAACCAAACCAATTAACAAATCCACCAATGATAATAAGCACTAAATACTCAACTAAGATAAACATAAAACCAGAATCAAATTAGATGCAGAAAGCAAACCCCAAGTCTACAGTCGCCCCCTAAGTCCACCACCTCAATTTTGGGAACATTCATTGTCTATTCAGGTATTCTTCAGATGCAGGGTTTATCAAGTTGATTGTGGGGATTTAATCCGCTGCTCCTGAGGCTGCACAGAGAAATTTCCCTTCCTCTTCTTTGTTCACACAGCTCCTAGGGTTCAGCCTTGGTTTTGGCCCCCTCTCTGTGTGTAGGCCACCCTCAGGAGTCTGTTACCCACCCAGACAAGAGGGGGTTAAAGCAGCAGCTGATTAGGGGTCTCTTGCCCACTCAGGCAAGGAGGAGGAAGGGGTACAGTAGTCATAACTGGAATGTGGGCTGAGCCTGAGGCGGCAGAGGCCAGCGTGATGTTGCAACAGCCTGAGGCATGCCGTGTGTTCTCCCTCAGAAGTTGTCCCTGGATCACGGGACCCTGGCAGTGGTGGGCTGCACAGGCTCCCGGGGGTGTGTGGATAGTGACCTGTGCTTGCAGACAGGATTCTTGGTGGCAGCGGCAGCAGTGTTAGCAGTTCATGCCCGTCTCTGGGGTCTGAGCTGATAGCCGTGGCTCACGCCTGTTTCTGGAACTTGTTTAGGCGGTGTTCTGCCTTCTGTGGGCACACTGGGAAGGAATCCCCTCTTCTCTCGCACTCCGAAACAAAGGTCTCTTGCTTCTCTGGCAGGTCCAGACGTTTTCCCCAAACTCCCTCCGGGCTAGCTGTAGCGAACTAGCCCCCTTCAGGCTGTGTTCTCGAAGCCAACCCCAGTCCTCTCCCTAGGGTATGACCTCCGAAGCCGGAGCCTCAGCTCCCAGCCCCCACCCGCCCCGGCGGGTGAGCAGACAAGCCTCTCAGGCTGGTGAGTGCCGGTCGGCACCGATCCTCTGTGCGGGAATCTCTCTGCTTTGCCCTCCGCACCCCTGTTGCTGCGCTCTCCTCCGTGGCTCCGAAGCTTCGCCCCCACCCACCCCCTGTCCTTGTCAGTGAAGGAGCTTCCTAGTGTGTGGAAACTTTTCCTCCTTCACGACTCCCTCCCAGAGGTGTGGGTCCTGTCCCTATTCTCTTGCCTCTGTTTTTTCTTTTTTCTTTTGCCCTACCCAAGTACGTGGGGATTTTCTTGCCTTTTGGGAAGTCTGAGGTGTTCTGCCAGCATTCAGTAGGTGTTCTGTAGGAGTTGTTCCACATGTAGATGTATTTTTGATGTATTTGTGGGGAGGAAGGTGATCTCTACATCTTACTCCTCCGCCATCTTGAAGGTCTCGCCCATACTAACTTTTAAAATCATTGCTGCAACCCTCTGGGATAGGACTTATAGTTATGCCTATTGTAGAAATAAGCAAACTGAGGCATGGAGGTCGGACAGCTAGGAGGTGGTGTGAACAGCCCAGGAGCTTCGGTTTATGCAGATCCGATCTGCCTGGGAGGTAAAGACGTCTACTTTGGGCCCCAGGGGTGCCAGGTCCAGCTCTTAATCCCATGACCTGGGGTGAGACAGGGAGAGAGAGAGGGTCGTGAAGAAAACAAAGGACCAGAGGTTGTGGCCTGGTTGGCACTGGTTCAAGAGAAATGCCCAAAAGATTTTATTGTTTTATGTTCTGCGTAATTGTGAGACCTGGATTCAAATTTTGGATCTGAACTAGTAGCTTCAAGTTAAAAAATGATTTTTTAAATCTCTCTGCTTTAGGCTTTTTTTTTTCCTATAACAATTGCAAAAATAATTGTCAAAAAAATTGCCTCCTAAGAACAGCAAAAACTTTCTAGCATCCAGTGTGAAGAAGGGTCATTGTGTCCATACCCACCTCCTGATAATTTGATCCCAATTTATCCTCAGCAGAGCTGTTGTGCTGGCCTTCTGAGCCTTTGCACATTCTGTTCGCATCTCTCAAAATGCTTTTCCTTCATAAGTCCCCTGAAAAATCCCTGCTTGTCTCTCAAGTCTCCAGCCAAATATTGATCCTCTAGGTCCCTATCCTCACACCTGTGCCTCCTGGATTATGGGCCTCTCTGCCCTCTGAACCACACTCCCAGCGGGTGGGCATGGGCTGTTGACATCTCTGCCTCTCCTAAAAATGACTCAGGCATCACAGAATCCAGCCCTCTTGTTTTCCAGATTAGTTTATCCAGCCCTCTCTGCCGGCAGCCTGGGTGAGCTCTTCAGAAGACAGACAACACACAGCTTGGCTCCCTGTGTATAACCCTCCAGTAACGTCTACCACTACCTGGAGTGAAATCCACACCCCTGACCACCAGCTACGAGGCCCTCTGCCTTCAATCTCTCACCTTGTTCCCCTTCTTCTTTGCATCCTTTATGCTCTTCTTTGGAAGTACACTCACCCACACCTCAGGGCCTTTGTACCTGCTCTTCCCTCTTCTTGAGGCTGCTTCTCCCCCTGTTTTGTCCACTTAATGCAGAGGTTCTCAACCTTGGCACTATTGACATTTTGGACTGGATAATTCTTTGTTGTGGGGAGCTGTTCTGTGTGTTCAGTAGTATTCCTGGCCTCCACCCACTAGATGCCAGTAGCACCTCTCTCCTCAGTGGGAGAGCCATCAATGGCTCCAGACAGTGTCCCCCTGAGAACCACTGACCTAATGCCTACATGTCTTTCAGATTGCTGTTCAAATGTCACTTCCTCAGGAAAACCTTTGTGGGCCCCCCACAGATTTAATCAAGCTTTCCTGTTACATATGCTTATAGGAGCCTTCACAATACTTAGGATAGTTTGTAATGTTTATTTGCTTAATTGTTCAAATAATGTTTGTTCCTCCCACTTAACCAAAGAAAGGAAGGAGAACTTTGTAGACCGTTATGTTCCTGAGTCTCACATGGTGCCTGACACACAATAGATACTGAATAAGTATTTATTAAATGAATGTTGACACAAAGTAATTGGCAAACATTGCTATGGCTGTTTCTGTGTTTCAGGCAGCATTCTGAGCACTTTACAGATACCAATTTATTATTCCCCCTGACCACCCTATGAGGTAGATATTATTATCAACATTTTACAAATGAGAAGAACGAGGCACAGAGAGATTAGGTAACTTGCCCAAGGTCACACAGCCAGTAAGGGGCAAAGACAAGATCTGAACCCAGGCAGTGTGGCTTCAGAGTCCTTACCCTTAACCATTATTTATTAAGCACCTACTGTGTGCCAGGCCCTGGGGATACAGTAGTAAACAAGAACTACATTGCCCCAGGTTCCAAGAATTCCACTCAGTTCCAGAAAGGTGGCTCTGTTTATAGGTGCAGATGTTCAGGTGCAGAGATATTCAGACGCTGAGCAAGGCCACACAGCCAGTTGGCAGCAGAACACCTCTCTTTATTCCAGGCTTTATGTGCTTCCTACTATACACCCTGTGTCCACAGGGTAGGGACACTTTGACGATTTAACCAGTCAATTATAATAATATTTTTCTCTCGGAATGTTTAAAAGAAAAAAAAGTTGGCTTGCTAAGGTATAATCATGGCTCAGAGGCCAACCTGACATTAGTTATTAATTAGGCCATTATGCATTCCACAGTGATAATTGCTTTGCTGCAAAGTCACCAAGCATGAAACGGACCTAGCAGAGAAACGCAATCAATCTGAGAAGTCGCGGCCCAGTTGCGTTCTCTCACCTTGAGTCGGGTGTACGCCAGAGCGGGAAACAAAAAGAAATTAATGCTACATCAATAGGCAATAGCAAGCTGGCCCCATCCCATTCCTTCCCCGGGATGATCATGTGCCTGGGCGCAGGGATGGTGTTTAAGTGAAGTTTATCAGCGAAAACGGCCATTTCTCTTTGATCTCCTAGCCAGTGGAAATCTGTTCATCTCCTTTCCTTTTTTTCCCATCTTGGGAAAGGAAAAAAGCCATCTGTTTGCCTCGCCTGTTGCTTTTGCAATGAGTAGGGTGGGGGAACAGCAGCTGCTGGGGCTGCCCAGGTGTCAGGAACAACACAGCAGCTCTTCCTGTGTTCTGTCTCAGTCTACGTTCTGTCTCTGGCCTTGGTGGGGCAAGAAAGGAGACGCCTACCCCACCCTGAGCCTCCAAGTGGGAGGCGTCAATGTCGAGGGCAGCTGGAAGTCCATCTTAAGAGAAAACCTTGGGGTACAAGAAACAAAAATCCACCCTAGCTAGCCTAGATGAGGAGAATTTATTATAATATTAGCTACGTGATATTTATGGGGTATCTTTTGTATACCAGATGCACAGTTGTGTCATTTAATCCTCAGCAGGGGTATTTTTGGTATATCCCCCATTTTACAAATGAAGAAACTAAGGCTCATCATGGTGAGTTGTCTTGCTGAAGGTCCCACCGCTAGTGGTAGAGCTGGGATTTGAACCCAAGCTCATGAATACAGCACTCTCCTGAGACCACATGAGAGGCTAGAGAAAGCACAGCTGGCCTTCCAGAGCATGGGACAAGGAACCAAAACAGCTCAGAAGCAAAGGAGTGGGGTTCCTCATCTTGTCCTCTCTCTGGGCCGGCTTTCTCACACATGGTAGATGGAAGGTGGCTCCCGCATAATGGCCATCTCAGTCCCCAGGTTCACCCCAAAGTCACTGGAGCTAACTGCCTGGACAAATCAAAATCAACCAGTCTCAGATTTAAACTGTTAGGATAATGAAGATCATTGGCCTAGCCCAGTGTCTGCCCCTGGTACATCAGCCATGGACAGGAAGATGCCTCAGTGCAGACATCAGCCGCTGTGGCCGATCTCAGGGGAAGAAGGAAGGTCGCAGACTCGCAACTTACCGTTGCCTAATTCAGCTTCTTATCATTTTGTCCATTCACACAGTCCTGATTCTCCCTCTCATCTAACCCCTTCAATCAGCCACTTCACATACTGGAGTTACTACTACTTTCCTGCAGACATTTGGGGTTTTGCTCCTGGAAGAGTAGTCGAGTGATTCTTACAGAGAGGGTAGATGACCGTCAGGATTTAGAAAGCCCCAAAGGTGTACAGATCTCAACCAGCCCAATCATCTGTATTTTGCCCAGAAGTCAAGATAAAGAAATTCATTATGCTGAGAATGGGTTGTTTCCAGTTCTCGCTCATTGAAGCCAGGCTCTGGCACCATCTTGTTTCATTCTTCCACGTGATTTGCCTGCGCCAAGACCTTATATACCCCACATCCCCACATGTTCTCTGTGAAAGGAGAGTAAAACCCAGCGAGCCCAGCTCCAGTGTTTGAGAGATTATTCCCATTCCAAACAAGATGGCAACCAAGACTGGTTGAAGACTTCCCACATTGGCTCAGCTCCTCAACGGAGCCTCCAACGCATGTTTCAGTGTTTGGCCAAGCCCTTGAGGGGTAGGTGGAGCGGTCTGCTGCTTCTGTGACATTGATCACCAGAGCTTGGGATGGCCAAGCTGGACAACCCCTTAGAGTTAAGCTGTCACCCTTAAATGTCTCTGATGCTTAAGCATACTCAGCTGCACAGCCTCTTAGGAAGTTCTTCTCAGGAGCTGACTCATAGTGTGAAGTAGGACTTAGATGTCTCTGTTATAAATGTTCCTTTTTCAGTGTATAAGGCGAGGGGACCCTGACATTTTGAAAAGGAGTAAGAAGACCATGTTCTTCCATCCCTGTTTTCTTCACTTGATGGGGACAGACATAATCATTCATCATTTCAACAAATGTTTGTTGGGCTTCTCCTACATGCCAGATGCTATTCTAAGTGGTGAACAAAACATTCTAGCAGGATATGTTAAATCAGTAACAGCTTGCTGTTAGAGGACCTGCTCACTTTGACATGGACCCAGCTCTATTCTGGGTTAATCCTGGCCTGATGTGGTTACTGTTATTATCCCCATTTTACAGAGGAGAAAACTCAGAAAGGTTAGGTGACTTTCCTTAGGTCACAACAGAAAGGCTAGATGACTTTCCTAAGGTTACAACAGCAAGTAGTAGAACTGAACCCAGTTGATATCCTTCTAGACCAGAGGTTGGCAAATTATATATAGCCCATGGGTCAAATCCAGCTCCCTGCCTTTTTTTGTAAATAAAGTGTTTTTTTTAAAACAAATTTATTTATTTTATCTTTGGCGGCGTTGGGTCTTCGTTGCTGTGCGCGGCCTTTCTCTAGTTGTGGCGAGCAGTGGCTATTCTTCGTTGTGGTGCGCGGGCTTCTCATTGTGGTGGCTTCTCTTGTTGCGGAGCACGGGCTCTAGACGCGCAGTCTTCAGTAGTTGTGGCGCGTGGGCTCAGTAGTTGTGGCTCACGGACTCTAGAGGGCAGGCTCAGTAGTTGAGGCACATGGGCTTAGTTGCTCCATGGCATTTGGGATCTTCCCGGACCAGGGCTCGAACCCGTGCCCCCTGCATTGGCAGGCGGATTTTTAACCACTGCGCCACCAGGGAAGCCCCTGTAAATAAAGTTTTATTGGCACACAACCACACAGTGTCTGTGGCTGCTTTCACTGTACAAGGGCAGAGTTGAATAGTTACGACAGACCATATGGTCCACAAAGCCAAAAATATTTATTCTCTGGCCCTTTACAGAAAAGGCAAGATCAAACTTATAAATTTTGAGTGGTTGAATTTGACTCAGAGAATGCATATCTTCCTACAGTCATTTCTATCTTCCTCCCTCCTTTCTCTCCTTCTTTCCTTTCTTTCTTCTCTTTATTATGGAAAAATTCAAATACATGAAAGTTAAAGAGAATAAAATAATGAGCCACATGACCCAGTTTCAATGATTATTCACTCATAGCCACTTCCCTTTTGCACCCCTGGATTATTCTGAAGCAAATCCAAGTTGTATCATTTCACCTGTAAATATTTTAGTGTATAATCTCTAAAAAATAAGGAATCTCTTTGTAAACATAACCACAATATCATCTCATCCAAAAATTTTTTAACACTAATTTCTTTTTTAAATTGAGATATAATTGATATATAGTATTATATTAGTTTCAGGTATAGAGCATAATGATTCAATATTTGTATATATTGCAGAATGATCACCACAAGTCTACTTAACATTCGTACCACACACAGTTGCAATTTTTTTTCTTCACAGTAGTTTTTTAATATTATCAGATATCCAGGCAGTGCTTCAGTGTCCCTTATTGGCTCCTCAGGGTTTTTTTAATTGTTTTATGGTGTATACCAGGACTCACACGGGGTCCATACATTGAGACTGATTGATGTGCCTCTTAAGTATGGCAACTAACTGTCTATTGGTTGTGCTAGGTGTTTCCATCATGAGGTGTATAATGTACCTCCCAGTCAATTCCTTTTTTTATGCTGTTGTTAGACAGGCCCTGAACTGAGGGGTACCTGAGATGCAAAACTTTGGGTTTTAAAGCTGAGAAGCTCTTCAGGTGTAAGATTTTTCAGGCTAAAACTGGGGAAGTCCAAGACAAACTAGGACAAGTTGGTCATGCTACCTCTGCTACATGTTCTAATCTGTAAGCACCCTGCCCATCTTTTTTTTTTTTTTTTCCTGATCTGTATGTGGAAATAACTGGCTATTTTTCTTTAAGACATTCCCCTGATCACAGCTGATTGCACCAGGGGCCGACACTGGTCTCAAGCTAGGCCAACAGTATTCATTATCTCAGGAGTTTGAGTGTGGGACTGGTTGAGGAAGCCAAGAAAGCTGACCTCAAGAGAGGGCAGGGCCAAGGGACTTGCCTCGTGCAGTAGAAGCACCCTCCTTGCTTCTGGACTGTTCTGGTTCCTTGTCCCACCCTCTGGAAGCCCAGCTGCACTTTCTCTGGCCTCTCATGTGGTCTCAGGAGAGTACTGTGTTCATGAGCTTGGGTCCAAATCCCAGCCCACCACTAGCTGTGGGACCTTGGGCAAGTCACCTCACCTGTAGCTGGGATTTTGCTGATTGTGCCCCTGTGGTGTGGTTTGACCAGTTCCTCTATCCTCTATATTTGCTGTACATGGGTAATTGGATCTAGAGGCTCGATCATATTCAGGTTCAATGTTTTGGCAAGTCTATTCGTAGGTGGTGCTAGGTGTTTCCATCACGAGGTGTATAATGTACCTCCCAGTCAGTTCCAAGATGGGGGTGGGGTCAGCTAGAGGCAGGGACCAGCCTGATCAGTGACAAGCCAGGTGTGGCTGCCTAGGGACACCTAAACCTCCCTCGCCCCGTACGTCAGGAAACCATAGCCGATGTCCTCTGATAGTTAACATTCATCATTAATAATGGAAGCGGAAACCAAGTGATTTCATAGCTGTGCGAGGTAATTAAATTACTTACATGAATCCACTCACACGTGATTATTTCCACGTTTCCCACCAAACATATGCCTTTCCTTTGTTTTGCTGCCATCCTGAGCTGCCAGCTGGGAGGATAAGGATTGAGGGGGCTTTGCCTGTCTTTGAGAAACAGCAAAGAAAGTGGGGTTCCCCATCCAAGCCCCCCTCCCCTGATAAATGGAAACCCTTCCTCCCAACAGAGCATAGGGGCTAGAGCATCATCTGCATTTCCAACCTAAGGTGAACAGTTTTTGCTGTATTTCCCCCTGTAAATCATATTGTTTCCACGTTTTGTTGTATGGGATAGCAGGAGGCAAGGAGGGGAACAGAAAAATTGCTTCCATGAAATTGATGCTGTTAGTGGTCCTGGCAAAGAGAGAATGAGAAAAAAAGTGAGAAGCATTTGAACTACAAGGTTTGCTCTTCTACTTTGTCAGGTGCCAGGGGATGGAGTTGGGATACAGCAAAAGAAGCTGGCTGTCCCCTACCCTGGGTATCTTCTGTTTGTGTTCAGGTACCTGATGGGGTTCCCAGAAGGGCAGAGGGAAAAGTTGGGGGCCACATGACATTCCATACCCCAAAGCAGGGCTGCAAGCTCAGTTGCCCACAGGGGCCCTGCAGGTAAGCTGAGTGAGCACCACAGGCACAGGTGAGACAACAGAGAGGAGTGGGGACTGAGGCAAGCTGGGACTTTGTGTGCCACCTCAGGAGTGGCCTCTACCCAGCTCGGGCAGACGACACAGTCTGGTCTTGCAGTGCACTGTGGGAGCTGAGAGCACAAACTTCAAAGCCAGGCTACCTATCTCCAAATCCCTGCTCTGCTCACTTTCCTAGCTCTGTGACCTTGCGCAAGTGTCTTGACTTCTCTGTGCCTCCATTTCCTCATCTGAGAAGTAGAAATGAAACTACATCTACCATTGATGTGCTGGAGAGACTCACAGAGCAAACTCCTCGGGCAAACTCCTCGGGTGGTCGGTGACATTGGTAGCTTGAAATCCGCCATGGTGGGAATATTGGCACCATGGAAATTGGCAAACACTACAAACTAGGACCCTTTTTTTTCCCACCAGATAACCAGTTGTTAAATCTTTATCAGCACATCACTGCACCCACCCTAAAGGGCTTTTATGAGGATTTTGAGACTTAGTGTGTGTAAAGCCCTTAAAGCAGTGCCTGGCACACTTTAAACACTCAGTAAATATTCACTATTATTACTGTTTCCTTTTTTTATGCCTTTGTCACACAAAAACAGAGCCCTCTGTGGCCACGTTTTCTCGTTTTTCCAGCAAGCTGGAAATCTCAATTTTTATGTAAAATCTCCTGATCTTTAAATGTTGACTAAAAATGAACATTTTTTAAACGTGAACAAAGCCAAGTGCATGACGGGATTTGGACCATGGGCCCCACATTTGCAGCCTTGGGCTTAGAGGGAGGAGTGATGAGCGTCGTCTGATTATACCAGATCATTTCTTACCTTGGCACATGCCACCCTCTCTCCCTCCTCTGTAGCTCAGCAACCTGCTCGTCCTTTGCAAGCCAGTGCCACCTCCTCCTTGAAGCCCTCCTCTAGCCAATGCCCCTGCAGAATAAACCCCTCCCTCCTTGACTCCCCCTCCTCAAAATGCTGCTTGTCTTCTGCCCTTTTCTATGGTCGGTCTCTTTCTTACTCTAGGACTTGTGGGCTGGGGCTGTGGTTTATTCTTCTTTGCGTAGTGCTTAACACATTGAGGATCATAATAATTAATAATACTAAAATGAACATCTGTTAAGTGTTGTCCGTTTGCCAGGCTGTGAGCTAAGCAATTTTTGTGTATATCACCTTTAATCCTTATCGTAATCCTCAGATGTGGAAACAAAGGCTCAGAGAAGGCCAGTGGCTGCCCAAGGCCACAAAGAAGTAGGGAAACTGGGAATCGAATTCGACTGGAAATCGAATCAGCCCACGTCAGGAAACTGCGCCCATGACTCCTTGCTGCACAAACTGGGCAGGAGACAGAGTAGTGCCCCAAGTGTCCAGCTGAGGCTCTCATGGAGCTGTCTTGAGCCACACTCCACAGAGACATCCAGAAATGACGATGCTATATTTAAAAGCATGGGCAGGTGGTGCTTCAGTGGCATTTGGGTGGCCGCCTCTCCATAAAGGGCATGCATGCTCTTTTAACTTAGCTCTTCTGCTCTGGCATTTCAGAGAACTTCCCAGGATGGCCTCAAGAGGGGAGACTGCAGCCACCTGGGACCCCTGCAGGCCTCCCTGCAAGGGCAAGGACACCCCGGCACATGGCCGACAGAGCCTGGGGCAGTGAGAGCTCAGAGGCGAAGTCAGGGTCACGAGCCAGCTCACAGCAGGAGCAGGAGTCCCCTGGGCCTGGTGCACAGACCCCTGGACTGCCCTGTTTCAGAGGCCGCTTGTTGCCAGGCTGGCTGGGTGGTTCTTGGCATTGCTGACCCTCAGCCCACATTCCGGTGATTTGGTTCCAGCCCTCATGTTCCAGCAGTTTCCACCTTTCACATTTCCCCCAATAGCACCAACTTCTAACACCCTCAGACCCCTTTGCCCAGAAATCCAAGAACCGTCTATGGATGGCTTGGCCAATTTCACTCCATATTTAATGGTGAACAAAGCATATCTTAACTGCTGGTGTCACCACACAGAAGCTGGATCTTGTTGTCCCTACTCTCTAGGTAGAGAAACCGAGGCAGAGAGAGGTGAAGGAAGGATGTTCACTCATCATTAAGTGCTGGCAGGGCGGGTACTCTGCCAGCTGCTTCTCCTCCCTGATTTGATCCTCCTGGCAGCTCGTCACATCATTGTACCCATTTTACAGTTGAGAAAGCTGAGGCACTGAAGGCTCCGTGACTTGCCCAAAGTCACGCAGCCAGAGATGCAGGTTTCAGACTTAGATCGCTCAGAACCTGACTCCAAAGCCCGTGTGCTTTCCAGCCCTTCCTTGAATCCACAGGCCTTTATTAAGCCCCAGCTGTGTGTGTCCCTGCGCTCACTCACCCCTCTCCTCCGTGGCCCACTTAGCACCACCATTCCCATCAGAACACAGAGTAGACAAGCCCTGCTGGTCTTTCCCAACTCTGCCTATGAGTTTCTCACCATTTAGCAGGGCACAGAATCATCCAGATGCTCTAAATGGCCCTTTTTTCTGGTCCCAGGTAGACTTGAGTTGGGAGGGCCTAAGCGTTTTTATTCGGGGTGGAGGGCTCACACAGGATCTTGTTACAGTTTGGAAGGGAAGTTTGCCAGACATGTGGGGCTGCCTGGAAGTGAGAAGTAGGACCAGTACAGGGCACCCTGCTTAGCGTTCCTGTTTTTAATATGCCTGCGAAATCACTATTTGAAGGGTGGAGTTGGGGGCTGATGGAACTCAAGAAGAATGTGGAGAAAGCAAAGCAAGCAGAAAAGGGGTGTCAAGTCTAGGCCAGAGTGAAAATGCCAGTGCCGATGGGGTCCCACACCTGTACTGCAGGTGCACAGGAGGCCTGAGGTGAACGCCGACCCCTGGCCTACCTCAATGGAAGGCTGCTGCTTGGCCCCAGGCAGCAGCTGTTGGTGGAAACGTGGTCCCAGGCTGGCCAGATCCTCTGATTTTCCAAGAAAAGCCAGCAATTTGGATCTCTTCTCAGTTTTAAATGCTGCCTCAATATATATGCACACATTTTCATGCTCACAGTACTTTATGAAGGTATAATTTACATACGGTAAAATGCGCAAATCTGAAGTATGTAACTTGATGAATTTTTTTGGCTCAAATATTTTTAAAACACTTGAGGGGCCAAGAAAACATGTCCATGGGATGTATCTGGCCCTGGACCCATCATTCATGACCCTTATTATGCTGTCTGGCACCCATGATCAAGGTAGGACGCTCACACACGACAGTATGCCATGGGAAAGGGGGCAGGCTTTTGGAGAGAACCCAGTGATAATCCCATTAGTCTCATGGCTAAGGGCACATGCTCTGGAGTCCTGAGTATGAATCCTGGCTCTGCCACTTGCTGTGTGACTTTGAATAAGGTAGATCTCTCTGACATCTTGTTTTCCCTACCAATAAAATCAGGAAGATAATGTTACTGACCTCATAGGGCTGCTGTACAGATTGAATGTGTTAATGTGATAAATACCGAGAGCAGTGCCTGGTACCTAGTACCTGCTTTATACGTGTTCACTACTCTTTTTTTTTTTTAATTGATGGACTATTTTTTAGAGCAGTTTTAGGTTTAGAGAGAATTTGAGCAGAAAGTATAGAGCTCTCTACCCCAGTTCCCCTGTTATTAACATCTTGCATTAGTTCAGTACATTTGTTACAATTGATGAACCAATATTGATACAGTATTATTAACTGAAGTCCATTGTTTACATTAAGCAGTCACTTTTTCTGTTGTACAGTCTTCCTTGACAAGTGCACAATGTGTATCCACCATCACAGTATCATACAGAATGATTTCACTGTTGTTTTAAATCAGGAATCTTTGTTAGTCCTCGTGGCTATTGCAAAGAAAAGACTGGCTGTGGCTTATGCATAACTTCAGGTGGGCATGCGGGAGCCCCGTTCCTTACACTCAGGAAAACACAGCATATTCAGGCGTGAGAAGGGGACATTTTAGGGGTGAACTTGAGTCTGTTCTAATTTACCAAAAATGGGAGCTACTCTCCCACTTCAGGTGGGAAGTTGCACAAATCCAGGCCCAAATTCTCTGCTGCACAGCTGGCTCTGAATCCAGAGACCAGGTTCACATGCTGCCTTGGTGTCTCCTATATGATGTGGGACTGCCGTATCAGCCTCTCTGGGCCTCTCAAACAAGAACTG
Source organism: Delphinus delphis (assembly GCF_949987515.2). Classification (NCBI taxonomy): domain Eukaryota; kingdom Metazoa; phylum Chordata; class Mammalia; order Artiodactyla; family Delphinidae; genus Delphinus; species Delphinus delphis. The sequence continues at coordinate 9,202,235 of NC_082695.1, forward strand.
TCCTCCCTGCCAGTGCCACCTCTGGGAGTGAGTGGAGGCTCAGAGGCATTAATTCCTGTGAAAGGTCTTTGTAAATTATAAAAAGCTCTAGATTAAAATTGGAAAGTATGATGATCATAATCAGTTATAGAGAAAAACTGAGCTGTTGTCAAAACAGGCCTGGTTGTCAAAGGCTGAGCCACAGAATTTGGTTGCATGTAAGGGCTTCATGACAGTCGTGCATGGCTTGTCCCTCTGGGGTGAGGTAGCCAGAAAGTCAGACACACAGCTAGGGCCTGCCTGGAACAGCAAGGTCCAGGCTGGGGCACCCACCCCTGGGTTGCTTCTGCTCTTGAAGCCTGCCAGCCGAATGGCAATCAGCACGGAGCCATGTTTGTGATATCGGCAGCTCCCAAAAAGAGGAAATTGAACACAGATGCTTCCAGCGCCCATGAGAATGAATCTCAATCATCTGACTTCATATACTGGCCACACCCTGGGCAGGACGGGAAACGTAACTTCTTTCCTGCTCTCATATATAAATGGCCTTAATAGCTTTTCAACTCATTATATGAGCACATAGTTGATTTTTTTAATACCCCAAAGCAAAATTTATTTGTAAGTCACTAAAGAAAGCCTCCTGTCCTGTCCCTTTTATGCTGGGAGCCCTCAGAAGAGAAGTGAAATTGTGTATTCACTGCTAAAAAAAGCTCCGGCTTATACAATTTTAACAATAGAAAAAATGATCTTTGTGCTTCAGTGCATGGATGCTTAAAGGAAAACAGGCAGTCTGTTCAGGTGGCTGGTGAATTACAAATGAGTGGTTTGCCTTTGTTTTGAGTGACAAGCAATTTAAATGCAGTCTTATGTGGAGGCCTGGAAATTCTTTTCCCCAGAAGAGAGAGCAGGAAAAAAAAGAAAAAAGCTTCCTTTTTTTGAGCTGAGAGATTATATGAGTTGCCACTGAGCGGAGGTGAGAAGTTAGAACTTCATTTGATAATTATAAAATCAGTAGTTTGTGATTGGACATAATTGATGATTATACTGTTGCTAATAGCAGGCCTGCCAGCCTGCGCTTGTGGGACATTTCATTTTTGCGCCGCTTCCAAGCTGTGAAAGCCAACCTGGCGTGGGGCACCGTTTCCGAGATTTCAAGGAACCTGACATAAATGCATTGGGGGGCCCACATTATGTTGGATAAAAAGTGTTCATTAATGCCAACATTTGAAAACACTTTGGTCTGTGCCTTATTTTTAGCCTGGGGATAATTACAAATATTAAAATAAAATTGCATGGTGTTTTCCTTTCCTCCCTCATGCTCTCCCAGCAGACCCACCCCTTGATCCAAGCCTGGGTGGGCTTCCAAGGCCTTGCACTGCTTTTGATTAAAATCCCAGTGGGGTGGAGATCGATGTGTGGGGAGGAGAGTGTTTGTCTGTCTGCTTGAGTGAATTTGAGCTAGAGACCTGAAACTCAGCACCTTTACTTTACAGATGGGGAAGCTGAGGCTCAGAAAGGGAGTGTGACTTGCCCAAAGGTGAACAGGGACACGAGGCCCCAGCTGAAACCAGAACCCAGGTCTGCTCACTCCCAGGTCCAGCTTTTCCTGTTTCCCACGCTGCTGACAGCTTCCCTGAGATGCCACGACCTCTGGGGCAGATCCTGGGCCTCTGTCCCCTCACACTCGGTGTTACTCCATCACAGAGGCTGCAGGAGATCTCCACAGAGCCTTCGAGGTTGCAGCATAGTTTGGGTTGCAGCGTAGATGAGTGTCACTCTCCATCATCCTTCTAGATGTGGGTTTTTATTTGTTTGTAGTTCAGAAGGATTAGCTCAGAGAGCCTCTTAAGTTCCTTCCTTATCTCATTCATTCATTTTTTCATTCAGTCATTGTTGATTTAGTGCCCACTCCTGACTTGTCCTGTTGTGGACTGCGAGGGAGGAGAAAATCACAGCAGCAGCTGTTCAAGATCATCCAGTTGTTCACGCCCCAAACCATGAAATGTCCTTGACGCCCCTCTTCCTCTCACCTCACCCCACATCTACTCTGTGTTTCTGAGAAACAATTCCTGTGGCTGGACCTTCAGAATGGATCCAGAACCCCAGCACTTCTCCCCACCTCCACTGACACCACCCTGCTCTGAAATGCCATCCTCTCGCCTGGACTATTAAAGTAGCCACCTCCCTGGTCAACCTGCCTCCACCCCAGCACCCCCTCAGTCCATTGTCCACACGACAGCCAGAGGAATCCTGTTAAAACGTACGCGAACCATGTCCCTCGTCTGCTCTAAGCCCTCCCGTGGCTACTCATTCCCCTCGGGGGAAAAAGCCCAGGTCCTCACAATGACCTACAAAGCTCTGCCCCTACCCTTTGATCCCTGACCTCATCTCGTCCCCTTTCCTACCTTCTCCCACTACACTGGCCTCTTTGTTGTTACCCAAACAAGGCAAACATATTTCTGCCCCAGGGCCTTTGCACCTGCTATTCTAGCTGCCTGGAATATTCTTCCCTGAGATGGCCAAATGACACACCCCCTCCCCTTCTACAAGTCTGCTCAACTGTTCTTTTCTCCCAAGGCCTTCCCTAGCCCTACTAGGCAGGACACACATCCCTACCCCAGACCCCCATCTCCCTCCTAGCTTTATTTTTCTCCCTTGATCACTTTCTCACCTTGTGTATCATGATTTCTTTTATTGTCTGCCTCTGCCTTTAGAGTGTCAGCTCTGCAAGGGTACAAGTTTGGGTCAGTCTTGCTTGGTACTGAATACCCAGTGCCTAGAACAGCCCCCATCCTTAGAAGATGCTCGATAAATACCTGCTGAGAAAATGAATTTATTGGACATCGGTGATGTGTCAGGCGCTATGTTAACACTTTACATGCATTATTTTATTTCACTTTTTTAAATGCCAAAAAAAAAAAAAAAAAACTAGTCCCAGTCCCAGCCCTCTGGATGCTCACAATCTGGTTGGAGAAATGGAATAACACCCAGATGACAAGTTAGCATGAGCACGGGCCTGTCATCAGATGCTGACTGATGGGTGAGTTCCTGGTGTTCAGGGGAGGTCGGGACGAAGCACAAACTCTCCCTTAACTAGAACACGAGCACCAATCAGGGTGCCTGGTACTTTTCCGGACATCTCCAAAGAGGTAGCCCCACTGCTATCAGTTCCTCTCCAGCCTGAGAATCACCCCCCAAGGATGACACATAGACAGTGACACTCGTTCTTCAGCAGACATTTATTGAGCACCTACTGTGTGCGAGGCTGTGTGAATAGACAGACCCACTCTCCTCTGGTGGGGCTCAGACCTAAGAACTGACAAACCCAGCCATGAGATGGCAGCTTCTGGAGCTAGACGGTCAGCTCAGGCTGTCGTAACAGAATACCACAGACTAGGTGACTTAAACAACAGAATTTTATTTTCTCACAATTCTGGAAGCTAGCAGTCCAAGATCAAGGTGCTGGCGTGGTTGGTTTCTGGTGAGAGCTCTCTCTTTGGTTTGTAGATGGCTACCTTCTTGCTGTGTTCCTCCATGCTTCTGCATGCCTATGTCTCTTCCTCCTCCTATAAGGACACCGATCCCCTTAAGACTTCATTTAACCTTAATTACCCCCTTAAAGGTCCTATTTCCAAATATAGTCACATTGGGGGGGCACAATTCAGTCCCCCCACCTCATGGAAGTTTTGCAAGGATCGAGTGAGTTATGCATGTACAGCACTCAATACGTGTTTGAGGGTCTTGTGGAGGGTGCAGGATGCCTCCCCTGGGGCGTGCACATAGTGGGTGCTCAGTAAATACCGCTTGCTTTTATTGTAGTTACTGAACTCCTGCTTGTGTCCATCACTGTTGCAGGTTGAGGCACTGGGAGGAAGATCTAGAAACTGGACCTACAGCCCTGGAAGAGGGGATCTCAGAGCTCAAGATTGAATTTGAATTAGTGTTTTACAGCTGATGATTTAAAATAGATTTGTGATTTATACCTGAGAATTCAAAACAGTGAAAGGTGGCCAGATATGTTCATTTTATTCCATCCCATCAGGCTCTAGAAGTGGCTTCTGCTGGCTCCTGAGCCTCAGCTAGGATGTGGCCTTTCTGGGACCCACTCTGACCCTCCCTTAGGAATGTCCCCGAGATCTCAGAAGGCCAGAGAGGGTCCCAGCCTTCTGCTCTGTCCAGACAGGAGCCAAGAGAGCCCAGCTCAACAACAGCTACCAAAAACAAGAGTCAAACTCTTATTTCTTATTTAAGCCCTGACATTAAAGTGTAATTTTCATTTGCTCAGCCACATCAATGACATACGGCAGAGAGAGCATTAGTGCTCACCCGGGAGCAAGGCCCCCAGCAAACACACTCTGTGAGGCAGAGGTGACAGGTCCTGCTGAAGACCCGGGCACTTGGCTTCTGGCCTCGCTGTGCCCTGCCCACCTGCCGGCCTGGCTCCTTCAGCCCTTTCAGATATTCCAGCCCCTTCCACAAACCCCTACCAGAGATTCAGTCCCAAGTGGGGGTTAGGATCATGGGCTTTGGAGTCGGACTGAGCTGGGTGTGAGTCCCAGCTCCCACACGGTATGGCCTTCGCCCTTCTGTGCCTTGATATCTTCATCTGTTAAATGGGCAGTAACACCCCCACCCCGACCTGGGTTGTGAGAATTAAATGAGTTAATATTTGTCAGACACTTAGCAGAGTGCTTGACAGAGTCAGTGCTCAGTAGTCACTGTTACTGTCGATAATAATAATTCTCATATCAGCCAAACAAGGTAATTGTTATCACCTTTTACAAGTGGTAGGACATCAGAATATTACTATAAGTAAAAGGGATTTATCACATAGACTCAGAGTAAGATGTGCACCTTCTGGATAGTTTGGCCAAACCTCCCTCATGTATAAATTTCCCTTAGTACGTTTATATCCTCAGAGATAGATGGCCATGTACTTGGATGCCTCTTCTGTTGGGGAGCTCAGTACTTCACAAGGCAACCCATTTTGAGAACTTAGAAAGATTGAGCCTCCTTGAAATTTCTACCTTCTTCCCATCCTGGGCTGCAATCTTTACAGTCCAAAATACATGTACTCCTCTCAACGCAATAGCCAGAAAGATCTTCAGCTGATTGTAGACTGCTCTTGTAGTGTGTCTCCCTGAGTCTGCTCCTCCCTCTTGGCTAAATGCACCCCCATGCGCCTCCCCACCTTCAGCCCCAACCATGTCCTGGATCAGGAACTTATCTCCTAATCATCTCTCGAATCAGTTCTTTTGTTCCCCTCTCCAGCACCACCCTGGACCTGGACCATCACCTCTCCCAGACCCTGCGGCAGCCCCTGAGCAGTCACCACGAGCCCCTTCCCATCTGAGCCAGTCACTCCCCTGCGTCGCGGCAGCCAGGGTTTCCTTCTGCTCCTCTGCATGGCCCACGGCCGCTGCCACCCTCATTCTCTGTGCTCCCCGCACTGTGCTCCACACCCCTGCTCCCTTCACTCTGAGCCCTCGTTCCATCCGCCTCCATGTCTGTGCCTCCCTTACTCTCCAGTGTCTGTGAACCCCCAGCTCTCTGCTCCCCCTTGCTCTCCATGCCCCTCACTCTTTGCATAACCCTCACGCTCTATTCCCCCTTCCTCTGTCTCCCCTCATTCTTCTTGCTCCTCTTTGCTCCCCATGTGCCCCCGGATCTTCACTCCCCAAAAGGAGAACCAGGCCTCAGAGGGTGTTAAGGGCACTCTCCCGCGCGCCGGCCCCCGGCCATCCCGGGCTGATGCCTTTTCTCCTCCCATCTCATTCCTCTGCCTCCTCCTCTGAGGTACTGATTCTGAGAGCCTCTGAACACCCACCTCTCAACTGCCCATCACTCTTCAGTTTCTTCCAGAATTCCTGTGGCCTCAGACCCACCCACCCAATCTCTCAGAACCACCATGCCCACCATCCCCAGAGCCCAGGACCCAGCGGTAGAGGGGAGCTGTGTCAAAGTGTGTTTCACAGAACCCTAGTTTCTAAGTTTATTCTCTGATGAAAAAGCTCCGTGACCAAATGCATTTGGGAAAACACTGGGCTAAGCTGAGTTGAAGAGCATTTTCTTCTGCAGCTCTCGTCAGAGCATCCAGTGTGCTAGTAGATTTTGTACAATCCATGGAGAAGGCAGGTGGGTACAGGCTTGATCACAGGTCCCTCCCTCTTCACGCCGGGGGGACTGTGCAGCACACTTTGAGAAACGCTGGTCTCTGGTTGCAGTTCTGAGCCCTGGAATGAGAGCATACTGGGCGCAGATACCACCTCCATCAATAACTAGTTCTTTCATCTTGGCCAAGTGACTTGGCTTCCCTGAACCTCAGTTTCTTCCCCTGTAAAATGGGAGCAATAACAGAGCTCACGTCTCAGAGCTGTATGCAGACATTCCAAAGATACGGCACTGAACACAGAATAAAGGTTCGGTTTCTGGAAACTCTGACTGTTCATTGTGAAGAGCTTGGCACAGAGCTGTTCTCAGTAGCCGGTAGATGTTGTCACTGCTGTCTCAGACAGTCATGGAAGCACAGCCTCGGGGGGGCCCCAAACTTGCCATTTTTCAACCACCTGACAGACAAATGCTAGGCAGCTAGAGCAGGCTTTTGCGTCTCCTCTGGCTTAACCGGTTCTACACCTGTTAACTTTCATACTCAGGGGACCAAACACATTTTCACCCCTTACATTACTTCGGGTAGTGTGAATGCCGCCTGCTTCATCAGACGCTGAGCTATTTCTGATGGTGACCTTCTTGGTGTCTGTAGCTGGCCGCCACCTCCTCCTCCTCCTCCTCTCCCTCCCCCAGATGGCCTTCAAAGATCTGCCTGTCACAAGCCAAAGCTGTCATTCTGGACCCTTTTCTCCTGCCCTTCTGCACTGTAGGACCCAGCCATGAGGCAGAGACACATGGCCTTTTATTTAGGCCGAGCTCACCTCTTCTGGGCACATGGGTGAAATACATCAGAGCTGCAGCTCTTGGAAAAGACATCCTATATGGTTGGAAGAAGAATTATTGGCTTTATTAGAAAGCTTTTTTCCAACTTCCATGGGACTCTTTACCACATGTTAGCCCATTCCTCCCCCAACAGCTTCTTAGGCAGATGGAGAGTATTATTCCCACATGATGGATGAACAAACTGAGGCCAAGAGATGCTTCATGACATTGGGCCCAGCACTGGATCAGTCCCTGATGCCATCAGGCCTGGCCTTTTAGAAATAGACAGGGTCATCGCTCTAAAACAAGACTGAACGAGGCAGGACATCCAAATGACTACTGTCTTCAAGAGTCATATTTACTATGGGAGGCCCTAAACTTGAACTAATTCAGGCCTAGCGCCATTCCAGGATGTTTTTTGATCTCTGCTTTTGAAAATATTGTCCAGCCATTAGGTGAACTTCTAAAGCAGGGATCAGCAAATGTTTTCTGTTAAGGGCCAGAGAGAGTAAATATTTTCAGCTTTGCAGCCAGAATGTCTGTCACAACTATGCAATTCCACCATTATAGCATGAAAGCAGCCATAGACAATACATAAAAGAATGATTGTAGCTGTGTTCCAATAAAACTTTATTTAAACATACAGATGAAGGGCCACATTTGGCCCAAGGGCCATAGTTTCCTAACCTTTGATCTAGGACAGCGCTGTCCAGTAGAAATAGAATGCAAACGACATAAGTAATTTAAATTTTTCTAGTAGCTGCGTTATAAAAAGTAAAATGAAATAGGTTAGTTTAATTTTAATAATATATTTTATTGAACCCAGTATGTCCACAATATTATCATTTCAACATGAAATCAATATAAAAATTATTGAGATCTTTTACATTCCTTTTTGCTTCCTAAGACTTAGAAATCCCATATTTTAACGTACAGCCTATCTGAATTTGCATAGTCACATTTCAAGTGCTCACTGGCCACATGGGCTAGTGCTTACTGTTTTGGACAGCACAGCTTTAATGGGGTGGGCTGACATTATAAGGAGACAGTCGTACACATAATCAATACACAACTGATAAGCACCATGAATGGATAGTAGAGGGTGCTATGCATAGGGACCGGGAAACAATAAAGGGATCTTCTGTGACTTGCCCTCACCTCTGCCCTGAATTCCTTTTTGGAAGTCAATAGCAGGGCTTTCCTGGTGGTCCAGTGGTAAGGAATCCACCTTCCAATGCAGGGGATGCGGGTTTGATCCCTGGTCGGGAGCTAAGATCCCACATACCACGGGGCAACTAAACCAGCGCACCACAACTACTGAGCTCGTGCGCCTCAACAAGAGAGCCCTCATGCTGCAAACTACAGAGAGAAAACCCACACGCCGCAACTAGAGACAAACCTGAGTACTGCAACAAAGAACCCGTGCCGCAACAAAAGATCCCACATGCCTCAACGAATGCAGCTTAGTTCTGCAACTAAGACGCAACACAGCCAAAAAAAGAAAGAAAAGAAATAAATCAGAAGTCAATAGAACATTCTTATGCCTATCGTAAACTCCAGCTACCACACATGCTTAGCATGGACGACTATAAAATGAAGCATTCAGACTTTGTGCTGGCTCATCTTTGATAATTCTCCATCTAGGGATCGGGAGATGAATTGCTTTTGTTTCTCATGGCTTTTCTTGGACCTCAGGTCAGCCGCATAGCAGCCCCTGACCTGGTACAGCCATAGATAGCAAATCAAGGCATCAGCATCCAGATGGGGTCCGAGTGATTGTCCCCACTGGCTGGGATGGTTTTTCTATCCAGGAGAAAGGGGCCCACATCTGGATTCAGAACAGTAATTTCAACCCCCAGACCTGGTGTGAATCTCACTCTACCATTTACTTACTGAGTGACCTTGGGCAAGTTACTTAACCTCGCTGAGTCTTAGTTTCCTCATCTGTACAATGGGGATAATGACAGCAGCTACCTTCAGTGATTGGTGTATGGAGAGGGATGATTATGAATAGTAAGTATCTGGTACATGGTAAACTCTGAATATTACATTATTATTATTATTAGTGCCTCAAGGATGTCCCTCCAAACTCTGAATTAATTGCCCCCTCCTCACATTAATCTGGAGACTCCAGTGTTTGCATCACCTCCTCCTGTGTTACGGTTCCTCTTTGGCATTGCTGTGTCTCCCACTCAGCTGTGAGTTCCCAGAACAGGAACTGTGTTTTGTACATCTTAGCAAGAATAAAACTCTTCCCTTTGCCTAGATTCTAGAACATTATTTCTGTCCATCACCATCTTCCCCTTCTGGGAGATAATTCCTGATGTTCCTTCCACCCATCAAACTGGGTCAGTCTCCCCCCACTTACACACTCTCAAGCCCCCCTGTGCTTTTCCTTTGAAGCGTTTAGCACATGTAATTAATGAATTATCTGGGGAATCTGCCTTTTTTTTTTTTTTTTTTTTTTTTGCGGTACGCGGGCCTCTTACTGTTGTGGGCTCTCCCGTTGCGGAGCACAGGCTCCGGACGTGCAGGCTCAGCGGCCATGGTTCACGGGCCCAGCCGCTCTGCGGCATGTGGGATCTTCCCGGACCAGGGCACGAACCCGTGTCCCCTGCATCGGCAGGTGGACTCTCAACCACTGCGCCATCAGGGAAGCCCTGGGGAATCTGCTTTAATGTCCGTCTCCCCACTGGACTGTGAGTCCTCTAAGGGTGGTGCTTGAGGCTGCATTATTCATCGCTGAGTTCTCAGCTCACAGGTCATGGCACATAGCAGGTGCTCAGGAAATGTTTGTTGAATGTATGAGAGACTGTCGTTCACTCTGGAAGGTAAGCGACCAGAGATTGCTCTCAGAATAACAACAAGAGAGCTTAAAGAGCTTTTGTAACTGACCTTTTTAAAATCACTTGCTCAACATCCACCATATATTTCTCTCCACCTCTCTTAAATAAAAAGTCTCTGTGGACCTTGTAAAACCTTCAAGCCATGCTGTCCAGTAGAAATATAATGTGATCCACACATGTACTTTTACATTTTGTAGTACCTACATTTTAAAAAGTAAAAGAAAACAGGTGAAATGAATTTTAATAATGTATTTTATTTAACCCAGAATACCCAAAATTTTATCACTTCAACATGTAATCAACATAAGAATAGCTGATGAGCTATTGTACATTCTCTTTTTTTGAACTAAGGCTTTGAAATCTGGTGCATATTTGCACTCACAGCACATCTGGATTTGGACTTGCCACGTTTCAAGTGCCTAGTACCCACATGAGGCTCATGGCTGTCATATTGGAAGCTGCAGAGAAACTGCTATGGTTTTCAAATTCTTCTTCCCAGAGTGCCCTGCTGTGTGTGGAGGCGAGGCTTTTCTCAGGTGGTCTTCATAGGACACCAGAGATGAGCACAGCTGAAGTTTATCATCCAGCACTGGGCAGAACCTGTCCCCATAACAGGCAAGAAGGAAGGAAGGGGTTGATCATACCAAGAGGTGACATGTCTATGGGGCTTAATGCATGCTAGGAGTTTTGCAAAGGGCTTTACATTGTGTTAAGTCATTTGATCCTCTAGCGACGCTTTGAGGGAGGCTATCATATTATTATCCCCGTTTTACAGGTGGGGAAGTAGAGGCACAGAGATTGAAGTGACCCACCTGTTCAAGGACACACAGATAATAAGTGGTGGAGCTGGGATTTGAACCCAGGCAGCCTGGCTCCAGGACCTATACCTCGGTTGATCACCTGTGTGAGCAGACTGTCTCAGAATTGGGCCCTGCCATTTCTCTACAATTGTGTCACAGGCAGGATCTAGAGTCAGTGCTACCCACTTGGATTTGTTCATTCAACAAATTATGTTGAGCCCCTTCTGTGCACCAGACCACACGCTCACAGAGCTTACTTTGAGGGGAGGAATTCAATAACAGACACTTCCCCAAATGGCGTTACTGGGATTCATAGGAAAAGCCCAGCTCTGAAAGAGGGTGTTGACAAGTAGATGCTCTGATAGAGTCATCATTTAGCAAGTTGGCACCAGAGGGAGAGGTATTTCAGTGCCAGGGGGAATAAAGCTCTGTTCCAGTCCAAAGGGGGATGCCAGCCCAGTGTGTCCTCGAGGAGGTAGGGATGGTGACCTGTGGGTGCCAGGAGCTTGGTCCAACAGTATGCCAGGAAGGCCCAGGACTAATGCCAAGGGGAGTGGTCAAGAAGAGCCAGCATCAAGGCAGTTGTGAGGCCGGAGCTCAGAATTCACAGCCAGGAGCGAAGGGATGAGATGCTGCTGAGCCCCAGAAACACATCTTACGGAGTCTCACTGGCAGAACAATAAAAGTCTGTGAGGAAGAGAACGAATGCATGAAAGTAGCTCCTCACTACTGGTCATCCAGTCATTTGGTGTATTCATCAATCAAGAGGCATTTATTGAGCACCTTTGGTATGCCAGGAACTGTTTCACAAGCTGTCACTCTTGACATTTGTTGAAACTGATATCTTACTAGAGATTCAACAATTTCTCTTTAATTTTCAGTGGCAAGACATATTCCCCAGATGTGTCCCACTTTCCTACAAAACGTGTCATATTTGAACCTCTGACATTAATAACAGGAATAATAGTAACAGCTGTTAATAACCTACTGTTGTGCCAGGCCCTGTGCTAAGCACTTATATATAGCTTCTTTTGATCCTCACAACAGGCCTAAGAGGTAGTTTCTATTATTTACCCCTTTTTTTTTTTTTTTTGCGGTACGCGGGCCTCTCATTGCTGTGGCCTCTCCCGCTGCGGAGCACAGGCTCCGGATGCGCAGGCTCAGCGGCCATGTCTCACAGGCCCAGCTGCTTCGCGGCATGTGGGATCTTCCCGGACCGGGACACGAACCCGTGTCCCCTGCATCGGCAGGCGGACTTTCAACCACTGCGCCACCAGGGAAGCCCCATTTACACCCATTTTACATATGAGGAAACTGAGGATCAGAGAGGGGCAGTGACTTGCCCAAGGTCACACAGCCAGATGCAGTGGAGCTGGAACTTGAACCCAGACTTTCTACTCCACACTTTTTTCTTTCTTTTTTTTTTTTTTAACAGGCAAAGTCTATTTATTTAGAACTTGCTCTGGCAAAGGAGTCAGCCACCATCAGCTGAATTTTGGCAGTCTACTCCATACTTTCAATCTTCATTTCCCTTCTTCCTCCCCCCAATCCCATGTTTGCACATATAGAAAATGATTAAATTTGCTTCTAGACTCAGATGCTGTGGTCACACGTGATTCTTTCTCTTGTTGTTTCCAAAGGTGGTGGCTCTTAGTAAGAGAAGTCAGGAGGCCGAAGCTGCTTTCCTGAGCGTTTACAAGCAGTTAATTGAAGCACCAGGTAAGACATGCTTGGGCTCCGTGAGTGAATAATTAACAAAAATAAACTGCTGTTAGGACTGTTACACAGGCGCCTCCTCTCAGTGGCATCTGGGGACAGGCCAAGACTCCTGGGTGAGGCCAGGCCCTCCATGGGTAGGAGTTGTAGGGACTGAGGGGGTCTACACCCAGTCTGGTGTGATGTGTCCCCACACGACTCTTCCATCGTACCCCACTGCCTTCCAACATCAGCCAGGGAGCTTTGGGGGGCTCCTGGCAAGATCTCCCACCTGGATCTTCTTGGGGAGCCGAGTGTCTTGCCCACCAGAACCCCCATCCCTTTGCCACAAGGGGCAGAAGGCACCCAGTGCTCTCTGCCAGCAGAGGGCGCTGGAGGAAAGACTGCAAATGTTTCCTCCAGCATGGCACGGCCAACCTCAAAAACTTGATGTTCCTCAAAAACCAAACCCAAAAAAGCATATACTGTATGACTCCATTTACATAAAATATGAAGACAGGCAAAAATTAATGTCAGCACTATTCACAGTGGCTAAAAGGGGGAACAACCCAAATGTCCATCAGTGGATGAATAAATAAAATGTGGTTTACCAATCCAGTGGAATATTATTTAGCCATAAAAAGTAATGCAGTACTGACACATGGTACAGAGTGGATGAACCTTAAAAACATGATGCTGAGTGAAAGAAGCCAGATACAAGAGGTCACACAGTTTATGATTTCATTTGTATGAAGTACCCAAAATAGGCAAATCTATAGAGACAGAAATCAGATTGGTGGTTACCAATCCGGGGGCAGGAGAGAATGGGGAGTGAATGCTTAATGGGTATGAGGTTTCCTTTTAGGGGAATAAAAATGTTCTGGGACTAGATAGAGGTGGTGGTTGCACAACATCATGAATGAACTAACTGGCACTGAATTGTTCACTATAAAATGGTAAATTTTGCGTTACAGAATTTCACCTAAAAAAAAAAAAAGGCACCTGTGCTGTTAGAAGTCAAGAGAGTGGTTTCTCTTGGATGGGGCGATAGTTCCTGGGAGGGGCCTTTGGGGGCTGGAGATGTTGCTTCTTGATCTGGGTGTGGACTACAGAGGTATGATCACCTTGAGAGCTTCAACTGTGTACCTAAATATGTAGATATACTTCTGCAAAAAGTTTCCTTTTTTTTTTTTTTTTTTTTTTGCGGTACGCGGGCCTCTCACTGTTGTGGCCTCTCCCGTTGCGGAGCACAGGCTCCAGACGCGCAGGCTCAGTGGCCATGGCTCACGGGCCTAGCTGCTCCGTGGCATGTGCGATCTTCCCGGACCAGGGCACGAACGCGTGTCCCCTGCATTGGCAGGCAGACTCTCAACCACTGCACCACCAGGGAAGCCCAAGTTCCCTTTTTTAAAATGGCCCGTCCTCTGCACATTTTCATTTATTGACCTAGAGATGGGAACCCAGAATGTAGTGATTTGCTTAATAATAGTGGAGCTGGGAGACAACTCCACTGTGCTAACTCCCTCCACCCAGACAGCCCCTTTAATCCATTTCTAGTACTTCCACACAGCTGCAGGAATTAGTGCTATCAGAGGTGACTGGAGCTGGGGGTTTACGAAGAAGAAAATGAGATCCCACTCTAGGCTGAGCCATGGAGAAGGCAAAGTCATTTATATTTGATGTCAAGGTTGTTTGTGAGATCTTTGTGCAGGGGTTGGGAAAGTCCCTCGTTCCATCTGTCTTGGGCAGTTGTGGTGGTTTAAATAGTGTCCTCCCAAAATTTATGTCCACTCTGAACCTCGTAGTGTGACCTTATTTGGAAACAGGGTCTTTGCAGGTGTAATTAGTTAAGGATCTTGAGATGAGATCATCCTGGACTTAGGGAGGACCCTATATCCAATGAAGGGTGTCTTTATAAGAAGAGGAGAGGGAGTTTTGGGACAGACACAGGGAAGAGGGCCATGTGAAGACAGAGGCGGAGTTTGGAGTGATGCAACTACAAGCCAAGGAATGCCTGAGGCCACCAGGAGCTGGAAGAGGCAAGGAAGGATCCTCCACTAGAGCCTTCAGAAGGAGCACAGCCCTGACAGCAACTTGAGTTTGGACTTCTGGCCTCCAGAACTGTGAGAGAATAAACTTTTGTGGCTTTAAGCCACCTTAGTGGGTGGTGCTCTGTTATGGCTGCCCCGGGAAACTAATACAGCAACAATGATGTGAAGCTTCCCCTCCAAAAGCACATGAGCTGGGTGGTGAGGGAAGTCTTCTAGCCTGTTCTACTCAAAGTGTAGTCCATGGACCAGCAGCATTGGCTTCGCCTGGAGCTCGTTAGAAATACAGAACCTCGGGCCATTGAAGCGTCTGCATTTTAACAAGTTCCCCAGGGGATCCGGGAGCACATCACAGTCAGAGAAGCAGTGGCCAGGTGTAGAAGTTGCATGTGCTCTACCCTCTGCATGTTACAAGCCCCAAAGGAACAGGCCCTACCAGTCCCTGTCTCCCTGGCACAAAGAAGTTGAGTCCAGTGCCTGATGCCTCACAGCCAGGGAGAGATGGGACTCAGCTCTTGATACATTCAACAACTATTTCTAGAATGTCTGCTCATGTCACAACTTGGCTACTCGTGGGAAGTTATGTTAGTTTCCCATTGCTGTAACAAACTGCTGCAAACTGGGTGGCTTAAAACAACAGATCCTTATTCTTTCTCAGTTCTGGAGGCCAGAAGTCTGAAATCAAGGTGTCGGCAGGGCTCTGCTCCCTCCGAAGACAAACACTGTTTGGTGTAGGGAGCAGAAAGCTGAGTAACTTGCATCCTTCACGTTACACACTGTATTTCAATAGGGGAGGACTCTTCCCTACCTCTTCCAGCTTCTGGTGGCTCCAGGTGTCCCTTGGCTTGTGGCTGCATCACTCCAGTCTCTGCCTCTGTCTGCACATGGCCTTCTTCCCTCTGTGTCTCTGGGTCCCAAATCCCCCTCTTCGTTCTCTTATAAGGACACTGGTCATTGGATTTAGGCCCCGCCCAGATAATCCAGGATGATCTCATCTCAAGATCCTTAACTTAATTACATTTGCAAAAGATCCTTTTCCAAAAAAGGTCACATTTACAGGTTCCAGGCATTAGGACATGGATGTATATTTTGGGGTCACCATTCAGCCCACTACAGAGGCACCTGCAGACTCGACTCGCTCTGCTCCAGTCCCGTGCTCTGCCCTGATTCTGCACTCGCAGGAAGGCAGCATGGCCACATGGGTTTTCTCAGTCAGAATGTTTTGGCGGCAAGAATGGCTGGAACCAGACAGCACAGCCCTCCAGGCTCTGTGCCTTCCCCCTGCCAGGGCATGGTCCTGTGGTATGAGGCCAAGACAGCTGTGTCTGCAGCCCTGGTCGTTATCACCCTTACTGAGGACCACACCAGGCACGTGGCCGAGAGACCGAGAGGCCGCCCCATTCCTTGCAGCCTTTTTGCTTATGATGTCTCCACCCTTATCAGAGCTATCTGGGAAAAAATTTGGAAAAATACACCCTCTTATTTCCCACTCTTTTCAATTCTTTGGGTTGCACAGTCTCAGTGGCGAATGACAGTGGAGGGTGACCCAGTACAGACCCCAGAGATACCTCCCACGAGTCCACATGCCCAGCTCCTCCACCAGGCCTCATAGTACCTTTCCTGTAGCACCAGGGGGCAGCACTGAGATGGGCTTGTGTTTCCAGGCAAAGACCCCAGTTCAAATCCTGCCTGTACCACTTACTCATTGGGTAACTGTGGACGAATTAATTCACCTCCCTGAGCTTCAGTCTTCGCTTCTATAAATTGGGAATAATATCAGAGTCTGTCTCATACAGTCATTGGGAGGCTTCAGCGTGCATGACGCAGAGTGGCACTTGCTAAGTGTTAACTGTTCTTATCATCATCTGTGTGTCCCTACGACAAGTGAAATTCTCCAAGCCTGGGACTGAGTCATAGTAAACCTGTGTACCCTGAATCCAGTACACAGTAGGCACCTAATAATTGTTTGTTGAATGACTTAGAAATAAGATTCAGACGCAGAAAGTGGGAGAAGAGTTATTTGAATGAAAAGGTACTTTTTTCAACTAGTGCTTCCTGCTTGCCACGTGTTTATCTACTCAGATGGCATCTATTGAGTGCCTCCTGTGTGCCCAGCACTCACTAGACACTGGGAACATAACCATGAGCCTGCCGATACAGACACGGGCCCAGACCTCAGAGAACTTGCATTCTGGTGGCAGAGGTAAACAGATCATCACTCCAGTAACCTGTTGTCTCAAACCCAGGGGAGCGTTTGGGGGTGAGAAGGGGCTTACAGCCCCCATGTGGGAGAGAGCATCATTTCTGGGGTTCACTGTGGACCCACATCTTTCTGAAAATATGTTAACCCACAAGGCCAGAACCGCAGCGCCATTCAGGGACCGTGAGCGCTCCCAAGATTGGCATGGAACTTCCTGGAAAGTTCCCGTGCTCTCTTGCCCCTCTCCCCAAACGGTCATTCCAAGCCTAGTGCTGACTCCACGTGTCTGATTTCCCAACTCTACTCCCCAGAAATGGAGGGGTGGGGGGGACGTACATCCCCAGCTGTCACCAAGCTAGAGAACGAGGAACCTTAACTGATGGAGACATACCATACGAACAGCCCCTTCAGGGCTCTAATTCATTTTCAAGACATTTAAGAATAACAAAATGTTTTAATGATTTCTTAGGGGAATTAGGAAGACATATTTTTGTTCTCATTAAATTGTATCCTCAGACACAAGAACCAAATGTCAGATGTGTTGCTGGTGCTCGGAGCTTCCCTCTTCACTGTCCCTGCCACACATGCCTCCCCAGCCCCTCCATAAAAATAACACTCCTGGAAAATTTGCCAGGATGAACACTCTCCTGTTTTTATACTTCTTGACAGGCAAATTATTTGTCGAAATACTTCCCATCCACACCTCCCCCCCGAAGCCACACAAGTCCTGATTCAACATTTTTGTTTTGAGTGACTGCTGCCAACACAAATCTTTGGCAGAGAATGCGATATAGCGTGATTGCTCAGCAAGTATTTTGATAAGTGTGCAGCCTGTATGTCTATAATTATGAAAGAAAACCGTAAATCTTTTGGATATTGTTCACACAGATGTGGCGTGAAGTGAGGAAAAAAAGCAGTAAAACGTGTTAAAAGCATAATTAATGTCATTGTTGTAGAGGATGATTTGATTTAAACCTTTCTGACTCCTGTACCGGTGACGGCTGATTTCTTTATTGCATTCATAGAGTCACTAGGTACCGACCCAAGTTTCAGAGAGCTAACTTATTAACTGAGTGATTAGGTTAAAAGCAAAAAGAAAAAAATTTAAAGAGAAAACAAGGAAAGAGCAAGTAAGAGGACAGGCAGAGGAACACTGCTGAAGAGATAAGAAGGGAGAGGTGAGTCCCCCCAATTTTTTTTTTTTTTTTTTTTTGCCTTACTTTGTATTTTTAAAAATCTGATGCAGGAGATGGCAACTCCTCACAGGCGTTTCTCTCCCTGCTCCTCCTTTCAGGAGGCAAGGCTGGGCAGCTTAGGTTGATCGAGCTGTAGCATCAGACACAGTGGGGTGGGACTGTCAGCTTGGTGGGGTTTTTTTGAGCTGTGTGACCTTGGGCAGGGGCCTGAACCTCTCTGACTCTGGTTTCTGTGTCTTTAGCAGAGGGATAATAGAACCTGTTCATCGGTCAATGTGAGGATTCTATACCTATACATGAAAGCATTTGGCAGGTTGGATATCAGCAGCCCACTGCAAAGCTGCCATCAGGGTATAAGTTACGTGAGTCACACGCATTGGCTTTGGATTTCATACAGCTCTGTCAATTATCAAGGAAGTGGGGTGAGAGGTTTAACACTACAGGGTTACTGAACGTGCAGTAGGACAATACTTTCCAATGTTTAGGATTTTTAAAATTTTCTCCGCAATTATAAAAGTTGTATATGCCTACTGTCAAATTCAGAAAATATGGAAATAGGAGGGGAAAACTACCTACTAGAAAAGCAGTGGCAATATTTTGTTGTTTTCCTATCTGATCTTTTCCCCATGTACTTTTTCAAAATGGTTGTTCATTCTGCATGTACCATTTTCAATCCTGCTTCCTTTCACCCACTACAAGCATCTGTATTTCTCTGTGTGATTACAAATTCTGAGTAACTTTGGTTCCTCTTGTGTAACAGTCTGTTGTGTGGCTGTATTGTAATTTACTGAACCCCATTCCCAACACTGGGTATTCGGGGTTCTTGGGAATGCAAGGCATATTGGTACTGTACTGTAGTTATAAGAGTGAGAAAGAAAACTTGGGAAGGGGAATGTATTGTAGCCACATATTGACCACAAACCCAGGAAAAGTGGTCAGAAAGAATAAGAATCTTTTTCCCCCTTGTTGATTTATTTTGTACTTCTTTGTTTATTAGTTACACTAAATATCTTTTCACATGTTGTGAACCACTCATATTTATTATTTTGTAAATCACTGATTCATGTACCCTTAGCACATTTTTCTATCAGAGAGATCATTTTCTTATTGATTTGTAGATGCTCTTTGTATATTAGAGATACTAACCTTTGTCCTGGTAAATGTGTTTCATATCTTCTCTCCTAGTTTGCCTTTTGTTTCTTAATTTTGTTTACAATGTCTCTTGTAGATGATACACGGCACACATTCAAAAAATATTAGCAGAAAGTAGGAAATCTTACCAGACCTTTGCTTTATGGCTTCTGGATTTATTGTCATATTTTTAAAAAACCCTCTCACCTGAAGGTTGTAGGATTTTTTAAGTACTTTTGTGATCTCAATTTTTAGAAATTTGAATCTTTGAAGCATTTGAAATATATGGTGATGGAAGTAGAAAGTGGGGTTAAGAATTTAACATTGTGTTTGTCCCAAATGACTAGTTCTACTGCCATCTAGTGGATAAGCCACCTTTGCAGATAAAGGCAATACAGATTTTAGTGTAATGAGAGACCCATCGCTGTCTTTGGCTGCCCTCACCTCCTTCCCTTCCTCCCTGTATGTGCCTCTGCCCATTTGGTCCTGTTGAGCTCAGGGGAGCACAGAAGGGTAACATAAAAGGTTATTTAACCCATAAAAAAAGGAAAAGTTTAACAGCAGATTTTCCAGAGATGGTACTTAACTTCAAAAGGCATTGTCTCCCCATTTTCTGCCACACCTTTGCCTCTGCCATTTCTTCTGCCAGGAGTGCCCTTTCCCCCTGGCCACCTGTCTGATTTTTACTACTCCTGGCAGCTAAGGGTTGAAAGATGATTAAAGGAAAATATCCAGCATGATGCTGGTATCCAGTGGGTGCTCAATAAACGGCTGCTCCCTTTCAGAAGGGATGACAGGCGTTTCAGCTGTGGCTTTTCATCAGCTCATTCTCTGAGCACCTACCATGTGCTGAGCCCTGTGGGAACCCAAACTTGAGTCCTGCCCTGCCCTCGGAGTCCAACAGGGGCCACATGACCCGAAGACAGACGGCCAGAACACCCAGCAGAAAAAGGGCTTCAAGGTAGGAAGGCCAGGAGAGGTGCCTCAGGGAGAGCAGCCTTTGAATTTCAACGATGAGCTACCATCCTTGTGGGGCGGTTTCTTGGGTGCTCCCTGTGTGCCAGGCAGTGCGCTCAGCCCCTTACAGAAAGGATTTCACTTATCCCCTCTGCCCCTTGGAGGTAGGTATTGCCATCCTGCCCTGCTGTGTGGCTGAGGCAATGCAGGCTCAGAGAGGTCAAGCCACTTGCCCAAGGTCACACAGCAGAGAGGTAGTGGAGCCTGAATCTTGATCCCTGGCACCAAACCCAGATGCAGGATTAATTTTAAAATTGAAAGGGTTGGGGGACTTCCCTGCAGGTCCAATAGTTAAGACTCCATGCTACCAATGCAGGGGGCCCGGGTTCGATCCCTGGTCAGGGAACTAAGATTCCACATGCTGCACAGTGTGGCCAAAAACGAAAAAAAAAAATTGAAAAGGTTGGAACAAAACCATTAGAGATTTGACATCTAAATACAGTGAAAAACAGCTAAGGGTCTTTGCTGCCAGTAGGTTGAGAGGTTCTAGGGTGAGAGGATGAGCCCTTTGCAGAAATGCAGATGTGTTAGCTGGAGGAAGAACATGACCCCTAACAGACACGTACACCTGGTCCTCCTGGCCCAGGGCTCCAAAGGCTGGTACTTCTGTTGAGGAGAAATTGAGCCACAGAGCTCCAAATTCAGGGGGCAGAGAGATGCCAGGAGGAGCACTAGCGGGACTCTAGGCTGAGGGACCCTCTCAGAGAGGGGCCGGTCCCTGTCCTGCCATCTTGCATCCTGTATCGCACCTGACTTCTTTGATCCTCAGTTTCCCCACTTGTGAAGTATGGATAATGATCTCACCTAATTATGGGCCCATTGGGTGGATTCAGTGGGAATGGAGAACACTTAACATGGTGCCTGGCACAGAGTAGTAGCCCCATGCAATTCATTCAACAAACATTGAACTCCTACTGTTTGATAGGGACTCTACTCGACACCAGGGGCACAATGTTAGGCAAAACAGACACTGTCCCTGCCTGCCTGGAACTTTCTGTGCAGCTTAGTCTATGGAAACTTTGTTTTTACTACAATGGACACGGGTTTGAGTCCCAGCTCTGCTGCTCCCTGGATGGGTAACCTTGAGTAACTGGCTCTACCTCTCTGAGCCTCCGTTTCCTCCTCTGGAAAAGCACACTTACCTTCTGGTACCTCTGAGAGGATTAAGCAAGGTGAAGAGTATAAAATCCTAAGCTGGTGTCTGGCACACAGTAAATGCTCAGTAGACCCGTGGCTGCCGTTGCTGTTGGTGGTGGTGTTACTGTTACATCACCACCCAGTGCCAAGAAGGAAGACCCTCTCCAGCCCCTCTGTCTGTGCTTAAGCCGGGAGACCCGGAAGCAGCCAGCCCTAGCGACGAAGGGAAGAAAGCACGGCCCCCATTTGCATACAAGGGCTGGGCAGCCATCTGCTATCAAAAAGTTAGGATTAAAGGATCAAAGTTAGGCTCGCTGCCGCCGTCAGTAGCCTGAACCTCCTGCCCACACAGGCGCCCGGAGCCGGGGCCCAGATGGGAGAAGGCTTCTGTCTCAGAGATACTTTGGAGGGACACACGCATACTTCTGCATATATGTGTTTCTAAACAGCCTCTCGGACAGCCTTTGCAGCTCCAGCTTTCCTAAAAAAAGCTCTGAGCACCGCTTTCCTTCAGATGGACACAGTGGGAGGAATGAGACAGCTTTCCCTAGACTCACGACTCTCCCACACAGCCCCATAGACACTTTTTTTAAAAAATACCAACAGCATCAGCTAGTGGTGGAAGATGGAATAGATGATGTTCTATCCATCTCCTCCTACAGAGGCTTTGGAAAGGCTGGTGTGAGATTAAAATATTATAAATCCATTGGCAGTATTCTCTAGGGGTTTAGATCCAATGTAACCAAAATGAATTAGTCATTTTATTAAGCAGTTTATGCATAAAGAGCAAGTTGATGGCTGTAAGACAAAGGCACTCTATTTCCTGACGACGTTCCCCCTCCCCGCGTGCCCATCAGGACCTGCCACCTCGAATGGTTCATATTTGATCTTCCGTGTCTGCCAATGTGCTTAATTAATCCAAAGGATATGTAGTCAAACACTTCTGATTTGGGGTCCCCTGTTTGGGGCTTTTTTATTCAGGTTGGATCTAAAGCCGTTTGATTCCCGCTGCCACTGCCCTTGTCTATATATTGACAGTGTGTATGTTGCAGGAGTGAAGTGGGGGAAATAAAGTCCCGCTCACAGCTCTGGGCAGCCATGTGTCTCAGCTGAAAGGTTTCCCGTGGAAGCGCTGAGCCCGGCAGAAAGCCAGGCTCCGTGGCTCCAGATGAGGAGCTACAGGGATGTTCTGTCACTTCTCCTGACACTGAGATATGCGGCTTGCCAGACGTTGGAGGGGGACACAGGTCGCTTTGGAGACTGGGGGTCAGCGGGACCCCGCGCTTCCCCAAGTGGGGTCACCTGACATAGGGAGCAGCCTTGGTACCTGGCGCAACACAGACTTTGAGTACATTGCTCACCAGGTATCACCTTTCTAGTTCCTTCTAGAGAAAGTCTCAGTCAGGTGCTAAAGCATCTTAAATGCCTATGGAACACCTGTGAATCTCTCCTTTTAACCAAGGAAGAGCTGGCCTCAAGCTCAAGGTCTTGAGCAGGCAATGGGGATGTAACTAGAATTTAATAACATCAGTTTCTTGATTTTTCCTTTGTATTTATTTTAATGGTTAAAACCCCTTTTTTATGATACAGAATCCCAATGATCTACTTACAGTAGTGAAACAAATATTCCTTTAAAATATATTTAAGTTAAAAACGTCAAATCACGTAAGGACAGATATCAAGTTGGTAATATTTTGGGGGGCAGGTGGATGCAGCTTAAGGTGTGACATGTCACCAGCATTTGACGATTGGGCCACCCTGGGTTCAAATCCAGCTCCGCCTTTTTCAGCAAGTGGCTTCCCTCTGCTGGGCTGCAGTTTTCTCATCTGGAAAATGGGGAGAATAGCAATGTCTCCTGTGGTTGTTTTGATGATTAAATGAGATATAAATATCTGCAAAGTACCTGGCGTATGTCAGGGTGCGGGGGGTGGTGGGGATGAAGAAATGTCAGTTCCCTGGAGCTTTTGTCTCAAGATGCTGGGTGGGCATCTCATCTGCTCTTTACCCCCCAGCTGGATATGGGTGCCCCATCTGCCCCAGAATGAATGTTTGCTAGAGTTGGGAGGATGAAGACCAGAAACTAGTGTTTGAAGAGCCAGAGCCTGCTCTGAACCCAGTCACCACCCACCAGCACCCAGACCAGCCTACAGGGAGGAGAGGTGAGGCTGGCACCAAGAATTACCCAGGCATCGCCAGCCTCTCTGAGCCCCGTGTCCTCATCAGTAAAATGGGTCAGTTGTGAAGATGAAGCTAAGCTGTGTTTCTGGGACAGTAACTCAGGGGGGATTGGTCAGGATGGTGTGCCAGCGTGTCTTGGTCTAATGGGAGCTGTTTCTCCTGGTGCTTCCTGGGTCTGGATTATTCTCTCCCAGCCCCCTGCTGGCTTCCTCATTTCCTTCAGGGCTCTGCTCAAACGTCACCTCCCTGACCAGGCTGCCTCAATTAGCACACTGCCCCCAAGCACACACCTCAGGCCACTCTCTCCCCCAACCCTGCTGTTTTTGTTCTCAGCCCCCTTACAGCCGTTGGTTTATTTGTCCATTGTCCATCTCTCCCCTCTAGAATGTCAACCCCAGGAAGGCAGGAATTTCCTCTTATTTACTGCTGTATCTCCAGGGCCCAGAAACTTCCCTAAGTAGATGCTCAGGAAGTATCTAGCAACCGAAGAAATGTATCTGACACATAGCAGGTGCTCAGTAAAAAGGTACTAATGAATAAATGGCTGAATTACAGACTGTATTAGTTTTTTCCTGCTGCTGTAACAAATGACCACTAACTTAGGTGCTTAAAACAAGCAACATTTCTTGAGCACCTACTATGTGAAAGGCCTTGGGAGAAAGGGGTTGCTGAGGAATGAAAGCTAGATGCTCCCAGACCCCTGTGACTGTCAGGTTCTCTGAGAAACCTCCTCCCAACATTTCAAAGATTTGCTGTCATTTCTGTCTCTTTCACTTTGTATTTGTAAGAGCAGCTAGCGACGTTTAGCTGATGCATCAACTAATACAGTTGGACAAAGTAAGCAGGAAGCCCTCGGATATGTCAGCTACCCCAGCTGAGCATTTTACTTATGCGTAACTTGGCAGAATCTTCCAGTCCTCTGAATGCTAATATTTTTTTTTTCTACCTAACTCAATCCCCAGCAATGTAGCTCAGACCTCCGTGGATTTCTCCCAGATGGGGGAGTTGGGAAGAAATGAGTTTACCCACGTGCTGTAAAGTCTAGGAATTCTGTGGGGAGGAAATAAAGAATGGAATATGCCTGGGGAAATAAGTGATCATCGTTGCTATGCACTCTTCAGAGCAGGGACCATACTCAACTCACCGCCCTGTTCCTCAGTAGTTGGAGAGGATGAACATACAGGAGGATCAGAGCCCAGCACCTGCTGCTTTGTCTTATGAAGCACGCTTGTCTTCCTGGACGACTGGTGAAATGGGTGCAGCAGGAGGGAAGTAGGTTAGGCTTAAGTAAGAACTTCCTTCCTATGAGACTTGGAGTCTAGCAGCTCCTTAGTCCTGCCTTTCTCACAGTTGGTATCCAGCCAGTTGCCATGTATTATGGGTTGAATTGTGTGCCCCCAAAAGATATTTTGAAGTCCTAACCCCTGGTACCTGTGAATGTGACCTTATTTGGAAATAGAGTCTTTGCAGATGTGATGATGATAAGGGACGGTCCTTAGGGTGAGACCCTAATCCACCATGACTGGTGTCCTTATAAAAAGAGGAGAGAGATACACAGAGAAGAGGGCCAAGTGATGACAGAGGCAGAGATTGAAGTGATGCCACCACAAGCTGAGAAATGCCAAGGATTGCTAGGAGAAAGCGTGGGACAGATCAAGATAGCACAGCTCTGCCAGCACCTTGATTTTGGACTTTGAACCTCCAGAATACACATGATGTATTAGTTTTCAGAGGCTGCCATGCCAAATTTCCATAAACTGGATGGTTTAAAACAATGGAAATTTATCCTCTCAGTTTTGGAGGCCAGAAGCCCAAAAGTCAAGGTGTTGGCAGTGTTGGTTCCTTGTGGAAGCGCATAGGGAGAATCTGTTCCATTCCTTTCTCCTAGCTTCTGGTGGTGGCCAGCCATCGTTGGCATCCCTTGGCTTGTAGACACATTATTTCAATCTCTGCCTCTGTCTTCACGGGGCCTTCCCTGTGTGTTGTCTCTCTGTGTCCTCCCCTCTTATTGTAAAGACACCAGTCATTGGGATTAGTCAACCCTAATCCAGTCGACCTCATCTTAACTTGATTTCATCTGCAAAGACCCTGTTTCTAAATAAGGTCAGTTTCACAAGTTCTGGATGGACATGAATTTGGGGAAATGCTATTCAGCCTAGAACACCACACCCCATCAGTTCTTCCTATCTACCTCTTGTGTCTGAGCACTTCCCCCCAACTCCTCCTGCCACCGCCCTGATCCCAGCATCACTGCCTGGACTATTGCAGTAGCCCCTGTCTGGCTCCCTCTACAGCCCATTTTTCTTGCAGCAGCTTGGATGAGCCTTTGAAAAATGCGAATTAGAACATGTCACTTCCTAATGCTCTTAAGATAAGTCCTTTCCCCATCCATATTATCTGACTGGGATGTCAGCTACACATAGACAGAGACACTACTGTGCCCCCCACAGGTAGATGCTCAACAAACTCTTGCTGAGTGAAGCAGGTGCATGGACTCTTAGGTCCCCCTGTGAGCTCTGCCCACTTTAGATTCACCACTGTGGAATGTACCATCACCTCAACATGGGCTCCACACCCACAGACTCCAGAGTCTAGCTGCAGCTCCACAGGAGGGGCACTGTGACTATCCCCACTTTACAGACCAGGAAACTGAGGCTCTGAGAGGCAAAAGAGTAATCACATATTGGTTTGGGTCCTCTGGAAGCATTCACATGCCAAGATGGCACCGGATGTGCAAGAGATTTATTGGGGAAGATGCCCGTGAAGGATGAAAGAGAGGGAGAGGAGGAGACCACGAGAGCCTTCACTTGGTGATGCTGGTCTAACACCTGGGAAGGGAGAGAGGGAAGGAAGGAGGGTTGGTAGGAGGAACCTCAAACTGCAGTGCAGCTCTGAAAAAGTCTCAGCCAAGCTAAAACTAACAGGAGCCCCAAAGCAGGATGCAATTGTCTGCTCAGGCTGCTATAAGAAAACACCACAAACTAGGTGGCTTAAACAACAGAATTTTCTCTCTTACAGTTCTGGAGGCTGGGAAGTCCAAGATCAAGGTACCAGCAGGGTTGGTTTCTGGTGAGAGCTCTTTTCCTGGCTTGTAGATGGCTGCCTTCTTACTGTGTCCCCACATGGCCTTTCCTTTCTGCACGTGCAGAGGGAGAAAGCTCTAGTGTCTCTTCCTCTTCTTGTAAGGACACCAGTCCTATCAGATTGGGCCCCACTCTTAATGACCTCATTTAACCTTAATTACTTCCTTAAAGCCCTGTCTCCAGATACAGTTGCATCAGGGGTTAATGCTTCAACATACGGGTTTGGGGGAAAACATTTTAGTCTATGATACTAGGTTGCCTTTTCCAGCATCGGCAGGAGTGGTCCAGCCCTACTGTCTCTGTCTTGCTCGGTCATTGGCTGGGAGCAGGCCTGGGGAAACCTGACCTCCAAACCAACACTGCAGTATATCCGAAGGTGCAGCGCCTGGAGACTGTCACCAACTCCTCGCAGGACGTTCTTCTTGAAGGGAGAGCTGGGTGGCACATCCCACACTGCCACAAGTCATAAGAATAAGGGTAATGCTCACTTAGACTCTGTTAGGTGCCAGGCACTGTCGCAGGGGCTCAGCGTGCTCATGGAGTCCCTGCACAGCCCTCTACAGTAGGTCCTGTTGTTATCCCTGTTTTACTGAGGAGGAAACTGAGGCTCAGGTGACCTAAGTGACTTTCCCTAAAGTTGTCACAGCCAGGATTTGACCATCAGCCTCCCAACCTGTCCCTCTCCCCCTTTATCTGAGAGTGGCTTTGGGAATTTGGAGGATTCACAATGTTCAAACCTCAAGTGTCAAGTTCAGCTATGAAGGCGTTTAATAATCGACCACACCCCTATCTGGTGATAACCAATGTTGATTGAGTGTGTGCCTCAGGGATACTTGTGATAGAAATTTGGAGCCCAGAAAAGTCTGATGCTTTGTCCAAGGTCACACAGCAAGCCTGTGGCAAGGCCAAGAACAGCGCCCTCATTCTCTTTGCTTCTGGCCTAGTAATCCCCCATGCCCTGCCGCAAGGCAGCTTAGCCCACTACAAAGAGTCACCAGGCACTCCGGGTTCAAATCCCACCCCTGCCACTTCTGAGCTCGGCGACCTTGGGCACATGGAATCTCCTCTCTGGGTCTTCATTTCCTTGCCTGGAAAATGGAAATAGCAGCATCTACCTTATTGGGCCTCACCTTGGGGAAGTGATTTCACTCCCCCATGCCTCAGTTTGCCCATCTATAGAATGGGAACACAACAGCCCTACTAACAGTGTTGTGGTGAAGACTGTATGAATTCTAATCAATTTAAAGTGCTCCGGCTGCTAGGATTTGGCCACAGCCTGACGTCGGCTGAGTCATCTGAACCTTCCCCAACTTCCTGTCTCAAATTGAGGATCGAGGAGGAAGCACAGTGTGGGAAGAAGAGGCCGAGGCCCAAGGCCCCA
Organism: Delphinus delphis; assembly: GCF_949987515.2. NCBI lineage: Eukaryota > Metazoa > Chordata > Mammalia > Artiodactyla > Delphinidae > Delphinus > Delphinus delphis. The sequence goes on from NC_082695.1 coordinate 9,229,856, forward strand.
TCTTGGCCCTATCACCAACTCACTGGCAGACTTCAGGGAAGTCACGGGACCCCATTTTACCCCAACTGTGCACTGGGGTAGGGGTGTTGGACACTTGACAAATTGTCCCTCCTCAGTGTGACTTTCTAAGCTGGAGCCTTTGAGTCCCTGAGTGGAGCTCAACGCAGGATTACTGGATTCTGAGTCTCCCAGGCACTGATGAGAGTATATGAGGCCTTACCCTGTCCTGAGTCTCCATGGAGTTTTGCCATGTAGACCGCAGCTCCTAGAACGTCACGGGACGGTGTGCTGCCCCCTCTCAGGGTAGTAACAGCAGCCAACACTTATCAAGCCCTACTGTGCACCCAGCACTGTGCAAATCTCTATACACATTCTCTCATTCAGTCCTTGCAGCCCCATTTTACAGATAAGAAAATGGAGGCTTGGAGAGGTTAACTGTCCAAAGGTCACATGGCCAGTTTAGAGCTGGAGCTGACACCAGCAGTCCTTAAATCATGCTGCCTCTCTCAGTAATCTTTTTCAGTCTTCCCAGTAGTAACTTCTGAGAAGTAGAAAATGTAATATTTTCTGACTTTTTAAGTGGGGAAACTGAGTCTTGAGACCAGCACTGGACTTCATGTTCTGAGAGTTTAACCACTATGTTCTACCCTGTACTGGCAAATGAAGGCAAAGAGAGCCTTGGAACCCGCTGACCCTGTACTGAGTGTCCACTCGTCACCCACCTCCTCCAGTCTGTCCAGGAGGCCACCTGCGGTCAGCTTCCCCTGGACAAAGAGCCCGAGGCAGCAAGGGGACCACAGTGCCTCCGCGCACAACGAACATCAATTTCTGATCCCTGGGAATGGGGTGAATGACTTCCTTTTTCACCCGAGCGTCATCTTTTGGCTTGGACAGGCTCCTAGCCAGCCGGCCCCTGAGCCATGAGCTGGATCTTTCCCTCCTCCCTGGAACCAGAGCTGAGCCCTCTGCAGCCCTCAGCTGCAGCCTCCCGTGTTTATCTAACCTCCCTGACCCCGGCAAGCGCTTGTCGCCTTTTTCTTCCTTTCTCAAAAACCAGGACACAATAGGAAGCGTTTCCCTTAACTTATTAAAAAATCCAGACTTGTAAATTAATTTGTCCGTGTTGTACAAAGGCAGTGCAGATGGACTCATTAGCATGCACACAACAAATAATTATAGATGAATTTTTAGCTGGCCTGCCTAATGCGCTTGCTGGGTTAATTATGTCAATGTATAATTACATCAGCCCGGGGAGACATAATGGCATACCCTGCTGAGCAGCCCCTGCCTAATGACGGGGCATGGGGGAGTGCTGACAGAGGAAAGCCAGCAGCAGCGTTCCTGTGCACCTGCTTACCTCGACACAAACACCCATTGTCTGAGCCTCCCACCACCTAAACAAACAGGCGGGAGAAGAGGGATAAAATGCAGAGGTGGCCTTGTTCCAGCCGGACCTGAAGGTCCCGAGTATAGGCTCTGCCCCATTTCTTCCATCAGAAGATATTTATTGGGTTGGAGTGTGGGTCAGGCTTCATTCACCCCACACGGGGTCCAGCGGAGGATCAAGAACAGATGCAGTCCCAGCCCTGCCTTGTTGTGGAGTTTGCAGTCTAGCGGGTATTAATTAGGTGCACTTGCAAATCAATGAAAATTGGAAGTACAGTGAGTGCTGTGAAGGAAAGGTGCAGGCAGCTGGGAGAGCTCATACTAGAAGACCGACTGGTCAAGGAAGGCTTCCTGGGAGAATTGGCATTTGAGTTGCTAAGATGAGTAAGCATTAACTAGCTGAGAGGGATAGGGGAGGGCAGGGTGTTCCTGGCAGAGGCTCCCTCCCGTACAAAGTCTCTGGGGTGCGTTTGAGGGACTGAGAGAAGAAGGTCAGTGTGGCTTGCACTCAGAAGGGCAGGAATAATAGTGAGGGCTTCCATTTGTCCTGAGCTGACCAAGTGCCAGGCACCGTATTGAGCACTTTACATGAATCTTCATCACAGGCTCACGAGGTCGGTACTTTTATCGTGAGGCACAGAGAGGTAGCGCCATTTACCAAGGTCACACAGCAATCCTAAGAAGCAAGTATAGATTAGATCAGGACCAGGGACATCTGACTCCAGGGTCCACACCAGCAGAGAGCAATGGCCAAGCAAATGCTGGTGGGAGATCCCAAAGGAGGGACCAGGAAGAGAGAGGGCTCTGGGGCATTAGAAAAAATGTGGACCAGACCAGCCCCCTTGGTCTGAAGCGAGGAGGCCCTGGCTTTCTTGGGACCCCATGAACACCTACCTACCTGCAGCTACTGGGGTCGAAATATCCACACCACTGAGACAGGAAGTCTTTGTGGCATCAGAGAAAGAGACCCAGACTTGAGTCTCTCCTCCGCTCTTCAGCAAGTCACCTGGCTTCTCTGAGCAGTTTCCTCATATGTGAAAACAAGTTAGATCCAGGCCAGCCTCCAGGGGATGCTGGCTGCATCGTGGGAACCTACTCCCAGGGACTGGCTTTGTAACATGGAAGATGCTACACCAAACCTCCTGCCCCAGGTGGGGAGTTGCTGGAAGAAGAGATGTTGGATTCTAGATCTGAAGGAAGAGGAAGTGCTTGCTAGGTGACAGGGTGGGAGGGGGGACAGAATTGCAGGTGGAAGGACCTGGAGTCCTCAATTTAGCTATTGGGAAATACGGAGACATCTTATATCCAGGTGTATATCTCGCCCCCAGAAAAACTATTATTTAATCGGCCACGAGTGTCACAAATGATGGTGTGTTGGCCCAGATCCATTGAAAAGCACCCCAAGGGTTATATGTGCAAAGATGCTATTACGGAACCTCGGGTGAAGGAAAATAGGGAGGGAGCTAGGAGAGGTGGGGAACTGGGTGAAAGCATCCAGACCACATTATAGCCTAAGGAAGGAAGCACTGGGGAAGGCCACGGGCCGGTCCTCAGCCCTCAGAGCAGTTTTGTGTCCCCCAGAAGCAGGTCTACCTCTATCCTTGCTGCCTGCAGGCCTTGTCTGGGAAGTCCCATGAGAAGGCTAGGTTTGAACTGATGGATTTCAGAGTGTGCCTGCTAGGGTCTTTGCTAAGTGATGTTCCCTGTGGTCGGTGGTGTGCAGGACACAATCTCATGGCCACCACAGATGGTATATAGAATCAGGAAAATGAAGTTATTATGATAATTATTATTCCCAGCTGGGCAGGACAGCCACACCCATGGGGATGGCACCTGCTCTCCAGAGCAGGTGCCTGGAGATCTGCTCCCTCATAAAGCAGAAAGTCCACGTTGCTCCCCTAAGCCACCAGAGCGATTCCAGATGGCTCCTATGGATGGTTCTTCCCACCCAAGCTCCCTGGCCCTGTGGCCTCAGCCGGGGCACCCCCTGGCCCCCAGGGCTCCCACCACCCCTGTCCTCCTCTCTCTGTGCAGACCCCGTGCCTGTGTTTGAGGCTTCACGCAGCCCAGACGACAGACTGCAGTCCCCCAGCTTCGACCCCAGCGGGCAGCCGCGGCGAGAGCTCCACAGTTCGTGGAAGAGACACCCTGAGCTCCTCGGCCCCAAAGGTACTGATAAGGTTTTCACAGGATGTCCATAATAAACAAGTGGGCTGTGGATCTTTGGCAGCCAAACTCGGCCACCCTTGTGGGGGAAGGAGGGCAGGGAACTCAACTCTATCATAATTTTAGATATGGGATGGGTTAAGGTGCACTTCTGCTGAGACAGACCAACCCCAAATCTCAGAGGCTTAATATATTTGAAGGGAGGGGAAGTTGCAGGGGACACTCCACGCAGTCATTCAGGGACCCAGGCTGTGGTAGTCCTGTCATCGTCAATTCTCGATATCCAGAGTCACAGTGAATGTTGACACCCAGCCAACAGGCAGAGAAAGAATGTGGAGGATCACACTGAGGTTGTGGGAGTGGCGCACATCACTTTGGCCACATCCCTGCTGCAAAGGAGGCTGGAAAATGTAGTCTGGCTGTGTGCCCAGGAGGAGAGGGAAATAGGATGTAGTGAACACAGCACTGTCTCAGCCCCAAATGGGACAAGTTAAGAAACTAGCAAAGCTAAAAATAATAGTGTTTGGGTGTACATATGTTGTGATAAAAATGTTTGAAAGCAAGAGAATGGTGAACAAAATTCAGCATGGTGGTTACCTTTGGAAGGTGAGGTAGGAGGTTACCATAGGGAGGAGCAAATAGCAGGTGAAAGCCATTGGTAACCGTCCAAGTTTTGGATGTTCATTGACCTGCAGGCACTGTCGTAGGCACTGGGGACACAGCCAGGAACAAAACAGACAAAAATCTCTGCTCACATCATGCTGACCTTCTAGAGGGAGGGACTGAGTGTCAATAAATGTTAGTAAAATATATAGTATGTCAGTTGGTGAGAAAGACTTTGGGGAAAAAATTGAGCAGAGAATTGGGGGAGTCAGGTGAAGGGATTCTTGTTTAATGAACGAATGAGTAGGATTTACCTCAGAGGTCAGCAAGCTTTTTCTGAAAAGGGCCAGAAAGCAATTATCGCAGGTATTGCAGGTCATGTAGTTTCTGTCACAACTACTTAACTGTGGGTGAAAGCAGCCATAGATAGTATGTAAATGAGTAGGCATGGCTTTGTTTCAATAATACTTTATTGACAAAACAGGTAGTGGGCCAGATTTGGCACGTAGTGAAGATAAAATGGGCTGAGGCCTGTCAAATGAAAGCATGACACAAAGTCTCTTCTCAGGAAACAACCACTCTCTCACAGTCCCCCATTTCACAACCTCCTCCCTTCCCCCTCCCCACATTACATAGAGAGCACCTGACGTAAGCCTGGCCCTAGGCAGGGTCTTCTGGGGAAGATTTACAGTGACTAAAATAACAGCACTTTGCCCACTCTGGTCCTGCACCTAGAATACGATTCCAACCACACTGCCAAGCCAGGACTTGGCAGTTCTTCAGCCCCTGCTCATATGTACACACCTCTGTGAAGCCTCTGGGGTTCCCCAGCAAATTTGTCACTCCTTCCTCTGAGGTCCCTCTGAGGTTCAAACTTCCTTCTGTAAGAATAATAGTAGTTGTGGAAATTGCCTCTTGAGAGCATTTGCTCTGTGCAGTGTGCCTTTCACACAGCATCTCACTGTCTCCTGGCATCGATCTTCTGAGGTGTCATTGGCCTCATTTTACAGATGAGGAAACTGAGTCACAGAAGCCACAGGTGGCCAAGTGGGGAATCAGAACAGAAGTTTTTGACCTTGGTCCTGGGCTGTGTTTCTCCTTGAGGACACTTGTTATTCTGCATCATGATGGTCAAAACTTGCCTTTTTGTTCACTGTTGTGGCCTAGGCACCTGGAACGTACCCAGTACGTGTGTGCACGTGTGTGTGTGCGTGCATGTGTGTATTATAAGCTGACTGCTGTACTAGCCTCTAGAGTAGAGGGGCTCACTCTACAAACCGCCCACCTCTACACTCACCCTCCTGTGCCAGGATCACAGTAGAAACTTAAAAACTAGGACAGGATTTAACTGAGTCACTTGGACCCAAGGTTGGGAGAACAAATTTTGGAACTCCTGAGCCACTCACCCTCAATGGCTGGCCCCCGAGCAACTCTCTCTCCATAAGTTCGGTGCCAAAGGCACACACTGATCCCCAAATGAACTGCCACAGGGCCTGTAAAGATGGACCTGACGTGGGCCCTGCCCCAGGGCACCTGCAGGTAAGGGGCGATGACTGAGCATCTGAACGTGTGCCATCAATTTTGGGGAAGGGAAAACAGTGTGGTGGCTCCTCAGTAAGTTAAATCTGGAGTTACCCTGTGACCCAACCATTCCATTCCTAGGGACATACCTTAAAGAATTGAAAACAGGTGCTCAAACAAAACTTGTACACAAATGTTTATAGCAGCACTGTTCACAGTAGCCAAATCGTGGGAATAATCCAAATGTCCATTAATGGATGAAAGGGAAAAAACAAAATATGGCATAACCACGAAATGGAATATTATTCGGCCATAAAAAAGAACGAAGTACTGACACATGGTCCAACCTTGATGAACCTCAAAAACATGCTAAGTGAAAGAATCAAGTCACAAAAGGATAGGTGTTATGATTCCAGTGCTGAGATATCCAAAATACACAAATCCGTAGCGACAGAAAGCAGAACAGGGGTTGCCGGGGGCTAGGGAAGGGAGTGGGGAGTGACTGCTTAATGGAGACAGGTTTCCTTTTGGGGTGATGCCAGTGTTCTGGAATTACTGATAATGGTTGCACAGTATTTTGACTATACTACGTATCACTAAATTGTGCACCTTAAAATGGTTAAAATGGTGAATTTTATGTTATGTATATTTTACCATGATTTTTCTTAATCATACAGAAGGCCAAGGAGGCAGGAACAGGTCTGAGAGGGCAAAGGAAGCCTCTGGGTGTGCTGTCTGAGGCCGGCACGATGGAGTTTGACTTTCTTGTGCAGGCACTCGCCAAGGCTCAACCCAGCTGATCGCAGTGACAACAGGTCCTGACAGCTGCGCTCTCTCCAACGCTGAGTTTGGGAAATTGATTCTTCTCCCAGCACTGTTGATCGATCTGGTTTGCAGAAAGCAGCTCTGGCTGTCACGCCACTCTCAGCAATGGGCGGTTTTCCCTCTTTTTCTCCCTCCAGAACAGAGAGAGGGGACGTCGCCGGCTGCGCCCACGCTGACTGAGGGGAGCCGCCTCCCAGGCATTCCCAGCAAAGCCCTCCTGACAGAAACTTTGCTGCAGAGAAATGAGGCAGAGAAACAAAAGTGAGTGGGGGAAGGACAGGCAGGCTCCCGCTGCTCCACCTGTCTGGGAGGGGGGACCTGGAAAGTCACCCCTGCCCAGGACCCTTTGGGAATCCAGATGCAGGTTGGAGATGGGGATGCAGGTCTGGGTTCAAGCCACACGTCAGCAGCTCAGTGGCCAGCCCTGGGCAGGTCACATCACCTCACTGAGCCTGTTTCCCCATCTAGAAAATGGGGCTAATGGTGGTATATTAGCCAGGGTCCCCCAGAGGAACAACCAGTAGAATTTTTTTTTTTAATTAAGAGTTGTATTTTGGGACTTCCCTGGTGGTCCAGTGGTTAAGATTCCACGTTCCCAATGCAGGAAACCTGGGTTCAATCTCTGGTCAGGAAACTAGATCCCACATGCCGCAACTAAGAGCCCACGTGCCGCAGCAAAGACCCAACATAGCCAAATAAATAAATATTAAAAAAAAAAAAGAGTTGTATTTCAAAAACTTAACTCACACGATTGAGGCTGGCCAGTCTGAATTGGTCGAGCCGGCCAGCAGGCTGGAAACTGTCAGATGGGCGTAAGTGCTGCCATCTTGAGGCAGAATTTCTTCTTCCTCAGTTTTGTTCTTAAGACCTTCAACTGACTGAATGAAGCCCACCTGTGTTATTGCGAATATTTTCCTTTAGTTAACATCAACTGATTGTAGATGTTAACCCCATCTACAGAATGCCTTCACAGCCATACATGTATTCGTGTATGACTGAATAACTGGGTACTATAGCCCAGCCAAATGGACGTATTAACACCGACTGTCACAGGCAGTGTCAACTCCTAGTCTGCCATAAGAATGAAATGAAATGACACCTGTACATGCTTAGCTCAGTGCTCACAGGGAGAAGCACATGTCAGTAAATGTTTGCCTTTACGATTGGTGCAGTGGTGATAAAATATGCATTCTTAGGGCCTTTCTAGGACAATTTTATGATGATTGTTACATTTATCCTTTCTGTCATTCACTTATTTTTTCATTCCACATATTTATGCAGCCACCTACTGTGTGCCAGCCACTGTTCTAGGCAACAGCGGTGAACAAAATGGACAAAACTCTCTGCCCTCCTGGAGTTTACTTTCTAGTGAGGAAAACACAAACAAAAACGATAAATAAGTGGTGTGCTACATGATAAGCATTGTGACGACAGATAAAGCAGAAGAGGACGAGGATAAGATGGGGGCTGAAGTTTTTTGGTTTTTTAATTTATTTATTTTATTTGTTTTTGGCTGCGTTGGGTCTTTGTTGCTGCGCGCAGGCTTTCTCTAGTTGCGGAGAGCGGGGGCTACTCTTTGTTGCGGTGCGGGGGCTTCTCTTGTTGCGGAACACGGGCTCTAGGCGTGCAGGCTTCAGTAGTTGTGGCACACAGCCTCAGCAGTTGTGGCGCACAGGCTTAGTTGCTCCGCAGCATGTGGGATCTTCCCGGACCAGGGCTCGAACCCATGTACCCTGCATTGGCAGGAGGATTCTTAACCACTGCGCCACCAGGGAAGTCCCCGGGGGCTGAAGTTTTAAATAGAGTGTTGGAGGAGGCCTCACTGAGAAGGTGAGCAAAGCCGTAAGGAGGTGAGGGAGCCTTGCAGGTATATAGGGACAGAGGGAACAATCAGTGCAAAGGCCCTGAGGTAGGAACGTGCCTGATGTGTGAGGGGAGTGTGGCTGGAATGGAGTGAGCGAGGGGGAGGGGGCAGGATAAGATCAAGGTAAACAGGGCTCCTTCCCTAGAGTCACTGAGCCAGCCAAGGTAAGGCTCAGGCTTTGCATAAACCCTCCCCCAGCATAGCTAGGGGTCCTCCTTCTCCGCTGGGATGCTTGCATCACACCCAAGTTAGACCACAGTGGGCTGGGGGGGCTTCCCAAACTCCTGCCACAGAAAAGGGAAAAAAAGTGCCTCTCAAGGGGACAATAATAGTTACCAGTGATACTGAGGGAACTCTGGGTGCTGGGCACCACGTTGAACGTGCTTCACAACACTCTCTGAGGCAGACTCCATCAGAAACCCATTTTATACATGAGGAAATTGAGGCCCAGAGAGGCAAGGTCACTGGCTGCTACAGAACCTTAACTGGGCACCAGCTCTAATGGAGGCCACACAGTCAGCAAAACCGCAGGGCAGCCAAGTGCCTGACTGTCATGTTTAAGGACTCATTAAAAAGACAGAGGTGCAGATTGTACAGGGAGTGGGAGTGGGGACAGGAAGCCAGGATGGGCCGGTCCACACACCAGGTCTTTTCACAGGGGCCTTCAGGAAGTACAGGCCTTCACTTTGGCAGCCAGACTGGGGGAAGCCGAGGAGAAGATCAAGGTCCTACATTCAGGTGTGTATCTGGCACATGTCCCCTGCCCTCGTGCAGCGCCCCAGCCAGTCAGACCAGGAGGCCCAGGGGGAGTGGGAGGGGGCAGCGACACTGAACACAGGGTCAGGGGTTCTAGAATCAGGACGGCAAGAAAGGAGTTTGGGAAGGGAGAGGAAAGACCTACATTACCCAGCAGGGATCAGAGCCCCAGTCCCGGGGGTCGTACTACTGTGGAGAGAGGGTTTGAGATAGAATTCAATCCGGGGTGGCAAATGCAGTGCCTACAGGGGCCGGGCATGCAGCCAAGCTGGCTGGATTAGGATATGCAATAGGGAAGGGTGAGGTGTGGGTCAAACTGGAGAACCCAGGCTGATCTAAAGAGGTGGCCACTGCTGAGCCCCAGCCAGGCACTGCCCAGTATAGCCAGTCCCTTCCATTTTGCTAGAGAAATCAGAAATCTGGAACTTTATGAGAAATCCCTCATTTGTTGTAATATACATGTATCTGTTGACTTCGTTGCCCCTCCCGTCCCCTCACTTCCAGGGCTGGGCCTCAGGGTGGGTGAGCTCATGCACGGACGACCCCACCCAGGTCCTGGAGTGACCTTAAAGGTGTTAGGGGGCTCATACGCCAGGTCCCAGGACAGACTGCCCCCTCCACTTACCTGGGTCCCCTGAGCTTCATAGACTCATAGAGAATCATGTCATCTGCCCTCCCCACCCTGGCTATGCCACAGCCCTCCCTCCAGCTAGAAGCCCTTCTAGGGGCAGGAAACTCGCTGCTTGTCACCAGTTCTGAGAGAAAAATCTTTCCTCACTACTCCAAGCTTCATTCTGCCTTCCGGGCCCCAGAGAAGGGGAGCAGGTTCCACTTCCCTGGGGGTGGAGGGCCTTACTCCGGCACTTTAATTTTTCCCAGCGTTGAAGGCCACGCAGACAGAGCTGCTGGAGCTGCGGCGGAAATACGATGAGGAGGCGGCATCCAAGTAAGTGAATGCCATGCTGAGGTGTGCCTCCTGCCTCTGACCCTCCCAGACACGCCTCCTCCCTCTGACCCTCCCAGACATGCCTCCTCCCTCTGACCTTCACAGACACGCCTCCTCCCTCTGACCCTCCCAGACATGCCTCCTGCCTCTGACCCTCCCAGACACGCCTCCTCCCTGTGACCCTCCCAGACATGCCTCCTCCCTCTGACCTTCACAGACACACCACCTCCCTCTGACCTTCACAGACACACCTCCTCCCTCTGACCCTCACAGACATGCTGCCTCCCTCTGACCTTCCCAGACACGCCTCCTCTCTCTGACCTTCACAGACACGCCTCCTCCCTCTGACCTTCCCAGACACGCCTTCTATCTCTGACCCTCCCAGACACGCCTCCTCCCTCTGACCCTCCCAGACATGCCTCCTCCCTCTGACCTTCCCAGACACGCCTCCTCCCTCTGACCCTCCCAGCCACGCCTCCTCCCTGTGACCCCCCCCCCCACACACACACACACACACACACACACGCCTCCTGCCTCTGACCTTCCCAGACACGCCTCCTCCCTCTGACCCTCCCAGACGCGCCTCCTTCCTCTGACACTCCCAGACACGCCTCCTCCCTCTGACCGTCCCAGACACGCCTCCTCCCTCTGACCTTCACAGACAGGCCTCCTAGCTCTGACCTTCCCAGACACGCCTCCTCCCTTTGACCCTCCGAGACACGCCTCCTCCCTCTGACCCTCCCAGACACGCCTCCTGCCTCTGACCTTCCGAGACACGCCTCCTCCCTCTGACCCTCCCAGACACGCCTCCTCCCTCTGACCTTCCCAGACACGCCTCCTCCCTCTGACCTTCCCAGACACGCCTCCTCCCTCTGACCTTCCCAGACATGCCTCCTCCCTCAGACCCTCCCAGACATGCGTCGTCCCTCTGACCCTCCCAGACACGCCTCCTGCCTCTCACACTAGACATGCCTCCTCTTTCTGATATTCTCCCTCAGATTCTACCTGAGACACCCATTTAATTAAGTATTCTCTGCTCCACACTCGCATAGTCTCACAGCTGTTCAGCATTTATTTGTGGTGCCATCCATGTAGCACAAGCTATAAAGGACATTCTGGGTTTCCAGCTAAGCGGACTCTGCTAGTCATGGGCCTCTGCCTTGCCCCAGCCTCCAGGGGCTGTCCCCACTCCCCAGCTTCACAGTCCAACCCTTAGGGCCAAGTGTCATTAACTTAAATTACTCTGGACTCAACATTTCTTCAGGCTTTAAGATATAACTTAATCCACAAACACTTATTTAGCACCTACCGTTTACCCAGTGCTATGCTGGGTCCCTGGAGGAAACACCAGAACATGGGCCTGTCCTCAGTCAAGGAGAGGAGACAGACACTAGCTGATGTACAGGAATAAAGTCTTTCATTCACAGACACTGTTGAGCACTTACTGTATGCCTGACACTGTTGTGGCCACATGGTAAATGCCATGAAGGGAAAAAACAGGAGCAGCAAGAGAGAATAACATGGAGGGGTGTGTCCTATTATCCAGGTAGTCAGGGAGGACTTCCCTGAGGAGATGACCTTCAGAATGAGATCTCAAAGATGGGAAGGAGATGGCCACATGAAGAATGCTTGGAAAGGTGCTCTGGGCAGTGGGAACAGCTTATGCAAAGAAGGCCTTGAACTGGAACATGCGTGTAGCACATGTGTGGCGTTCAGTCACCAAATGCTCCCTGCAGGCCCCTTGTGGCCCCACCCCTTGCTAGGCAAAGGGGCAGCCGAGGTGGATGAGGCCTGTCCCGATCCTTTAGGCGCTGTCAACCTAAGGGGGTGGTGAGGCAGCAAAATAAATGAGGGTAGTTGAGGGAGGCCTCCTAGGAGAACACTCTGCAGCTGGGTTTAAAGCTCAGGCCCTGTTCTCTTGAGGAAGGCATCTAGGTGGAAGGCATAGCAGAGGCAAAGGCTGGAAGGTGTAGCTCTGTGGCACCTTCAGAGAGTGGACCCCTGGGGGAGATGGGAGGCCAGGCTGCCTGGAAGGGGTCCAGTGCTAAGGCCCCATTTTCATTTCCCCCCAGCCTGGATTCTTTCCCCGCCCCCCCAGCTTGGTTTCTCTCCAGTAGGAAGGATGGAAGGCAGCCTTCTCGAGGCCTCCATTGCAACACCCTTGGGTTGGCAGGGGCTGGGGGGTTTCAGGAATGGCGGGGGCACTGGTGGCTGCCAGAATCCCTTCCTCAGGGCCTCGTCTTTCTGTCTCAGGGCAGATGAAGTCGGCCTGATCATGACCAACCTGGAGAAAGCTAATCAGGTGAGGAGACGTGTGCTGGGGTCTCATTCTCCCCGGGGCGGGGGTCTCGGGCCAGGCGGAGAGGAGGGAGCTGAGCTCAATCAGTATTAATTGAACTACATGCCATGCTGAGTGCTGGGGCTGGGAGCTGTCTGGGACCCAGCCCCTGAGTTCCCAGAGGAAGGAGGGTGGGGTACAGACAGAACACTCAGAAATAGGGTGATGCAGGCAGCAATGGTTGGGGAAGGGGCACCAGACCCAGACTCAGGGGTCAGGGAAGACATCCCACAGGAAGGGTCGTGGAGCTGAGACCTGACAAGTTAACTTGAGACTGTAGAGGGATGGATTCCAGGCACGGGACGGCCCTGGTAAAGGCCAGGAAGCAGCCTGCAGAGCATGACGAGTGCCCTTCCCCGTGAGAGGAAGGCAGAGCAGTGACCAGAGATCCCAGGCCCATCCCCAGGCTAAGCTGGGACATGGGTCTCTCTCAACCAGACTGAGTGAGGAGCTATGTTCCATAGAGCCGAGGGCGGTGACGAGGGACAAGCCCGGGGCTGCTTCTCTCCCTCCATCCCCACCTGGGGTCTCCACCAACCTCCTCACTCGATCACCAGGCAGGCACTGTGTGGGCCCTAACCTTCCCTGGGGGCCCCATATCCTAGTCCCAGCCCGGGTCCTTGTAAGTCCTTCAGCCTTTCCGAGTCTCAGTTTTCACATTTATAAATGGGGTTCCCGCGTCCTGCCTTCCTCTGGCTTCAGATGTGTTGCCATCTGCAGGACAAAGTTGGGCAGGACTTTGAAAGGAGGTAAGATGTGGCCATAAGGGTCTGGTCTGGAGTCCTGCGGGCCTACTGTATCTCTCCCCGGTCCCCTGCAACACCAGCAGCCAGGGGCATGGCCAGGAGGGGTCAGCAGTGTGACAGGGCAAGTGGTCATTTCCCTGGGGGTGGTTGAGGGAGGCTTCCTAGGAGGACACTTTGCAGCTGGGTTCTAAAGCCCAGGCGCTGTTCTCTTGAGGAATGGCATTCCAGGCAGAGGGCACAGCAGAGGCAAAGGCCCGGATGCCTGGCTGTGCCAGCCTAAGGACAGGGTGCTCCCTCCTGCAGAGGAAGGTTGGAAAAAATAACGTGTTTTAGGTTAATTTTTTGAATAGGTAATCCATTTACTTAGTTCAAAACTGAAAAAGGCACATTAGGGCATAGCCAGGAAACTCCATCTCCCCTCCCTGAACTTGCCCCCAGTTCCCCTCTCCCTAGCAACCTCTGTTACAGTGTCTGGGGTCTCCTCCCAGAGATCCCTTCACAAGCCCATGAATATCTACTTTTACCCCTTTCTAAAACAAAAATGAGGGACTTCCCTGGCAGTCCAGTGGTTAAGACTCCATGCTTCCAATGCAGAGGGCCCAGGTTCAATCCCTGGTTGGGGAACTAAGATCCCACATGCCGTGTGACCAAAAATAAATAAAAGAAAGAAGTCATCACAACCTTGGTATGCATATCCTTAAGAGAATAATTAGCAACTTTAAAAAAATAATAATTATTAATACTACGTACACCCTCCTGAACCTTACTTTTTCGTGTATGTGTCTTAGAGCTTGTTCCGTATCTGTATATAAAGCAGTTCCTTCCGCTTCACAGCTGCGTCGTGTTGCACTACATGGACGCACCATCGTCTAACCCAGGGGAAGGCAAACTTTCTATAAAGGACCAGAGAGTAAATATTTTCGGCCTTGCAAGTCACTGTCACAACTATTCAGCTTTGCAGTGGTAGAGTGAAGCATGGACGATACGGAAACGAATGGGCATGGCTGTGTTCCAGTAAAACTTTATTTACATAAACAGGCAGCAGGTTGCAGTTTGCCAACCTCTGGTCTAACTCATACCCTATTGATGAACGTTTATGGTATTTCCAGTATTTTACCATCATCCTCCGTACTGCAGTGAATAACCTTGTACAGATATCATTTCATACATACCCAAGCCACTGTATAGGGCAAATTCCTAGAAGTGGAACCGTTGGGTGAAAGAGCTGTGCGTTTATAATTTGGCAAATGTGACCAAACTGCCTTCCATGGGGTTGTGCCAGTACACACTCCCTCCAGCAAGGTCTGAGAGGGCCCGTTTCCCAATAGCCTCGCCAGCACTGTGTGTCGTCAGACTTTTGGATCTCTGCCAATCAAGTGGGCTTAAGAGCGATCTTAGAGTAGTTTGAATAGGAAGCATTTTTAATACTGTTTATTTTTTCCTGAGTATAAAACTAAAACCTGCTCATTGTAGAGTACTGAGAAAAAAGTAAATGTCATCATATTAGTCTTTAATATCTGTATTTATTAATACTATCCTAAATGTGAACAAGAGGATTCTGGAGCAGAGCAGATCATTATTACTTGTATAGTAAAAACCATGCCAGTTTGCCCCAGTTCTTCCCCTGGGGTGACAAGACGAGAACCAGATATCCTCCTACATGCACCAGAGTTTGTGCTGTAGGCAAGGAACCACCCAAATATGAATCTGGGTGGTTGTATAGTATAGTAGAGGGACCTTCTGAGAAAGGGAGAGAAATCTACTCCCAAGTATCATGATGAACAGAAGGGCAAGGATCCTGGGTTTCTTGCATTTGGAATATAAATACTTCTCTCCAGGGGAAGATAAGACTAGTAGCTTTAAACCCAGCTTTACAACCCAGGGGGTGTCTCCACGGTCTGGGTCTCATCCCCCCTTGAAATGTCAACAGACATCTCCCAGGAGGTGAATCTTTCTGGAGTTATCACTAGCTAATCAGTCATGTATTAACTGCAAGGCTTGTCTTTTAGCCCAGATCCCAAGTTTCAGTCACATTTGCTCAGTATGCCCTTTGTGGAAACATAAAAATGTTTTCTCTACAACCCCACGTGCCCAAAACCTTTCCCCAAACAAAACTGACTCCTAACTCAAACCATTCCTGGAACAAGGCAGGATACTAATAAACAAATCAGTTAAAACGTAAATCAATGAAATGTGCGCGCGGAAGTGTGTGGATCTCTGTGCGCGTATAGTGGGCACAGCATCCTGATTGCTAAGGTCAGTGTGTAAGTTAAACTTAATTGCTATGACCTGCATCACCAGCTGGAGGTCAAGACACAACTGCAACTCTTTTAATTTTCCATAGTTCAAGATCCCATACACCCTGTTGTTGTTAATAAAGTAAACCAGTTATTGACACATTTGTATGTGTCAGGCATCAAGATGAGATACCTAATGAGTTGTATTTTACCAAATTACTTACTTGCAGAACAACCCTATGAGATAGTTGCTCTTATGACGCCCATTTTACAGACAGGGAAACTGAGGCCAAGGATATGAAGTTTCTTGCCCAAGGTCATACAACCAGAAAAAGAGACAAAGTACAGATTTCTCTCCAGGCCACAAGTCTACATTGTTAACATTTGGATGCTTCCTTCCAAGCTTTTTCTTAGAAATTTTTGAAGAGTTAAGATTCAGTTTAGTAAACTGTGGCATTCTGATTTTAGATGTATTTCAACACTCCTCTACAGTTTCATTGCCCCCATTTCACAAAAGGAAAACTAAGACTCAGAGAGGGGAAGTAACTTGCCCAGGGGCCTGCAACAGCTTGTGAGCCACCTCTGCAGACACCATATGGCACAGGAGCTGGGGACAAACTCTGGCCTTTTGACTAGCCAGGCCTGAAGTTTACTTGGCAGACAGAAGTGGCCTGGGAACGTGTGAAAAATTGCCAGTTCCATCAAGACAGCATCTCCCTTCCTGCCCTAGTGAAGAGGGAATGTTCTAGCTCCTCTTGGATACACACCAGGGAAACCAAGAGCCAACTCAAGGGTCCAGGACCCAGAAAGGAGGACCCCAGGCCCTCAGACCTGCCTTCCCAGCTGCTGCCTGAGACGGTGCAGGGAAGCAGTGGAGGGCCAGGGTGGGATCCAGTGTGGCCCCGCTCACCTCTTAACCACACTTGCCCCATTTTCCTTCCCAGCGAGCCGAGGCTGCCCAGCGGGAGGTGGAAAGTCTTCGGGAACAACTTGCCTCCGTCAACAGCTCCATCCGCCTGGCCTGCTGCTCTCCTCAGGGACCCAGTGGGGTAAGGATGGTGGAGGAGCCACGGGGAAAGGTTGGGAAAGGCCAGGTTTGTGGGTTTGAATATGTGGGTGGACCCTGCGCATTTGTGTGAAATTGTGCACATGAATGGGTGTGGGTCTCTGTGTGCATACTGTGGGCATAGCATTTTAATTGTCAAGGTCAGTGTGTAGTTAAACATAATCACTGTGACTTGCTTCACCAGCTGAGGGTCAAAAACAGCACAGCTCTTTTAACTTTTCAAGCTCAAGCGTCCACATACCTTGATTCCATATACTTTGGAATTTAGTCAGGCCAAAGAGGATCATTTTAGTTGCCAGATGCCCAGCAGGAGTGGGTAGGAGGGTGAGTTTGATCAAGAGAGCAGTCGTGCAGTTTTGGTGGCTGCCACCAGGTGTTGCTGTTGACCACTGGTCTCACACTGCTTGGAAGATGTGCGGGGACCGCTACAGGGATGCCCCACTGGTTCTCAGTCCCTCCCAGACAGCAGTGGAGCTGCTTACCAAGAGCTGAGGTTGACACTCATATCAGCCAAGGGTTCCTAAAATGTATCAGGGTGATTCTAATGAGGTTTCCCAACCAGCCACATGTTACAAAGAACCAATCTTTAGTCATCAACCCTGAGGTTCCTGTGTTAAGCCAGTTAGTCAGTACATCTTTCTCATTCCTCCAGGTTGGTGCCCCTTTGGGTCCTGGGGACATTTCCTGCCAAGGGATTTTTTTTTTTTTTTTGCGGTATGCGGGCCTCTCACTGTTGTGGCCTCTTCCGTTGCGGAGCACAGGCTCCAGACGTGCAGGCTCAGCGGCCATGGCTCACGGGCCCAGCCGCTCCGCGGCATGTGGGATCCTCCCGGACCGGGGCACGAACCCGTGTCCCCTGCATCGGCAGGCGGACTCTCAACCACTGTGCCACCAGGGAAGCCCCTGCCAAGGGATTTCAGTCAGACCCACCCCAACCTACCCTTCTGTCATGTAATAAGAGTCTTCATTGTTCCTCTCCCAGAAAGCCTGGCTTCCTTATGTAAATTGGTCCACCTTCTTTCCAGATTTCTTTCCAGATATCAAGGAATGAAATTCATGATTGCTTACATAATAACAGGTCTGCTCCAGGGTGATTTGCAGCCTCCATTCATGAACCTGAAGTGGCTGGCATAATTTTCATTTCTCCTGACACCCTGATACATAGACCTGTGTCTGTATCTGTCTTTCTGTTTAAATATTGGAATGAGTCTCTCTGAACGTGTTTTACTGTGTATGTGTGTCTGTTTGTGACCTTTGGGCAAATAACTGTATCCTTAACCTAACTGTGCCTCAGTTTCCTCATCTGTATAATTAGGACCTGCCTTATAGGGTTATTAAGAGGATTACATGGTGGTTGGTTTATAGTCTATGCTCAGTAAATATTTAACGCAGTGTTACTATTACTAGTGTGTTTGGGGTATGTCCAGGGTGTTTTTGCCCACGTGAGCATGTGGCCTCTGAGCACATACACGTCTGTGTGTGTGATGGTGACACGTCTCCTTGGTGCCTATGCATTTCCGTGCGTGTGCTTCTCAGCATGAGTATCCCCACAGGTACATGTGTCAGTGTGTGTCCATAGGTGTGTGCACCTGTGCCTGTGTCCCAGGAGGCAGTGTGTATGTATCAACGTGCCTGATGTCTGCACGACATAGAGAATGAACACAAGAAAGACTGAGAGCGAGCGCGCTCATGAGGATGCCTCAGAGAGAATTTGCCAGTGGTTCTTAATTAACCCCCATGGAAGCCAGCAAATGCCTGTGCTAATCAGCCATGAGGAACTTTGCTGGGTTGGGCCGGGGGGTGAGCTTTTCTGAGCACAACAGTGGTGCTCGATGCTAATTAATTTAATGTGTTAATGGCATCCGCTTCCTGTTTTAATTGGCATTTAGCTCCATAGAAGAATAACTGGGGTTGGTAGTGGTCAGTTGTTCTTTGTTGTTTTTTCTTCGTAATGCTGCTGAGATTCATTTGTAACTGAGCTCAAGGGCAGCCTGACTTCACGTCCCGTCAAAGAGAAACCTCTTCATCTTCAACCAGGACAAAGGGGCCATTTCCTAAAACCCGGAGAAGCTGTGGGGCTTGGGGATGGTGGCAAATTAGGATGAGGAAGGAATCACCCTAACGTGTCTCATGGCTGCAAGGTCTCAGGTCTAATCCTGTGGGTCTGTTGCTGCCGGGAGTGGGACCTGGGCCCGATTTAGAAACCCAAACCTTTGCTGTTCTCTCAGCCAGGAACATCCTATAACTACCACTTCCTCACCCAACTGACTAGTTCTTTTTTGTTCCTTTTTTTCTTTTTTTAAAAAATATTTATTTATTTTGGTTTTGGCTGTGTCAGGTCTTAGTTGCGGCATGTGGGATCTTTCATTGTGGTGTGCGGGCTCTTCGTTCTCTCTAGTTGTGGCACGCGGGCTCCAGAGAGCGTGGGCTCTGTAGTTGGCGGCACACGGGCTCTTTTTGTTCCTTTTTAATAAATGTGTTATTGAAGTATAACATCCACAAGGGAAAACGTGCATGTCATAAGTGTACAACATTTGGAATTTTTCAAAGTGAACACAGCCCATAACCAGCATCCAGATCAACAATAAAACATTCTAGGGACTTCCCTGGTGGCACAGTGGTTAAGAATCCGCCTGCCAATGCAGGGAACACGGGTTCAAGCCCTGGTCCGGGAAGATCCCACATGCCGCAGAGCAACTAAGCCTGTGCGCCACAACTACTGAGCCTGTGCTCTAGAGCCCTTGAGCCACAACTACTGAGCCCGTGTGCCACAACTACTGAAGCCTGTGCACCTAGAGCCTGTGCTCCACAAGAGAAGCCACCACAATGAGAAGCCCGCGCACCACAACAAAGTAGCCCCCACTCACCGCAACTACAGAAAGCCCGCGTGCAGCAATGAAGACCCAACGCAGCCATAAATAAATGAATGAATGAATAAATAAATATTTAAAAAAAAACAATAAAACATTCTAGCACCCAGAAGCCTCCCTCATGACCCCATCCAGGTGCCGCTCCCCCTGACTTCTAACAGCACAGATGGGTTTTGCCTGTTTTGATATCTGATCTTAATAGAATCACGCGTACACTTTGGTGTCTGGCTTCTTTGGCTCTATGATATATCTGGCAGAGTCATCATACTGTGTTGCAAGTAAATGTAGATTATTCGTTTTTGTTGCTGTCTAGTATTCTGTTGTGTGAGTATTTCACAGTCTGTCCACTTTCTGGTGGGTAGGCCTCTGGGGGGTTTCAGGTTTGGAGCTATTACAGAGAGGGCTGCTGTGAACGTTCACATCCTGTGTCTTGGTGCACAAGTGCCCACATTTCTCCTGCATATATTCCACCAGGACTTAGGGCACCGAATTTTCACCTTTAGCAGAGGCTGCCAAGCAACTTTCCAAATCACTAACTTGTTCTTGAACTTCATCACAGTTTAGACATACCTTCCTCCAAAATACTTTCTCTGACCACTCTTTCTCCCTCCTTATTTCTTTTCAAGAAGAGAGGGAAAGACATCCAGGCAGGTGGGACCAGCCTGAGCAAAGGCTTAGAAGTGGTAAGGGGAAAGCCACAGGCCTGTAAGAGGGGCTGAGTCACCCCAGGGAGCACAGCAGCCCTGCAGCCCCCTGCCCCACACCTCCCGGCCCCTCCAAGCCCCTGTTTGTGCCCAGGATAAGGTGAACTTCGCTCTGTGCTCGGGCCCTCGGCTTGAGGCTGCCCTGGCCTCCAAGGATCGGGAGATCCTGCGGCTGCTGAAGGATGTGCGGCACCTCCAGAACTCTCTGCAGGAGCTGGAGGAGACCTCCGCCAACCAGATTGCAGACCTAGAGCGGCAGCTCATGGCCAAGTCAGAGGCCATCGAAGTAGGTCTTGGGGAGGAGGTGGGCAGATGCGAGATGGGCGGGGAGTCCCCAGGCAGAAGGACGTGGACCAGCCTCACCATCTTTGTTCTTCTAGAAGCTGGAAGAGAAGCTTCAGGCACAGTCTGACTATGAAGAAATTAAAACAGAGCTGAGGTACTGTGTGGGGCGCGGCTGCCTGGGAAGATAGCAAGGGGCCCTCGGCAAAGTTCACCATCTTCCTCCCTCCCCCCAGACCCCGCTTTGTGTTACCCTTGTCAACTCTCCACTGGCACCTTGGGTGTCATGCCCGGACCTTTGTCATCAAGAGCTGCCTGTGGGAAAACATAGCCTTGCTGGTGCTGTAACTGGGCAGGGGGATGATGCCTTAATCAGATGAGCTCAAGCCACACTCCTCCAGGTGACAGCAGACCAGTTCACAAGCCCACTATTTAAGGCCTGTTGTCCATTGAGTCCCGTGTTACATGGGGTCCTGGGGGCTGGGGTCCTTGCTGTCAATCAGGGAAGATAGCAGGTCGTAGTGCCTCTCCCCCGGCCTGGGGAACTGGCTGGCCTCACACTCTCTCCACTTTCTCTGGCAGCATCCTCAAAGCCATGAAGCTGGCCTCCAACACCTGCAGCCTCCCCCAGGTGAGTGTCCCCGCCACTTTCCCCACAGGACAGGCTGCCCCTGAGAGCCTTGTACCAGCCATGCCCTCTCAGCCCTGCTTCTTGTCTCCTCAGGGCATGGCAAAGCCCGAAGACTCCCTGCTCATGGCAAAGGAGGCATTCTTCCCTGCGCAGAAATTCCTTCTAGAAAAGCCTGGTCTTTTGGCCAGCCCTGGTAGGGGAGGAGGGGTGCTCTTGGGACTGAGGGGCTGGGGTGGGAGCTGCCCGCGGGTCTCTGGCCTCCTCCATGCCCTCAGACCACTGCCTTCCACATGGGCCGGAGGATGATGGATAAAAGGCGGGCATGTTGATAGAGCGCCTCCTGGGTGCCAGGGGCTGAGCTGGGCACCATCCACAGCTAAGCCAGCAGGCAGCTGTCCCACAGGGTGCCACCCACATCCACGCCCACACTCAGGGACACACAGCTCACTCAGGCCCTCCTGAGGTCCCCCGAAGGGCTTGCTCATGCCCTAGCCTTCGAGAGCAGTAAAAGAGGTCACGGGACAAGGAGGGCATTCACACTGCACCCCCTACAGCAGACCCCTGGGCACGGCCTGCAGACACGCCTGTCTCCCCTACATCGCCCCTTCTCCTCACACAGTGGCTTCATGACCTTTCAGCCATGTGGCCCCAGCCGACACTTTCTGTGTGCTGCCTCCATTTCCTCATCTGTGAGGTGGGGGCAGTAATGGGCCCTGTGCGGGTGGAGTAAGTTAGCAGCATGGGAAATACAAACGCATAGACAAGGGGTGCAGGGTGAGCACCCAGGAAGTGGGCTGTCCTGCTCTGGGATGGGGGTTAATCCTCCCAGGGCAAGGTGTTGGGCCCATAACGAGTGCTCAGTTGATGTGCTTGATGGTGGGAGGGGCACTCCCCAGAACTAGCATTTGGCCCGAGCCTTGAAGGATGGGGATCAGAGAAGGGGGCAGGGAGTGTGTGTGGCAGAAACAGCCAGTGTTGGCGCCTCGCGCTGCCAGACGCCTATAGCACTTGTCCCCACTCCCTCCTGCCCTGTGCCCCCTTCCTCTCCCTCCAAATTTCTGTCTCTTTGTATGTGTTTCTCTGTCTCCCTCTTTCTATCTCTTTGTCCTTCGTTGCTTTCTGTCTTTCACTGTCTCTGTCTGCCTGTCTCTGTCTCTCCACCTCTGCCTGTCTCTGTATCTCCCCTGTTATTTCTGTTTTCCTATCTCTGTCTCTCTGTGATTTCTCTCCCTGTCTCTGTCTCTCCCCATCACTATCCACCTCTCTGTCTTTCTCTGTCTCTCCTCTCTTCCTCTGTCTGTCTGCCTTGGTGTTCTAGAGGAAGACCCTTCAGAGGATGTTGCCATCAAGGATTCTCTGGGCACGGAGCAGTCCTACCCATCCCCTCCACAGCTCCCACCGCCACCAGGGCCCGAAGACCCCCTGTCCCCCAGCCCAGGGCAGCCCTTGCTGGGCCCTGGCCTCGGCCCTGATGGCCCTCGGACTTTCTCACTGTCCCCCTTCCCCAGCCTGGCTTCAGGGGAGAGACTGGCAGGGGACACGCTGCTGTCCAAGCACATGATGCCCCCGGCTGCCTTCAAGGGGGAGGCGGGAGGCCTGCTGGTGTTCCCCCCGGCCTTCTATGGCGCCAAGCCGCCCACAGCCCCTGCCACCCCAGCCCCTGGCCCTGAGCCGCCCGGGGGCCCTGAGCCAGCAGAGGGCAGTGGTGGCGGCGTGGCCACAGCGGGAGCCGGGGCAGAGGAGGAGCAGCTGGACACGGCGGAGATCGCATTCCAGGTGAAGGAGCAGTTGCTCAAACACAACATCGGGCAGCGGGTGTTTGGCCACTACGTGTTGGGCCTGTCCCAGGGCTCGGTCAGCGAGATCCTGGCCCGGCCCAAGCCCTGGCGCAAGCTCACGGTGAAGGGCAAGGAGCCCTTCATCAAGATGAAGCAGTTCCTGTCAGACGAGCAGAATGTGCTGGCTCTGAGGACCATCCAGGTGCGGCAAAGAGGTAAGTGCCGGCCGAGGGCCCATCTGTGACGCACAGGCTCAGACCTGGTCTCCACGACCCAGCCCAGGGCACGGGGCTGGCTGGGGTCTGAGAGCACAGCTCGGGGTTCAGAGCCTTGGGTCTGCCACCTCACAGCCGTGTGACTCAGGGCAAGTGACTCTGCCTTTCTGTGCCTCAGTTTCCCCCTCTGGCCGCTGTGATGCCGTTCAGGCTGATAACGTGGGAGAAGTCTGGGCCCCAGGGGCTGCCTTGGCAGATACCCGCTGAGCACCGCCAAGCCTCAGTTTACCCATCTGTACAACAGCCTGGGTGACTGCCAACCTTGCCAGACTCAGTTTTTAGGGTAATCCGTGTGAAGGGCCCAAGTTCTGACCTCACAAGCACCTGAGTTTGTGTCCAGCTCTGCATTCATCTACTGAGTGACCTCAGGCAATCCACTTTAGCTGCTCTGTGCCTCAGTTTCCCCATCTGTCAGCCTCATGGCGGGGGTTAAATGAGCATAAAGCATGTAGTAAGTTCTTGAGAACTGTTAGCTTTGATGGTGGCTGCCGTCAGTGGGTTTTGTTGTTGTTGTTATTATTTCAAGCTAGAATCACTTGTAGGTCCACAGTTTGTCACACAGACTAGCAAAGTGATGGTCCTGCCACACATACTCACGGTCTGGCCCTCAGAGGAGGGCACCAGGCTGTCACCCTGCCCAGCTCCAGGGACTGATCCCCAACATGCAGGTCCCCACAGCAGATGCCTCCTTTCCTCCCCCAGGCAGTATCACCCCGAGAATCCGCACACCAGAGACCGGCTCGGATGACGCCATCAAGAGCATCCTGGAGCAGGCCAAGAAGGAGATCGAGTCGCAGAAGGGGGGTGAGTGTGACCCCACAGCAGCCAAGGCCCGAGGCCTCCAGGGCCTGCTCTGAGCAGGAGGCAAGGCCTTGTCCACCTTCATCCACTCCAGAGGGGATTCCAAGCAGGTCAGAACCTCTTTGCCTCTTTCCAGACCTGCAGCCAAGTGAGGTCTAGGCCTGGAAAGTGCCAGGTCCTATCCGGTAGGGAGCTACAAGCCACGTGTGGTTATATCCATTTAAATTAACTAAAATTAAGTGAAATTAAAACCTCAGTTCTTCAGCCGCAGTAGCCACGTCGCACAGGTGACGAGTGGCGGCCATGTTGGGCAGCACGCCCACAGAACGTTGCCCTCACTGCGGAGTTCTGTTGGCATTCCTGGTCTGGGTTGTCCAAATGTCCTCAACTTTCAGGAGGCACAGTGACCAGTATTCACACAGGAGCTTGTCAAGCACAGAGGCCTGAGCCTCACCCCCGATCATCGGTCTCACCTTCCTTCTTGCACCTTACTTTCTAGTTCCCAGTGAGACACTGTTCCCCTGGCTTCCTCCCACCTCTCAAACCATGCCTCCTACGCTTCCCCAGTGGGTGCCACACTCAGAGCTCAGTGGTTAAAAACAGCATAAATTTATCATCCTACAGTTCTGGAAGTCGGAAGTCCAAAGTCAGCCTCCCTGGGCTACAGCTGCGTTCTTTCTGGAGGCTCTAGGGGAAAATCTGTTTCCTTGCCTTTTTCAGCTTCTAGAGGGTGCCCAGATTCTTTGCCTCCTGGCCTCTTCCTTCATCTTAGCATCACAGCATCTTTAGTCTCTGTCTCTCTCTCATCTTTCTGCCTCCCTCTTAAAAGCACCATTGTGATTATGTGGGGTCCACCCAGATAATCCAGGATAATCTCCTCATCTCAAAATTCTTAACTCTAATCACATCTGCAAACTCCCTTTTGCCATGTGAGGTAACATGTTCACAGGTCCCAGGGATTGGGACATGGATATCTTTGGGGGACCATTATTTAGCCTATCACAGTGCACTTTCTTCATCAACCCCCTCAAACGTGGGGTTCCCCCAGAGCTCCACCCCAGGCCCTCTGACTTTCTTACTTTTCCTAGATGAGTTAATCCACTCCTGGAAATTCCAACAACCCTAACCCTAACGCTAACCCTAACCCTAACCCTTACCCCATCCAGGGGTCACTTAACTTCTGAGTGCTTCTTTCAAGCTTGTCCATCCCCACCCCAACTGCCACCAGCCTAGTGAGCCACCATCATCACTTGCTGGGACTATTGCAGTAGCCTATTTACTGGTCTTGCCAGTGACATTCTAGGCCATGCTCTGGCTCATCCTCCACCCAGAGGCCAGAGGGATCTTTCTAGAGGACACACATGGTCATATCACTATTCGAAATCCTTCCATGGCTCCCCATTACCCTCAGATAAAATCCCAAGTCTCCAACAAGGCCTACAGGCCCTATTATAGTCTTCAGACTCCTCCTGACCCCTCCGTGCCTCTCACATGAACTGTTTATAGTCATGCTCATTCTCATTCCTGTTCCCTGTGCCCCTAATGCCATCCTCACCCCAGCCACTTTTCATCTGGCCAACTCCTGCTTCTACTTTACCACTCAGCTCAGAAGTCACCTCCAGGAAGCCCCTCATCCCCATCCAGGTGGATTGGATGCCACCCCTCCTTGGATCCCCCATAACGACCTGTATTGTTTGGTGCATTGGAGCCAGAGTGACCTGGCTGCAAATTTTGTCTCTGCTATTTATTAACCGTGTGACCATGGGCAAATCGCTTAGCCTCTCTGTGCCTTCATTTTCTCATCTTTAAAATGGACACAGTATTTGTACTCCCTTCTTAAGGTTGTGTGGGGATCAAATGAGATCAGGCCTGGCAAGCACTCAGCTGGGGTCTAGTATGTAGAAGGTGCCCCTGAAAAGTTAGCTGTCCTCATTACATTATCATTATTATGTCTCCATTGTTGCATTTATTCATGTTACAAATGACTCTGCTGATGTGGCTGTCCCTCCCACCAGTCTGGGGGATTCTTGCAGCCAGGGACCTAGTCACATCCCTGCACCCAGCATGAGGTAGTACAACACAGTGTAGACCACAGCTGACTTAGAACTAGATGCTGGCTTCAGCACTCCCACTCCATTTTACATTGTCTGCTGCCCCATGGTGGCGACTCGGAGCAAGTGTCCCGTTCCCAAGC
Source organism: Delphinus delphis (assembly GCF_949987515.2). Classification (NCBI taxonomy): domain Eukaryota; kingdom Metazoa; phylum Chordata; class Mammalia; order Artiodactyla; family Delphinidae; genus Delphinus; species Delphinus delphis. Next base: position 9,255,845 of record NC_082695.1, read on the forward strand.
CTCTGATTGCTGCTGGAAGCCAGGAGTTCCCCAAGATCCCTCCCCTTCCCGGTCCCTGGAAAGGGTAGAGAGGGGCTTACCCTGCTGGGAGCCTACACTGCTCCACCCATATAATCTGCTGAGCCCTTACTGTGTACACCAGGGGTCCCAACCCCCGGCACGTGGACCAGTACCAGCCCACGGCCTGTTAGGAACCGGGCCGCGCACAGCAGGAGGTGAGCAGTGGGTGAGCGAGTGAAGCTTCATCCCCGCTCCCCATGGCTCCCCATCGCTGGCCTGAACCATCCCCCCACCCCCATCCCCCCCGCCAGTCCATGGAAAAACTGTCTTCCATGAAACCGGTCCTAAACATTTATCAAGTGCCTACTGTGTGCTAGATGGGGCTTACACATATAGATGAGACACAGTACTGGGGGGAAAGAATCCTGAGAACCAGTTTAATCTAACTCTCCCACTGAACAGGAAAACTGAAGCCAAAGAGGAGGAGACATACTCACAGTTATTCAGAGACCAAAGGAGAACCCAGGTCTCCTGACTCCCTGTACAGTGCTCTCCCACTGTGGGGTCAGAAACAAGGCAGCAAAGAAATTGAAAAGGCAATATCATAGAGGGAAACCTTTGCATAGTTGGGGGTTTCCTGTGAAGGAAATGAATGTGGTTGACACTAACTTAGGAGCTCTACTTTTGGGGATCAAAGGAAATGTCCAGAATGGGGGCAAAATTTTGTATACAAGCTATCTCTTTATCGTTGTTTCCAACAGTGACAAACTAGAAACAATCTAAGTATCTAGCAGTGGGGGATCAGGTAAGTAAAGCACAGGGTATTTCCTCAGTGGTATATGCAGCCATTAAAGATAGAAGAACTTATAATCATAGGAAAAAATACTCATGTTGACACCAAGTGAGGGCAAACCAGGCCACACTCCCGCATATCAAGTGTGACCATCCCATGAATGTTGTTAGAAAACAGATTGGAAGGAAAAACATGAGAAAATTTCACGTGGTTGCCTCTGGGGGAAAGATTAGAGGGGATTTTTATTTTCATCTTAATTTTCTGTGCATTCTTAGCTGTCCACAATAGGCATGTATTACTTTTTTTTTAAATAAATTTATTTATTTTATTTATTTGTTTTTGGCTGTGTTGGGTCTTCATTGCTGTGTGCGGGCTTTCTCTAGTTGTGGCAAGTGGGGGCTACTCTTCGTTGCGGTGCGCGGGCTTCTCATCGCGGTGGCTTCTCTTGATGCGGAGCACGGGCTCTAGACGCGCGGGCCTCAGTAGTTGTGGTGCACGGGCTTAGTTGCTCCACGGCATGTGGGATCTTCCAGGACCAGGGCTCGAACCCGTGTCCCCTGCATTGGCAGGCAGATTCTTAACTACTGTGCCAGCCAGGGAAGCCCCTACTTTTTTTTAAATTGAGGTAACATTCATATAACATAAAATTAACCATTTTAAAGTGAACAATTCAGTGGTGTCTAGTATACTTACAATGTTGTGCAACCACTGCTTCTGTCTAGTTCCGAAACATCTTCATCACCCCGAAAAGGAAACACTGTACCTATTAGCAGTCACTCCCTACTCTCCACCTCCCTTAAGCCCCAGGGAACCACCAGTCTACTTTCTGTGTCTATGAATCTACCTATTCTGGGTATTTCATAGGAATGGAAACCATACAATATGTGGCCTTTTGTGTCCGGCTTCTTTCACTTAGCATGATGTTTTCAAGATTATTCCATATGGTAGCATGTATCAGTGCTTCATTCCTTTTTATGGCTGAATAATATTCCATTGCTCTATTGCTTTGTAATTGGAAATTAAAATTGGGGCTGTGAGGATCCACTAGGGTATAGACTGCACAACCAGGTAATAGAGGAAGGGCTGTGTTGATATGGGTTGGTCCAGGGCTGGGGAGACCTCAGCATGGGAAAGGCCACTAACAGGGCAGAGGGAAACAATGTTCTGTTGTTCCTTTTTGTTCACCACTCTTAAAAAAAAAAAAAAAAAGATTTTTCACTAAGTGATACATTGCTTATTTCGCAGCTCAATTAGAAAGCAGGTTATACTGTGTGTCTTCTTCTGGGACTTGCTTTTATCTGCATAGATGGATCACAGCATATGCAAAAGACAAGTCTTTTTTTAATGTTATATTATCCCCGTGAGCACTTTCTCCACATGTGCTAAAATCTCACTGTCCACCTGATTTTTTTTTCTGTTTCCTTTTTTTTTTTAACATCTTTATTGGAGTATAATTTGTCGACCTGATTTTTAATGGCTGCCTAATATTCTGTCATAGGGATGGACCCTAATTTACTTAACCAATCCCCAGCTGTTGGACAAAGAGGTTGCCTCCAACATTTTGCTGGTATAAATACTGTGCTGTGAACATCTTTGCCCTTCAATCCATGCTCTGACCATGGGCCTCCAGCCACCCTGTCATCTTTCCCACAGGTGAGCCCAAGAACTCGACAGCCCCACTGAGCATCACCAATGGCACAGCCCCCGCCAGCACCTCAGAAGATGCCATCAAGAACATTCTGGAACAAGCGCGCCGCGAGATGCAAGCACAGCAGCAGGCCCTACTGGAGATGGAGGCAGGCCCCCGCGGCCGCTCGGTGCCTCCCTCGCCCCCAGAGCGGCCCTCGCTGGCCGCCATGAGCCAGAACGGGGCCCCGACCCACGTCAAGCAGGAGGAGAGTGGTGGCGGCGGCGGTGGTGTCGGCAGTGGGGGCACCAGCAGCAGTGCCACACAGACATCCCTCACGGTCCTGTCCCCGGCCGCCTTTGTGCAGAGCATCATCCGGAAGGTCAAGTCAGAGATCGGCGATGCCGGCTACTTCGACCACCACTGGGCCTCGGACCGCGGCCTCCTCAGCCGCCCCTACGCCTCTGTCTCACCCTCACTCTCCTCCTCCTCCTCCAGCTACTCCGGCCAGCCCAGCGGGCGGGCATGGCCCCGTGGGGACGAGGCGCCCACGGCCCCTGAGGAGGAAGCGGCCGGGAGTGAGGACGAGCCCCCCAGGGTGGGTGAGCTCAAGGCCGAGGGGGGCGGCCCCGAGGCGGGCAGCGCTGGGCGACTGGCCTACTACCCGGCCTACGTGCCCCGCACGCTGAAGCCCACCGTGCCGCCCCTGACCCCCGAGCAATACGAGCTCTACATGTACCGTGAGGTGGACACCCTGGAGCTGACGCGCCAGGTCAAGGAGAAGCTGGCCAAGAATGGAATCTGCCAGAGGATCTTCGGGGAGAAGGTGCAGATGGCGGGGCCCACCCTCGGAGCCTCCGGGGCCTGGAGCACGGGACCTGGGGAGGGAGGACCCCCATCCCACGTCCATGGTCTGGAAAGAATGCGTGTGTGTGTGCGCGCGCGTGCGCGTGTGCAAGAACTGGGCAGAAGCAGGATTCGGACCCTGGTCTGTGTGACCCCAGAAGCCCTTTTTCCTGTTTCCAGCTGTCCCTGGGCACTGGAGGAAGGGGAGCCAAGGGCAAGGAGGTTTTTAAAGCTGTGAAACCTTTCCATCTGGTTAGGAAATAGCCACCTACCCGATCCTGCTCGGGTACCCTCCACCGTTCCCATGGTCCATCCACTAAAGGGTTAAGGCTCAGCCTAGCTTGCGGGGGTGGGGGGTGGTCTCCTGATTGGTTGGTGCCAGTTGTTAAGTAGTTTTATTTCTTTTTAAAATGTAGATTTATTTTTTAATTAATTAATTTGGTTGTGCCGGGTCTTAGTTGCAGCAGGCGTGCTCCTTAGTTGCGGCTCATGGGCTTCTTAGTTGCAGCTCACCGGCTTCTTAGTTGCAGCATGCGAACTCTTAGTTGCGACATGCATGTGGGATCTAGTTCCCTGACCTGGGATCGAACCCAGGCACCCTTCATTGGGAGCGTGGAGTCTTAACCACTATGCCACCAGGGAAGTCCATGTTAAGTAGTTTTAAACATCACTTCCGGCCATAGCAGAAGAGCAGGCAAAGGGTCATAAGCTCAGAGGAAGGCGAAATGACCTGAATGGGAGACACAGGAAGGCTTCCTGGAGGAGGGGGCACTTAAGGGGTCTTAGAGTCCAAGCAGGATTTTTTTTTAAGATTTTTTTGATGTGGACCATTTTTAAAGTCTTTATTGAATTTGTTACAATATTGCTTCTGTTTTACGTTTTGGTTTTTTGCCCGTGAGGCATGTGGGATCTTAGTTCTCCATCCAGGAATCTGCATTGGGAGGCAAAGCCTTAACCACTGGACTGCCAGGGAAGTCCTGAGGCAGGATTTTTAGATGGAGGGAAATCAGGAAGGGCACTGCAGGTGGGGGGTACAGCACAGGCACACAGCAGACACCTGGGGAGTGAAGAACACATGAAGGCAGCCCTGGCCTCTCAGAACGGGAGTGAACAGTGGGCCTTAAGGTTCTTGGGGAGAGTGGTGGAGGGGATGGCCAGGGACCTGCTGACCTACCCTTCCTGCCCTGCCCATCCCCAGGTGCTGGGTCTGTCTCAGGGCAGTGTGAGTGACATGCTGTCCCGGCCGAAGCCGTGGAGCAAGCTGACGCAGAAGGGGCGGGAGCCCTTCATCCGTATGCAGCTGTGGCTCTCGGACCAGCTCGGCCAGGCCGTCAGCCAGCAGCCCAGCGCCTCCCAGGGTGAGTGTAGACAGGGCCCCAGAAGTGCCAAGAGCCCTCACTCTTCCAGTCAGTGCAGTGGCTTCACTGCCCAGGTCTGCCCCCCTTTGCGTCCCCACAGCCCCGGCGCCACTGCTGCTGCCCTGAAAGAGTGCAGGTTGCTCCTAGTTGGTGTCCCTGCTCCCCTTTCATCCTTCCTTCAGCCAGACAGGCACTGGTTTTAAACCTCTAGGTGGCACCCGGGTGCGTGGAGCAAGTGGAAAAAATACTTTGCATGGGGAGCCCCACCTTCCTTCCCATCCCGTCAGGAGTCTGCCGATTGATCTCTTTCTCCCAGCAATCCAGCATGCAGCCTCAGAATCCTTCTTAGCACAGGGCCTTGGGCAGCTGTTATCCATCCATTAATGATGCACAGGCAGGGTGGAGTCTGAACTTTTCCTGGGTGAGGAAACTGAGGCTCAGAGAGTTGCCCGGAGTTACAGAGCCTGAGAGTAGAGGGATTGGGGCCCTGAGGTAGGGACTCCAGGGAGCTCAAGCTCCCTCCCCAGTGAGTCAGTGGGCAGATCCATTAAGGCCCTGGTGAGATGCCTACCCAGACCGTGACGGGGATTGCTGCCAGGACAGGACATCTGACCTACCTGCTGAGGCCAGAGAAAGGCAGAGACAAAGAGACGCCAGACTCCGAGTCCAAGGACCTCAGCTCAGTCAGTTTGTCCATTTCTAAAGTGGGGATTGGTCAATAGGACAAAAACCATATCTCAGTTTCATAGAAATGAACCAGATCAATGGGTATCAACAGGAATAGTACATGAAACATAATGTCTGGGAACAAAATCTTACCTCCCAGTGATGGTGTTTATTTTAGAAGTTAATGCCCACAGACAAGAAATGAAAAAAGGTGCCACCACCCACCTGCCTGCGAGGAGGGGCTGCTCTGGGCAGGGAGGGGCCAGGAAGAGACTGGGAGGGGACCAGAAGGCTCTGGCTGTCTCTGTTCCTTTTTTTCTTTAAAACAAACAGGGAAATTTGAAGCAAATAGGGCAGTGTTAACATCTATTAAGGTGATAGGCCCAGGGAAGGGAGGGAGGACTTTTCTGTACATTTCTATAGCTTTGAAATATTTTATAATATTTTATAATTGAGGACTAATACAACTGTTATAATGACGGCAGTCATTTGTCACACACAGTGCTAACCACTTACAGTGTTTTCTTCTTTAATCCTTGTGTTAATCTTGACCAGAGGGACTCTTTGTCCTTCAGTTTTACAAAAGAAGAAATCGAGGGTCTGAATAGCACAGTGACTTGCCCAAGGTCACTGGCCAGTTAGTGGCAGAGCCAGGATTAGAACGCAAGACTGGTAGCTGTTAGACTCCCCTGCCTCCTAGGGTTTCCACCTTAGAGCCTACACTTGTGAAAGGGTCCCAGATCCTTTTTTTTTTTTTTTTTTTTGGTGTGGTGGTGTATTGTAATTAATTCATTTTCACTGTGATAAATTCACAAACCAGATTTACCATTTTAGCCATTTTTTTAAATGGCTAAATTTCTCAACCATTTGAGAAATTAATTGAAGATTCAGTGGCATTTAGTACATTCACAGTGTTGTGCAACCATCACCTCTGTACAATTCTAGGACATTTTCATCACCCCAGAAGGAAATCCCATACCCATTTGCAGTCACTTCCACTTCCTCCTCCCCCAAAGCCCCTGGCAACCACCAAGCCTGCATTCTGACTCTATGGATTTACCTGTTCTGGGCATTTCGTATCAGTGGAATCAAGATAATATGTGGTCTTTTGTGTCTGGCTTCTTTTACTTGGCATGATGTTTTGAAGATTCTTCTATGCTATAGCTTGTGTCAGAATTTCATTCCTCTTTATGGCTAAATAATATCCCATCGGAGCGGTAAGCCACTTTTTGGCTACTGTGAATAATGTTGAACATGAACATCTCTTTGATCACCCGTTTTCAATTCCTTTGGCTATATATCTAGGAGTGGAATTGCTGGGTCACATGGTAATTCTATGTTTAACTTATTGAGGAATTTCCAAATTGTTTTCCATAGCAATTGCAGCATTTTACATTCCAACAGTAAGCCAACACTTGCTATTTTTCCATTTTTTACTGTAGCCATCCTAGTGGGTATGAAGTGGTATCTCATAATTTTTATTGGCATTTCCCCAATGTCTAATTGTTTGTTTGTTTTTTCTTTGTAATGGAAGGATTTGAGGTAGGGATAGAGTTAGGCAAAGACAATCAAGAATAGTGTTCTTGGCATAAGAAACAGCAAAAGCAAAGGCTGGGAGGCAGGATCATACACGGTTTGGGAAGGGAGGTAAGTGCAGATGAGGGTGGATTGGACATCTTGTCCCCTGCTTACCCACAGATCAAGACACCAGGACCCCAGGTTTGTGGAAACAGATTTGAGTGGTCCTGACTGAAATGTATTCACTCAAAAGCACCTCCTGCTTCCCCAGGCTCTAAGACTAACGTATGTTCTCTGCCTTCCAGGGGCTGGTATTTAGTGGATGAGAAGACCATGTCGGGCATAAGCATACCTGAGCTCAAGTCCTGGTTTTGCCACTAGCCACTCTGTGACCTTAGACATATTGCCTGACCTCTCTGAGCCTCAGTTGCCTCATCTGTAAAAGGGGATACCATCATACCTACCTCCTAGGGGTGTTATGAAGGTGACTTGACATCATGGGTGTAAAACACATAGCACTATGCTAGGCATGTAAGTCCTCAGTAAAAGGAAGCTTCATGAATTATTGTCGTCACCATCATCGTTGTTGTTGTTGCATGTAGTAAGGCAGAGATCTGGCACAAGCAAGGAATTAGAGTGAAGCGTGACAATTTGTAGTCAAGGTGCTCTTAGACCCCAAAGGTGTACACCTCAGCGAAGGGGCATTTGGGACTGGGTCTTCAAGGATATATAGGAGTTCAAGGTTAGGAGGAAGGCTTTCAGAGTGGGAAGACCAGCCTAAACAAAGGCACAGGGGTTTAGAAGAGCCTAGGAGGTTTGTGGGGAGAGGGGTAGCTGAGGGGACTGTGAATTGCTCCAGGTCTGTGAGGTGGGCAGGGACAACAGAGTCCAGAGCCTTAAATACCAGGACAAGGAGGTACACGTTTCTTGTGCAAGGGGCAGTGGGGAGCCATTGAAGGTTCTGAAGCATGAGAGTGGTCTGATCAGAGTGATCTACTTGTTGGCCACAGGGAAGGAAGAACCCATCTAGAGCAGAGAGAGGCTCAGGATGTCCTTTCTAGAATCAAAGCCACTGCAGGATGGTTATGGGGCTCCCTTTACTTCCTACTTATCATACATTTTTATGTTTATCTTAACAAATTTCCATCAGGCACCAGTTAAACACTTTGAGGAAGAGGTACCTTTTCTTCCTACTTCGCCGGAAGGCACCTTGTGGACCGGCACAGGGATTCCTAGACACCCTGTACCACACGACCCTCCCTATTAGGGGCACCTCCCTAGGCACGTCCCCTGCCCTCCCTGGATTGTCCAGAGGCTCAGCTCACACTGGAAAGTCCAGTGGGTGACTCTGATTCCTCAAGAGGTGATCCGCATTATCTCGAGTCCTCTCCAGGCCCTGAGTAGGATAGTTGCAAGTGTAGCGCTATTTGTCTTACGGCCCCATTTAACAGATTCAGGAACCTGAGGTTCGACAAAGTCATCCCACCCAAGATAACTTCTAAGTGGTTTTTAAATATACGTTCACACAAAATGTCTTTCGACAAATGAAAAATGTGGTTTTAAAACTCACTTTCTTTTAACATGCCAAGGTACTGTGGACATCTTTTCTTGTTCTTTTTTCGGTTTTATTGAGATATATTTGACATAGAACACTGTGTAAGTTCAAGGTAGACAATGTAACAATTTGAGAGATGTATATATTGCAAAATGTTTACAGTGGTAAGGTTAGTTAACACACCCTTCCCCTCACATAATTACCATTTTGTTGTTATAGTGAGCACATTAAAGCTGTGCTCTCACAGCAACTGTCATCCAGTACAGGATTGTTAACTGCGGCCACCATGCTGTGCATCGGATCCCAGAACCTACTCATCTTATGTGGACATCTTTTCATTACATTATTTTTAATTGCTGCAGGGACTCATTGTATTTTATTTAGCTGATGCCCAGTAGTTGGGCTTATAGGTCATTGCCAACTCCTTTTTTTCCTTAACTTTCAATTTTGATGTAATTTCTAATTTACCAAAGAGTTGAAGCCATAGAACAACCAACTTCCTAGACCCTACACACAGATTCACCAGTTGCTAATTTTGCCATATTTGTACTCTTTCTCTCTCGACCATTTGAGAAATTAATTGAAGACATCATGTCCCTTTACCCCTAAATGTTTCCAACAAGTATTTCCCAAGCATGAGAAATTTTACAATAATAACAATACTGTTACATAACCCACCATCTATATTCAACTTTCCTCTGTTGTCCCAGTAATCACCTTTATATAATTTTATTTTTCCCTGTCCAGGATCAGATTCAGAATAACTTGTAGTTAGTCGTCATGTCTCTTCAGTCTCTTTCAGTTTGGACCATTCTTCTGCCTCTCTTTGTTTTTCAGTTTTGACATTTTTCAAGACTAGAAGCCAAGTTATGTTGTAGACTGGCTCAGTTCACCTTTGTCTGATGTTTCCTCGTGGTTAGATTCAGACTGTGCACTTTGGGCAGGAATATCACAGAAGTGATGCTGTGTCCTTCTCAGTACATTGTATCAGGAGGCACCAGTTGTTTATTTGTCCTATGATTGGTGATGCTAACTTTGATCACTTGGTTAAGGTGGTGTCTGGCAGGTAGCTGTACTGTAAAGTTACTGTTTTTCCCTTTGTAATTAATAAGTATCTTGTGGGGAGATACTTTGGGACTATGTGGATATCCTATTCCTCATCTAACTTTCATCTGCTAGTTTTCACATCCAGGATGGTCCTTGCCTGAGATATTACTATGGTGGTTGCAAAAGGGGTGCTGCCAACTCTTGGCTCTAGCAAACAAACCTGCCCAAACCATGTGTGTCAATGCCAGATTGCAGTAACCGCCTTCTCTGTCTCTCTGTGGCCCACAGCCAGTCCCACTGAACCAAGGTCCTCGCCATCCCCACCCCCTAGTCCCACGGAGCCACCGGAGAAGACATCCCAGGAGCCCCTGAGTCTGACACTGGAGAGCAGCAAGGAGAACCAGCAGCCGGAGGGACGCTCCAGCTCCTCGCTGGGTGGAAAGATGTACTCAGGCAGCCAGACCACAGCGGGCATCCAGGAGATTGTGGCCATGTCCCCCGAGCTGGACACGTACTCCATCACCAAGAGGGTCAAAGAGGTCCTCACAGACAACAACCTAGGTACAGGGTGGCGGGAATCAGGGATGCTTGGCTCCTACTTGCCTTAAGGAAAGTGCTGGCAGTGCGATCCCAGGCACTGGGGTCCTGCCTGCAGGTGCCAGTCAGCCCTGGGGCATCCAGGACCCTCTGGGAGGCATCTGACAATGACCTGGGTCTCTAGAGTGGGACACAAGGGAGGTCAGTACGGGCCTGAAAAGGACCTAAAATCCTGAGCCCACAGCTTTCAAAACTGCCTTCCAGGAGGACTTAGAGAATCCCAGTAACAGTGAGACTCTAACACAATCCTGATCCAGTGCTGGGGGCACAGAGGAGAAATCTGGATTCTTTAATTTTTTGAATCACAAACTCCTCCAAGTCTCAAATGGGTGTCAAGCCCCCCTCCCAGAGGGATACACACAAGCCCCAACTTTTCACTACAATTTCTATAATAAAAATAAGGCATCTTTATTTAAAAATACCAAATAGTACAGAAATAAAGAATTAAAATTTAAATAAAAAAGTAAAATCTCCCCTGCCTCCCCGTTCTCTGACACTTTCTGAACACATACAAGAATATATGTTCACCTAGTTTCTTCTTTTCTTTTTTCTAGATAGATGAAATTACACACAGGCTGTCCTTATACTTGCTTTTTAAAAATTAACACTGTTTGTGGACACCCTTCCAGTTTAGAATGAATAGACCACCTGCATTCTTTGTCACTGTTGCAAAATTTTTCAGGCCATGGATGCCCCACATTTTTTACCCAACTGATGAGCATTTTGCTTGTTCCCAATTTCCTGCTGCCTCTGAAACTGTGTCTGTATGCGTCTTTGTGCCCTTGGGCAAATACAACTGGAGGATAAATCCCAGGCAGTGGAATTGCTGGATCAGAGGATATGCACACTGACATTTCGATAAAACCTGTCAACTTGCTCTCTGACAAGGTGATACTAATTTGTACACATGAAGTTTGCAGACAATTTCAGGGATCCCCTAGGAGTGAAGAACATCTAAATCATGAAAGCATTTTTGTTTGGTAGCTGTCTGCCCGCCCCCATCTCATATTTTGCAGAAAGGTCTCTTCCAGATACACACCGGGGGTGGGTTCCCCCATGTGTCTAGTCCTCCCTTCTGAGTCAGTGGAGACATTCCCTAGGTTCTCCCATGTCTCTGGCCTATTTCTTGTGTCTCCTGGGAGCACCTCTGCCCAGCCTGGGCGTTACAGGTTGCCCTCCTCCCCTGTCTCCAGGGCAGCGGCTATTTGGGGAGAGCATCCTGGGGCTGACACAGGGCTCCGTGTCTGACCTGCTGTCCCGACCAAAACCCTGGCACAAGCTGAGCCTGAAGGGGCGGGAGCCCTTTGTGCGCATGCAGCTGTGGCTCAATGACCCCCACAATGTGGAGAAGCTGAGAGACATGAAGAAGCTGGAGAAAAAAGGTAAGCACTGGGTAAACTCAGGGTCCCAGATAAACCCAGATAAACTCAGGGTCCCAGTGAGTCCAGTCTCAGTCTGGTGTGGGGCTGCAAGAAATAGCAATTCCACAGAATATAACTGCAAGCCATTAAAACATTTACTACTTTTCCCCTGAAAATTCCAATAGCCCATCTCTCAGCGTCCTTCCCCACACCGACAGCTACTCCAAAATCTTTTGTATATTCCGCAAAACCCCCTTTCTCTCTGATCCCTCCATCCTCTGCATCACCTCCCTATTGTATTACCTCCTTTGCCCATTACCCAGATTCTACACAACAAAGCACAGAATTGACCCAGCAAACAAGAATCCTCCCTTGTGGAAGTGGACAAGAAATTGCAGATTCTTACATGGTCTAATATTATTTTATATCCCTGAAAAAATGAGCTGGCATTGAGTACCTGTTTGTGCCCTCCCAGTCTCATGCTGTGAATAAGGGATTCCTGGATCTTAAAAAGCTCAGGGTCCAGTTGGGAAATAAGATACAAGGAGTTGGAAAGTCATCATCCAGGGCGCCAAGGCAGTTCATGATGAGGGCCCAGGGTCAAGCCAAGCTGTAAGCGGCACACGGAGCAGGGCCGAGTCTGGCTGTTGGCATCAGACAGCTGTACAGTTGAGAACTTGTCCTGCCACTTCCTGGCTGTGTGACCTTGGGCAAGTTACTTCCCTTCTCTGTGCCTCATTCTACTTCTTCTGAAAGTAAGAGTCACAGCATCTACCTCAGGGCATTGCTGTGAGGATTAAATGAGACGCTAATGCCTTACTTCCTCCGTTCTGAGGTGTGCCTTTTTTCCCCTACATTTTGACAATTTGAGGCTGAGATGCATCATGCAATTACTATGTTCGTTTAAAATTAATGTCCTGCCCCTGCCCCCAACAAAAGTAGTGAAATTCAGGGACACTTCTGACAATCAAGAGAATGCTCCAGAGCACCCTTTTTCGAGCACTTCCTTCCTGTCTGTGAGGCGAACCTTCTACATATGTTAACAATTAGAGTGCTAATGACCAGGTGTGGGTAGGCAAGCGCGTCTCGCGCGGAGGAAGTGAAAGGAGAGTAAGAAAGGAGAAAAGGCTGAGACTGCGTGGGGGTCCCAACGTTTGGGGCATGGAGGGCTTTGAGGACCGCTAGCTGATGCTTGGTTCAGCTCGGGTAGCAATGGGCCTCTGGTCGGCCGCTCTCAGCCCTCCCCCACTCCCTCCCCCACCCGCCCGCCCGCCCCAGCCTACCTGAAGCGCAGGTACGGCCTCATCAGCACCGGCTCAGACAGTGAGTCTCCAGCCACCCGCTCCGAGTGCCCCAGCCCCTGCCTGCAGCCCCAGGACCTGAGCCTCCTGCAAATCAAGAAGCCGCGAGTAGTGCTGGCCCCTGAGGAGAAGGAGGCGCTGAGAAAGGCCTACCAGCTGGAGCCTTACCCCTCCCAGCAGACCATAGAGCTCCTCTCCTTCCAGCTCAACCTCAAGACCAACACCGTCATCAACTGGTTCCACAACTACAGGTAGGGATACTGAGTGGGTAGCCACTGGGAGGGTGGGAAGGGGTCTCAGCCGGCCCCCCTTCCCTGTCCCGGGGCCTGGAGGGAGCCCAGCGTGGCCTCTGGGAGATAAGAGGACCATATTGCTTTATAACATAGGCAGACCTGGATCTATTGATAAATCTCAGCTCAACCATTTCCAGCTGTGAGGCCTGGGCAAGGGACTTCACCTCCCTGAGCGTCAAGTCTTCTAACTTATAAAATGGGAACCATAATGGGATCTACTTCATATAGTTGTCTTGAGGATTTGATGGGCCAACGTATTTACATAAAATACCTGGCACACAGTTTGTGGTAGGTGTTGACATCATTATTGTCACTGTCTTTATTATGACTTCACCCAGCTTGCTCCGCGTCTGTGAAGGGACAGGGAATGGTGTTTGGGGCACAGGCCTGAGGAACCTTAACTACCCACTGAACCTTGTGTCAGAGCCCCGATTTGGGGCTCTTGGCGTCTCCCACTCCTAAGGCCAAAGGAAACCCCTGTGGCAGCCCCTCGGGCGCCATCCACCTCAGGGAATGGGTGATTCCTATTTCTGTGGTGCCTTCTCCCACTCACCAGTCCCTAGTCTTAGGAGTAGCTGACCTGCGGTGGGCTGGGCTGCCTGAGGGCATTGACTGGCTGAGTCCAGCAGTTTCCAAGGAGACCGCAGAAGGGCTTCCTGAGAGCCCTGCAGAGAAGGGTTGATGGGATTTCGAGGACCATCTCTGAGGCACTCCCCACCAAGCCTGTTGAGCAAGAAATGTCTCTGGTGCCTCTGTGGTGCCAGAGAGGAGAGTCTCTTGACCCCCAAGAGAGAAGAGGAAGGAGGAGCCTGGAAGGGTGGAATGCCTGAAGTCTCTCTCCACAGCCCAGGCATGGGCATCACACAGACCTGAGTTCAAGTTCCACCTTGGCTGTGTGTTACTGAGCAAATCACTGTACCTTTGAGTCTCATCCCTATTTTACAGATAAGGAACCTAATACTTAACCCCACAGTGCTGAATTGAGGATCAAATGAAACACTTCAAGCGTACATACTTTGTAAAATATTGCATATTATCCTGCTCAGACCCAGAGCCTGCCAAACAGCAAATGACATAGGTCCTTAAAGCCTCATGCCCTCCTTCCCTCCCAGGGGACATTCTCTCCCCTCTTGTTTCCCACAGGAACAGAGCCCTCCATTATTATTCAATGTATTCATTCAATAAATATTTGCCATGTATGCACAGTGAGCTAGGGTCAGGAGATACAGGGGTTCAAAGCTATCATCCCTGCCCTAGGGAGCTTAAAATCACAAACCAGATAATTTTGCAACAACCTAATAAATTCTGTAAAACAGGAATGAATACGGGGCTGAGGGAAAAGGGAATTCTACCTAGGGGAAACTTTATAGAGAGGTGGCCTTTGAGCTGGGCTTTGAATGAGCAGAGAGAATTCCACTCCTAAAAGAAACCACTCTCAAAGAGTTCTAATTGTAGAAGAATACATTACTTCATTTAGTAAATGTTTATTGAGCACCAACTCTGTACCAAGCACCAAAGAGAACAAGACAAAGTCCTTGCCCTTAGCACCTCTTACAGACCAGCAGGGAAGGTCACTATTAAATGAGTACTTATATTAATGTATCATTACAACCTTCAGTGAGCTCTAGGAAAGGTGAACAATAGGATGTTTTCAGAAAAAATTACCAGGGAGGACCTGCTATAGATTTGGGAGTCAGGAATTGAAGAAAAGGACTAATTTTTACTATGGTGTAAATGACTATTAGCCTCATATTTATACTTGATCTACAGTTTGGAAGCTCTAATGACAGAGGCTCAGGCATTGAGCCATCCCAAAACACCCTCAGATCCCACCTTACCGGAAACGACTAGTGCTCCCCCTGGTCCCAGCAGCTTTTCCCTCTAGAGGGGACTGAAGGAGATGACAGAATCTCCTGGAAGGTGGGCAAGGCCACCTTTGTGGAGGGATTAGGAACTGAGAGAGAGAAGTGAACCAGATCACCCTTCACAGTCCCTCCAGGCTCAGGATCCTGGGATGGGGCCCCATCCCCCACCTGGGCAGGGAGCCAGGGAGGCAGGAGAGTGTAGCCGGACTGCTGGGTTCAGGGCCCAACTGCACTACTTGCTGGCTGTGTGACCGTAGCAGTCCCAGTGCCTCTTTGAGCCTTGTAATCTTTGTCAGTGGGAGTGAGACTAGTATCCTGCTCATAAGGTTATTATGAAAAATAAATGAAATAACCTGCAAAAGTGCTTGGCCCCGTACCTGGTACATGATAAGCACCCATCATTATGATGTTTATAATTAAAATTTATAAATGTATTATTTATCCGTAACATGTACTTTATTATTAATATTATAAATAATGGTATTAACATATGATGTCATTAATAAAAAAGGGCAGAGGGCTACAGCATTGAAGATAGATGCTGAGGAAGCCCTGTCGCTCTATGACCTTGGACGAGTGATTTGACCTCTCTGGACCTCATGCTATTAGGAAAATAGTTAATGGAGTTAGACTCATTCCTATCATTTCCTGCTCTAAAACATAATATATAAGTTTCCCTCTGACAACAGGGAGGCCATTGAAGTGAAGAGAGGAAGGGTTCTGGACTGGAGTTCAGGGTTCCCAGCTACTGGTCCCAGCTCTGCCTCTGTGTGCCTTGGTGACCTAGACAAGTTATTCTGTGTGCCTCAGTTTTCCCTTCTGGGCTGATGTCTAAGAGTCCCTCCAGGAAAGAAGCAGGGGGTTATTGGCACAAACTAGATCTGGGTTTGACTTTGAAAAATGCTCTAAAACAGTGCTGTCCAATAGAAATACAGTGAAAGCCACATATATAATATAAAATTTTCTAGTAACCACATTAAAAATAAAAAGAAACAGGTGAAATTAATGTAATAGTATATTTTATTTAGCTCAGTATATACAGATATAACCATTTCAACATGTGATCAGTATAAAAACTTTAATAATGAGAGAGCCACATGTGACCAGTGGCCACTGCACTGGACAGCACAGGTCTAGATTGTGAGCTTCGGGATCCAACAATCCTGAGTTCAAGTCCTGGTTCTGCCACTTACTGGCTGTGAAACCTGGGGCAAGTCATTCAACATCTCTGAGCCTTGTTTCCTCCTCTAATGAATTGGGGATAATAATAGCACCCACCTTGCAGAGTTGTTGAGAGGACTTACTAAGATGCTGCATGTGAAGAAGCTTATGCCTAGTGAGCCCCCAGGGAAGTGGGTGGGGTCAGAAGGCCACTCATGTGATTTGACTCCAGGGTTGGCCGGTCCCCGTCCAGCCCCTTGCTCACCGCCGTCTCTGCCCCAGGTCCCGGATGCGCCGGGAGATGTTGGTGGAGGGGACCCAAGAGGAACCAGATCTCGACCCCAGTGGGGGTCCTGGCATCCTACCGCCAGGCCACTCCCACCCAGACCCCACTCCGCAGAGCCCCAACTCTGAGGCTGAGGACCAAAAGCCTACTGTGAAGGAACTAAAGCTTCAGGAGGGTCCCGAGGAGAGCATCACACCCCTGACCACCCAGGACAAGACGCAAGTGAGGATTAAACAGGAACAGACTGAGGATGCTGAGGAAGAGGCCGGCAGCCAGGACTCAAAGGAGCTGGACAAAGGCCAAGTTTCCCCCAAAGAGGTGCATCCTGACCCTCTGGGTAACGACGGACTCCCAAAAGCAGCCCCTGGGCTCCTTCTTCCAGGCGGGGCCACCCCAGCCTGCCCCTCGCTACAGCCCCTCCAGGAGAGCGAGGGCGGGGAGTGGCTACACCCGGACCCTCTAAGTTTTAAGTCGGCCTCGGAGTCCTCACGCTGCAGCCTAGAGGTGTCACTGAACTCACCCTCAGCTGCCTCCTCGCCGGGCCTCATGATGTCTGTGTCACCTGTTCCTTCCTCTTCAGCCCCCATCTCCCCATCCCCACCCGGCACCCTCCCTGCCAAAGTGCCGAGTGCCAGCCCCACTGCCGACGCAACCGGGGCCTTGCACCCCAGCACCAAGGTGAACCCCAACTTGCAGCGGCGGCATGAGAAGATGGCCAACCTGAACAGCATCATCTACCGGCTGGAGAGGGCTGCCAATCGCGAGGAGGCCCTGGAGTGGGAGTTCTAAAGGTGGGGGCAAGGGGCTCGCCGCGGGGGCCACCTTCCCTCTCACTCAGGGCGGGGTCAGGAAGGGAGGAGCTCAGCCATCAAAACGTGGACCGCAGTGTCGCGCCGCTTGACAGTTTTGGTTGTGATCCCGGTTCCGTGAAGTCGTGAGTGAGCAGGTGAGGCAGGTGCCTCTGCTTCCCCTTTTCAGCAGCCCCTGCCCCGGGGATCACCCCCTTCTCCACTCTGGCCCCTCTACAGGAGGCAGAAGCAAAGTGGCGCCACATTCTTCCCCTGGAAACTCCAAACTCTTTTAGAAAAGTAAATATTTATAGACCTCTTTTAGATATTTTAATAAAGGATCCTTTGGAATTTATTCCCAGCTGATGCTGTTTTGATATTACAGAGAGTTATGAAATCAGGATACCGTCACAACTGTTGCGAAGTATACACTGAAGTTGTGTCATTTTTGCCACTAGATGAGATTAAAAGGAGACAGTTGTTCAAAGCCATCACAAAACACTATAAGACTGACCAAAATTCAGATAACCTTTGAACCACGGTTTTTTCCCATGTCTGTCTGTGAGACACAGTCCATTGCTACTGCCCTTCCAGAAACCATGTTGAAAAGAGAAAGTCCAGAAGACTCTAAATGAAAACCTTGATGCCGTTGAGGATGTGTTTCATTCTGGTGGTCTGTTATGCAACCTTGATAACACAGAATGTCCCATGCCATTGTAAATGTTGTAGAGATGTGGGCTGTGGCCGACCATCCTATCTGAGATGTAACATGGTACAAAACAAACTGCTTACACTCCCTCTTGTCAGAAACCTGTGGACCGCAGGGGGTAGACAATCCACCTCGTCCGTCTGTAGACAAGATGTGGTTCCGAATCCTTCGGAAAGCCAGGTACGGGGGTAGGTGATTAGAGGGTGGCGCTCGAACCAGAGTGACCCCATCCCCCAGCCTGAATCGTGGCCACAGTGCAGGAAGTTTCCCCACTGGCTTTCCAGAGCAAGACTGTGGCCGCCATCTTCCTCTCTTTGTGTTTTAAGAAAATAACAGCGTTGGTCGTCCCACAAACACCCAGCTCAGCGCCCAGCACCAAGAAGTAGATTCATCCAACTAGAGACCCCAAGCTCCCCTTCTCATCATCATCTTTCTCAAGTTGACCCTGATGCTTTCCGGAAGTCTGCACCTCCAGGTTTATGCAGAATAAAGCTAAAAGGTTGAGTTCACCTCAGCATGACCACCATATCCCTGTCTCAAGTCCAACTTCCTGCCTTCTAACACATGACCTTTTTGAGAACAAAGACTCAACCCCTCAACTCAAAGAAGCCCACCCTCCAGTGTCTTCATCACCCTGGTTTTTAGGGGAAGAGTTCCCAATTTGGATGGAACAGCCACCATATTGGTTGTTGAATCTCTCCTGTTATTATTTCTTTTACTTTTTCAAACTCTGTGGGAAGGTTGAGTTGGGTGACTTCCCAGCTGAATCCACAATGACGATGAAAAAGTGGTCATAATCGGTGCCAACCCAGTACCAGGGGGAAAGATGGCTGACAGGGGTTTCAAGGATGCAGCGAACATTTTGAAACCCAGGCCAGCAAAATCCAGTGACCAGAAGGGGTCATTTGAGGGGTGTTCCAGAAATCTCAACTCTCATGCACCCAGCCCAGGCTGCAGTCTCCACACCAATCAATGAAGAACAATGCAAACCCTGCAGGAAAACCTCCTTTTCCATACACCCAGGCTATGCATTGAAGAGTTTTCCACTGTATACATTTTTATCCAGATGAAGGTATTTTTATATTTTGACAATAGGAAACAGTGACCAATTTTCAGAGTAATCAAATCTGGAACAAACGAAACATCTCATTTTAGCCACCCTGTCCCAATTAAGGCAACCGTGGGGGACACACCACTTTTTACTGTTGAAACCCACGCAGCATTGAAATCCAGGCTTACATGCAGACTGCAATCCTTAGAGGACTAAATCTGGCTTTTGTGTGACGGGATTTGAATAAGCACTTAGTATAGTCTTTTGAACACGGAAATCCTGTTGTACTTAAAGCTAGCAGACCTGTGAACAACTTTGTCAGGTTCACGTCCTATAACGGTAAACACAGAACAAAAACCCACAAGACTGTTTCTATGAGAGATTGATGAACTTTGTTTAAATTAAAAAAAAAAAAAAAAGGAACACGTTCTGTAATAAATCGTCGCTCAATACAGAATTGTATAATAACATCTGCGTGTCCTGCTTGCTTTGTTCTGGAGCTGTGGGTACAAATTGGGGGTCAGATCTGACCCTTAGGTGTTTTACGGTACTTTTAAAAACTGGTTTTTAAATTCATTTGCCACCATGAAAATATGGGGGCTTGTCACATAAAAATCGTGATTTTCTTGTATTAATATATTCTTTTTAAATTTTTATTTAATATTGGAGTACAGCTGATTAACAACGTTGTGTTAGCTTCAGGTGTACAGCAAAGTGATTCAGTTATACATGTACATGTATCTATTCTTTTTCAAATTCTTTTCCCATGTAGGTTATTACAGAGCAGAGTTCCCTGTGCTATACAATAGGTCCTTGTTGGTTATCTAGTTTAAATTTGCAGTGTGTACATATCAATCCCAAACTCCCAATCTACCCCTCCCCCCCATCCTTCCCCCTCTGGTAACCGTAAGTTCGTTCTCTACGTCTATGAGTCTGTTTCTGTTTTGTAAATGAGTCCAACTGTATGATTTTTTTAGATTCCACATATAAGCGATGTTATATGACATGTCTTTCTCTGTCTGACTTCACTTAGTATGATCATCTCCAGATCCATCCATGTTGCTGCAAATGGCATCGTTTCATTCTTTTTTATGGCTCAGTAATATTCCATTGTGTATATGTACCACATCTTCTTTATCCATTCATCTGTCAATGGACATTTAGGTTGCTTCCATGTCTTGGCTATTGTAAACAGCACTGCAGTGAAGACTGGGGTACATGTATCCTTTCAAACCGTGTTTTTCACCGGATATATGTCCAGGAGTGGGCTAGATCATGTGGTAGCTCTATTTTTAGTTTCTTAAGGAACCTCCATACTGTTCTCCATGGTGGCTGTACAAATTTACATTCCCACCAGCAGTGTAGGAGGGTTCCCTTTTCTCCACACCCTCTCCAGCATTTATTGTTTGTAGACTTTTGGATGATGGCCATTCTGCTGGTGTGAGGTGATATCTCATTGTAGTTTTGATTTACATTTCTCTAATAATTAGCAACGTTGAGCATCTTTTCATGTGCCTCTTGGCCATCTGTATGTCTTCTTTGGAGAAATGTCTATTTAGGTCTTCTGCCCATTTTTTGATCGGGTTGTTTGTTTTTTTGATATTGAGCTGCATGAGCTGTTTGTAAATTTTGGAGATTAATCCCTTGTCAGTAGCATCGTTTGCACGTATTTTCTCCCATTCTGTGGGTTGTCTTTTCGTTTTGTTTATGGTTTCCTTTTCTGTGCAAAAGCATTTGAGTTTAATTTGGTCCCATTTGTTTATTATTTTTTTTAATTTCCATTACTCTAGGAGACGAATCGAAAAAGATACTGCTGCGATTACGTCAAAGAGTGTTTTCTCTAAGAGTTTTATAGTATCCAGTCTTACATTTAGGTCTTTAATCCATTTTGAGTTTATTTTTGTGTATGGCGTTAAAGAATGTTCTAATTTCATTAAAAATCTTGATTACTGGCTTCACTGGAAAACAGTAAGATCTGGCCACACAGGGCCCACATTCCAACATGACAGCAGCTAGCTGGGGAGTGGCCCTCCCCGTTAGGACATGTGCCCATGATTTGCCTCTGTCTGCACCTGCACCACCTGCCCAGGTCCTGTGGGCATCTCGGTTGGTGATTGTGCTGTGGGCTCCAACAAAGGAAGATGGAAGGATTGGAATACACGTTCCACTCATTGCAGAAGGTGGAAGCTGGTTAGACTCTGGGGTCTAGATCTGAGGAGCTGAGACTGTGCCCTGCCCCAATCGGGGGCCACAGGCCGTGGCCCTAAGACCAGCCAGTTTACAAGCTGTGCCCACCTCAGTGGAGTGTGTGAGTGGCGGGTGCCTCTAGACTCCTGATGGAAAAGTGCCAAGAGGGGCTTCCTGGTGGCCAACACAGCAGTGCCCCTTTCCCAGCTGTATAACTAGGGCCTCGGTCTCCCCATCTGTAAAATGGGGGTATCACAGCAGCCAACTCAAAGGGTCATTATCAAAGGGAATGATGATGCATGTAAAACACATAAGACAGTGTGTGGCACATAAGGGCTCAGTGTTCCGTACTGTTTTCATGAGTGGGGGTTGGGTTCCTTCAACCCATGATGGTGAGTCTCTCTGTGTATCAAGCTGCAGGAGGTTTGTTTTTTCTTGACCAATAATGTCAAGAGAGTTCCCTAAGTGGCATTAAACATTATTCACCCGTGAGCCAAGGGCACGTGGCATCCCAAGACAGACCTTTCCTCTTTGTCTGGAAACCTTCTGATCACCCCAGTTTTTCCACACGTCCTTGCGGTGGGAATGAAATGATGAGTGAACTCCTCCTTGGTTAGGGTAACTAATTGCTCCAAAGTAAAGCCAAAGAGAGGCCTTTTGGACACTTGGTTTGCAGCTCCGGAGGTCAGAAGTCAGAAATCCTCAGGATGTGGCCGCGGGTTGTAGGTGGGGGCAGGAGTGGAGGAGGAAGCCTCATCTGACACACACAAGTCACCTAAGAACCTGTAGACGTAGGTGCCCCCTGGGCTCTGGGAACCAAAGCTCCCTCTGGACCATTATTAGCTTTGGTGTTGACATTGTGTCTGCAGTCGCTGTCCATCTGGAGTGGAAAATGCAGCAAAAACACAGAAATGTGGAATTCTGAACTAGGGACCATGGGAGAGCAAGAGTGGAGAGACCAGAGAGGAATGAGAAGGCAGGGGAGGCCTTACAGGCAGAGGCAGGTTTAGATCAAGGAACAGAAGGGAGGAGAGAGCTGAGCTGGGGGCAATATGGCGACTGTTCATCCAGGTAATAACTATAGATTGAGTACCTGCTGTGTGCTCAGTGCTTCAGTGGTGGAAACACCACGAGAGCGTGAATAGGGGGATCCTGGAAGGCTTCCTGGAGGAGGAGGCATCTCAGCTGACCCCTGAAAGACAATAGGATTTAGAGAAGCATAAGAGGAGAGCAGAAGGAATAGCTGGCAAGACATGGGACAGGGACAAGGACATGGGGAAACAAATCCAAAGGAGGCTAGAATTTGAGGTGCAGGGAAGAAGAGGGACAAGGGCTAGATCCTGAAGCCCCCTGGGGCATGGTGGGAAATAGGCCTTTCTCCTGAGGGCACTGGGGAGCCATGGGTGGTATGAGGCAGGGGGTTGCTGTGGTCAGACTTGCACTTCCAGGAGGTTAGGAGGTTCCATCTGCCTGAGGAGACGGCAGACCAAAGGAGAGTGGCCGGGCCCACTCCCAGTGCAGGCCCTGACCTCAGGCTTCTGCGGTCCTTGCTTCCCACCCCTGCCCTCCTTTTCTTCCTAATTATGCTGCTCGCATCGGGCCAGCAGCCCCACCTCCCATCATCTCCTGGGGAATGAAAAAGCTAGACCTCATCTGGCTGACTGGCCCATGACTGCTGGCATGACTATCCTAGAAGTCACTCTAAAGGACAGAGCTCCATAGCTAAAGCACAGGGTGTGTGTTGCTTTGCAGGTACCCAGAAGGCTGGAGCCACCTCTCAAAACCCCAGAGCAGTAGAGATGGGGCAGGGACCACCCTGACTACCTTGGCCAACAATGAGAGGGATAAAACAGTTGATCTCTTTAATGGTCTGTGACCTTCTCCAGCCCCCTGGGGTATAGTTATTGAAAACAATAGCTTTGAACTCATCCTGGCCTGGGTTTGACTCTCTACTATTAGGTAACCTGAGGACCCTTTAATGAGATTCAGTTCCCTTATCTGTAAAATGGACATGATCATAATAGTATCTACCTGTATTTGTTGTCTATTACTGCATAACAACCCCAAACTTAGTGGCTTAAAACAATAAACGTTTATCTCACAATCTCTGTAGGTCAGGAATTTGGGAGTGGCTTGACTGGGTGGCTCTGGCTCCTTGGTCTCTCATGAGGTTACAGTTAAGCTGTCAGCCATGGCTACCGTCATCTGAAGGCTGTTCTGGGGCTGGAGAATCCACTTCCAAGAAGGCACACTCAGATGGTGGGTGAGCAGGTGCTGGCTGTTGGCTGGGCATTTCAGTTCCTCTGCAAGTGGCCCTCTCCATGGGGCTGCTTGAGCATCCTTACAACATGGCAGCTAAGAGTGAGCAAGGCAGAGGCTGTGGTGTCTTCCATACCCTAGATTTGGAAGCCCCACTGTCGCTTCCACAGTATCCTCTTGGCTACACGGGTTTGCCGTTATTCAGTGTGGGAAGGGACTTCACAAGGGTGTGTACCCCAGGAGGCAAGGATCGTCAGGGAGGCTGGCTACCACACTGCCTTGTAAGTTTCCTTGAAGATTAAATGAGCATTTCTTAAGCTATGGTTCTAAAATCCCTTGTTTCCTACTCAAAATGCAGATTCCTGGGTCCTGCTCCAACCTCCTGACCAAAATTCCTGGAGCCAGAGCCCAGGAATCTGCATTTTAAGAACTATCCCCCCACCCCCACCCCAACCAGGTGACTCAGACATCATAGGTCTCAGTAAATGGGAGGCAGTTCTAATTCATTCTGCTTTGTTTGGCCTCACTGTGTGTGCCAGGCCCTATGAAGGATGCTGGTGCAACAGAAGAGCATAGGAGTACAGAACAAACATTCACTGGGTGTCTTGGTGTAGTCGGTAACTGTTGGGTTGAAAGAAATTGTGATCCACTTAAAGATGTGCACACCGTTTATTGGGAAGATCCAGAGTAAACCTTGTGAAACCCAAAGGCAGGAAATTCAACCAGGCTTCGGAACACTGCAGTCTATCTTGAGCTGTTTGTTCTCTCTCTAAGGCCGCCTCATACCCAACTTAGTCTGTCCATCCATACACCCCCCCAACACCCACTCCCGCTGATTCAAAATTCCCTGGACCCTGATTGGCTCAGCTTGTGTCTCGGGACCAACTCCTGCCCAAGCAGCTGTGGTCAGGGAGGGTAGAATCACGTGAGCTGAATGGGCACGGGAGGCAATTTTTGACATACCTGTGCCGGGCACTGTGCCAGGCCTTGGGGGCACATGGGAGGCAGACTTGTCCCTGCTCTCAAGGAGCTGCAGTCTAGGGGGCCTACTTGCGCCACCCCAGGATTTCTTGGCCCCGTAGCTAGAGAAACAATGACCATAGTGCCCCTGAACGATGAAGAGAGGGCAGTGGCAGCAGCCCCGGTGCCCAAGTGCTTTCAGAGCTGCAGCTGGCAAGAACAGACAGAGCCATGGCCCCAAGCACGGGGAGACCAAGCCGAGGCAGCTCTGACCCCTCTGTCAGGAGCGGGCAACTGTTTTGAAACCCTAAGTGGAAAACAGCTCACGGGCCCAGTCCTCATCAGAAAACGCGAAGCCTGCAGCTGGGCTTAAGCGGTTTATTGTTTTACTGCCGTGGAGGAGTTATTTTGAATGCTGTGACTTTAGAAGTTGGGACAAGTAGCAGGGCCTTTTCCATAACAAAGTTTGTGTAAGCTGAGGTAAGGTGATCTGGGGAGGGATTGCGTGAGGGGGGAGTGGACAGTTGGCACCAGATCTAGCCAGAGTAGAGACAAAACAGCCCTGTTGAGGAACATACAAGATACTGAGCCACAAGTGGGGGAGGCAGAGAGTGCTATTCTTTCAATATTTGTCCCACTCAGAAGAGGAGAGAGGAAGGCATCCATGGAGAGGATGAGCAAAACAGTGGCCCTTCTACTGTGCTAGAGAATCCCACTCTAGCCCAAACCTTCACCCCAGTGAGCTGACAACAGCCCTGTCTGTGGCTGGCTACCCAGAGCCATGCTCCTTAAAGGGAACAGCTGCAGTCACTCAAGCTTATCCGTTAGGAAGCCTCTGACTGCAAATGACAAAAAAAGTCCCCCTCGAAGCTTTACACATTTATTACCTCAAACAACAGGACTTCCAGAAGAAGGGCGGGTTCTCAGGTCCATTGATGCAGCAGGTCAAGGATATTTTCCAGCGTGTGCTAAACTCAGCAGGGGATGTTCTCCTTAACGTGGCCTACTCCAGATCACGAGATGGCTGCCATGGCTCCAGGCTTCAGACATAGCTTACTTCCAGAGCTCTTCATTGTGTCTCTTTTTAGAAGCAAGAATGCCCTTCTACTCTTATCTGTCAGGCACAGATAGACACACACACACACACATATATATATATATATATATATATATATATATATATTTTTTTTTTTTTTTTCGGCTGCAGCTTGCGGGAATCCTAGTTCCCCGACCAGGGATCAAACCCGGGCCCTCGGCACTGAACGCACAGAGTCCCAGCCCCTGGACCACTGGAGAATTCCCTGTATATATCTTTTTTTTAATATGAGTTTCAGGTGCACAGCATTAATAATTCGACATCTATATACACTAAAAGTGACCACCACCACAAATCTAGTTGTCATCCATCACCATACAGTTGACCCCCTTCACTCATTTCACCCACCCCCAACACACAGCCATTCTTTAGCAGGTCAAGTTTAGCCAGTCCCTGAATATCAAATGGGAGTAGCACAACTGACCGAATTTGACTAATCATTTAGCGTGGATGGATGTTGGGCAGTGAGCCCATTACTTCTGGCCTAACTGCACTCCTTGAGGTTCTCATCCCCTACCCCAAGTGGCTTCTCAGAATATTCCTTCTGAACACATACAGTATCCTCCAAACACTGTTCAAGTGAAGACAGCTTCCTCAACTTTGTCACACTCCTGGGATGCTGTGGTCTTCCTCAGGCTCATGGCCCGAACACCTCCCCGGGGTCAAGAGGAAACACTGTTAGCAGGTGGACGCACAACACTGAGGTACTGACTGACTTGTCACCCCTCCCCGTTTCATTCCTAAGAAGACAGGCAGGTGAGGGCTCACCTGTGACCCTCCCTCTTGGGGCTGCCTCTCCGGCTATTTCCCCCATTCTGGGCCTCAGGCCTTGCAGTGGCCACGGTCACAAATGCCACGGGCAGCACCCTGACTCAGCCTATGTGGGGAGGCACTTCCCCAACCCCGTCTGTCAGCTGGGGTCCCAGGAGAGGTGGAAGGAATTACTCAGCATGTACTGGTTGCTCACGAGTAGCATGATTCCCTGACCTTGGTATTTTTCTCCCTCTTTGAACTTGTTCTGCAGACCAAGGACTGTAGGTTGCTCATCCTAAGCCACATTTTCCTGAATGTGCATGATTTTTCCAGGCTGGCAAGAGACATGTGACCAAGCTCTGGATCCACATCAAGAGGACCTAGGGCCTAGTCTATCATACTAGATGACCTTGGGCCAGCCCCTTCCCATCTGTAAACCCTCCATTAGCCCAGCAAACACACTTGAGGCTGAGATAACAGATATACAGCATAAATACTGCCACCATCTGCCCTTTGCTCACAGCAGACATCACTAATCAATCACAGGCTATTTCCCTCTGAACTAGCATTGGTGCCGGAATCCTCCTCACTCCAGGCCCAGAGGCAGCCACCAGGAACTGATCAGTGAGAAGAGCCAAATTTTGGCTTTTCCCTTTGGCATCCCTCCCGATTGTCAGGCCTTCAGCCCACAGTTGACTTTTTATCCTCATCTTTACCCCTGCCTTCTCTCCCCTCTGAAAAGGAACTTTGGGACTCCATTTCCTCATATTCCTCTCAAAGACTCTGCCTTTTCCCACAGGATTCCAGAGGTTTATGTCCCTGCTCTGACACTTTTCAGCTGTGTGAACTTGGAAGATTTCTTAACCTCTCTGAGCCTCAGTTTCCTCATCTGTAAAAGGGGGCCAGTATCTGCCATAGAGGTTGTAAGAATGTGCCTGACAGAGCATCAGCCAGGGAGCACTCAGCACACTCTAGTCGCTTCTCCTGTAGGGCCTGCCCCTGGCTCTGCCAGGCAAATCAATCCAGGACTTTGATGGAGGAAAAGAATGATATAACCAGCCATTACTTGACAAACCTTTGTTTATTTTATTTTAGCCTTTATATCCCTCTCCCAGACTGCCTGATTATCTCTCCCCAGCCCAACTCTGGAGGCAGCCTGACCGCAGGTTGTGCTTTGGGGGTGGGTGGGGGGAGATTGTACCTTTAGTGCTTGTAAACCTACACGAGGACTGGGGCCAACACCTCACCACATCAGCTAGGTCTGGCCAGGACATGGGCACTGGGCAGTTCCTAACACCCCCTGAGACCCAAAGCCTGTGGACAAGAGCTGCCATCCCCATCCCCACCACTGAGGACTTGGGGAAGAGGGGCATGGAAAGCGTACCAAGACCCCCAGAGCACCTGCAGGAGAGCAGGGCTTGCCAGGGAGAAGGCAAAGAACCAGGTGAGATTCTTGAGGTTCCTGTGTCTCCATCCAAGGCTCCTTGCCCTCTCCCTGGGGGCAGTGCCAACTATCCCCGCCCCCCTCACTGGCCAAACCCAGAACCAGGCACCCTATCCCTTCCCACCAGCCAACAAGGAACAAAAGCAGTGAAAACACCAAGCTTTGTTGCTAGGGAAAAAAACACCCTAAGTATTTAAATTAAACCTGAAGCTCCAGTCAACTGAGCCAGCAGTGAGCTGGTGATTGCAGACACACAGACAGCTCCCCATTCTTCCCCAAGGTCCAAGGTCTCCAAAGCCAGCAGGAAGGGGCTAAGGGCCGCGTCTGTCTGTCACCAAGAGGGAGCCTCAGGGGAAATAAAGATTAGGGCAGGGGTGTCCTCAGGGGGTCCCAATTTGGGGGCACTGAGGACTGTAAACATGACCCAGCTTGAGGGCCAGGGGTGTCCCAGCCCCCCGAGATTCTCCCTGGATGAAGAACGGCCACTGTAGTGAGTGAAAAACAAGTTGGTCTCGAAGCAAAGCGAGACCTGGTCTCCCTCTTGGAATATTGTGGGCGAGAAGGGGGCTGAGTCTGTGAGCTCAGAGAGGGGCTGTGATGGAGGGAGAGGGTTCTGGAAGCCAAATACGGCTTTGCAGCTGCTTCTTTGCCCCTGTCAGATTGGCACCTGGGCCCTTTCTGGGCCGTGAGTCAGCTCATGGCCCCTCCTCCCTAGGGGAACCTGCTGGAAAGTCAGCTCAGGCCACAGCTGCCCAGCCCAGGACTGGACGAGGTCAGGCGAGCTCCCGAGAGGCCCTGCCCCAGGCTGGCTCTGGGAAAAGACAGAGGATGTGGCTAAGCAGTGCTGGGAGAGCGTGAGGGCTGCCACAGGAGCACAGATGTGGCCCGAAGCCAGAGGGCCGCTACGGTCCCAGGAGCACCACCTCAAGGCCTGGCTGAGGCCCCGGGGGAAAGTGCTGCCTCGGCCTCACTCCGGGCCGGGAGCCCCGGGGACCAGGCCATCCCACGGTGCTGGGCACACATGAAAGCCCACGCTTATGGAGGCAGGCAGGCAGGCGGCAGCCAGGCAGCTCCTCCGGCGGGTCTTGGAGCCACAGGGTCAGGCCCAGGTGTGGTGTAGCCCAGCCCAGCCTCCTGTCCGCGTGAGGCCCAGTCTGGAGCCTCTGGACCAGCGCTGACTGGGCATGTGCCTTCCAGGCCACAGACCCTCACAGGTCCCAGCTGCCCCAGTGGATGCCTGTTGCCAGCAACAAGCCTCGGCTAGGTGATTTGGGACAGGCGACGGAGGCACCTGCAGGGCTGGGTTGGGGGCTACAGTTCCCACAAAACCAGCCCTCCGGCTGCTTGAGGATCACCCAGGGCCTGGCTTCTCCTGAGGATCAGGCACGATGGCCTCCTCAAGGCTGGGCTTTCTCTGAATGACAGAGGTCCCAAAGCACCCCTCAGAACCCAGCATCTTCTCGGAGCCTGAGTCCCCGAGAGAAGACCAGGCAGGGACCTCGGGGCTTACGCCGACTGCGACCGCCCTCAGGACCAGGTCCCCGTGTCTCAGGGCTGGGCCTGTCAGAGCAGGGCCTGGGGCTGGAGTGGCACCAGAACCAGGACCAGTGCTGGCCTCAAGGCTGGCCTTGACCGCTTCCTCTGGGTTCCGGCCCTCAGCCCTATCCTCAGGGCTGGGCGTGGCTGCGGAGCCACTGGCCCCTCAGCGCCCTGACCTCCTGCCCGTACCACTCGTGCAGCTGGGCGAAGGAGGCCGAGTCGAGAGGCCCGTTGGGCGCCGAGGCCCGCCGGCGGGGCGGCAGTGGCGGAGGCTCGGGGCCGGGCCGGGGGCTGGGGGCGGCGGGCGTCTCCGAGCTCCACACGGCACAGCCATTCTCTTTGGGCGGGAGCGCGCGGGGTCGGCGGGGCGGGGCTGGGCCGCCTCCTGCGCGCACGGCTGCCAGCTGCCGCTCCAGCTCGCGCACCACCAGCCGCAGGTAGTCGAAGCTGGCCCGCGACAGCGCCTTCACCCAGCCCTCCATGGCGGCCTGGCTCTCGGCCGCCAGCACGTAGGTGCGGGCCCGGGCCCCAGCGAAGCGCACGGCGAAGGCGAACTCCTCGGCCGCCTCCACCAGCTCCACAGTGCAGCCCTCCAGGATGATGACGCCCACGGGCTCACGGCTGGCCGCGTCCTCGAAGTAGAAGAGCATGTTGCCGCGCAGCACAAACCAGCGGCGGTGGTAGGCCGCATGCCGGCCGCCCTTCTTGTACAGGAAGCCCGCGTTGTCGGCCGGGGCGTCGCAGGTGGCGTAGAAGGCCAGGCTGCGCTCGTTCAGCTTCATGGCGGCGGGGCCTGGGGCCTCGGAACCTGTCCCCACCGGGGCGGCAGTTATTCACGCAGCCACCGCCTCGGGTGATCTCACACCACCCTCGGCTGCCACAGCACTCATCACCCCCGTTTCACAGATGAGGAAACTGAGGCTCAAGGACCAGAAGCAGCCTGCCCAGACTCACACAACTCTTCAGGAGCACAGCCAGGACTCGAACCCGGGTCTGACTGGCCCCAGAAGCCAGGCTGGTAACTCTCCTGCTGTCCTACCTCCCCCAAATAATGTTGAGGATTCCTAGGGCATGCCAAGCATTTTATATATGTTAACTCATTTAATCGCAAAACAAACCTTAGGTGGCAGGGACTAGCATTACCCCCGACGGGGAAACAAAGTTCAGAGAGGTTAGTCACTGGCCCAAGGCCAAAAAGCAAGTTGGGCTGAGCTGAAATCCAAACCCAGGCCTCATTTCAGCTGCTGCTGTTTCCATCATCCCCAGGTTCCAGACCAGCTGACCTTTTGTGGTCAGGTTCCAGCTCTGCTGATTTCATAACTTAGCTTTGACTTGCGGGTCCATGAAACAGGGATAAATAGAACCTATTTCAGAGGACTGTAGGGACTTCATTCATCAAACATTTATTAAGCACCTACTGTGTTCCAGGCACTGTTCTAGGCACTAGCAGTAAACAAGATGGAGAGGGTTGCTGTGCTCTTGGTGCTGATGTGCTAGTGGCAGGTGAAGGGAGCAGACAATTAACAAACAGAGTACATTATCTGTACTTTAACAGATAAAGGCCAGATGGTCTTAAGTGGTCTGGAAAATATAAGACAGGGAGGGGGTAAGGAGTGTTAAGGACAAAAGGAGTGTTTGATCTTAAAGGAGGAGGGGGGGTTGGTGTCAAGAAAGGTTGTACTGAGAAGGTGACATTTGAGCAGAGACCTGAAGGAGGTGAGGGAGGGAGCCCCTGGGACATGCCAAGCAGAGGGAATAGCAAGTGCAAGGCCCTGAGGTAGGAACCTGCTAGTGTGCTTGAGGAGGCTGGTGAGGCTGGAGCAGAGTGAGGAAGGGGAGAGGTGGGTGATGCAGTCACAGTGGCAGAAAAGACTGTTACAAAATAATCCAGATAAAGGGCCCAGGGCTTGGCCCACACTTACAGGGAGGGGCTGGGGGGAGAGCATTGTGCACCCATTTGAAGTAGAGGAATCTAACTCTATGCACTTGGCCACAGTGATTTTACCACTTTCCTCCAAGGAGTATATGATGAGGGAAACACTGGCCAGGTAGGACTCAGGTGGCACATGGGTCCCCAAGGTGGCTACACCCTCCCTTTGGGTTTTCCATGGCCACTCTGCAAATGTACCTTGTGCTCCTGCTTCAAAATCTCACTCTACATAGGACATTGGCCACATTGTTCAAGAAGCAAAGTATATAGAGTCGCTGGAATGCAGTGGGTGCTCAGTTAATGTTCATTCCCCAACCTGGGCAGTGCCTTAGGACCTGGAGTAATGAGATATGGGTGGTGCCTCTCCAGGGAGCAGCTAGCCACAGTGGGGCCCAGACAGGCAACCTGACCCAGGGTGGAGGAGGCAATTGCTCCCAACCCAATCCACCTCATCTCACCAGCCTGCACAGTCAAGAAAGGCTTCCTGGAAGAAGCAACATGAGCCGTGATTTGGTGCCTGTCCTGACCTAGCAGCTGACCTGACCAAGGCCACAACCCCTGAAGACTCAGGGTGTTTAATCTCTGCTCTACGTCCCTGAGCTGTGTGACTTCAGACATGGGCCTCCCCTCTCTGAGCCTCAGTTTCTCTGCAAAATGGGAGGGATTCCTCCCTACCCCCCCAACAACTCCCATGTGGACCCCAGCCCCATTTCTCACAGGAACCACCCACCCTACTCGCCCCATTTCCCTCCTACCTCTCAGGCCACTGCTCACTTCCCTGCTCTCTGCTCAGTTCTGGTTTCGGCTTGCTCTTCTCTGGGTTCAAATGTCAGCTCTGTAGTGTCCAGGCTGTGTGACCCCAGGCAAGCTTTAAGCCTCTCTGGGCCTCTGCTTCCACATCTGTAAAATGGGATCATAACAGCACCTAAGTCGGGGTTGTTGTGACAATGACACAATGGCTACATAGAAGCGCTAAGCACGGTGCCAGGCATAGTACGTGCTTAGCTGTGGTAGCTGATGACATTCTTCTCAGCCTCTCCAAATGCTCCCCTCAGTGCTCTCTGTCTTGGCAAAAGGCCCTTGGTTTCCCCCCACCTCCACATCTGATCACTTATCAAGTCCACTTCATCCCCTCCCCACCTCTTCCAAATCAGTGGCCTCATCTCCATTCTAGGCCCCCCATCCATTCTAGGCCCCCCATCGTGGCTCGCCTGGACAGCTACAGTAGCTTCTTCATTGGTCTCCCTTCTTCCACCATTGCCCGTTCCTTGTCCGTGTTGTTCAGGGTAAGATCATAACTCCTTCCTAGGCCCCTCCCCTGGCCCCCCAGAGGATCCATCCCCCACAGAGGGATCCTATTAAAACTAAACCCTATCACACCCCTCCCCTATTAAACCCTCCCATGGCTCCCTACTTCTCTCAGTATAAAATTCATTCTTCCCCATGTCTTCCAAGTTCCCTTCCCCTATTTCTTTCCCCCTTGCTCACTCGGCTCCAGCCACCCTGGCCTCCTTGGTGTTCCTCAAACACCTGAGGGCCTTTGCCCTGGCTCTTCCCGCTACCTGGAATGCCTTCCCTGTATCTTCACATGGCCAACTCCTCATCCTTCAGTTTCAGCTTGACCATCACCTCCTCAAGGAGGAGGAGGTCTCTGTATACAAGAGACCCCCCTAGTCACTCTCCCATACCGCCGCTGGAAATTACCTGGGTCATTTTTGCTGCTCTAGGAGGGCGGAGGTTCTCTGTCTGAATTCCAGTGCCTGGCATGTAGTTGGTGCTCAAAAACCTGTAAAATGAACCAAACAGTTACCTACGTAAACCTTTCAACAGCCCCATGAGGAGTCTTTTCCCCATCCCACATTCATGGATGTGGAAACTGAGACACAGAGAGCTTAAGTAACTTGCCAAAGGTACAATTCTGTGCGTAGAATCTCATGCTCTAGGCAACCAGCCCAAAGGGGCTGATCTTGGAGTCTCACCACCCATTAAGGCCAAAGGAAGAGCAATTTCCCTCACACTCAGCAGCTCCCCTCCACGCAGCCACCCCACCCTGAGCCCAAGGTCACCAGCCAGCACAGGACCCCTCTCTGCCCATGGCCCTGCCTCCTCCAGCCCAGCAAGAAACGAGGGGAGGGCAGGAAGCAGCAAGGGCACAGTGTCCAGCCTCCGGGAGGGCCTGGTCCCCCGCTTATCTCGCCCTGCTCGTACACTTTTCCAAGAAGTTCAGAGTCCGCTGTGGGCACTGCTGCAAATACAACAGTCCCTGGCCAGGCAGGAAGCTGGCGGGGACCAACCCAGCCCCTCTCTGGTCTCAGAGCCAACTCGCCTCCTCCAGTCCAGGCTGGATGGGCCTTGAGAACACAGCCTCATCTACATTAACATCCATCCCTCTCGGAATTGAGAAGATTAATCCTGAAGAGAAATTTTGCAAAATGCTGAACAGGTAGTGAACACTCAATCAAGAAGCTGTCAAAAGGCAAATAGGGCTTCCCTGGTGGCGCAGTGGTTGAGAATCTGCCTGCCAATGCAGGGGACACGGGTTCGAGCCCTGATCTGGGAAGATCCCACATGCCGCGGAGCAACTGGGCCTGTGAGCCACAATTACTGAGCCTGCGCGTCTAGAGCCTGTGCTCCGCAACAAGAGAGGCAGCGATAGTGAGAGGCCCGCGCACCGCGATGAAGAGTGGCCCCCCGCTTGCCACAACTAGAGAAAGCCCTCGCACAAAACCGAAGACCCAACACAGCCATAAATAAATAAATAAATTTACAAAAATAAATTTTAAAAAAAGATTTATATTAAAAAAAAAAGGCAAATAATTAGCTCCAGGTCTCCAAGGACACAGACTGCCCAGAAACCAGGACTCTGGGGAAACTGAGGCATGGCATTTTGCCACTCATTTCAAGGAAAGAAGCCAGAACCACAGGTCCTGGAGTTGGATCCAGCTGCCACAAGTGTCCCCGAGCAGTGGGCATGTTGGAGAGGGTGTGGCAGGTCCAGGCAGAAAAACATGTACTGAGAACCCTGAAGAGTTCCTGTGCAGGACTGCCCTGGGCAGGGGCCACAAGGAAGCCAGGACCGCCATCCCAGGCCATTGCTCCTATCTATCTATCTATCATTGCTCCTATCTATCCTTTTGTGTGTGGTGTGTTCCTTAAAGGACAGCCAGAGCCCTGGAAGAGGTGGTCAACGGCAGAATGTGGGAGCCAAGTGCAGCTTTAGTCCTCAGAGTTCCCGCAGCGGCGGAGGTCTTTTATGGGGCTGAAGGGTCATCGGCCAAATTCGCCTCCTGGAGCTGGGGTCCCTGATGGGAAAAGTACCACTGGCGTGGAATCGCAAATGGACATATCCCCAGCAGAGATCTCTCCAGACGGCTGGGGGACCCCGAGGCCCATGGCGGCCCGAGCCCGGTCCCGCAAACCCTCGCAGGTCAGCCCGAAAGTCCTCCCGCCAGTCCGGCCTTACCTCACGGCGCGGACTAGGGCGACGGCAGCAGTGGCGGGACGGGAACCGGGGAGCGGCCCGGCCATGGCCCGGGACCTGCTCGGTTGCGGCGGCGGCGGCAGCGGCGGTGCTTTGTCTCCCGGGCGGCCGAGCCGGCGCAGCCGCGGGAGAGCGCGGATCAGACGGAAGGAGGCGGGGGCAGCCGGACCGTCGGCGACCCACAAACTCGCCTCTTTAACCCTTCCCAACCAGCCCGAGCCGGATCCGCCCCCGCTTTCGTACCCCGCTCCCGGATTGGACAACCCGGCCCCGACCCACCCCCGGATTCGCCACACCCTGTGGGCCCGCCCTCGAAACCACTCTTAAAGGAACAGCAACCGGTTTAGGAATTCCCAGTGTCCTATTCGGGGAGAGAAGATTAGATCCCGGAGACTCCGCGCTCTCAGGGGTAGGGATAGGGAGCGAATTCGTCCAGAAAAACCATCGGGGTCCTGGGCGAGGCCACTCGCTGAAGCAAGCTCTAGGCTTGGAGTTCGAGCTCCTCCCTGGCTAGGGTTGCCAGATTTAGCAAATTTAACGCCCAGCTAAATTTGAAAAATAACTCTGCTGAAAACGTGTGATTTATTGAAAAAAGATGAATACAGGACATTTCAGGCGTCATGACAAAGTCAATACAGGACTGTTCTATATGGACAGGATGCCTGGCAACCCTACCCCTGGCCCCAGGTGAAGAGGGAAAGTTCTAGTTGGGCAGGCTTGGGTTCAAGTCCCAGTAAGTCACATTTAATCACTGTGAGGCCTTAAAGAAATCAATCCACTTCTCTAGCCCTCTGTTTCCTCATCTGTCAAATAAAGACACTCATAGTATATAAAGTGCATGGCACACAGTAGATGCTCTCAATAAGCAGGAATTGCTGTTCATTTTGTTCTATCCAAAATAACACAGTTCCACCTCCCTAGACCTGTCTTTACTTCCTGCTCTTGCTACCTCGTCCCCACCACCTTCCAGGACTCAATCACTGTCCAGTCCTGGCCTGAGAGCAGGAGAGAAACAGGACAGACCAGGATGATCTATTCATTCTACAGCCTCTCACTAAGCACCTTTGTGTGCCAGGCACTGTGCCAGGTGCTGTCCTTGAGTCAATCAACAAACAAATAAGATGAGATCTAGAAGTGATTCTCTCTAGGAAGACTATAATCCGTGGTAGTGGGGTAGAAAGACTGTGAGTGCAATTTTAGACAAAGTGGTCAGAGAAAGCTTCTCTGAGGAGCAGAGACATGAAGGAGGTGAGGGAGGGAGCCATGTTGATAACTGGGAGAAGGATGTCCCAGGCAGAGGGAACAGCAAGTGCAAAGGTCCTGAGGTGGGACCATCTGAGCATGTTTGTAGAACAGGGAGGAGGCCAGTGGGGCTGGTGCCGATCGACCAAGTGGAAGAATAGTAGGAAACGAGGTTAGAGATGATCGGCAAAGCCAGGTTGCTTAGAGTCTTGTGGATCGTGGAAAAGATTTTGCTTTTACTCTGAGAGGAATGGAGAGTCATGGGAGGATTTTGAGCAAAGATGGGACATGCTCTGTCTTAGGTTCAACGCTGTTCCTAGCTGCTGTGGGGAGAATGGACTGTAGGGAGCAAGGGTAGAGGCCAGGAGACCAGGGAGGAGGCTCTTGCAGTAGGCCAGGTGAGTGATGATAGTGGCTAAGAGCAGAGTGGGGGCAGTGGAAGTGGAGAGAAGTGGTTGAATTCTAGAGCCTGCCTGATAGTGAAGCCAGGACAGAGGAAAGTAGGGCCAAGACCCATGGCATAGGGAGAGACAGATACATGATGATATCTGATATCATCTGAGCCCCTGGATCCAGCTGTACCTGATGATGCCATAATTTCTTGGACAGGAAAGGCAAACTGGAATTTCCCCAAATCTGGGTGTTAGCCAGATAAGGAAAATGTCAGGCACATGGGCATTTGGTCCTTGATGTGGGGAAAATTTCCCAGAAGTCTATGAGTCTTGGTTCTCAGAACCCCTTATGCTGGAAGCAAGGGTTGACAGCGGCAAAAAAGGCAGAAATCTGAGACCAAGAGCCTGGCATCTTTTCTTTCTTTTTTTTTTTTTTTTGGAGTCCTTATCATTTATTTTTTTAATTGAGGTGAAATTCTCATTTTAAAAAATTAAGCATTAAAAAAAATTAAGCATTTTAAAGTGAACATAATGTATAACATGGTGACTAGTTGATAACACTGTATTGTATGATTGAAATTTGCTGAGAGAGTAGAATTTACATGTTCTCACACACACACAAATATGGGAGGTGATGGATGTTAATTAACTAGATGGGAGGAATCCTTTCATGATGTGTATGTATTTCAAATCATCACAGTGTATACTTTAAATACCTTACAATTTTATTTGCCAATTACACCTCGACAAAGCTGAAAATAAAGAAAAAAAGATACAGCTCCCAAATTTTAAAAGTCACCAGCAAAAAATAAAATAAAATGAACGATTCAAGTACCATTTGATACATTCACAGTTTTGAACAACAACCAGCTTTACCTGGTTCCAAAGCGTGTCTGTCACTCCAAAGTACAACCCCACATCCATTAGCAATCACTGCCCATTCTCCCCTCTTGCCAGCCCCTGGCGACCACCAATCTACTTTCTGTCTTTATGGATTTATCTATTCTGGATATTTCATATAATTGGAATCATACAATATGTGGCCTTTTGCGTCTGGCTCCTTTTAATTAGCATAATGTTTTCAAGGTTCATCAGTGTTACTGCATTTATCAGTACTTCATTCCTTTATGATTGAATAGTATTCCATTGTATGGATGTACCATATTTGGTTTATCCTTTCATCTGTAATGGACATTAGGTTGTTTCCACCTTTTGGCTACTGTGAATAGGGACAGTGATTCAGAAGGACTGGAAAGGGGAATTTGACAACTAGAACTGGGTTGTGGCTACCATTACCAATCCTGATGATTTACCTGCAAACCATGTCTCGAGTCTGTCACTCTCCATCTCGGCCACCATTTCCCCATCCCAAGCTACCACCATCTCTCTCTCAGCAGGATGTCGGCAATAGCCCTCTCTCGGGTCTCCCTTCTGTCACTCTGACCTCTGTGCCCTCCGAATCCATTCTCCACTGAGGCATCCTAGTAAAACTTAAGTCAAATCGAGTCATGGCACTCCATTGCTCAGAGCCTTTCCATAGCTCCCTACTGCCTCAGGAGCAAGTCCAAACTCCTCCCCTTGAGTGACAAGGCCCTATAGTCCTGGTCTCTACCTCCCCCTCCAGCCTCCTCATGCATGGTTTCCTATCCCCACTCCCTCAGCTTTGGCCAGCTGCTTCTCTCTGTTCCCAGAATGCACCATGCTCTGGGCCTTTGCACGTGCTGATCCCCTTCCAGGGCTGGTGCTTCAAGCCTTCGCCCAGCCATCGCCCCTTCTGGGAAGGCATATGACCCCCCAACCCCACCCTGCTGAGTCAAATGCCGTTGTTTCCTCCAATCAGTCATTCTTTCAACCAGTATTTTTTGAGCACTACTCTTTCTGAGGCACCAGGGATACAAGCTAAAAAGACATACAAGTACATTCATGTTCGTAGCAGCACCGTTCACAGTAGCCAAAAGGTGGAAACAACCCAAATGTCCATCAACAGAGGAGTGAATAAATAAAATATGGTACATCCATACAATGGAATATTACTCAGCCGTAAAAAGGAATGGATTACAGATGCATGCCACAATGTGGATGGACCTTGAAAACATGATGCTAAGTGAAAGAAGCCAGTTGCAAAAGGACCATATGCTGTGTGATTCCATGTGCATGAATTATCCGGAATAGATAAGTCCATAGAGACAGAAAGCAGATGGGTTGTTGCCATGGACTAGGGGGAGGGGAGAATGGGAAGTGACTGGTTAATGGGTACAGCGTTATATTTGGGGGCAATGAAAATGTTTTGGAACTAGATAGAGGTGATGATTGCACAGCATAGTATTAAATGCCACTGAACTGTTCACTTTAAAATGGTGAATTTTATGTCGTGTAAGTTTCACCTCAATAAATTATCTGGTAAAAATGAAAGACAAGGGCTCCTGCCCTCCCTTACCAGAGAGGGAAAATATAAAGCAACATTTGTACGGTACATTAGGTGAAGTTAAGAGTCAAATAGAAAAATGAAGCAGGGGAAGAGCATATGAATTGTGCATGAGGATGGTGGGGTTGCCATTTTAGCTAGGAGGGGCCAGGGAAGACCTCCTGGAGAAGCGGCTTTTCAGTAAAGACCTGAAGGAAATAAGGGCACAAGCCATGCAGATATCCAGAGGGAAAAGCACTCCTGGCAGAGGGAACAGCAAATGCAAATGCTCGGAGGCAGGAAACATATCAAGGAGGCCAGTGTGGCTGGAGCAAAGACAGCGAGAGGAGAGGTGAGATCAGGGAAACCTGTGGGCTTTTCTCAGGAAGCTGAGGAAATGAGGTGAGGTGAGAAGGTACATGAGGTAGAAGAACCGGGAGAAGCCAACTGTAGGTAGCATACCTGGGTTTGATGGCTCTGCCTAACCTGTGATACCCCCTCCTCCCACCAGGAGAAGGTAGGTCCTTGAGGGCAGGGAATTTTGTCTGCTTTGTTCACTGCAGCATCTCCAGCTCCTGGCACAGTGTCCGGCACCTAGTAGGTGCTGGGTGACTGGGACGTGACTCGGCCTGAACCAGTCCTCCCAGGCAGGTGCCCGTAGGACCCGCCATCTTGCATCCAGATCTTGGGCTCCCAACCCTTTCCACTGATCCTTTCCCCCCGCTTCGCCACCTGCTGGGGAAGACAGTGGTCCAAGCTAGGGTCTGAGGCAGAGTTTCCTTCCACAGTGGCTGCCCCACCGCAGAAGTGCGCAGGACCAGCCAGCCCCAAGAAGGAACTGAAATTGTCCTCCGCCACAAACACGTCAGCCCAGGCCACACACTGGGAGGGTCATGGGGGAGGGGGAGTGATAGGAAGGGCCAGAGTCCCCTGACTTCAAGGGCCCCCCTCCTCTGTTGGGACAAAACCTGTGCACCACCAGCCCAGAGCCGGGGTCCAGAGTATGGACGAATTTTGCTAAAGGCGTGGAGACCTGGGATTTCTTGCTATCTCATTCCCTAGCATCAAAGGGAGGATCTGAGAGCCCTGTCTTAAAAGGTGGCATTGTGGACTTCCCTGGTGGTCCAGTGGTTAAGACTCTGCACTTGCAATTTAGGGGGCACAGATTCAATCCCTGGTCAGGGAACTAAGATACCGAATGCTGCGCAGCCAAAAAAAAAAAGGTGGCACTGCAGACTCCTCTTCCCCTCTATTATTTATGGGGCCTCTCATCCCCCCTCCCCAAACCCTCCTGTCTGCCACAGGGCCACAGATCCCCCGGTGGTTCCTGAATGCTTTCTCCCAAAGGAGCAATTTAAACCTCCTCTGAGTTTCACCTGTTCCTTATTAATAACCAAGCTGTATTGCATACTGGCCCAGGGCCAAGTTCCTTTTACACAGACCCTCATATTGAATCCTCAAACCAAGGCTCAGAGAGTGGAGTGACATGCTTATGGTCACACAGGAAGGGGCAGAGCTAGGATTACAACCCAAGCCTATTGGATTCTAAAGCCCCTATTCCTAACCACCTAGCCACCTCCTGTTCAAGTCCAAAGAAACCTATCCCAGTACTGCCCTAGCAAAACTCACAGGACTAATAGCCCCTTCCAAGACATAAATCACACCCCTTCCCAGAAGGCCAGAATGGCTGCCTTTGGTATGTATATTAAGTGTGTATATTTATATATGTTTTCTGGTCAGGTGTGGCTGAAGGGAGGGGAGGCTGACGGTTATGGTCCCTGAGCCACATCCGGGACTACAGAAGGGCAGGGGGAGATCTTGCATTGTCCTGTGAAGCCCCAGACTTATAAAGCAACCTGTGACCATGCTTTGACCTGGAAATTAATGGATTTAATGTTTTAAGTGGCTTCCAGTCCCCACTCTGCCATTTTCAAGCTGTGTGATCTTCGGCAAGTCCCTTCACCTCTCTGTGCTTTGGTTTCCTCATCTGTAAATCACAAGAAGTAACAGTGCCCCATCTCATAAGGTGTTATGAGGGATTTCAAGAATAATAGCTAATGTTTACTAAGCACTTGCTGTGTGTTTTGCTTCTCATGAAAATGCTTAGAAGTAATTTTACCATCCCCATTTTACAAATTTTAAAAGCAAGTTGAAATAGCTTGCCTGAACTCACACAATGAGCAAGTGGACTTGAATCCAGGCAGTCCGGAATTTGAGTCTACGCCTTGCTGCCCCTCTGAGTAATAATATAAAGCTCGCAGAACAGCACCACCACGTAGTAAGTGCTCAATAATTGTTAGGTGTTATCCCCTTCTGCTCACAAGTTTTGGTTGGCACTTCAAACATCTTTGAGTAATAGAAAATTTTAAAACAACTAGGTCCTTAGCTGGGA
Organism: Delphinus delphis; assembly: GCF_949987515.2. NCBI lineage: Eukaryota > Metazoa > Chordata > Mammalia > Artiodactyla > Delphinidae > Delphinus > Delphinus delphis. The sequence goes on from NC_082695.1 coordinate 9,296,746, forward strand.
AATGTGTCATTTGGGGTAAGGGAATCAGAATATAGGGCATTGTGGGTAATAGGGCATATGGGAAATGTTCTGGTGCTCCAGTCAACACCAGGACCATATCCTAGTCTCCTATTTCAGGCATGAGTGGCCCATGAGGGACCTGTGGGTGATCTGGTTACTAGAAGGACCCATAGGTGCTTGGAAGGACTCTCTTAGTTGCCAAGTGGCTAAAAGCTGCACACAAACAGGTGTCAGCCAAAGAGAGAATTAACTGACACATGGCTGAGAAGTCTAAGAGTAATTGCTTTCCAGTGTGGCCGGATCTAGGTGCAAAGCCATTATCGTCAGGACTCAGTTTCTCCCAGTCTCTGGGTTTTGCTTTGCTCTGAGAGGATTCATTCTCGGGCAACATGGCCCCTGGAAGCTCTGAGCTCATGTCCTCCCAGCTCCAGGAGAATGGAATGAGTCATTTTCTTATCAGACTGTTCTGCCCAAGCCTGAAACTGATTCTCACTGGGTCTTTGGGTTGACCTGGCCATCCTTGAACCAATCATTGGGGGTGAGAGAGGAAGATCAGCCCCAGGGAACAGCTTGAACCGAGATTGCATGGAAAATCAGGTGCTACCTGATATCACCATGACAAGGGTAAGTCAGGCAGCCACCCTGATGGCTACCAATCTCAGCAGTGAAGGGAGCCCAGCTTGGGGACAATGGAAGTGTGTGGCTCAGCTGCTCTCTGCACACCCCTCTGCCCTCAGCTCCCTGCTTCTGTTTCTAAAAAGTATTGCCAAACACTTCCCTCCCTCCTCTTCTCCTCGCCTCTCCTCCTGTCCTTGGCCCTGTGGCTCCCACTGCCTCAGAGAGGTGAAGTAACTTGCCCGAGGTCACACAGCCAGCATACATGGCAGAGCCCAGAGGTGCACCCAGGCAGCTGGCCCCAGAGTCCAGCTCTTGGCCTGGGAATAGCCTGAGGTGATCTGATTCCCCAGTGGCTGAAGGGAAGTGACAGGCAGCCTGAGGCTCTGAAGATAATCCCCTTCAGTCTGGGTAGTTAATGGTCCTGATAGCCCTCATAGCAGAGGACACGTCAGCCTCCTTAGCCAGCAGCCTCTGCCCTCAAGGTTCCTCCTACCCTGTGGCTCCATTTTCTTCCTACCCTCTAGCCATTTTCTGCTCCTCTCTATGTATCTCAAGGTCTTACTCTCCAGAGAGGACCTGCTTGCCTTGCGGCCCCTTCTGATTCTAGCGCCCCTGCTGGACAAGCTTCCTGTGGCTCCTTTGGCTCACCCTGAGGCCAGGCTCAATTACTGGATGCTGGCGAGTGGTCACGTGGCCACAGCACGTTGACAGGGATCAGGGAGCCAGCCTGGCTGATCTGCAGGTGAGCAGTGGCCCACACTCCCGTGCATCCTCCGTGGGAGTGGGACTGTCCCCAGCTTCTGCCAGGACAGGGGTAAGAGAGCAACTTCCCAGCCTCCAGCAGCCCATTTTGGAGTCAAAACCAGCCTGGGGGGATGGGGGGATGGGTAACAGGAGAAATAGGAGGGGCACATCTCCAAACTCCCTCCAAATCCTCGCTCCTTTAGCCACCACTTTTTCTTTACTTTTTTAAAAATTGAGATGAAATTCACATAGCATAAAATTAACCACCTTAAAGTACAACTCAGTGGCACTTAGTCCATTCACAGTGTTGTGTAACCACCACCTCTGTCTAGTTCCAAAACGTTCTCATCACCTGAAAAGGAAACCCCATACCCATTAGTGCCCATGAGCAGTCACTCTCCATGTCTTCCCCTCTCCCAGGCCCTGGCAACCACCAACCTGCTTTCTGTCTCTATGGATTTACCTAGTCTGAGTATTTCACGTAAATGGAATCATATCCAAATGGAATCACAACATGATCTTTCGTGTCTGGCTTCTTTCACTCAGCATAATGTTTCAAGGGTCATCCACACTGTAGCATGTGTCAGTACTTCACTCCTTTTTATGGCTGAGGGTAGATCACATTTTGTTTGTCCCTTCATCTATTGATGGACATGTGGGTTGTTTCCACCTTTTGCCTATTGTGAACAGTGCTGCTATGAACGTTCATGTATGAGTATCTGTTTGAGTACCTGTTTTCAATTCTTTGAGGTCTATAACTTTAGTTAACATTTTGATGCTACTTTTATAAATTTATTTATTTATTTTGCTGCGTTGGGTCTTCGTTGCTGCGTGGGCTTTCTCTAGTTGCGGCGAGCGGGGGCTACTCTTCGTAGGGGGTCCAGTAGGTGGACAACCAGCTCGACTGGAGGGCCTAAGGCTGCCCAGGAAGCAGCTCCCCAGCCCTCCACCACCTAGGGCCACCAGGGAGCGCCAGAGCATCAAGCAAACTCGCTGCAGCCCGTGAGGCCGCCGCCTGGGATTCCGGCCAAACTCGTGCAGGGGAAGTTCGTGCGCCCCACGCTGATCCCCGGGCAGGGGTGGGGATCGCTGGAATAACTAGGTTGTACGTTCTCTGCAGAGCCATTAGGACCTTTAATTACCGGGATTGGAAGTGAATAATTATCTGCGGTGCCCCAGGCCACTGAGTCACTTCCCCTCAGAAACCAGATTCCCTGGGCGGAAGAGGGGGCGGCTCACGGCTCCCTGGGCTGGGGGATCCTTGGGGTGGGCGTGGGGTGCGGGGCCGGCGCTGACGATTTTGGTCAAGGTCTGAATTCTGGAGCCTGAGTGTAAATCAGTGCTGGGACACTTACCGGCTAGGATACTTCGCCTCTGTCGTCCTCAGTTTCCTCCTCTGTCAGATGGAGGGAAACAACGTTCTCTCCATACAGTTTGCTGGGATCGTTAAACCCATAGAAAACCCTCAAAATGATGCCTGGCACATACTGCTCTCATAATAGTTAATTCTGTTTTTACTATCACCGTTATTATTACTTGGGTATAGTAGGTAGTTAAGAGCTGCGGTTCTGCAATCAGATAGACCTGAGTCTAGACCAGCTGCTTCAATCACTTGCCAGTTGTGTGGCTTTTTTCACTGTCCTATGTCTCAGATTCATCATCTGAAAAGTAGGGAAATTCATAGCAAACCATTCACAGTGGGGAGGGGGTGGAGGGATATAATATTGCTGGTGATGGTCTCAGCTGGACACACACTTTTGGAGGAGTCCAGATTATAAAAATTGGACTTCTTTTTTAAGCAAGGACTTTGGGCAATTTTATTTTTTTATAAATTTATTTATTTAATTTATTTTTGGCTGCTTTGGGTCTTTGTTGCTGCGAGCGGGCTTTCTCTAGTTGTGGCGAGCGGTCGTGGGGGGCGGGTGCTGCCCGGGCTTCTCATTGCGGTGGCTTCTCTTGTTGCGGAGCACAGGCTGTTAGGCGCACGGGCTTCAGTAGTTGTGGCCAGCAGGCTCTAGAGCGCAGGCTCAGTAGTTGTGGCCCAGGGGCTTAGTTGCTCCGCGGCATGTGGGATCTTCCCGGACCAGGGCTCGAACCTGTGTCCCCTGCATTGGCAGGCGGATTCTTTTTTTTTTTTTTTTTTTTTGGCAGGCAGATTCTTAACCACTGCGCCACCAGGGAAGTCCCTTTGGGCAATTTTAGACTAGAAAGCACTGGGAGGACAGAAAAGGGAACTAAATCTTTGGCAAGGAAGCAGGGGGTGTAGATGGCATCAGGCACCTGGGCTCAGCAGATTAGACCCCAACCCAGGAATCTAGCCCTGAGAGTTCTGACAGCCGAGGAGGAAAGAGGAAGGGCCCAGTTACATAATTCTTTTCTGACCAAGGATGCCCTTTTCTGAACCTTCCAGCCTCAGCTGGACCTTGATGGGTGGGGAACATGGTGGTTGGACACCCCTAGAGCTGTCTTGAGCTCTGTATTAGTTTACTATTGCTATGTAACAAATTATTCCCCAACTTAGTGGCTTGAGATGGTAAATATTTATTATTTCATATGATTTCAGGAATTTAGGAGCAGTTAGGCTGGGTGTTTCTGGCTCAGGATCTTTCATGAGGCTGTAGTCAAAACATGGGCTTGAGCTCCCTTCATGTGAAGGCTTGACTGGGGCTGGAGGATCCACTTCCAAGATGGTGCACTCAGATGGCTGTTGCCAGGGGGTCTCTGTTTTTTCCTGGCTGTTGGCAGGAGGCCTCAGTTCCTCACCACATGGGTCGCACCTTTGAGTGTCCTCATGAGGTGCTGGAAGAAAAAGAAGCAGAGCCAGAGATAGAGTGTGACAGCAGTGGGGAGGAGTCTGTTCTAGGTTTGGTGGTCAGGGACCTCCAGGGAGTGAATGAAGTGAGGGATGGAAACATCTGGTGGAAGGACATTCTGGGCAGAGGAAATAGCCAGTGCAAAGGCTCTGAAGTGGGAACATGAAGGCATATTTGAGGAACGGTGAGGAGCCCAGTGAGATCCAGTTATCCCTCGATAACAATCAGATACAGAGCATTCACTGAGTGCCCACTAAGGACTAAATGTCCTACACAATTTCACTTTCCTTTACCCACTACTATGATGCCCATTTTACAGACTGGGGACACTGAGGCTCAGAAAATGGAAGTCTCTTGCTAGAAGTAACACAGTAGTGCTGGGATAAAAACCCAGGCCTGGAAAGCTCCAGCACCAGCTGTCTTAGTCCATTTAGGAGGGACATAAACATTCAGTCCATTGCATTCTGCCCCCGGTTTCCCCAAATGCACGTCCTTCCCACATGCAAAATGCATTCATTCCATCCCAAGAGCTCCCAAAGGCTTAACTCCTTCTAACATCAACCCAAAATTCTATAGCCCAAAGTCTCACCAAAATCAGTTATAAGTGAGACTTAAGGTATGATTCATTCTGAGGCAAATTCCTTCCCAGCTGTGAAGTCAAACATGTTATGTGTTTTCGAAAGACAGTGGCGGGACAGGCATAGGACAGGCACTCGCATTCCAAAAGGGAGAAATAGGAAAGAAGAAAGGGCCTCAGCAAGTCCAAAACCTTAAGGCTCCAGAATAATCCTCTTTGGCCTGCCTCCTGGACACACGGGCTGGTGTTCTTGCGCCCGGAACTTTGCAGGACAGGAGTTGGGCCCCAAGATTCTATGCTCCCATGGCTTTGCTGGGCTCTCCTGGGCTGGAACCTCGCACAGGTAGCTCCACCCAGCTGGCGGCCCTCTGGCTGGCTGGTGCCTCCACAGCCCCTCCGACGTCTGGGTGGAGGCAGCCACGCCCGCCGCAGCTTGGCTAGTTGCAGCGTGTGCTGCACTGCTCGGGGCCTGCGGGAGCGGTGCCCAGTCCCCCCACCTTGTGCGGAGAGCGGAGCCCTGCAACGAAGGCCCCTCCTCCGAAATCCTCCTCCCACCCAGGCCCTTGCGCTCTGGGCCTGTGATGAGAGGGCAGCCCTGATGAGCTCCGAAAGGCCTGTGGGGTCGTTCTTCCATTGTCTTGGACAGGCCTCTGCAGCATCCCTCTTTTCTTTCTGGGCCCTCACCAGAATCACCCTTAATGGTGGGTTCATGGCAGTGTAGGCTTTTTCTAGGACGCACCCCCAAACTCTTTCAGTGTCTGCCGATCACCCTGTTCCAAAGCTGCTGGCACGTTTTTAGGTATTTCTTACAGCAGAACCCCCGCTTCTTGGTACCGATGTTCTGTCCTGGTCTGTTTGGGCTGCTGTAACAAAATACCATAAATTGGGTGGCTTATAAACTACAGACATTTATTTCTCACAGTTCTGGAGTCTGGGAAGCCCAAGATCAAGGTTTTGACAGATTCAGTGACTGGTGAGAGCCAGGTTTCTGATTCAAAAGTGGTGTCCTCTAGCTGTAACCTCATGTGGCAGAAGCAGAGAGGGTTCTCTAGAGGGTCTCTTTACAAGGGCACTGATCCCATTCCTGACATCTCTGCTCTCATGATCAAACCACCTCTAAAGGCTCCACCTCCTAATACTATCACCTTGGTGGTTAGGATTTCAACATGAATTTGGGGGGATATAAACCTTCAGGCAATTATACCAGCCATTACACAACTAGGGAGCAGACCAGCCACTCAGGCCTCCTCCCCACCTGCAGCCCAGACCTTGTTCTCAGTAGGGAGGGAACAGTCTGCAGAAGCACATTTTACAGATGCAGACACCAAGGCCTCCACTCACTGGCTGGGCAACAGTCTTGACTCTCAAGCTTCAGTGTCCTCATTTGTGGCCACCACTCTTCACAACCCTTGAGGGATGTATGACTCACATCCAATTGTAGATTATAATCAACACTCTTTATTGAGCACATGCTCTGCGGAAGTGCCACCGAAACTCCCAAGCTCTTAATGCATCAAATTCTCCCCCACAACCCAATGAGGTAATTGTAATTGTTCCCATTTTACAGATGAGGAAACTGAGGCTTAGAGAGTCTAAGTGATCACACAGCTAAGAAGATGCTGAACACTCAATTCTAAACCTGTCTGAGTGACCCCTAGAGCCTTCATTCTTAATTATGGGCCCCCTCAGACGATGGCTTCCTGCCCTTGAAGTGGGGAGAGACTCTTATCAGGCTAATGATTTAATATTTCAGTGCCTCAGTCTCTTCATCATAAAATAGGGATAATAATAATAATAGTACCTATCCCAGGGCTGATGTGAGATTTAAATGAGTTAACATACTTAAAACATTCAGAGCCACTAACCACGTGTGGCTATTTAAATTTTAATTCATTAACGTTAAATAAAGTTATGAATTCAGTTCCTCAGTGACACTAGCCACATTTCAGGTGCTCGGTAGCCTCGTGGTGACCATATTGCACAGCACAGATAGAATATTTCCATCATCACGGAAAGCTCCATCTGTCAGCACTGGTAGAGAATATATGGCATGAAGCAAGCCTCAAAAACTTAATCACATTATAATTCATCCTAGATCATTAGCTATTGTAATTATATCTATTAGGTTTTTTTGTTTTTTTTTTTTTGCGGTACGCGGGCCTCTCACTGTTGTGGCCTCTTCCGTTGCGGAGCACAGGCTCCGGACGCGCAGGCTGAGCGGCCATGGCTCACGGGCCCAGCCGCTACGCGGCATGTGGGATCTTCCCGGACCGGGGCACGAACCCGTGTCCCCTGCATCGGCAGGCGGACTCTCAACCACTGCGCCACCAGGGAAGCCCTATTAGTATCTATTAATCCTATTCTAGCCTATTGGGTTTTTTGTTTGTTTTTTCGTTTTTGGCTGTGTTGGGTCTTTGTTGCTGTGCGCAGGCTTTCTCTAGTTGCGGTGAGCGGGGTCTACTCTTCATTGTGGCATGCAGGCTTCTCACTGCGGTGGCTTCTTTTGTTGTGGAGCACGGGCTCTAGGCGCATGGGCTTCAGTAGTTGTGGCACTTGGGCTCAGTGGTTGTGACTTGCGGGCTCTGGAGCGCAAGCTCAGTAGTTGCGGCGCACGGGCTTAGTTGTTCCGCGGCATGTGGGATCTTCCTGGGCCAGGGCTCGAACCCATGTTCCCTGCATTGGCAGGGGGATTCTTAACCACTGCGCCACCTGGGAAGTCCCTGTTATTTTTATATTTATTATTAATATGTAATATACTATTAAGTGCTATTATTGTTAGACGTAGAACTGTTAATATGATATTACATTGATTATTAATCTTATTACTATTCTATTGTTATTTCATATTTATTATTATTAATCCTATCACCATTATTATTATAAGCTACTATTAATACTATTAACCTTAGACCTAACTGTTATTATTATATTATTACTACTAATATCCTATTGTTATTTTGTATTTGCTATTAATCCTGTAATAGTTAACAGTGTTATTATTAATTAAACCTAATAACTATTGTTACATTATTATATTTATTGTTATCGATCCTTTATTTATTTATTTTAAAATTTTAATTTCATTTTTTTGGCTGCTTTGGGTCTTCGTTGCTGGGAGCAGGCTTTCTCTAGTTGTGGCCAGCGGGCGCTACTCTTCGTTGCGGTGCGTGGGCTTCTCATTGCGGTGGCTTCTCTTGTTGCAGAGCACAGGCTGTAGGCGCGTGGGCTTCAGTAATTGTGGCACACGGGCCCTAGAGCATTCAGGCTTCAGTAGTTGTGGCACACAGGCTCAGTAGTTGTGGCTCACAAACTCACTAGTTGTGGCTCACAGGCTCTAGAACACAGGCTCAGTAGTTGTGGCGCACGGGCTTAGTTGCTCCACAGCATTTGGGATCTTCCCAGACCAGAGATCAAACTGGTGTCCCCTGCATTGGCAGGCGGATTCTTAACCACTACGCCATCAGGGATGTCCCTATTGATCCTTTTATTATTAACCCTGTACTGGCTAACTTTGTTTTGTTATTGATATCAGCTGTTACTATCACTACTAATAGTCCGAATAAGCATTTACTAATAGTTGTTGACTACTGTTTTGTTACTGTTATTAGTCCTGAGAGTCTCTGACCCCTGGAACTTGGCAGGCAGTAGGTGTGCTCCAACTCAGCGTTTTTCACGGTCGGAAGGAAGGGCGGTCTGCTCCCCCAGGACCGCTTTGCTTGTTTCCGGGGAATTCGAATAAACCTCTTTCTCCCTTTGGGTCCCAATGACCTGTGAAGTGGGAGGAGCCAAGGTCGGGCAGCCTACCCGCGGAGAAGATGAAATCGCTGCCCAGAGCCGTGATGCTCTTAAATCTAGGGCAAGGTGGTGGAGGGGTATTCGCTGCAAACACTTTGCCTTTCTAAGGAGAAACAAAAACAGAGTGAGAAGTCTCGATCGCGGTGAGCATTGAAACAAGAAAGTGGACTCTGGAGGGGACGCGTGGTGAGAAGAAATTAAACGAGAAAGGAAACCACTTTGGGCCTCAGAGAAATCTGGCGCGAGAGAAGGCTTGCACTGTGATTAAAAAGGGGAAGAGCCACAAGTCTCCATTTAAGTCAGCAGAGCTGCTGTGAGAGGGAAAGTGCTTGTGGCTGGCAGATTTCAGCAACCATTTGACAACTGCTGTGTACCTGGCTGCTCTGTTGGCGCCACCTGGCAGCTGTGTGACTGCAGTCAAGTAATTGCTCTCTCTGGGCCTCAGTCTCCGCAAGTATAAGAAAGAGATAGTAATATGGGGTGATCAGGTTAGGCTTCCCCGATAAATTACTCCCTTTGCCCCTCATCCTCAGCTGCTGTGTGAACATCACTGGGGCACCTCAGTGTCTTGCCAACTCAGACACTGCAGCTCGAATGCAAAGCTCAACAGGTCCTTCTGTGCAAAACCCTCCATGGCTCCCTATTGCTCCCAAAATAATTCCCAAACTTGCCACCAGGACCTTCAAGTCTCCATGTGATGGGCCCGCCTTCATCTCTTCCCATCTATCAGTCTAGGCATCACCACTGCTTTCTTGACTTTCCTTGAAGGCACCAAGCTTATTCCCATCTCAGGATCTTTGCACTTGCTGTTCCTTATCACTCCTGGATCCTTCTTATCGTGGGGTGGAGGGGAGAGGTGGTCTCATCCCAAATATTAGCTCCTCAGGAGGTCCTCCAAGCCTCCAGTCTAAGATAGCCTGGGAAGCACTCTCCATCCTGTAACTGTTTTGTCATCTTCGTAGTACATTATCCCATTTACCTATTTATTTATGCTCTGTGTCCCCTCACAGAATGTCAGCTGAGGACAAGGGATGCCCATGAGGGCAGGGATATTTGTCTGTCTTGTTCAGTGCTGTGTCCCCAACACCTAGAACCATGCCTGACACACATATCTGTGGAAAGCACATGTTTGTGGCCGGTTCCTTCAAGGTTATTGAACTCTAAGGATCCTACAGTCGACAGGCCCCTTTCCGCCATCTGGGTGAAATCTGGAAATCCTCACCTTCTGGGGGAACCCCTTCCTGTAGCTCCAGCGGCAGGACTCAGGCCTGATTGTTTAACAAACACTCATGTAGCAGTGTTTTCCCTTGGGCAGAGCTCCTTGCTAAGTGCTTTAATGCATTAACTCACTTAATCCTCACAATGACCCTGTGAAATGCGTACTCTTATTTCCATTTCATAGATGAGGAAATTGAGGTACGGAGAAGTCAAGTCATTTGCCCAAGGTTAGTAAGAGGGGAGGCAGGGGAATGGACGAGTGTGCTGTCTGGAAAGGGGTGATGTGGCCCCTGCAAGCTGGGGGTGTGAGCGACTTGTTTCCTGTTGTGGGAGGGAGAGAAGAGCAGACATTCCTCTCTCCCCTCCCTCCCATGTGTTGGGGGAAGGGCTGGCTGGGTGTATGCTCCCCCTCAGGCTAGTGGGGACCCCTCTGTGAACCTCACCCCACATAAGGCCCATAGATAAAATGAAAGTAGCCCCGGGGAGAGCAGAGAGGGAGGCCCAGAGGCTACGGGAGCAAGCGATCTGGGAGGGCTTCCTGGAGAAAGATGCATTCCTGGAGTTGGGGGACGGATGGGCCCATAGAGGTCAGTCTATAGGGGCATGGGCTGCGACAAGAGCAGAGCTGAGGGTGGCGCTATGGGGGTCTGCTCAGTACAGTCGCGGATAGTCGGGGCCGGGCCGGGTTGGGATCTTTCCCCGGGTGATGATGAAAGCTGCGGTCGCTATTGCACTGACCGGCCCGGCGCGCGCAGATAAGGCCCTGCAGGAGGGAGTCGGCAGGGTCGCGCCCCCTCGAGGCCAGGCGCCTCGGCCCGGCCCCGCCCTCAGACCCCGCCTTTCCTTCATCTGGCCCCGCCCCCGCAGCGTGGAGGCACCCGGTGGCCCCTGGCGCTAGGTGGGTGGGGCCAAGGTTGCCCCGCCCCTCCTGCCGTTCATTCCCTTCTTTAGGTTTAGCGCTACGAAATCGGGAGGGTGATCTGTGGGCGTGGCTTTACAAGGCCCCGCCTCTCCCCGGGCTGGCTTTTGAAACCCCAGGACCTGGTCAGTCGCAGAGGAGCAGGGCTGATGGGCGGGGCGATGTCTGGCCCCGCCCCTGGTCCTGTTTTCTCCCCGCCCCCTGCCAAGTCTGGTTCACGGGCGGACTGGGGCGGGGCCTGATGTGGCCCCGCCCCTGCCTGGCCGCCCTCCCCCGCCGGGCTTCGCTCGCACAGCCGGTTCCTCTTTACATAACGGCGCGGGGCGGCATGGGCTCGGGCCACCGCCTCCGCCCGGCCGCCCGCCCGGACTGTCGCGGCCCGCGGTGGAGACGGCGGCCTCAGCAAAGTTTCCCCGGTGGCGGCCCGGAGGCGCATCCTCCCGCAACTGTCAAGCGCTGGCGGCGGAAATGATGAGGCGCTGGCCATTTTCCGAGCCCGGGTTTCCTGCCTGAGCCCAGCTCGAGCGAGCCGCGAGCCAGGAGCCGGCGCGCGGGAGAGAACGCGCCCGGGGCGGGGGCCCTCCCGCCCCCTAGGGATTTCGGGGGGCCGGGGGCGCGTGACGCCATGGGCCGGCCGGGCCCGGACCCCCTCTCTTTCAGGTAAGCCCGCCTTTCCCAGCGCTCCCCTCCTCCGGGGCTGGGAGGGCTTTAATGGGGGAAGAGGAGGCCCCGTGTCCAGTTCTGCCCAGTGTCTGCGCACTCCCACAACAGCCTAAAATATTGTCCTGAAGCTAACTCAGATGGAGGTGTTCAGGGGTGACCGTTCCCCAGCTCCTGTGACACCCTGCCAGCCGCCACCCCCAGCCACACACGTGTTGGGGATGTAATGGGGCAGTTGAGGCAGTGGGGGAGGCGCTGAGAGAGGGTATGGCTAATACTCCCAGTCCGCCTCTTAACGTAGCCCAGCCAGTCAACTTGCGCCTGGTGAGGAGGGGGGCAGGGGGGGCCGGCTTGGTACCTTGAAAGTGAAAGTAGTGAAACTGAGCCCATGAGAATGGAAGAGTTCTCTTGGAGTGGGGCGCAGGCCCCTCCCCACTCTCCCAGGCCAGGCCGTGTGGCTAAGAGGGGAGCCCTCCCCCCATTCCAGAAGCCCCTCTCCCCATTCCCTGCATCAGGGAGGTGGGGTGGCCCAGGCACCCCCATGCTACAGAATCTGGGGCTTCAAAAGGGTTAGGGCTCTCACAGCTCAGGTGTCTTTGGGCTGGTACCCTCCCACCCTGGACCTGGGGCTCCAGGGGAATCCTCCCACCAAAAAAATTGGGACACAGGTCATTGGCTTAATAGGTCAGCAGGGCTGGGAAGGTATTTCAGAGGCCCTTAATGCCTGGTGCAGAAATCCCCTCCCTTCCCTCATTCTGTTCCTGGGGGCTTTCGGGGCAATGGGGACTGCATTTGAGGAACTGCGGCGGGGGGGGGGCCTGCCTGCCATTCCACTTTTTTTCCTGAGTTTCCTCATTCTCCTGTTTCTCTTCCCCATTCCCGGGCCACAATGATGTAGATGAGGAGGTCACTGCTTGCAGCTGGGGGCCTCCAGGGAGGGGAATGGCCAGGCTGGACTGAGTGGGAGGAAGTGAAATTGGGCTACAGGCAGGGGGCTTCGGAACAGAGGGCCTGGCAAGGCCAAGTCTGAAGGGCCAAGGTCCAGCTTTGGGGTCAGGAGGGGCAGAGATCTGACCCGCACCCCCTGGCCTGGGAGATGAGCCTCCTCTGACACCCACCAACTGCCAGGCTCAGCTGGGGCAGCCGGCCCATCCCCATTTACAGTCCAACCCTGGGGCCCCTGTCAGGGCTGTGGGTGTATGGATCTCCGGGGTTGTGGGTGCGAGTTGTACCTGGGTTTCCCATCGCTGACCTGGCTGCCAGAGCGGAAACAGCCCTGGAGGCTCTCCGGGGCCTGCGGGGGCCAGAGACCCAGCTCTAAAGGGGGGGAGAGCCGGCTGAGGCCGCCTTGTCAGGCTGGGGTCAGCAGATGAGAGGCCAGGGCCTGTTTTGGGAAGTTGGAAGGGTTTTTAATACACGTTTTCTGAGCCTTTTCCCACAACCCCCCTCTGGGAGGGAAAAATCCTTCCGAGCCAAAGAGTGAACATTCCTAGAACTTGTGTGAGTCCCCATGGGCCACAGAGGCAGCCAGCTGGGAAGGGGCTGGACTAAAGTATCAGCTTCTGGCGTCTGAGGACCTTCAGGGGCTCAGCAGCGGCAGAGGAGTGTCCTGGAAGCTTAGGTTCCATTCCCTCACTGCCTTTTTTCCTGCTGAGGGCATGGGCCAGTGATACTTGTGAACCTCAGTTTCCCCTATGTGAAATGGGGTAATAATAGGTTTGTGGTAGGGTATGTAATAAGCCTGGCATTGAAAGGGTTCAATTCGAGGTGGTGGTGGTGGTGGTGGTTTTCATCATTACCACAATTAGTGTTATTGTTACTGGCTGTGGAATGTTTGTTCATCAGCATCCCTTGAGCACCACCTGCACGTGCAGCTCTGGGGTTTCCTGAGTGTTTGGGAGAAGAATTCTGGAGACCCAGGCAGGATGAAGTGATGGTGCTTCCTGGCTATATGGCCTTGCTTAACCACCCCAGCCTCAGTTTCTTCATCTGTCAAATGGGTGTGATAATAGTACCTACTTCTTTAGGGCCATTGGAACCACGAATGAGTGAATTCACAGAGTGTTTAGCGTGGCTTGGTCAGGAGGAGGAATAGTAATAAGGATGAGGTTGTTGTTATCCTTTTTGTTTTGGATGTTAGCTCTGCTCGTTTTCCTTCCAGATCCACTCGCCCCACCCCCCCACCCCCCACCCCCCCATTCTTCTGAACCCTGGGCTTGATCCTTCTCCAATAAACAGAACTTTCTAATACAAATTAGATCCTGTAGAGCCACTCCAGATATGGCGGTAGCCTGGGCGAACAGGTGCTGGGTAGCCCTGCAGCAGTTCAGCCTGTGCGGACCCTTGGATATCTGGGTCTGGCGGTGCCACCTCCTGGATGGAGTCTCCCCGAGGGCAGAGGGGGCAGGGCTGGAGACACTTGGAGGGACCGCCCAGCTGCTAGTGCCAGCGCTGCCCATGCCGAGTGGGGGAGACAGGGCACATAAAGCATTCAGTGCTGGCCTTGGCACTCAATTAATAATAGATAGTGTTGTTGTTATTATTATTAAAATGAGAGGTCTCTTCTGTTCAGTTCTCACTTCTCCCAGTAGCAGCGTGGGTTTTGGAGCCAAATCTGAGCTTTGCCAGCTTCTAGCTGTGAGGCCTTGGGCAAGTTACCTGAACTCTCTGGGGCGCACCTGCCCAGCGGGGGCCAAGAGTCCCAGCTTCTCCCGGGTATGTGAGCCTGCATGTGAGTGCATACGTGAAGTGTATGAGTCTGGCACAGAGTAGGGACTCAAACTATGTTGGGTATAATTGCTATGGCCATGTGACCTTGGGCTTGTCCCTTAACCTCTCTGAGCTGTGGGTCTCCTCATCTATGAATGAGAGTACTAATAGGGTTTTGAGAAGAGGCATGCAGAGTGCCTGGCATGCAGTCAGTGCTCAATAAGAGCTACGCTGTTAATGCCCAAGAGGGGGGCTGCCACTTAATTGCCAGGTTTCCTGGGAAAATGGGCCCTAGGGGCTCCCGGGTGTTCAGCGTCTTTGGGCGGAGCAGGAAGCTGCTTCCATCTGGCAGACAGAGAAGCCTGCCTTGGAGAGTCCAGAGGTGTAATACAAGTTACTTGTTCCCAGCCAGACCCTGTTCCCAGCTACCCGCCCTCCCTGAGGAAACTGAGGCGGGCAGGCTGCCCAGGGGAAGTGACTCAGCTGGGGTCACTCGCTGAGTCAGTCCTAATTGGACCCAGGAGCCCTGTGCCTCAGCTCCCTGGCTTCCGGGGCCTGAAGTCCCTCGGGGACTGGGCAGGTCCAAACCACAGTTGGACACCCACTTACTTGGGCCCCAAAGCCTGGACGACCAGCATTCTTCAGTTGGGGCTTCGGGGTCCCATTGGCCACCACTGGGCTGCTCAGCCCAGCATCCTTCCTCCCAGCAGGGGCAAGGGGCACTTCCCCAGGAGAGCAAGTCCTCCTGGCGTCCCCCGGCCCCACCCCGCCCGGAAACCCGGCAGCTGCGCAGATGGCTGGAAGGTTTTTCCTCCCACGCCACCCTGTCAGGGGTCGGCTAGGGGGGCCGGGCTGCAGGCTTCCTCATGAACCAGGCCTGGAGCCCCTGGGGGCCTGCCCGGATGTGGGCCCCCATCCCGGCTGGCCAAGGGCAGCCTGCCACTGCCCCATGGGTCCCCAGGGAGGCCTGGGAGGGAGGAAGTCTGTGCCCTGCTCACCCGGGAGCTGACTCACAAGGGTGCCTGACGGGGAGGCCTTGGCCTTGAGGGGCTGGGGAACTGGAAATGCAATTAGGGGAGTGGACACAAAGGAGGGCCTTCGGCATGGGATCTGTCCTTTGAGAGCTGGCACTCTGGTGTCATCTCGCGGGAGGAGAGGCCCCGAGAGGGTGATGAGTGTGGAGAGAGGATTGCAGGAGGGCTTGAGGGCACCCGTCCTGATATCCTGAGGAAGCAACACCGTCTGGGGGCATGGGGTGTGCAGAGCTGACTGAGAGGCTTCCCCTCTCTCCCCTCAACCCAGGGCAGTTAAAGGAAGAAGTCACATGCTGGGATGGGGGTGGCTTAGAGAGTTCTGCCTGTTCTTCGGTGGCCCTGGCTTTCCCCACCTCCCAAAGGCTGTTGGCCAGGGTGTCAGGCTGAGGGTGGGGGCAGAGGAAGCCAGAGGACATTTCCTGTTCTGGCAGACTGTGCTGGTGTGATAAATGTCCCCAGGCACTAGGTGACCCCGGCGAGAGTGCATCACGGCCCCCTGGCTGCCCGATGGGCTAGAGCAGAACCCACTTCTCAGCCTCCCCAGGGCCCCAGAACCTTTGGTCTGTACTGCCTGTAGGCTTCTACACAGTCTGGCCAGCTCGAGTGGTGTGAAAGGGCAGTGGGCCTCCTGCCAGGCAGTGTGTGTTGGAATCCCCTCAACTCTCTGGGCCTCCTTGGATGGGGTTGGGGGGGGCGGGTCTGGGCTCCTGGAGAAGTTGGTGCTGTGGGTAGGAAAGGCAGAAATGCTTACAGCAGCCTGGAGTGAACTTGGAGGCCTCCCTGGAGGAGGTGTCTCCCTCTGAAGGTATAAGACTTCCTGCCCAAACATCTGTGAGCTGTGGACCTGGGGGAGAATGGAGGCTCTGGACTGGCTCATTTTAACTTCACTTATCACGATTTAAAATATTCTCCCCAAGCCTTGGCAGGTGAAATTCCCACAGGTGGGTAAAGGCCTTCTCTGCACCTGGGCCTGATAATTAAACAGGAAATATTAGCTTCCCAAGATTACATTATTACCCAGGGTGATTGGATAGAGGAGAGGCTGATGAGCCTCGATCTCTGGGGTCCTGGGTTAGAGTGAGCCCCACAACTCAGAGCCAGGATTGCCAGCCCTTCAGAGCCTGAACTCTCCCCGGCTTGGTGTAGGCTGTATATGCGTGAACAGGGGACACCAGGTGCTGGCGAAGGCTTCAAAGCCCTCACCAGGTTGCCCTGAGCAGGGACTCTGTGGACACAATTGTTCTAAACTTGGGGTCCTGAAAGGCAGACCCACCCCCACCCTGACATGAGCCCCAGGATGGGCACAGAGGTCGCCGCCTCCGTCTTCACGTGTTTGCCATGGGGACTTGGCAGGGGGTTGCTGGGATGCGGTCTGATTTTCCTGCTCCACGTCACATCATCCTCGTCCCTCGCCCTGATGTGGGATTTTGGGAAATCCTGGACTCCGACTCCCTTACCCAGCAGATCTCCCTGCCCCAAAAGCCCAGGATGAGAAGGTGGGAGGGACCCCCTGGATTTGCAGGCCCCTCTCTGTGGAAGGCTGTTCATCCCTGTGGCCGCCCAGGCTCCCAGATGCTCCTGTGGGGGGGTTGGAGGGGATAGAAATGCCCCAAAGATCCCTCTACTCCCTATACCCCCTAGCTGAAACCTGGGGGCTCCTGGGAACCCCCAGGTGATTAGTAGTTGCTTCCTACCAAGAGCTTTTAGGCCCTGTTCCCAGGGTTGGCGTGATCTGATCAATTGCTCTTCCTCTGTGTCTGGCGCATAGTAAACACTCAATAAATGCTTCCACCTGGGCCAAGGCCCAAGGAGGGGACCACCTTCCTGTGGCCTGGCTGCCTGCCCCGGCCAGGAAACCTCCCAGCCATGGCCCCCTCCCCGGCACAGGCCACAGCTGAGTGCTCTGGCTGGTGACTTCCTGCCTGGAGCTCCTGCCCGGAGCTGCCTGAGCAGTGCTTCACCCCTGAGAAGGCCTTGTGTTCGGGCTCCCGTGACCCTCCCTGCCTGGCCCAGCCCATGAAGCCAGGCTCTGCCTGTGGCTTCTTGCAGCAGGCAGGTCTGACATTCTCTGTAGCAGGCGCTCCTCTCTTCTAACAATAATAGTAATAAAATAGCAACAGCCACCTGTTTCTTGAGCCCTGTGCCAAGCACCCCTCAGGCATCAGTTCTTAGAATGCTCCTAGTGAATGCCAAGTACATTAGCCCACTTTACAGATGGGGACACTGAGGCTCAGAGAGGGAAGCCCTCTCTTCTGCATCACACAGCGAGGAAGTGGCAGAATTAGGATGTGAACCCAGATTTGGTTGGTAGCTCCACCATAGAGAGGTCATCTGTTGTGGTGGGTTTCTCGGAGCCCCTCAGCCTTTTCTGTCAGTCCACAAAGGTCAGGAGCGTGATTCCAAGAGTACGACTGTCAAATAGCAGCCTGCCTCAACCCTAGGAGTTCATTAATTCATGCAACTAATATTTCTGGAGCACCAGCTCTGACCAGGCCCTGCGGAGTGTGCAGGAGTGTGATGGCCCTCGGCCTGCTGGGGGCAGACCCCCGGGCTGAGGGAGATGGACAGTAGGCAGTATTGCTCATGTATAGCTGGCGCTTCCAGCAGAGCGAGCGGGTTCTAATTGCAGCTCTGCCCCTCGAGGGCCCCGTGACCCTGGGCAAGCCATTCCTCCCGTACCGTGGCTTTCTCATCCATAGAGTGGGCATAATGCTAGGATTGCCCACTCTGGTGGGGAATAAATAAGTGAATAAATGCAAAGTGTTTAGCACAGAGCAGGGCACGTAGAAAGCGTGAAATAGTGTCATTTATTGATGTTTTAAAATTTTCACCCTGTGGCTATTTTCCAACCACCTGGTGGGTTTATGACCTGGACGGAGGAGCTGAGGCCTCCTGACTCCAGCAGGAGCTGAATGAGACCTCTATATCCCCTCCTCTGGATAGACATTCACTGGGCAGTGCGTCTTCCTTGTGTGCATCTGGGCATTGATCAAGTGTTTTGGGGGGCCTTGTGTGTGGGGTTCCCATTAATCGCTAGCTGTGGGACCTCTGTGCTTCAGTTTCTCCACCTGTAAAATGGGAGCAATTATTGGCCCTACCTCCTAGTACTGTTGGGAAGCTTGGGAGAGTTGATGTTTTGCAAAAGCAGTTAGAAAAACGCCTGAGGTATAGCATGTGCTGAGTGCACACCACTCTTCTTATGGAGAATTGGAATAGGGGGCCTGGTGAGGAGGGCTGCCAGCCACTGCCTGGGCAGTGAGGGAGCTTGGAGCAGGCACAGCTGTTCTGAGAAGGCTCTTACCAGGGTTTGGTCCTGCAGCTGGGCTTCAGGACTCTGATGTACATGGGTGGACAGGGTCAGGTGTTCCAGGCAAACGGATAGGCCTGGGTGCCCAGGAGGTGGGTTGGCCCAGCAAGAGGTGGTCACTGGTGGGTGCTGGCCGCCACACATCTGCCAGAGGAGCCAGAGGTTGCAAATCCAGCCGACCTCTTGCATTCCTACGTTCATTCATCCAGCAGGCATTTATTGGGCTCCTGCTGCATGCTAGGAACTGGGGATGGAGCTGGGAGTGGCTCCTGGCACGTGGAGCTCAGTGTCTGGTGGGGAGATACTCACTAATTAAACAATCATTGCTATTGAATGAGAGCACGTGACCAGTGTGCTGAAAGACAAGTTCAGGACTCAGTCGCCAGTGAGCTCAGGGGAGGCTTCTCTTGAGTGAGATTGGAAGCAGACTGGGAGCAGGCAGGACAAAGGGACACCTGAGGCAGTTGTCCAGAGGCAGCTGGTGCGAGGGCACGTCACACGGGGTCTCGTGGATGGGACAGGAGCTTGGGTCTGGCATCTGGTTTCCCCAACCTGTGAGGACAGTGCTGGCCTCACCTGTGTCAAGGCGTGGGGTGGCCGAGGGCTTAACCGAGGACAGGTCGCCCACACATGCAGGTAAAACCCTCCTCTTCAGCAACAGGTGTGGATTTCTTGGCAGAGCGTGGTGGCCAAGGGCACACGTGGCCCCTCTCCCTTCCCTTCTGCCCACTGTGTACAAAGTGCCTACGGTGTATAGGTGCCAAGGACCCTGTGATATGCAGAAAGTCAAATGTGTGCACAGCACCCTCCCAGCCGGTGCAGTGGCACCCACTCTGTGCCGTCTGGGCTGTCTTGCTGTGATCGGCTGCAGGGTCAGCACCACGGCCTGGAGATATGGAGTGGGGTGTGGCAGAAAGAACCCCAGTTTCTAGGTTCAGATCTTCACCTTGAGTCCCCTTTCAAGGACTCCTTGCAGCCATCTTAGGAGGTAGATACTGTGTTGCTCCCAATTTGACAGATGAAGAAACAGGGGTTCAGAGAGGTCCAGTCAGAGGCACACAGCCAACACTTGGGTGTGTGGGTGTGTGTATAATGTAGCAGCAGGAGAGCAGGAATTTCTTTCTGGTTCACTGCTGTTATCTCCAGGGCCTAGCACAGTGGCTGACACACAGTAGGCCCTCAGTAATATTTAGGTGGAGGTGTCTGTGTGTGAATGAGCAGCCATGACTGTGTGGTCCCCAGCAGGGGCCTGGGCCCAGCCAGGCTTAGCTGGAAGGACAGACAGTACTGATGGTAACTAGAGAGGTCCAGGGTTCAGCACCGTGGACAGCAGAGGGTAGGGGGCTTCTGCGTTTTGATTGTGTGGGAGCCCCAGTTGGGATGAGCAGGCAAGGGTCTGCCTGTCCTGACGTTCCCCCATCAGAACAGGAAGTACCTTTGCACTCCTTGTGAGTCTTGTTAATTTATCCCTTTTTATTTGTTGTTTTATATTTATTTATTTAAAAAATAAAGTTTATTTTATTTATTTTTGGCTGCGTTGGGTTTTGTTGCTGCGTGTGGGCTTTCTCTAGTTGCAGTGAGCGGGGGCTTCTCTTCGTTGTGATGCGCAGGCTTCTCATTGTGGTGGCTTCTCTTGTTGCGGAGCACAGGCTGTGGGCATGTGGGCTTTGGTAATTGCGGCACATGGGCTCAGTAGTTGTGGCTCGCGGGCTCTAGAGCGCAGGCTCAGTAGTTGTGGCACAGGGGCTTAGTTGCTCCAAGGCATGTGGGATCTTCCCGAACCAGGGCTCGAACCCGTGTCCCCTGCATTGGCAGGCAGATTCTTAACCACTGCACCAGCAGGAAAGCCCCTATATTTCTTTTTATTAACACTAATAATACACTCTTATTGTAACATTCATCATAAGCCTTATTAGGCTTTTCCTAGGTTCTAAGGCCTTTACATTTATTAACTCAATGAATCCTCATAACACTCCTATGAGGTAGGTGCAATCATGGCCCGCATTTTACAGATGGGGAAAGCAAGGCAGAAAGAAATCACACACCCAAGGTGACACAACTAGTAAGCGGTTCATGCTGGGATTTGAGTCCAGACTCCAGGCGCCATGTTCTTAGCCATATTTTCTAGAGACAAGTAGTAACAGTTTTCCTTGGTTACTTCCCCCCTTGCACCCCAGATTCTGGCTCCTCCCCACAGGTCACCACTGTTTCTGGATGGTGTTGCTCCAGCCACATGTTTCCTGCCCACCACTTAAATACATTTATGTACACATAAGAATTGGTAGTTTTGCTTTGTGTGTTCACGTAAATGAGATCGCACGGTTGTATTGCTCTGTGGTTTGCTTTTTTCCCTTAATGCTGTGCCCTGGTGATTCCCCAAGGTAGCATAGATCTTCGTCCTCCTTCTCCACTGCTGAAGCATATTCCAGCCTGCAAATGTACCACAGTTTATTTCACCAGTCTCTGACTGATAGGGCTTTAGGTTGTATTTATTTTTTCCTGTTATAAATGTGGGGGCAGGAAACGCCTAGCAGGGGATTGTCTTGTACATGCCTCTCTGCGCATGGGGGCAACTATTTCTCTTGAATACTTAGAAGTGGAATTACTAGGTCTGAAAATGATCCTGCCAAATTGCCCTCCAAAAAGACTGTACCCCTAACAGTACCGGCAACACTGAAGGGAGTGCCCGTTTTGCTGCATCTTCACCAGCACTGGGTATTAACAGTAATTTTCGCTTTTTGACGTTGTGCCTGGTGACTAGCGTGTCTGGCGGTGGCTTTAAGTGGGTGTCGCTCACCCGTCCGCTCCCTCCTCTCTCACTCACTCCTCACCGTGTCTTTCAGCCCAGCAGCTCTACCTTGGTCTCCACCATGAACGGGCCCACCTTGCAGTCCTCCTCGGCCTCCTCCGCATCCTCGGCGGCGACGGCCCCATCCCCGCGAGGCTGGAGCGAGTTCTGCGAGCTGCACGCGGTGGCCGCAGCCCGGGAGCTGGCCCGGCAGTACTGGCTTTTCGCCCGCGAGCACCCGCACCACGCGCCGCTGCGCGCCGAGCTCGTGTCGCTGCAGTTCACCGACCTCTTCCAGCGCTACTTCTGCCGCGAGGTGCGCGAGGGCCGGGCGCCCGGGCTGTCGGGCACCCGGGCCGCCGCCCCCGCGCGCGACTACCGTGAGACTGGCCGCGGGACCCCGGCCAAGGCCGAGGCGTCCCCAGCCGAGCCGGGCCCCGCCGCCCCCGTCCCCGCCCCCGGCCTTCCCAAGGCCCGCAGCTCGGAGGAGCTGGCCCCGCCGCGGCCGGCCTGCTCCCTCCAGCACCTGCGCCACAGTCTCCGCCACATCTTCCGCCACCGCTCGGCCGGGGAGCTGCCCGCGGCCCCCAGCGCGGCAGCGGGGGAGGCAGGCGAGGCCCCGGCCAGGCCCGGCCTGGCCAGGAAGCTCCTGCCCTGGAGCCTGGCCCGGGAGCCGCCACCTGAGGCCCTCAAGGAGGCGACGCTGCGGTACAGCCTGGCCGACGAGGCCTCCATGGACAGCGGGGCGCGCTGGCAAAGGGGGCGGCTGGCGCTGCGGCGCGCGGGCCCCGACGGCGCGGACCGCCTGCTGGAGCTCTTCGACCCGCCCAAGGTAAGACCCCGCGCACGTGGTTACGGGGGTACGGGTGGTGACACTTTTCCAGCAGGCGGCCACAAAGTGCCTGGCGGAAAGCGCGCCTTCTTAGAAGTGAACTTTTTCCTCTGAGAATCATTTTCCGTTTACAGGTAGTACAGAGTTCCCTTATACACTGCACCCAGCTTTGCCTCATGTTAACATGCTACAGTACCATGTACATCCGTCTTATAATTAAGGGACAAACATTGGTACATTACTGTTAACTGAACTCCGAGGTTCCTTTGGATTCCACTAGTTTTCCCCTAATGTCCCTCTTCTGCTTCAGGACACCATGTTAGATTTAGCTGTCATGTTTCCCTAGGCACCTCTTGGCTGTGACAGTTTCTCAGGCTTTTCTTGTTTCTGATGGCTTTGACAGTTTTGAGGAGCGCTGGTCAGGGATTTTGTAGAATGTCCAGGGACACCATACATGGGCATCATGTGGGCTAGTGGCAGCCTGGTCCAAGGTCCTTGAAACCCCTGACCCACATTGACCCTGACAAACAGGAGGGTTTCTCCTAGGGATTTCAAAACGTCGTGGAATTCCTGGGAGCCTCTCATGCTTTGTGGATGTCTTATTTTCTTTCAAGTTTAAATCTTTTTGTCTTTTTCCTTTGCGACCCACTTAATTCCGGCCGTGCAGTTGAGGCTGAAGGTCACTGTGGTCTACACACCTGCCGGACTCCATCTTTGACCAGATGTGTCAAGTTGATGGGACCATGTGGTCTTCCTTTCTCTTCTCTTTGTGGTTCTGTTATGTCCTAGGGCCTTGGTCTAGAGAGTGAGCAAAGCAGATCCCAGCCCTGAGGGGTCACGGTCTGGGTGGAGGAGACCAAATCATTATTCATTCATTCAGAACATACTTGTTGAGCACCTACACTGTACCAGGCACACACTAGGTGCTGGGGGAGCTGGCGTCTTGGTGGGGCTATTGAAGGACTAAACCTACAGATGAACATGGAATCAAGTGTATTTTGTGCTCTGAAGGAAAGCAATGAGGCCTCTGGGAGGATAACTGAGGGGCCCTAATTTGGGGGTTGGGATGGGGTGTTGTCAAGGAACCCCCTTATGTGAAGCACCTTTCCTTTTAGACTTCATTGTGGGGTCCCATGCACATGCTGAGGCGTGTGAAGCGTGTCTGAAGCTCCACGAGTGTCCCTGTGTTAGTACACGCGGTGGCCCAGTGCCCCAGGGGCTCCCTCATGCCTCTTCCACGTCAACACTCCCCCCCTCCCACACATCGACTCCCACCCGCGCGGATTGCATTTCTCTGTTTCGAACTTCATATAAATGGAATCGTATAGTATATTGGTTTTTGTGTCTGGCTCCCTTCACCCAGCATGTTCTAGAGATTTGTCCATGCTCTTGGGGGCATCAGAGTTTGTTTCTTTTTATCGCTGAGTAAATCCAGCCTGTTGTGTGAATGTACCACAGTTTATTTATCCATTCACCGGTTGATGGATATTTGGGTTGTTTCCACTTTGGTACTTTTGCAGATCATGCTGTAATGAAATTTGCTCTTAGGTCTTTGTATTGACATACGCTTCCATTTCCCTCCGGTAGATTCCTAGAAGTGCTAGGTCATATGGGAAGTGCAAGTTTAATTTTATATGAAACTTCTAAACATTTTCCAAAGTGGCAGCACAATTTTGCATCCCCATCAGCAGTGAATGAGTCTTTTTTCTTTCCAGCCCTTCTAGTGGATGTATACTGGTATCTCAAATCTTGGCTTTAATTTGCATTTCCCTTATGACTCATGAGGTTAAGTACCTTTTCATGTGTTTATTGGCCATTGGGATTAACTCTTTTTTCAAATGTTTGCCATTTTTATTGAGTTGTCTGTCCTTTCCTTATTGATTTATAAAAGTTTTTATACCTGAATGTACTTCAGCACACTTGAATGCACTTTCTTTGTATCATACATACGACCTCCTGCTCTGTGGTTGTCTTTTTTTGCTTTTTTTTTTGCGGTACGCAGGCCTCTCACTGTTGTGGCCTCTCCCGTTGCAGAGCACAGGCTCCGGACACGCAGGCTCAGTGGCCATGGCTCACGGGCCCAGATGCTCCGTGGCATGTGGGATCCTCCCGGACCGGGGCACGAACCCGTGTCCCCTGCATCTGCAGGCGGACTTTCAACCACTGCGCCACCAGGGAAGCCCCCTAAGTTCTTTTTTAAAAATATTTTATTTACTAGTTTATTTATTTATTTGGTTGCACCCGGTCTTAGTTGTGGCTCACGGGCTCCTTAGTTGCGGCTCGTGGGCTCCTTAGTTGCAGCATGCGAACTTTCAGTTGTGGCATGCATGCGGGATCTAGTTCCCTGACCAGGGATCGAACCCGGGCCCCCTGCATTGGGAGCGCAGAGTCTTAACCACTGCGCCACCAGGGAAGTCCCATGAACCTAAGTTCTTAACTTTAATGAAGTCCAGTTTATCGGTTGCTTTCCTGTATGGTTAGTGCTTTTTGTGTCCCATTTAAAGAATCTTTGCCTACCCAGGGTCATGAAGATCTTTCTTGTCTTTTCTTTTTTTTTTTTTTTGCCTGCGTTGGGTCTTTGTTGCTGCACGCAGGCTTTCTCTAGTTGCAGCAAGTGGGGGCTACTTTTTGTTGTGGGGCGCGGGCTTCTCATTGTGGTGGCTTCTCTTGTTGTGGAGCACGGGCTCTAAGTGTGCAGGCTTCATTAGTTGTGGCACGTGGGCTCAGTAGTTGTGGCGCACGGGCTTAGTTGCTCCATGGTGTGTGGGATCTTCCCAGACCAGGGCTTGAACCCATGTCCCCTGCATCAGCAGGCAGATTCTTTTCTTCTTTTCTATTTTTGGCTGCATCGGGTCTTAGTAGCAGCATGCGGGATCTTCGTTGAGGTGTGTGGGATCTTTTGTTATGGCACACGGGCTTCTCTCTAGTTGTGGCCTGAGGGCTCCAGGGCACGTGGGCTCAGTAGTTGTGGCACTTGGGCTTAGTTAGTTGCCCCGTGGCATGTGGGATCTTAGTTCCCCAACCAGGAATCGAACCCACATCCCCTGCATTGGAAGGCAGATTCTTCACCACTGGACCACCAGGGAAGTCCCGGCAGGCAGATTCTTAACCACTGCACCACCAGACACATCCCTTGTCTTTTCTTCTAGAAGCTTTATTGTTTGGGCTGAGTCATATTGATGGGCCTTCACAAGATCCATCCTGAATTAGTTTTTGTGTATGGCGTGAGGTAGGGGTCACACTTCTTCCACTTCTGGCACTACATGCTGATGTGACTCTCTTTTTCCTATTGGATTGCATGCAATGCTACTTTCATCCTAAATCTAGTGTCTATTTGTGTGCTTCTGGACCCTCCTTCTGTTCCACTGGCCTATGTGTCTATTCTTATGTTAACACCACACTCTCTTAATCACTAAAGTTTAACAGTGAGTCTTGCGGAGGTGACTTTTCTTTTTTTTGGCTGCACCACACAACTTATGCGATCTTAGTTCCCCAACCAGGGATTGAACCTGTGCCCTCAGCAGTGAAAGCACAGAGTCCTAACCACTGGACCACCAGGGAATTCCCACTGAGGTGGTGACTTCTGAACTGAGATCTTAATACTGAGATAAGAACCTCTGGGCAGCAGGAACAGCATAGGCAAAGGTGCTGAGATGGGAAGGCATTTTGTATGTTTTTTTAAAAAATGTATTTATTTTTATTTATTTATGTATTTATTTGTTTGCGCCGGGTCTTAGTTGTGGCAGGCAGGCTCCTTAGTTGCGGCTCGCTGGTTCCTTAGTTGTGGCACGCGAACTCTTAGTTGCAGCATGCATGTGGGATTTAGTTCCCTGACCAGGGATTGAACTTGGGCCCCTTGCATTGGGAGCACGGAGTTTTAACCACTGCACCACCAGGGAAGTCCCCAGCGTTTTGCATATTTTTAAGAAAGAAAAACAGAAGTGTGTTGGGAGCACAGATGGGGAAGATGGGGCGTGCGGGAGGATGTGCGGGTAGAGGGTCCTGTGAGGAGTCAGTATTTTATCCCAAGTGTAACACGAAGCCTTTGGAAAAACGCAAGTGCAGATAAAAACTTTACTCATTTTTAAAATGTCTCAAGGCTCCGACACCATGAAAGGCAAATAACGTCCCAGACACATGATCTTATCTGCATGATAAGGTGGGGTTCCCTATAAAACTTTAAAAACAACTGCTGCTGCTTAAAATAAACCATCTTGGAAAACCTAGTATCAGGAGTCGGATGGACCCAGGTTCAAACAATGAATTAGCTTCTTTCTCAGCTCTGGGGCCTTAGGCAAGTGACATCACCTCTCTGGGCCTCAGTTTCCTCCTCTGTACAGTGGAGCTACTCAGAGTTCGCACCTTGTGTGGCTGTTGTGATAACTGGGAGGGCACATCTGCTGAGCACCTGGCGCAGGGGAGGCTCACTGTTACTGGCCCGCCTTGTTATTTTGGTTGCCATGGTAGTGAAATGATTTGGGGGCTAAGGATGCAGATTTACTTCTAGTGCTGGTTTGGGCCCTCATTGCCCAGCTGGGATGCATGATCAAGGCTCCTGTTCTTTGGGAACCCTGAGGGTGGGCCCTGGTCGGAGTCCTCAGGGCTCAGAAGTGGTGTCTGGCCTTGGAGAAACGGGACCCGGAGGGGCAGCTGGGTCCCTGAGGCTCGCCCCTCCCTCCAGGCCGCCTGGACCTCTGCCATAGGCTTGGTGGTCGCTGTGTGACCTGGGGTGTCCCCCACCAAGTGAGCAGCCCTGGTGGGGCCTCTCCTGTCCCCTCCACAGAGTGCCTGTCCCCTCCACAGAGTGCCTCTCCTGTCCCCTCCACAGAGCAGGCCCCGGCTCCGTCAGCTTCTGACAGCTTCCCTTTGTGCTTGCAACAGTCTGGGGCTCTTCCTGAATGTTTCCTGGAGTGACTTGGAGCCTCCAGTCTCTGGGCCAAGGATACCTAGACTAGAAGTCCTGAGTGTGCCTGCCTGGAGGGTAGCCTTGACCTCCAACCTCTGACCCTGGAGTTGTCTATGGGAGCAGCTTTAAACATAGGCAAAGGAAGGTTTGACAGCCAGGGCTTGAGCTCTGGGTTCATACCCAAGCTCTGTCACTTGAACGGTACTCAGCACCTGTTTGGAGAAGCCCTTGCTGCCCAGAGTGGGGAGAGGCTTGGAGGACGAGAAGTGAGAGTGGGCAGCTGCCCAGGGATATCACTCGGGCCTCAGCCAAGCTAACGCCACCCAGAAGTCTGAGGCCAGGTGGCCAGCTGCTCATGGGTCAGCCTCACCTGGACTTGGGTCACAGCTCCGCCTCTGACCGGAACCTCTGACCTTGGGCCGGTCACTTCCCCACTTGGAGCCTCAGTCTAGTCATCTGTAAAGTAGGGGTGATAGCAGCAGCCAAGGGTCAAGGGTCACCGTGCGGGCTGTGGTGGGAGGGAGCTTGCCACGACAGGCGGAGTGTAAGCGGAGGCCACAGGCTGCTGCAGTGGGCGGCTGGAGGGCGGTTGGAGGAGACATGTGTGACTAGTTCCCAAAGTCTGAAGTCTGGTTTCAGTGGCATCACTGCAGATGGACGGGAGGTGGGGCAACCCTTCCTTGTACTACGCGCTGGCCCTCGGGGGAAGCTAGGGATTGCCTCGGCTGGGGGGTGGTCATCAAAGGTCCCTTGGCAAGAGGTGACATCTGGGATGAGCGCAGGTGCCGATCCTGGAAGATCTGGGTGAAGGAGTCCCAGGCTGAGGAAATGGCAAGTGCAAAGGCCCTGGAGTGAACACGAACCGGGAGACTTTGAGGAACAGCCGGGTGGCCAGGGGCTGGAGTAGAAGGAGGAAGGAGGGATGAGGTTGGAAAGGTGATGGGGCTGGATTATTTGGGGCCTTCTGGAGCATGGTGAGGATTTTAGGTTTTACACGAAGAGCAGTGGGAGCACTTGGAGGATTTAGGGCCAGAGGGGCTGGGACACCTATCCAGCAGCAGGAATGGGCTAGAGGAGCCCTCTGGGGCTGCTCTGGTCTTCTGGATTTTGGGAGAGTGTGGCTTGAGTCTTCTCCTAGAAGACCCTCTGGTCCCCATGTCCGCTTGTCCTGTGGCACCTCCCTCTCCTTGGGCATCTCTGAGCCCAGGCTGGGATGGGGGAACAGCACGTTTACTACCTTAAGTAGGCACCTACTGTGCGCCAGGCATTGCCCTAAACACTTGACTTCAAGTCCTTCCCATGAGGTCAAGCTTGTTGGCCCATTTGACAGATGAGAAAACCAAGGCTGGGAGAGGCAAAGAAACTCGCTCAGCATCATGCTGCTAAGGAGATCGGAGCCCCTGATCCAACAGGTCCCTGCTCCCAAGCCCCGAGCCACACTGTGAACGGCCTCCCTCCAGCCACGGGGTGCAGAGTAGTAGCTTCCAGCCGGCCAGGCCTGAGACGTACCATCCCACTCAGCAGTTAAAAACAAGAAAGTTGGGGCTTCCCTGGTGGCACAGTGGTTGAGAGTCTGCCTGCTGATGCAGGGGACACGGGTTCGTACCCCGGTCCGGGAAGATCCCACATGCCGCAGAGCGGCTGGGCCCGTGAGCCATGGCCTCTGAGCCTGCGTGTCCAGAGCCTGTGCTCCGCAGTGGGAGAGGCCGCAACAGTGAGAGGCCCGCATACCGCAAAAAAAACCAAAAAAACCCCAGAAAAGCAAGAAAGTTGGATTGGTTGCCAATAGTTAAAAACCATAAAATGGAAAGATTTCATATAAGAACCCAGTTTCTGGTTTCTCTTATAAATTGGTGGACTTGGAAGTGCTGGGCCAGGATCACTTGACGTGCATCCCAGCCTGGCCCCTGTGGAGGGAGAGCCTGACTGGGAGGTCAGGGGGTTGTCCCAGGGTCAGGGAGAGATCACAGGACCAGCCACCAGGCCCGGGGTGGCTGGCCTTAGGGCAGAGCTTTGCCGGGAGCTGGGGGTCCATTTTCAAATGGAGCACATCTGGGCTGGCCATGGCCTTGGGGCCAGCCCTTTGCTCTTTTGGGCCTCAGTTTCCCCACATGTCCAAGCCTGGTTTGGCTGAGATGGTCTCAAAGCCCTGCCAGCCCTACTGGGTCCGGGGGCTGAGCCTCAGCTTCTCTCATCTTTAAAGTGGGGGTAATGATGAAATTCTAGTAGCTGTTGTTGAAAAAATGCCTTTTTAGCCAGCATCTGTTTGGCACTTGTTACATACTAGGCACTTTACTGCCTTGGCTTCATTTAATCCTCACAGCAGCCCTGTGAGGGTGCTGTTGTGATTACCCCCATATCACAGATGGGGAAATTGAGTCTAAGAGAAGGTAGGTGACTTGCCCAAGGTCACATAGCTCTGAGCAGCTGAGATGGGGTTGGGACCCAGGTATTCGGGCTGCACCTGGTGCCTAGCAGGTCTCCAGAAGGATTTATTATCATGGGTAGTGGTGCTGGTGGTGTTTAGCCAGTGGCCCTACCTGGGAGTGGGGTGGGGGTGTGCGTCTGTTTTGAGTTCTCAGACCAGGAAAGGCTCCTTTTGGCCATCTTGTCTAGTGCCACCAAAGATGGGGACACTGAGGCCCAGAGGGGGCTGGCCAGTGCCCCTCTCACCCAGCATGTAAGACTTGGTGGACCCAGTGTGCTCTGCCCTTGGTCTCTGCTGCTCAGCCCAGAGAAGAGGTAGAGGAAGGAGGGGGGTACTCACAGGGGATTCAGCCCACATCCCTGAGCTCCCCTCCTGCATCACAGGCCTCTAGTACCCCCAGGAAGAAGTGGTCTGGTTGGCAGTGGCTGGACCTGCTGGTCCTAGGGAGAGCCTGACCTAGGCTGACCTCGGCCGGGGGCCAGTCGGGCAATATGGTTCAGAGCTGTTCCCCCTCTGCTCCTTCTGAGCTGTCCTTGGGCAAGTGACTGGGCCTCAGTTTCCTCATCTGTAAAATGGGGGTGGTCCCAGTGCCTGCACGTGTAAGGGAGGCTGTGGATACAGTATATGCTGACTGGGTAGGTGAGGGGCCTGGGTATGAGTGTGGCCGGGCAGCCTGTGGGCAGTAGGTGCTCCCGGCAGCCCGGCTGATGAAGGGGCTGAGTGTCCTGAGCACTGACCGTGGGCGAGGGCGATGCCGAATTAGCCCCCTCAACGCTCCCCTGACTCTGCAAAGTAGGCATGGCCACTGTGCCTGCCTCACAGATGAGGACACTGAGGCTCTGAGACACAGAAGGAGACACTGCTGGACCCTGGGGGCCCGAGCCTGGAGCCCATGCCCCAAGTGTGGGAAAGAGGAAGCAGAAAGAAAGGGACGTCCGCCGGGGGGCCTGGCGGTTTCCTCTCGGAGGCAGGAGCGTGAGGAGGAAGAGGAGTGCTGGGCAGGAAGCGGCCGGGCGGGCGGGCGGGGCAGCCTCCTGGGGCCCGGACAGAGCTGGGCCTGAGTCCTGCCTCTGCCCCTTCTGAGCTGTGTGACCTTGGGAAAGGCACTTCACCCTCTCTGTGCCTCATTTTCCTCAAGTAAAAAGAGCTGAGTGACGGCACCCACATCAGGGCAATGGTGAACTAGCTGCTGTCCGCATGGTGCCGGGTGCCGGGAGCCGTGCCCGGCTCAGGTGGTCTCAGCAAATCTTAGCTGCTGTGGGTTTTTTTTGTTTTTTTTGGCTGAGCGGCATGTGGGATCTTAGTTCCCCGACCAGGGAGCGAACCCGTGCCCCCTGCAGTGGAAGCGCAGAGTCCTAACCATTGGACCTCCAGGGAAGTCCCATGTAGTTGTTGTTATTTTTATTAGTCATTTTCAGCATGATGGGCACTACATTTGACACATCCCATGCAATTACCACAAACCCTGGGAGGCGGGAACAGTGATGAAGGCATCTTATAGATGAGGAAACAGGCACAGAAAGGTAGAGAGACCTGCCCAAGGCCACACAGCTGGGAGATGGAAGAGCAGGAATGGAGGCCGGTGTGGGCCTGCCAAGGCCAGGGGGTGTGTTTAGCCCCCGAGCAGCCCGAGAAACCGCCCAACTTCTGCCTACAGCCCGGTAGATCTGCGGGGGCTGGCGAGAGCCCTGATGTCCCAGGGGGAGACAGGTGCGTCAGAGGCCAGTGGCGCCCCGATCCCATCCTCTCCCAGGGGGACCAGGGGCTGAAGGCTCCCAGGGTGAGAGTGGGGTTTCAGTCCTCACTCTGCCCGGGGCTGCTTAGTGACCCAGGTTGGTCCCTGCCCCTCTCTGAGCTGTGAAATGGGCAACCAGGGGGCTTGATCCGGGCTTTCCAGGGCTAGTGGGGGGAGGGAGGAAGGGGTGGTGGTGGGCAGGGCTCCCGTGGCTCCTGTGGGGCCCCCAGCCGCGCACACACAGCCGCCCCATCTGCCCCTTATTGGGCTTTCGTGTAAGGTCGTGTTTTGAAAAGTACTTTGCTGCTTAGAAGAAACCCCCAACCATGCTGAAACCACGGGCAGATGATATCGGCGTGCTTCCTTTCAGCTCAAATTCTGTGAATCCAGAGACTGGAAGGTGCCCCCGAATCCAACAGGGGGAGGGTGGTGAACGACAGTCATTTATCATCACACCCTGCCCCCTGCCCCCCCCGGAGCCTCTGGGGGCTGCTTCCACCCCACGCCCTTGCTCCTTGGGGCCTGTTAGCTGTCGCCAGCTTCTTGGAAGTTGCTTTTCTGTTTTCCTTTGTTTGGGGGACTGGGTGTTGGGACACACAGCTGCAGAGTCTGGGCCATGGGCTTGGCGGCCGGGGAGAAGGGCAGATGGACAGGTTTGGGTTCAGATCTTGGCTCTTGTGTCCTTATTACGTGGCTTTGGGCTGAGAACTCAGCCTGTCTCAGCCTCAGTTTCCCATTCTGGAAAGTGGAATGTCAGTACTGGCCTTGCTGGGTGATTGAGTCGAAAATAGGCTCTGGGAGGGTCTGACACGATGTGTTTCCTCCCTGAGAGGCAGAAGAAGGGGCTTGCTGCGTGGGAAGTCACCAGACCCCAGGGGTGGGTCCCCAGATGCCCTCCCTGGGATGGGCAACAACCTAGCCAGCTCTCCCGGTAGCCTGGACTGGGCACCAGCCGCCGGCGGGCTGCCAGGCGGGCCCGCTGGAAATCCCCCACCCACTCCTTTGCGAATATGGAAAAGGAAAGCAAAAGGCACAAGCAGAGGTCTGCGCTCAGAGCGCTGGCCCCCCCGGGGGTGGAGGCGGAGGTAGCTTCCTTCCCCAAGGCTGGAGGGGCCGCCTCAGCTTCCTTTTTGGGGCCCCACACCCTTTTTTCCTCTCTCCCCTCTGGGCTGGGGAAGAGGCCACTGTTTTCCTCAGGCCGTGGACCCTGCTGACCGCTCAGCCTCTGGCACCAGCGGGTGATGGCGTACGGGGGAGGGGGCCCATCACGGCGGCACCTGGCCTCTGGGTTCTCCCTCACCGTGGCTGACCCTCCCCTCCTGGGCCTGACCTGAATCCTGACTGCGGCCCAGTCTGAAGTCCGTGGCGCAGCAGAGAGAGAAACCTCTCTCCAGGGAACCGTCTGGAATGGGAGGCCCCGCTGTATCTCTTTTCAAATCTTCGTGTAATCTAGGAAACTGTCTACCTTACCGAGGGCCTCCACGTTTGAGTTCCTAGTGTTTCTGGTTTTGATTTTTCAATTAATAAAGCTCATGGCAGAAATTATGGAACAGTAACTGAAAAACCACCCACAATCCTACTACGCAGAGAGAACGAGCATTTCCATTTCACTTAGACGTCTTTGTAATTTTCTGTCTTGTATTTCTTTCTCTAGCTTTTCCCCCAAATTGCAATTCCGTCCACATTCACTAATTCTTCACTCAGCAGTTTAGCTAGGGAGCCCCCTCTGTGTGCCAGGTATGTTGGAAACATAGGCAGAAACTTTTGGACAAAACCCCCAGCCCTTGTGGGACTGACACTCATCCTACCTTTTTGTTACCTGCTTTTTTGTCACTTAACATGTCTTGAACATTTTTCTGTTCTCTTAAATATTTTTCAAGAATGTCTTAAAAATAAATACTGGCTGCACGATATTTCATTTACACAGATAGGCCATGATATATTTATCTATGCTTATCTAGACTCCTATTTCAATCACTTCTAATTTTTTTTGCTCAACTGGACAACCTTGTGACAAACATGTTGTACGTAAATCTTGCTGCCCATCTCTGATTATTTCCTTAGAAGCATATTCCTAGAAGGGAAGTGCTGGGTGGAAGGCTTTGTGAGCACTTCTCATGTTTTCTCTTTCTCTCAAAGCTTTATTGAGATATACTTTACAAATTATAAAATTAACTCGTTTAAAGGGTACAGTGATTTTTGGTATATTTACAGGGCTGTACAACTATCTCCACGATTTAATTTTAGACCACTTTCATCGTCTCAAAGAGACCTTGTGCTCATCAGCAGTCACTCCGCGTTCCTCCTCTCCCCACCCCCAGGCAACCACTAATCTATCAATACTTTCTGTCTCTCTAGATTTGCCTACTTTGTTCTTTTCATATAAATGGAATCAGACAATATGTGGTCTTTTGCGACTGTCTTCTTTCACTCAGCATCACATGTTCAAGGTTCGTCCGTGTTGTAGCTTGTGTCAGTATTTTGTTCCTTTTTATTGGAAATAATATTCCATTGTATGAATAGATCACATTTTGTTTATCCATTCCTCAGTGATGGACATTAGGTTGTTTCCACTTTTGGGCGATTGTGAATAGTGCTGCCACGAACATTCGTGAATAAGTTTTTGTGTGGACATACGTTTTCATTTTTCCCTGGGTATATACCTTAGGAGTGGAATTGCTGGATCATATGGTAACTCTACGTTTAACATTTTGAGGAGCTGCCAAACTGTTTTCCAGAGTACCGCACCATTTTATATTCCCATCAGTAATGTATGAGGGTTCCAGTTTCTCCACATGCTCACCAACACTTGTTTTTCTTATTTTATTATTTATTTGGCTACGTCGGATCTTAGTTGCAGCATGTGGGATCTTTCATCACGGCACGCGGGCTTCTCTTTAGTTGTGGCGTGTGGGCTCTAGAGCACGCAGGCTTAGTTGCCCCGCGGCATGTAGGATCTTAGTTCCTTGACCAGGGATCAAACCCGCACCCCCTGCATTGGAAGGTGGATTCTTAACCACTGGACCACCAGGGAAGTCCCACCAACACTTGTTACTATCTATCTTTTTGATTGTAGCCACCCTAGCAGGTGTGAATGGCTTTGATTTATGTTTCCCTGATGGCTAATGATGTTGAGCATCTTTTCATGTGCTCAGTAGCTATTTCTAATGCTTCTGATATATCCTTTCCAAATAGTCTTCTAGGAAGGTTACACCCATCTATTCTTCAAATAGTGGTGCAAACACTGGCTATTATTTTAAAAACCTTTGCCAACTTCTAGGTGAAGTAGTTATCTTGTCCTTTCTGCTTATGAATGGAACGAACCATTTTTCTTTTTTAAAAACAATGAGATATAATTCACATAACATAAAATTCACCATGTTAAAGTGCAATTCGTTGTTTTTAGTATACTCACTGTGTGTGCAACCATCACCTCTATCCAATTCCAGAACATTTCCATCACCTCAGAAAGAAACCCAGTATCTGTTAGCATCGGTCCCCATTCCCATCCCCGTCCCCTCAGCCTCTGGCAACCACTAATCCTACTTTCTGTCTCTGTGGATTTTGACTCTTTCTCCAGTGTTTCTTGGTCATAGACATTTTCTGTGACTTACAGGCCATTAACTCTGTGTGCTCCTCTCCTGCACTGCCTGCCTCTTTCCTGTTGACTTGCAGCAGCTCTTTACACTGACATTAGCGCTCTGTCACACGTTGCAAATATTTCCCTAGTTTGCCATTTGGCTTTTCGACTGGTCCTGAGTTTCTTGGCCTATGGAGGTTTCTAAGTCTGGGCAGTGAAATACAGTGATCTTTTCCTTTATGATTTTGTTTTTTGCTTTTTCTGCTTAGAAAGGCCTCCCTGACCCTGGGATCAGATAATTATTTAGGTTCTTCTATTCCAGTTTTGTCTTGGTTTTATTTTTCACATTTAGTTATTTAATCCAGCCAGCTTTTATTCTTTGTGGCTGGTACAGTTTCCTGTTGTTTTTTGGTGTCAGTGAGATGCTGTGTGTCAAGGCACATCACTAAACGTGGGCTAAGGATAATGACAACAGCTCACGGCAGATTGAGCTTGGAAGGGTGGAGATTCCTGGGCTCTCGCCCTGGTTTCCCTGTCAGCTCAGCCCAAGGCTCTGCTCAGCCGACTCTGAGCCTCCCTGGCATCCCTGAAGCCCCTTGAGCCCCAGAGGCCCTCGCTTTCACCTCTTCTTCTGCATCATCATTCTTCGAAGGCAGGCGGTGGCCACCATCGGGGCTTTTAGGGATCTTGGTGGTGACGAGACCCCCCTCCCTCCGGTGCACTCCCCTACCGGAGGCCGGTGACAGAGGTTATCTGTTGTTTCTTAACCACATCTTTTTCCACTCTCCCCAGGCGTGGAACAGACACGGGGCCCAGGGTGCAGCTGAGGGCTGTGCTGCAGGGGCAAGGGGCTTCCCCCACTGGGCTGGCTCCACAGAGAGGCCGGGAGGTGGGCCCGCCGCAAAAGGCCCTGGGGGGCCGGCCAGCTCCAGGACCCCTGGCCCTGTGAGACTCAGGTGCTCCTCTGCTTTCCCGTCGAGAGCACTGAGCACACCCTCCCGTGCAGCAGGAGAGCCCAGGGAGCAGTGCCAGGTTCGGGGCCGGTGTGCCCCCTCCTGCTCGGGGCCTGGGCACGTGGCAAGGAGCCATGAATTCCTGTCTTGGGGGCTGACCACAGCCCGGTACGCGAGGCCTGGGGTGTCCTGGCACCGAGGTAGCCGGAGCAGCACTACGAGAGGAAGGCGTAGCCCGCATGAAGGTGGATGGGGACAGGGTGCACGGGCCTTGCAGCTCTTCGGCCACGCGGGGCAGGGAGGATTCCTGGCGCGATACTGGGAGCAGGATGCGGTCGCCCAAGGCGTGGGCTGGTGGCAGCTGCTTTGCAGCCGGCGGGGGGCTGGGGTGGGGGTGGGGTTCTGGCTGGGCCCCGACCCTGCTCCGGACCCACGGTCGGCCCAGGCCCAAGTGCCAGTCAGCGCTCCCAGACAGAGACACCGCTCTGTCCTCAAGACCGACTGAGGCAGGGCGACGGGTAACTGACTGAAGGGGAGCTGATGGAGGCTGGCTGCTGAGCAGCTCCAGGCCCTGGAAAGTGGTTGATCCTAATTTGCCAAAGGTCTTGGCCCGGAGTGGTGCCCCGCGTGGAGGAAAGGTGAAGCGGGGAGAGGCCTAGGAGGTGTGGACAAGTGGCCTGGCTAGTGAGGGTGGTGGCACTGGCTCCTCTGTTCCCGCCTCTGCAAGGCCCCATCCCAGGACACGCCTCCCCAGGCCGGGCCATGTGGCCTGGACCACTGTCACCCCGAGGTGGGAGGCGAGGTCAGCTAGCGAAGGTGCCGGGGGGTCCGTAAGCTCCTTGGTTTGCCAGTTCATCCACGCCTGTGACGGGGTGCAGGGAGTGGGACTTCCAGGTGTGGTGCCTCTTAAGCCACGGACCCCCCCCACCCAGCCGGCCTCAGAGCGGAAGTGCCTGCCCGTCTTCACAGCGGGGTCATCCACACTCAACCACTCGGCGTGAACTAGGACACCCGCGTCTCAGGAGGGGTTTGAGTGGCTGTCAGGGGGTCCCAGACTGGTTGTGTGTGTGTGGGTTCGGGGCTCTCTCTCTCTATGGGGGGTCTCTGTCTCTGGGAGTTTGTCTCTGAGGGGATGGTTGCTCCAGCATCTGAGAGGGGCTTTGTGTCCCAGTCTCTGTGATTGTGTGTGTGGGGGGGTGGTCGCCATCTCTCTCAGAAGGGGCTTTGTGTCTGTGTCACTGAGAGTCTGTCTTTCGGACATGTCGGGGCGGGGGGACTTTTACAGGCTTGACGGGGAGCTCACTGCAGGTGGGGTTCAGACGAGCCCCCAGCCGCTGTCTGTTTCAGCATCTCTGGCTGGTTACCCCTCCTACAGGGCCTCTCTGGGTCCGATAGTGGGGGCGCAGGCCCCCACCCTCAGGCTTGGTCGCTCAGGGTGGGATCTGGGGCTGCCACCCAGAGGAGGGAGGCGAAATGTTGGGGACTCCGAGCAGGGTGGTTATGCTTGGGGGATGTCTCACCATGTCAGTGTCGGCTCTGGAGAAGCTCTGCTTCTGGCACTGGCGGGCTCTCACTTGCCAGAAAGGGGAAACTGACTTGATCCATGTGGCTTTTAAGGAAGCTTCTCCCATCCCTTTCCTGCTCCCCCGCGGGGAGAGGGAGCTTGAGGCAACAGGGAGCAGACCAAGGGGGAGACCTGGGAGACTCCTGTGTACTCAGGGCGACAGGCAGGTTCACGTACAGAAGCCCTGAGGTTGCACTCCAACATCACCCCCATTTTACAGATGAGAAAACAAAAGCACAGCGAAGTGAAGTGATTTGCTCAGGCTCACGCGGAGAAAAAGCGGCTGAAGCAGGCACTCGAAGGGCCTGTGTGTGTGTTGCGGGGCTCTGGTTGGGGGCAGAGGAAGGAAGTGACCTGGGGCCTGTAGTTCCAACATTTGTTCAGCCCCTGGAACGGGCTCATTGCCTTCGCTTTGCCCCCTAGGGAGCCGGGGAACAAGGGGGTGAGATAACTCACCACACCCCCTGCATCTGCCCCTGCTCCCGAGACATGAGGGCTGGGGCCCCAGGCACTTAGCAGCTACTCACCCATCCATCTGACAAACCCTTTCCAAGTACCTCCTCTGGGCTGGACCCAGTGCTGGGCCCCAGCTGGGAACAAGGCCTGGTGCCCTGTCCCCACCCCCCGAGGAACTCCCAGGCAGGCGGTGGGGGCAGCTGCACCTTCAGGAAATTATGGCCAGGGCTGATAAGCCCCGTGACGAGGGAGAGGCACAGGAATCGCACTGACCACGACTTGGTGATCAGAGAAGGCTCCCTGGAGGAGGGGAGGTTCTCTCTGCTGAGACCCGCAGTTTGGGTCAGGCCTGGTGGTGGGAGAGAACATGAGCTGGGAGGAATGGGCTGGATGGGGGTGGGTGGTGTGAGCTCTGGGGCTGGGCAGACGAGGGTCCGAGCCCCAGCTCTTCTTGGTTTCTTTCTCCGTGGCCGGGGACAAATGATTTTGCCTCTCAGGGTCCCCGTTCCTCCATCTGTAACACGAGCCTGATGTGTTCCGTGAGGTGTCCAGAGCCTTCCTCTCAGCCAGTCCTCTCCCCTGGCCGGCTCGAGCCCCTGGAGACCCAACCTCGCGTCCTCCGTCCTCGCCCCGATCACCCTGCTTTGACGTATCCCTGCCACTCCTCCAGAGCCCTCATGGCGATGGGCGGTCTGCAGTGGGGGCCATATCCTGGGCCCTACTTATTATCCCCAGCACTCACAATACTTGGCGAACAAGGGGCCTGTGATGAATATCTGTATAGGAATGAAGTGAGCATCTACAACCTACCAGGCACCGTGGTCGGTACCGGGGATGCCACAAGAACAAGTCCCCACAGAGAACATTTCACAGGTTGACAAGTGCAGTGAAGGAAGTAAAGGGGTTCTGTGATGGTGACTCTGTATTTAGACACCTGGTCAGGGAGGGCCTTCCTGAGGAGGTGACCCTTGAGCTGAGACCTGAATCCGAGAGGAGCCCGATTTGTGAAAATGTGGGCAAACTGCCTTTCAGACAGAGGGAACAGCAGGCACAAAGGCCCCAAGGTGGGAGTGTGCTTGCTACATCGCAGGAACAGTGGAGGCCAGTGTGGCTGGATCGGAGTGAGAGGAACAGTAGATGAGATTGAGGAGGTAACAACAACAAGGTCATGCAGCGTCTCATGGGCCACGGCGAGGACCAGCAAGATGGGGCCCACAGGAGAGTTGTGAGCAGAGGAGAGGGATGGGAAGTAGCTGGATTCTGGATGTGTCTGGGAGTAGCAATGGCGGGACTGATGGACAGCAACTCAGTTTCTTTTTTCTTTTTTTTTTTTTTTTTGCGGTACGCGGGTCTCTCACTGTTGTGGCCTCTCCTGTTGCGGAGCACAGGCTCCGGACGCGCAGGCTCAGCGGCCATGGCTCACGGGCCCAGCCGCTCCGTGGCATGTGGGATCTTCCCGGACCGGGGCACGAACCCGTGTCCCCTGCATCGGCAGGCGAACTCTCAACCTCTGCGCCACCAGGGAAGCCCAGCAACTCAGTTTTGATGCTGCTCATCTTGCAGGGGGTTCAGGGTGTCACCCTGTTTTCTGACACCTCACGCTTTGTGGGGGCTCCCTGTGAGCGCCCCCTTTGACCCCAGGCCAGCTGGTTCCAGAGCCCTTGCCCCAGCATCCACCATTCTGCCGCTGTGGGATGGACTGAGCCCTCCCTCCTCCAAGTCTCTTGTGCCTGGGGAAAGGGGGGCAGGGGAGGGAGGTGGGTGTGGCCCCCCTGCCCAGCCTTCCCCTCGGATGCCGTGGGTTCCAGACGCACCCAGGGCCCACGTTAAACACGGATCCCGGGCTGACTTCCAGAGGACCCGGGCCTGCTGGTTGTGCATCCTGTGTTGTGACCAGCCCCTCCAGGAGGTTCCCTTAGCCTTGGCTCCTCATTTGTCAAGTGGGGATAAAAACACCAGCCTCATGGGCTGTTGGGGGGGGGGGTCATGGGAGGCGCCCACCACTGTTCTTCAGACAGGTGCCCCAGAACAGGGTGGTCTCAAAGTATCACCATAGTCATGTCAAGGATTGCCCTCCACCCTGAAACAGTGACCTTCCTACTTCTTTGGTCCTGGCACCTCCGTTCCTCAATATGATGCTTTTTTCTTTGAAATTTGAATTTTCTGGAAATGGTGCTGGCCTGTGAATTCAGCAGTTCAAAGGGGTCCTGGATGGATAGCCCAGGCCCCAGTGCCTGGTACATAGTAGGTGCTCACTAAAGGGTGGTGTGAGGGGGTCTGTTAGTACCATTTCTAGCCACAGCAAACTCCCCTGCCAGCTTGTGGATTCGGCTGTACTTTCTGGTCTCTGGACGTTAGCTCTTGCTGTACCCTTAGCCTCCAGTGCCTTTTCCTCCACCTTCTCCACTTTGGAGAGTGCTCAGCAAACATTTAAAGCCGCTAACTCTATGCCCTGCAGAGGACACACAAAGATGGAAAGGGAGCAGGGAGGCTGCCTTGGGCTCATGGTCTTGTTGTGGAAAAATAGCTGTGAAAGCTGAAAGCTTCCTCAGGAGGGGCTGTTCGCTTCTGAGCAGATCAGGTATTCCTTCTGTTCACTTCTGAGCAGATCAGGTATTCCTAAGACTGCATTCCTAAGGCCCTGTGCTCATCCCCACCTTGTACCGTGTCCCCAGGGACCTTTCCATACCCTGCACACACTGTATTGCCAAATTCTCACGGAAGGTAGGGGCACTATTACCCCACCTTACAAAAGTGGAGACTGAGGCTAGGAGAGGTGAGTCACTTGTCCATGGAAGATGAGGCAGAGCTGGGACTCAAAGCCAGGACTGTCTAATTCCCAAAAACCAGGATGGCAATGTTGCTTGCGGTGGTTGTGCAGACCCCAGAGAGGCTTCTGAGCAGGACACAGGGTGGCCAAAGTCTGGGGAACACACGGGTTCAGGTTTCTCTGCTTCAGGTCTTCTCAGAGCCTTTAATGTACTACTGTGCACGTGATTCTCCATGCACAAGAGGCTGCCTTCTCTTGGGGAATCCCTCTTTGCACTGGCTGCCAGGAAGCTCAGAATCAAATTGGTGGCAAGTGAAACTCTGGTCTGTGTTCTAGCAGTTGTCTCCCTTCCCACTCTGAGTATCCCTATAACCCGACTAAAATTTTTGGAACAAGACAGAGTATTTTCTTTTTTTTTTTTTTAAGGTTGTTTTGATACAATCAGTAAGACATGATTAAGCCTTTCCCATAATGTTTTTTCGTCCATTTGTTCATTCATCCATACAGGCAGTATCGATTCTGGGCTGTGGCCTGGGTTTGGGGGACTCAGTTATCCATGACTGGGATCTAGAATTTCTTCTGGGCCTTTAAGTTTTCAGG
This sequence comes from Delphinus delphis, assembly GCF_949987515.2. Classification (NCBI taxonomy): domain Eukaryota; kingdom Metazoa; phylum Chordata; class Mammalia; order Artiodactyla; family Delphinidae; genus Delphinus; species Delphinus delphis. The sequence continues at coordinate 9,337,752 of NC_082695.1, forward strand.
CCCCCATCAAAGACTGCACTCTCATCTTCCTCCTCCTGGAGTCTGCTTACTGTTCCCACGCTACCAAAGAGAAAACTGAGGCTGCCAGTTAGTGCCACGCCCAAGATCCCAAAGGTAGTAAGTGGTGGAGCTAGGGCTCGTCTAACCTTGCCTCCAGGCCACGGGGATGCTACCTTGAGGGCATGAGGGCCATGGCAGAGGAGTGTGGCTTGGACCTAGACCTTCGGGCTGTATACTATGTCCTACTTCCTGTCCCATTGCTGCTCTTTATAGGACAGGAATGAGGGTCCCAAAACCCTGGGAGAGGCAAGACTTCTAAGGGGCTGGTGTGGCCTGGGGGATTCCAGATGGTGGTGGGAGGCCTCCCCTCAAGGCTTTCCCTTGAAGGATAAAGGCCCCTACAGTGGATGCAATAAGGCCATTGTGAGGGCTCGGCCTGCCATACCACGGGACCCTCCGTGCCAGGCCCTTTACTGCTTGGGTGTGAATTGGATGTTGTCTTCCCCTCCAGCCTCCCACGGAGGCAGCGGGTAAGAGCAGGGTCGGGCCCAACTAGCTGGCCTGCTTCTGCCCAAGTATTTAATGTGAGCGTCAGCTGCCCACCTCCACAGCTCCACCTTAGAATAAGCCGACGGACTCCCACAGCCTCAAGGTCCCGTGGGGACTGCCTCACTGCGTGCCAGTCTCACTGTGCCTTTGTGCTTCCCCACCTCAGGGCCTTTGCCAGGGTCATCCTGGCACCTACCTGGGAAGCTCACTCACTGCCTTCCCACCCGCCTGTCCTGGCCCTTACCGTCCCCTGCCTGTTGGGTGTCTGTCTCCCTTCTCTGGGAGCGCTCACAGCTCTGTGATCCTGTGTGTATTTTGTTCCTGCTGGGGCACCGGCACCTCTGCCGGGGTCTTGTGGGTATGAATGGCCATGAGTACACGGCAGAGCGGGGTACAGCCCAGTACCCTGGAAGACTCTGGATGGGCCATCCCCGCCCCTGAGCACACAGGGAGTGGCAGCAGGTTTAGGGAAGGCAGGGCCTCCAGAGAAAGGCCAGGTCTGGTCCCAGTCATCCTCTCATCCCCTCCAGGCAGATTCGAGGCGCAAAAGGCCGCCCGCCCCCGGCTCCCTGCCATGGGAGAAAGGAGTCCTTGGACAGTGGGAGCTTAGGAGGACCGGATGAACCTGTGGGCTAGGCAGAGCTGACCAAAACGCCCTCCAAAAGCATGAGAACAAACCTAGGGCCAGAATTTTGCTCTGTCTGTCTTATGTAGAAGCACATGGAACTTCCTGCCATGTCCACTGAACAGACTAATTGTCCTTTCAGGGATCACCCTACCCACCCTCTGGTACCTTCATGTCCTTGATCTCTTCAAACCCAGAAGCGCCTGAGTAGTTCACTGTGTGTTATATGCATAGTCACAGTGATATATACATTTTATTTTAGTATCAATTACATTCCATTACTCTCCCCTTTTATCCTACTTAGGGTATGTACGTAGGGAGGGAGGTTATAACTTCGTTGCAGGTAGAAAGGGAGCACATTACAAACAGGGTCTGTAAGGTTGAGAGAAAGCAGGTGTGTGCTCAGGGGAAGCTGTAGTCCTGTACGTGACACAGGAGCACTGTAATGCTGCCGTACTGCAGTCCTGTGACACGGGAGCACTGTAACGCAGCAGTCAACCCAAGCAGGCTTTTCCCATCTCGGCTGGCCCCAGCCTGGAAATTTAACAACAGCTGTTTATCAGGTATTTCTTTCACTTGCAATATATAGTTCACCCATCACCATACCAACCCTGTGAAAAGAGAGGGACTATTAAATATTTCCACCATACATACATATGACAAGACTAAGGCATGGAGGGCTGAGTTGCTTGTCCAAGGTTATACAAGAAGGGTAGGGTCAAGACTGAACCCTAGTGCCTAGAGGAATAAGAAAAATTAAAAAGCCTGGATAAAGTTAGCTCTAGAAATGCAAGCCCTACCGTGAGGACGGCGTCAGAGCCGGTCTGCAGCTTTGTCTTTACGCTTCCTAGCAGCCAGAGCAAACAAAGAGATGGATTACCACTGGAGGCACAGTGGCCACTGGAGCTAAGAACGAGCTCCCCAGGAGGGATGATGCAGGATGTGGCGGGTGACAGTCTACTACCGCCTGTACTGCAAACACTGGGATGGTCTGGTCATTTTGATCACCCAAGCACAGTGTGACTCTGAGGTGGGTCCAGAGAGCAGCTGCTGGCCTGGCTTGCTCTGCGTGGCAGGTGGAATAGAGGGTGTGTGAGAGGAGGGGAACCTGAAGCCCCAAGTGTTCCTGCGGCTGCGGTTCGGGCTCGGCTCTCTCCAGCAGAGCTCTGTTCCATCACATTGTTCAGTCAGAAAGGCACCCACTGGTCCATCCACACAGTGACCAGCGCTCACAAGTCCTGCTCTGGTAGGGCTGTGGCCATAGGTGGGGATGTCTGTCCCTGTGCTCTCAATTGCCCCTCCAATCTGGGCAGAGCCCCTCGCATCTCCCCCACCAGGCAGCATGGTAGTTAGATGCACTGTCTCTGGTCCTTGGCAGGCTGGGGTTCAGCCCCCGGCTCAGCCTCTGGGGTTGTGTGAGCCTGGGCCACCATGAAGACACCAAAGAACCCGTATCACGCTCAGCCAGCAGGCAGAGGGGAGCCAGGACGTCTGTGCGGCCAGGGTTGGCTGTGGGGGGAGGAGGGGAATGCTCTCTTCACTGCCTGTCAGGTCAGCGGTTCCTCAGCTGCTGGGGGTGAAGCTGGCATGGAGGGCCCCACTTCCAGAGTGAAACCAGGCTCTGCCAGTAATCTGGGCACTCACACTGGGGGCAGGGCCCAGGACCCAGAGCAGAACTGAAAGGGAGATGAGGCCTGTTACCCTCTCGGCCTGGCCCGCTTCCTCCCAGTGATGCTGAGGGCCTAGAGACAGTGGGGAGGCTGGGGGTCCAGGCAGGGCCGACTGCAAAAGCAAGAGAAGGAAGGAGCCCTCTGCACCTAACCCGTTTTGCAGACGGGAAATAGAGACAGAGGGGCTGGCTGACAGTGAAAGCTGCTGGGAGAGCAGAGGCCCTGCTTCCCATGCGCTCCAGCGTGTCCAGTGCTTGTGTAGGTGCCAGGCGAGGCTCCCAGGCTGAGGAACTTGGTCGTGGGGGACATATAAGAACTTGAAGGGTGAAGATGCCCTGGCTAGTGCTGATCACTTAGGGCTGGGATTTACTAGCTGTGCAACCTCTCTGAGCTTGTTCCCAGAGCTGTTCTCCCCAGACTGCTGTGTCCAACAACCAGGGCAGGACTGGCAGCTCCAAGACCTTCTGGGAGTGGGCCTGGACCAGGAAGAGCCCCAGTTTGACCAACCCTCTCTTGCCAGGCTGCCCAGTCCTGGGGTCACCATCCTTCTATCAGAACCCTGGCACCTGTGTGTCTGGAGCATGCTTAAGCGTATGGCTTTAAGGACTGACTCTTGCACCACCTTTTGAAAAGTCAGCCCCTCATGGAGGTCAGGTCTGCCAAAGCCACTGTGCCTGGAACTCACCTTTGTTCCTGCCTCTTGTTTCCTCCTCCCCAGCTGGCACTGCCTTGGTGAGAGCTGTGGTATCTCCAGGTGCGCCTTGCTGTCTGTCTCCTGGCTCTTAGGAAAAGCTGCTGGAGGGAGGAGGGCCCAGTTGGGTCTCCTCTGTCCATTTCCCACATCTTGCTCCTTCCCCCACACTCTTATCTTCTTTTGGCCTCTGCTGGAAGCAGCCATCGATCATCTCATGACCCCAGAGAAACAATCTTACCAGTCTTATCACAGGAGGAAGTGGAGGAGATGGGGGCAGTGAAGGGGTGATCTCCTTTCTGAGAAAACGATGAGAGCTCCTGGGCCCCGGGAACAAGCATCTGCAGGGTCAGCCAGGTTCAGTCAGGACCCTTTTGCTGGCAAAAGGGTAGGGGGTCATCTCCCACCCACTCTGAGCCCCACGTGTGTTGAATGTCATGGGAGACTGCTGGGCCCCAGGTTTTGTGTGGGCTTCTGGCTGGCTGTAATTGAGGCCAGCCATGCCAGGCTTTGCCCCTTTGGGCACATTGGCAAAAGAGCCCCAAGAGCCCATAGCTAAGCTACTCTGCCAACCCCCTCCTTGCCCTAAGACTTGAAGGCAGGACAGATTAGCTAGGTGTGGGGCAAATGACTTTACTTCCAAGATTTGAGGTTCTTTTTAAGATGTGGTGATAGTATCTGCTTCCTAAGGCTGCGGAGGAGCGGAGCTAAAGGTATGATAAAGTCCTGGGCCCCCAGGCAGAGTCAGCCAGCACCATTAGAGGGAACTTGGGTTGGATACCCTCACGTCCACTCTCTGGGTTTACTGCGATGAGGTGGCCAGCAGCCACTGTGACTGGCAAGGGTAGGGGGTTGGGGGGTTTTGCTCCACCAGTGGGAAGAGAAACAGGTGTCAGCCAACAGACATGTCAGAGCTGGAATGTCCACAGGTCCAGGTGAAGCAGAGGTTGGCCCTTAGGCCACATCGGGTGCTGGGGAGCTCAATGTGTGTGTGTGTGTGTGTGTGTGTGTGTGTGTGTGTGTGTGTGTTGGGGTCGGGGGAGCTGGTGCTGTGGCTACAGGCAGAGGGCCCTCTGCAGGCTCCTGCAAGGCAGAATGCTAGGACGCACTCCAGGCTTGGGGTGCCTGCTCAGCAGCACCACGAGCATGCACTCAGCAAGCTAGCCCCTGGGGAGGCCTGGGTGGGTGAAGGGCCATCAGAGACAGGCCTTGAATGTCTGCCTTGGTCTCCTAGAGTTCAAAGCCCAAGCTACAAGCAGCCTGCTCCAGCATCCAGGAGATTCGGCGATGCACACGTCTCGAGATGCCTGACAACCTCTACACCTTTGTGCTGAAGGTGAGTGACAGCTTTCCACACCTGGGAGGAATAGACACAGACCTCAGGGATCCCACCCAGCTCTCCCCTCCCTCCCTGCCAGGTGAAGGATCGGACAGACATCATCTTTGAGGTGGGAGATGAGCAGCAGCTGAACTCATGGATGGCCGAGCTCCGGGAGTGCGCAGGCCAAGGGTGAGACCCTAGGGCCCCACTCCTGGCACAGCTTTTACTGCTCCTCCTGACCTACCCAGATTCTTAACCCCAACCCTTCTCCAGCAGACTCAGCACAGACCCAGAGATGCATATTCCCTCAGCCTTAGAGCCCGGCACATCTAACTCTCCAAGGGGAAGCACAGATTCCTTGAACCAAGGTGAGGGGTCAGGGCCTTTGTCCTCCGGTGTGTCGGAACTCAGCCCAGGACATAAGGCACACACAAAGGATCACCGTTACCTGTCTCCTTCTCTATCAGGTGCTTCTCCTGGGGGGTTGCTGGATCCAGCCTGCCAGAAAACAGATCACTTCCTGTCCTGCTACCCCTGGTTCCATGGCCCCATCTCCCGAGTGAAGGCAGCTCAGCTGGTTCAGCTGCAGGGTCCTGACGCTCATGGAGTGTTCCTGGTACGGCAGAGTGAGACTCGGCGTGGGGAGTACGTGCTCACGTTCAACTTCCAGGGCATAGCCAAGGTATGGGGCGAGGCAGGTGGGCTGCACCCTGGCCAGGTTCAAGGCCCTTAGGGGCCAATGCCTGAGCCTACCGTCCTCCTCTCCTGCAGCACCTGCGCCTGTCACTGACTGAGCGGGGCCAGTGTCGCGTGCAACACCTCCACTTCCCCTCGGTTGTGGACATGCTCCACCACTTCCAGCGCTCACCCATCCCACTCGAGTGCGGGGCTGCCTGTGACGTCCGGCTGTCCAGCTATGTGGTAGTCGTCTCCCAGCCGCCAGGTGTGACCCTAATGCCCCTTGATAAAGGGGGTGGTGGCACTGGGAACCGAGACCTCGTGTTGTGTCCTTCCAACACTTGCCTCCACCCCGTTAAGACTGACAGTGTGGTCTCTCTCTTTCTTGGTCACTTGTCCCCCAGGTTCCTCCAACACTGTCCTGTTCCCTTTCTCCCTCTCTCGCTGGGATTCAGAGCTGGGCCTTCCCCACCTTAGCGCTTCTGGCTGTCCACGGGGGCTCGGCCCAGAGGGTCTCCCAGGCCGGTCCTCTCCCCCAGAGCAGATCTTCCACCTGGTGCCTTCGCCTGAGGAACTGGCCAACAGCCTGCGGCACCTGGAGCCCGAGCCCACCAGTCGAGCCCGGGACTCGGACTATGAAATGGACTCCTCCTCCCGGAGCCACCTGCGGGCCATAGACAATCAGTACACGCCTCTCTGACAGGCCTCCCAGAGGCCCCTGAGAAGCACAAGCAAGTAGAGATGTGAACTTCTGAATGTAACTTTCTTTCCTTCCTTCCAGAGAGAGATTTAAGGGACACTGTTAACTGTTCATTCCAGTTTGGATGTGACCCTTCAATTAGGCCTGTTAAAGGGCCTCCTAGAAGTTCCATTCTCACCTGGCTTTCTCCTTATTGTTTACAGATGTAGTTCTTGTTCGTGGATGTCGCCAGCTCCTGCCCTGGGTCCCTAGGACCAGGCCCCATCACTCTTCGAGGGGGCAGTGGGGTGAGGGCTGGAGTTGGCAGTGGAAACTTGTTCTCTTTTTCACTGACACTGTCCCAGCTGGCAGACTTTCTACTTGGGGAGGGGGGAGGGGGGCCCATCAGGAAGCCCAAAACACTAACAAGCCCTGGATTCTCCTGTGGTTTTTTTCCCGTTATAGCTTCAGTCCACGTGGCGGGTCTGCTGTACCCAAGCCACAGGTGACCACACCTATCCTGCTTCGACTCTCAACTTTAGGACAAAGTTCTGGCAGATGGACAAGCTAAAGGTCAAAAATGATTTTAAACATTTTTACCTCAGATTAATTTTTCAAAGGATGCAGGTTTCAAAATTAAACCACTGCTTATTTCATTGCACTGTTTGAACTAATACCCATGCGATTTTTGTAGTCAGAGACAGCTATGCAAATCCTACTTGACCAGTTCCTGGTTCGAGCCAGCATGCCTGGCTTCCTTGTCTATTGCATCCTCAGGACAGTCACCTGTTGCTGAGGAGCCACTGTCCTTCCTAAATGTAGAGAAGTGAAGTGTGTCACCCTTTCAGGGAAATTCAGGCAATTACTGAAATAGGAGGGTGGCAAGGAACAATTCCACCCTGGTGCCTTATGAATAAAAAACTGGATTCTGGTTTACAGCAGCTTTATGGTGAGAGTTAAACTGAGGGGTAAGGGAGGGGCAAGGAAAAAGGAATAAAGGGGCTGCTGGGCCCTTTCTAGTAAATCCTTCACCAACAGGGCTGGCTCAGAGCCTCCAAGTGTCTAAAGGCTTATTAAATTATCCCACAAGGTTTTAGGCTCATTCTTGAGCCAAAATGGAAGCTAGGAATCTGGTGCCACAGCTAATGAGAAACTCCTTTAATAGCCCACAATCAGTGTTCTGTTCCAGCAGTAACCACTGCTTCATCTGGTGAAGCATGTGTGCATGTATACATAGGCACACATAACCTCTACCATGCAGGGAGGTCCTGCAGTCAAATCTCCATCTATACTTGCCTTTCACAAGTGATACAATTCATGGGGGCTGGCTCCTCCCAGAACTTTCATGCAGAGGCTCAGAAACAAGGGAGGCAGTGACCGAGTGGAGTCAGCTGCTTGTGGGTGCGAGCAGAGCCGTTCAGTATAGCCACTGGGCTCCTTGAAGTGGCTTCTAGGAAACTGGGAGTTCAGCGCAGCTTAACATTTATACATACATCAGTCAAAAGCTAAAATTAAACCTTGGCCTAAACTAACTACTTGCCTGCCTTATCTGGGGTGAGGCGTGTGTCTGTTCCCTCCAGCCGTTCTCCACTCCAAGAGGTCAGAGGTCAGACTTTGGGAGAAGCAGGGAGGTCAGGAGCCACCTCTCTTCCACTTTTAAAACCAACACTCCTGGGACTTCCCTGGTGGTCCAGTGGTAGGGCTCTGTGCTTCCCCTGTAGGGGGCGTGGGTTCCACCCCTGGTCAGGGAACTGAGATCCTGCAAGCTGTGTGGCGTGCCCCTCCCCCCACCTTATATATACAGATAAAACCAACAGTCCTGGGTGTTTTCACAGACGGTAAAGCATAACCAACCCTGATCTAGAGTTGTCTATTTCTAAGGGCCACATTTTCTACACATCAAGCAGGTCTGATTAATGAATGCTAAGCAAAGTGTAGACCAGGAGTAAGCACTGTTTTGGATTTCTCTTTTACAAGAGAAAGCTCATCATAGAAAGTAAATGCTGACAAGTCACTGGTACAGATTTCCCCCTGTCTGCACAGGAAAGGGGCCAAGCAGACAATGAACCAGACAAGTAAGTTCCCTCCCTCCAACCAGAAGGGTAAACAGACATCTGGGATATGATATCCACAAGCCAGGGGCACTCACTTCTTAACAGCCGCTCAACATACAATTCTCAGGTAGTGCCAAGAGGCAAGCCAGGCACAGCAAGTCAGCAGCTCTGACCGACTGGCTACAAAGTACAAGCTCAGAATCTGTGACACAGTCATCCACTTCCAGACTGCATCAGTGTAAAATGTTCAAGAAAAACATTTATTTACTAAATGTGTCTGAGTTACCAGGACAGCTCAAATACATTCCGACAAAAAGGCCCCTCATGGCCTGGGAAGAAGCGACACTAAGTCAATGCCTTTTCTTTCTGCTAGAGCAGGTTGAGCTGGAGGAACGGGGGCAGTGGGTCCCTGGGCTTGATGCTGTCACAGGCAGTGAGGCAGCAACCCTGACGGCTGCAGCCAGCCCACCGCAGTCATAGCACATTCCACCACCCTCTTTCCAGCCTCAATGTGACCACTGCTGGCGGCAAGAGGCCAAGCCAGCAGCCTCTACTGAGAGCCAGACTCTTGAGTGCCAGTTGGACAGTAAGCATCACAAGCCCTCCAGTTATCTCTAATTACAGACAACAAGGATAGCTTAACTGCTCCCAGCATCATCACCTCCTTCGCCTGACTTCAATGAACTTTTACAAACTAACAGTCACCAGCACCAAAGAATTAAGTCAACTAACCTGCCTTGAATTTTAGACCAGCAATCCATATGGCTTTATCTGGTATAAATCTTCTGCCTTTGATCATTTCTGGACCGTGTAGGAGAAAGGAATAGCAATCATTAAAATCTTAAACCAGAGAACACTATTTTTACATAACAGTTTCTTAACTTAAAATCAAGGCCTTGAACCCTTCCCTAAGGGTTGCCTTAGATTCCTTTATGCTATTATTCAGGGCTAAGTCTGTTATCACAAATGTCATGTGAACGCTAACATCTCCCACAGGCTAGAGGAACTTGATAGTTTATTATCCACTGACTCTTAACAAGGACACATCTGACATCCAGTGTTTAGCGGAATAAGCAGCACGTTGTAATGACAACACAGAAAATGGATTCATCTTGTATCATTATAGGCAGAAGGTATTTGGCAAATTTGTATGCATTGTTTATGTACTGTATAAGTAACTTATTCTTGAAGAATGCAAATTTTGCTAAAATGTACAAATTGCTACATGTGAATTAAAACAAAGTTTTCAGAATCTTGATTTGGTACCACAGTATTTAAAGGCTCTATCTATCTATTATGACTGTAGTCTCTGCAAAATACTTGCTTTTCCTGTTTGTCCTGCTCCCACAAACTGAAGACATTAACGAATGCTTAGGGGTCTACAGGAGTATGCTATTTTGTACATCGCTGCACCTTTTCAGCCCTCTGGATTTCTTTATTACAGGTGTGTGTGTGTCTCCTGCCCCCTACTGGTAAAACAGACAGATGCCTGAATCAGGACAACTTCTGACTAACTCATTTGGGTTCAGGAGATATTAAAAAGGAAGCTTACAGAATCAGCGTCAGGGTGAGGATGTGGACTTTCGGCACTGCCCAACTCTGGCCAGCCTTCCTCCTTCTGAAGCAGACCTCTAGCCACCAAAGAGAACATCTCTCAGTCTTGTCTTTTTCTAGAGATACCTTGAACCAGAACTAAAGGTGAAGAAGAAAAGTCATTTGACAGCTAACCTTCGAGGTATTAAGACAGCAGAGTCAGCCCTCCTGCCCTGATATTCAGTATCCTACAATGGAAATAGCTCATACAAACACACATTAACTTGATATCAGTTTTTAAAACTTTTTTTATTTTTTGATTTTTTTAAAGTTTTTATTTTATATTATCTACAAAGTAAAAGTTTTTCCCTTAACTTAAAACTTGAACCACTGTAGACAGTGATTACTTCATCAAACTTGATTTATAAATAATAATCCGTCAGTTTGACGGTAAGAATTTACTGAACCTTTGTCAAGTTTAGTAAAAGGGCGTTCCAAGTCTTGATTTTTTTTTTTTTAAAGCAGTAATAGCAGCAAGAATCACTCTTGTTACTTCTTTTGCTAGCTGATGTGTTCATGACTTTCAAGGGTCATTAAAAAATAAATAACTTCCAGTTTCAGCAAGCAGAGCTGGGGTACTTGCGGGACTTGGAAACAGCGTATGGAATTATGGAACAGCCCACAAGTTCCTAAATGCCTCTACTCGGTCCAAATATCTTCCACTGCAAGTGAACTGTTAGCATTCCTATTGGATGTTACAAGAAATCAACATATATTTTTTAAAAACAAAATAAATGAAATTCTAGTTTTCTGTGCTTCCAGTTGGTAGAAGCAGTAGAAGGGAGGAGGGAATTTGGCCTTTCGGTTCCTCCAGGGCAGCCTTACAACTGCTGTTGGTGGTGGGCTTGTACTGTAAAAAAGAAAAGTGAATATTTAAACAGAAAACTGGCAACACCGCACATTAGCCTAGTGTCTCTGCAGCACATGTCTGTAAAGCTATCCTTGTGCTACCTGAACAAGACTCAAAATTTAATTCACTCTTTACCCTTCCCACCCCCCCGCATCTGTACCAAAAGGGGGAGAAGGTAGGTGGGTGGGTAGAAACAAACCAGTCAGACATAAAACCATTTCAGATAAAACTCCCAGAAGAGTTGTTGCTCATGGGGTACAAAAAAGGCCTTAACATATCCCCTCCCCAAATAATAGCCAAGCACCAATATTGCTTTCAGAATAACAGGTTAGACTGTGAAATATCGCCATGGCCACCATCAAGTATTAGAGCACAATCACGGGGCATTCTCTACCTGTCAGGGCATAGACTGGAGCTAATACTATACTCGAAACCAATCCATACACAGCACTTATCTCATCAGTGGTAGTCTCCAGAGCTACAATCAAACTCTGCCATGGTAGTAACCCCCCACATGTCAGACTGTTGGGACTCAGGAAGGAAAACACTGCCCTGTCCAACCTATCATAACAAGGAAGGCCAACTGAGTCCTAAGCATGCATCAGCTACACAGAATGCTGCTGCTGCTTCTCATCAAGCCAAATCCTGTATACCATCAGAACACACACACACTAGGCTCCCGGAAGCCTCAGGCCCTGACACTGAACTGATCATCACAGTCCCTACTGTGTACACTCTGACGGGTCTTGCTAGTTCTCAGATGCGGGGCTTGAAGCGCTGGCCCGGCCTGCCATTCGACCTGTGCGAGCAGAATGCTTTGGGGTGCCCGGCGGCCCCTGCACACACACGCCTCACCTGAAGGGTGCGTCATATAGGGGAAATGCGCTGTTGTCGAGACTGGAATGGGCTGTAGTGCACTTTGAGCGAGGGCGGCCTGGGGACCGCCGGGTGGCTGTGTCGTCATTAGCATCATTGGCGCATGGGCAGTTGGATGAGAAGGAACCATTCCTGACTGTACATGAGCCTGAAACAGAGAGCTCTTTTACGCATACAGGCAACATCTCCAGCTTAAACAACATGTCAACTGTGTCCCTTTCACTGGGTTGGGGCTCTCAGGAAAGGGCAACAGTGGGCCCTCAGGGCCCTTTCTTTCCTCTGGGGACATTCCCTAGTGGATCCATCAGTTGACCTATAGACATGCTTCACCCTCTGGCAGATCCTGCAAGGCTGAGGGAGCAGGCACCCAGCGAGCCTGGGTAAAAGTCAGGGCTGCAGTGTCCTAGCCTTCAACATTTCTGAGGACTGGATTCTATGTATGGGGCAAGGTCTTCACAAAGATCCCTGATCCAAGCGCAGCTTTCTCAAATTAATAGGAGGCTACCTGCAATGATGCTTTAGACTCTGGCTTCCATGTGGGGCCTGAATTAGTTTTACAGATAACATCTCTTTCAAGTAAGAAAGCAGATTATTACATTATAAGCAGGGACTGTTAACTTTGTTCTAGGTTCTCTTTGCCTTTCCCCCTCTGCTTCTTGCCTGCTCACCAGCACACCTCAGTGAACAATGAGTCAAGGCAGTAAGAAAAGCCTCTCAGGCCCCCTTGCTCTGCTGAAAGATCCGCTGATAGAGCAGCAGCAGCAGGAGTTGCAGTTGAATGGCTCCAGTGAGGTGGGAAGGGGTAATCTAAAATTATCTGGTCCAGGCCAGTGTCTCTCTGTACCAGGTGATAATGAGTTCAACCTGGTCTCACTGTCAAGTTGGAAAGGTTTTAGTCAGCCCAAATAGCTGGATCGCAGCTCTGCAGGGAATTGGCAGAGCCAGGAAGAGCTCTCGTTTCCTGCCTCCCATGCTGTGCACTGTTCTAGACCAGGATAAGCCTTGAATGAAATGCTGTTTTGATTCTTACATATTCAAAGGGACCCAGGGCATATCTGGGCTTCCCTGCAAATATTAACCTTGTTGCTCTTTCAGCACAAAAGCACAAAAGTGAGGTTTTAGGAACCCCAACTTACATGTAAATTCACATACCTACTTAGCCACCAGCCTCTACTAGACATCTACAGGCCCCCTGGTCTCATGAAGCTCCTGGTTCAGCCAAACCATGCTGCCCCACACCTGACCAAACCGGCTCCCCTCCCCACCATCAAAAGCAAATCATCCACTGCAGTGCGCCACACTACAGAACCTACACGTTTGCTGGGGAGAATGCCCGAACTTCCCAGAGCTGTGGAACGCTAGTTACAAGGTCGCCTCTGAGAGTTAGCTCCAACTGAGCACCATCTCCAGCCCCACCACGCCAGAGCCTCAGTGGTGCACTGCTTGACATGAAACAGAGTTCAGTGAGGCAGGCTAACAGACCCAGAAGAGTTCTGTTATGAAAGCAGCAAAAAGAGACAACAAATACAGCCAATTCACCCTTAACAGCTCTAGGGAGGGCCTAAAAGGACAGTGTTGGAGCCCAACTTCGGTGCAGCTCCTTCTCATTAAGACAATCCAAATTGGCCCTGGATTGCATTGGACTTTTGTCAGTAGCTGATGCAGAAAGCAACCACACCTTTCAACCCTTAGAAGCTTTTGCTAGAGGTGAGCTCCAAAGGGCTTCCAGGGCTGCTCTTTAAGAAAAATGGGAACACCTGGGTGCTTCCAGCTTCAAGTTACACTGCACGAATGTACAAGGCCAAGCCCTTTCAAGAAGTACAACATATGGTCAAAGCGGATGTAGGAACAGCCAGGGAAAACAAGTACAGATATTTCTTAGGAACTCATGTGACTAACATTCAAGTGGTCAGGCCCAGTGTAGTCACCTCAGAGTTGAGAATTTGTGAAATCCCATCCTCCTTGCTAGACTCGTGTGTATGTGTGTGTGTCTGTGTGTGTGTGTGTGTCTGTGTGTGTGTCTGTTGGGGGGGAATATATGTATGTATACGTATATATAGCAATGAAGCTATATAAACATAGCAAAGCAGATACAGCAAGGAAAGAATTAGGTTGCATTCCAGAGTCAAAGATATTTTTAAGGTCTCAGTTGGGAAACGTTAAAAGACTGACCAATCAGCAACTGCACTGATCCCATTACAGAACCACACAAACATTCATTTAGGGCCAGATCACATGTATTTGAGTGGAAAAAAGGAGACAAGCAAATGGCATCACACACAGGGGTTCCTGGCTCGAAGAGCAGCTGGCTCTTTGCTGCTTATCTGACAACCTTCATTTCCTACTTGGTCTTCACAGAAAGTTGGCTAAAGCGGGTTTACCTGAGGTACATGGGCCATGTGGGGTGGATTGGTATAAGCCGGCTGAACATGAGAAGGATGAATCGTAAAGACGGTCTGTTGTGCTGTTGGAAAACTATTCTGTGGCGACTGTGTATTGGAGGCAGGTGTCATGGAAGGTGGGGTTGGTGCAAGCCCCGCATGGTAAATGGCTGACTGCTGCTGCGGACTGGCCAGGTGGAGAGCCTGGGCGGCCTGATGCTGATGGTGCTGCAAAGTAACAGGAAAGAATTGAGAAAATTTTCTTTAAGGAAGAGCAGTTTAAGGGTCACACACAAAGCTGAGTTTTGCATATGACAACAGGCTCCCGCTGGGCCTATCTAAGATGAGGGGCAATGGCAGGTACCAGAGAATACACAGGGAGTAGGAGCAGGGCTGGGGTGGGGGTGCCTCCTGTTCACAAACATTCCTGTCTGGGCTGCAAGCCTGATTCTCAGCCTACAAGTCCTCAACCAGCAGTGGTAAAACAGGACTACTGCTCCAGGGGCCTGACAGATGTCAAAGAGCTCCTTAAGTGCCTCCTTAACAAACATGATTAAAGAAGCTAATAGGAAAAAAACCAAACACCCTCATCATGTAAACATTAGAAATGAGATTTTTAAAAAGTTCCAAGCCAATTTCTTGCTTTATGTTAGATTTTTCAATATTGGTTAAGTTTCCAGAACTTACCCCATCACCTTATTCTCAATATGTACCTTAAGGTGATTTAAACCTGGGGGCACAGCCTGCAGAGCTGTACACTGGCTCCATGAGGCAGGGCTGCTCGGTGTTTTGATCACGTGGTACCTAGCATCTTGCCTGGCACTGAAGAAAACACTCAATAAATAGAACGATGAAGCAGTTCTGGTGAAGGCCTCTCAGTTCCTCCTTACCTGAACAGGACTGGGTGCAGGATGGCTTCCACCATGTTGGCTTTGCTGCTGTCCAGTGGGGGTGGCTGAAGGCTGAGGATGTGGAGTATGAGGGTGCAAGGTAGCATTAGGGTGCGCATACTGCTGAGCAAGGGAGCCAGTGGAAACTAAAGTGAAAGGAAAAGAAATGTGTATAATTGACAGGTGTCATGCTCTTAATCGCTCCTCTATGCCTCATCAACTTTCAGCTCATCCACAGTCTTCTTGATGCTCAATGCCTAACCAATCTCTGTATTTGACTCCATTTAAACCACCCACTTCTTAAAAAAATAAATGGGAAGTTACTGCTTAACAGTCAGGCTAGCATTTTATTCATATAACATAGCTGTACACATTATACCAAAATCTAATTAAATTTACTTCTAAAACAGTCACTAGGTTTCCTGAAAAGGCAACTTAAAAGCATAGACAGAAACAATTCAAACAATCCCCCGTCTGCGACCTGTCTCTCTGTCTCTCACACACACACATTTAGCTCAAGGCCATCATCTGGCTAACCTCACCATGCTACTGTCCTGGACCTGATGCAGTGTCCCGTGGGCACAGACTATATCAGGGCTGTAGTAAGGGGCTGGATAAGGTGTGTGGCAAGGTCAGGGCTCTATCTTCAGGGCCAAATGACCACAATCTCTCTCAGCTGATCACAGAAGCCACTCTGCCACTCAGTTCATTCTCTAGGCCTCCCTGCTCAAGATCTGTCACCTTTGCTTTATAAAATCTAGTAAATGGGATTACCTAAACTATGTAGAAAAACGAATTCCCTTCAAAGCATCCTAGCCTTTAAAAAGAATTTTACTAGCTAGAGTAACCTCAAAGGAAATACGATGAGCTAGTTTAAGTAAAAGTGTGTTCATTAAAGCTAAGAACCCAAAGCCAATTCTTTGTGAATCTCAGCACAGACCATACCTTGGCACAAAACAGGGAGATGAGGTATAAATTCATTTGTTCATGTCATCCCCAAACAGCAACTTGAGAATCAAAAGCACAAGATGGGTTCATTGCTTCCAGTGACTACTGATAGCACACTGATACAAATCTAACCATGATGTGGCAATGAGCTGAGGACAATGTTCTCAAGATGTATCTCCTCTTGGAAGTCAATGTGTCAATTCCAGAATAGTTCTTCACATTCTTCATATGGTGTTACATATAGGGGGCTGATGGGGAGAAGCAAGCACTGCTTTGGGATCAGGTACCCTAACAACAGCAGTCTAATAGGCTGGCTGCTGAGAGTTGCCAGCATAGATGACTCTGGATGAGTCCAATGTAAATGTTATGCAGAGGGTTAGGCACATGAAACAATTCTATAATGCTTGACATTGTAGGGCCAAGGACCAACATTCCAGGCCAACTGGTTATCTCCTCAACTGTATATGTATCCTTTAAAGAGAGAAGGGTGAGGCAAAGAGCAGTGCTAGGATCACCTGTGCATCCACTGCCAACACCACAGTGGGCATCTATACTAAGTTAACTCCCAGATTAGATTAATCAAAGCATTTTTCTTTATACACTGGGAAAATCCCCTAGCTATAACAGTTAACATACACTGGAACATATTAACAAGGAAAACTGGCAACGTATTCTTTGGGTGTTTTTCAAGAAGTCAGTGACAGTTTTCTGGGACATGGGAAAAATAATGTGCTAACAGCTTTCTTGAGTTTCACAGTCCCATGAATCTACGAAAGTAGTCATTGTCGTTTTTCTGATTCATTGGTTTTTTAAAAGGCCATTCTTCACCATCATATTCATTAAGTTAAGCTTCTGACCCCCAAAACTGTCTGGGCACTGACTTAGTCTAAAAGACTTGAGATAAATCTTGAACCCTTGTTCTTGTAAAAATCTTACACTTATTTTTCAAATTTATTTTTAAATAATTAGAACAGCTACATGTAGCTAGTGGCTACTGACTGGACATCATTATTTGTAGCACATTTCCTTCAGCACAGAAAGTTTTATTGAATAGTGATATCTAGAGTCATTCATGCTCCCTTATTTTCAAACCACTTGCATTAAAATCCTCCCTACTATAAATTCTTAAATGTTTCATTTGTAACAATTCTAATCTGTCTGGGGGAAAGCAATTCCCGAATCCAAATTCTATTTATGAGGTTTCATAGAGTACAGAATCTCAGAGTTTCTATTTATTTAACCTTATTTATTCAAGAAACTTTTGTACCAAAAAGTTTTAAATTTCATTTTTAATTACCTTTTAAGCAAAGTATTAAGGAAATAAAAAGTAACAATAATCAACTCTAGCTGGGTGCTATTTTATTAATATTCATACATAAAAAAGCATGGCCATCACAAAGAGAATTACACCCATGAAGTTCCATAATTTATTCATCAATTAGAAAAATGTTAAAATCTTGAAATTACTTGGAGAGAATTAAAGATGGAAGTATTTTTTTACTATGTATTTAAAAAAGGCATCTCTGTGATAGTTTACCAATACTGAAAGGTTATAAGATAGAGTATTCTAATCTATATGTCATTTGCATTCATAGCATAAATACTTCAAGTAATCCAAGCTGAATGCATCTACATGGGCTTTTGTTTAAAAAAAACACCCTTTCCCTATCTAAACACCAATAAACTGCAATGCATTATAAGAAAAATTAAGCAGATGTAAACATACATCATAGGCTACAAATAAAATGTGAGGATGTTTGATTAGAAATATCTTCCTTTGTTCATCATCTTGCTTAAAGATGTTTGCTAAAGCAAGTACCTTACCCAGGAATTCTTTTCCCCCTTCAAATATGAAAACTGAGTAGCTAATTGGGGAAAATGTGGAACTTATACACTTTAATAGTAAAAACAACAAAAATATACTTTGGTTCCTTGAAAGGCCAGTTAAGAAGGAGACAAAGACAAGTAGGATAAGAGGGAAATTAAAAGGCTGCGGGGCAGGGGGGAAGGCTGGAAGAGGGGAGGGGGGAGAGAGAGATAAGAGAAAGGAACCAAGATAGAGTAAATGAGGGGAAAAATCTAAGAGAATTAGGGAAAGGGAGAAGTGGAGAGTGAAAGGCAGTAAATTCTGGGCTTTCCTGACCTAAGCCTATCATTTAACTGTTTTTATTATACATGCTCATTAGCTAAAAGATTCCAGAGAGGTTAAAAATAAAGTGATTTTTCTTCAAAATTCTGATTTAGCTATCCATCAGTTAAACTTCTATTTATAAAACCTAAGTTGCCTTCATGAAATCTGGATTACTTCAAGCTAATCAAAGAAATAACTATTTTTTGGGCCAGACCCAGTCCAGAAGTTTCCCGCTCACTGTGTTCCTCGATATAAATGTTTAAAACTCTAATTATGTGATTTGTCAAATCCTCGAAACACTAACCACAATCCAAAAATCATTTCCTAAGCCATGATCTTACTGAAGCCAATGTCCATAGAGATGTGCATTTAATTTAATATAGAAGTTATTAAATTAAACCTAATTTAATAACTAGGTTTTGTCATTTTTGACCTTGGATGCACAAGACATGAGAGAACACCAGCACAGCAAAACTTTAAAAATGAAACAAAACAAAATCTTCCAACTTTTAAATCTGATGTTAAATTCAGAAAAAAGGAAGTAAAGGAACATTGAAAACTCTTTAAAAGGGGAATAAAAGGCAACTAGACCAAACAAACCAGGACAAAATGCTTAGAAGGGGGTGGGGGTGGGGTATGAAACAGCAAATTAAATTACAAATAGCAGCCCCACTGTTAGTTTCTTTTAAAAGTACTGATATTCTCTTTTAGGGAAAGTTGTGCTAAGGCAGTTAATGCTTAGGTGTGATGATTAAGGACCTTTTAGCTACTTACCAGGAAACTGACTCCAAAACTACTAACAGAGACAGTAAGATGGTGAGGATAACTACATTTGAGACCTCAAACTGAGTACATAATAGAATTACTGACAGTCTTTTATATACTATACCACATACATAGTTTCCCTTTAACAGTTATATATACAGCAAGACTCCTTTTTAAAGAGCATCTATTAAAGGATTAAATTTGTTAACATTTCCTAGCACCAAATAAATAGTATGTACGCACTTATTTTTGGATACCAAGTCAAGGCACAATTAATGAAAATTTAAGTCAAAATGTTTTCTAAATGCTTTTTAAAATTTGGCATCTAGTATATTCAGACATTCAGTCATTCTACAATAATTTAAAATTTAGTCTCTAACAAAATTTTAATCCTTAATATCCCCTAGAATATAGTATTTCACATAAAGCGACATATATTATACTGTCATACATTTCTAAAGGATTCCTGCAAGTTAGTGACTTTCCCATCCAAATACCAAAAGCCCATGAATAAGCCTTATTTTAAAATTTCCCTACAAATAGAGAAAACAAACCTTACAAGTTCATTTCCAAAAGCAATCCCTGCTCAGACTTTCTCCATTTAGGAGCAATCATTTACCCTTCCGCTGGTGGTGAGAGGGGGCTGGTGTTGCCAAAGACAATCTCTAGTAGCTGCTAGGTCATGCTTTCCTGCTTAAACTCAAGACATCCATGAGGTGTCTGCTACCTGAATATCATAAACCTGTAGTCATGCAAAGACTGAAAATACAGAAACGTTCCTCCCCTAGTATTTCAACCCTATTCAATTAAAAATCCTTGTAAGGATAAATGTTTTCTTACCAGGATACTAAAAAAAACCCTAATGTTTTAAGCTTGTGGCTTGCTTTGCGCTTTGTTTTAAAAACGTCTGTTCAGGGAAAGTTTCTCTGAACAAGGAGAGTATTAGGCATTTCCAAAACAGTCACATGTTTGCTTGGTATGCAAAAATTAATTTCTGAAACAACTCAATTTTTAAATTAACTCCAGCTTTCTTAAGCTGGGTTATATTTCCTTTTTAAAAACTCTGAATTATTTTCATATATATATATATATTTTTTAAATGATTTTGTCTGGCACAAGGAAAAGATTGCTCAACAAGTCTACTCCCTTAACATGTATTCTTTAAAAAGTGTTTTACTGTTCAATTAAAATTAGTATAAAAAACCCAACTCACTGGCAAAGTAGAAAGAAGGGCTTGTCTCCTTGTTGTATGGTAATTTGGGACATGCTGAATTTGGGAAATAGAAAGGTTAATTAGCCTTTTAAGGTGTGCATTTTCCTAATTTTCTGGAAAGGTTGACATATTTAGTAATTTCTTTTTGTATTCATGCATAACTCATTTTTCTTATTTTACAAGAGATGACAAGCACTTTAAACATCACTACAAAATTAAATAAGATAGGGCTGAAGCAAAAGACACTTTTCTTCTGTATTGGGTTGTCAAGTACCACATGCTCACTTAGTTAAATGAAAGGAATAAAGTTATTATCTAATAAAAAGACCAACATTGCATTCCACTGAACACCTTGATATAAATAATGTACCAAAACAAAATAATATTTACCAAGTTTAATTTAAAAGACTAATCCAATTTTGCAAATCATTAATAGAAATGTCACCTTACACCTTATTCTGTAAGATGTTTACTAGGCATCTGGTAATGGATCCAAAAATTCAGAAACAATAATATTAAACAAGGGTACAATATCATTTCTTATTAAACTGTCTACATAAAGGTGTGTGCGTGTGTGTGTGTGTGTGAGTACACTTGTAAGGATATGCACCAAAATGTTAACTGGTGATTGTAAGGGAGAAGATTAATAGGTGCATTTTAAATCTTTTTGCCTACTGTATTTTCGAATTTATCCGCATTAAACTACCGAAAATAAAGCAAAAAAAGGATTCTGGATTTAACTCTTTCTGAATAGAGAAAACTTCATTATTACTGTTTCTAAAAGGGAAAACAAAGTTAGATGAATGAAACAAAATGAGATGAATTATAAGACCAGATGTTAAGGAAACAAAGAGTAACTTATTAGGAGGAAGAGGGCAGAGGCAATGATGAAAGTGAAGTTAAAGTTAAGGTCAAAGAGATGAAGTTTGTGATCAAAGTCCTTCCTAAGATATCTAGAAAGAGTACAAGGTCAACAATTCTTAGAATGTATCTCCTAATAATTTAAATGTTCAGTGATCTGTTAGCATATTTATATTAAATACACCAAAAAATTAAAAAACAATAACCAGCCTTTCATCTTGTAGTCATTTCTATTCGCAAAGGTTTTTGCTATGACCATAACAATTAATGAATGACAAAAAGGTGACATATAATTGTCATTAACATCTGGGTGCATATTCTTTTGTTTGCATTAAAAGTTTAAAAAAATCTAGATAGAATGTAGCTTAAGAATAAATATAATTCATACTCAAACTATTTGGTTCCTTTTGGAATATAAAATATAAACTGTTCAAGGGAAATGAAAATAAAATTAGCATTTCTATGCAAGTTTTGTCTTACAGTTTAAAATAACGTATTTAAAATTTGTCTATATTCAGCATAATTGTATTTGGAAGATCTAAAATAACTGAAATAAATTATTGAAGAATTAATGAACTTGCTAAAGCAGATTAAATTATGGCTTATTGTGGTAAAGAACAAACCAATTCATTTCCCAGTGTTCTCTTTAGGGTATGAAGTATCCAAAACAGAACCAGCAACAATCATACCAAATCTACAGCTTTGCCCCTAGCTGCCCTCATCAACACACATCAATGAAATATAATGCAATCTGTGTAAACTGCAGGAGAGTAATTCAGATTTGGTTGAGCAACTTTCTCCTGGTATCAAAGAACTAGCTTTGATGACTAATTCATTCCAGATTTCACTGGACATTAGGTCTAGTATTTTGTTTCTTTGCAATATTTACTATTTACCCACACTTGAATGGACTTCAGGGTCCAAGATCAACTGCTTTTCAAATGGAAATATTCTGGGAAGGTAGTTATAAAAACCATTAGTGCCTCAAATACAGTATTTACTGTACTGGCTGTTTCAAACCAATAAACATCCAATCAGCAGACAAAGTCAGATGTTGGTAGTGAGTGAATATACACTGAGGAGAAAGATTCTGCTTGACATCACAGTATTACTACAATGTCTCAAAGGTGTGGGCACACAAAAAAGCAATGGAAATTTTAGCTCAAGTTTCAGATCTTATTCCAAGGGGAGTATCCCAGAAAATGGGAAGAAAGAAATGTTTTTTCCATTTGTTACGTCAAGATGTATTCAGAAATGTATAATATGTACAATAAACAATCATAATAAACTGTGTCACCTAAGACTTTAGCAAACTGGAAAATTATTGCAATGTATACAAATTGCATAAAAGTTAGTGTGATAAATCAGTGGTGCCTTTTCACACATACTTATTCCTGGTTAAGACAACTACAGACAAGCCAATGATAGGAGATCACAACCAAAATCATAAGCCAAATCAGTATGTCAATCTTTCAATTAAATTATAGATGGGCTTCTTGAAAGAAATGTTTTTCAAAATTGGAGCAATCACATCATTTTAATTTAAAGAGCATAGTCAACAAGAGAAAATTTTAAGTGCGGAAAATTAAGATCTGACAAGTATTTTATTAAAAAAAAAGCCTTTAATCATGTAAAATTCCTATCATTTGTGAACCAGTGGTAAAGGAGCATGCCTCCAGAAAGAAAACATTAGCAGTGGGTTCCCGGTGACAAGAATGATTGTTGCTGCCTGAGTCCTATATTCCTATAAACCTACAAAATGTTATAAACTGTTATCTAAAGTTAAAAAAAAATGAAAGCCTTTATATTCTTATTAGTCACTCAAAAAGTTGAAAGAGGTTTAAAAAATGACATGTCCTTGTAGTTACATGTAATATTAATTTCATTTTCATAGTGGTTCACTTTTCAATTGTATGAATAAACTTAAATTTCTCTCCCTCTCCAAAAAACTGAAATGCCAATGGGAAAACCTAAATGACAGTACAGGAGTTCTCAGAAAAGTTCAAAACAAAATTTAGATCTTAATAAAACTGGTACTAATTAAAGGTGCATTTTGAAAAACATAATATGGGACGACCCATTAATTCTATATTACAAAATATAAGTGGAAATCTTATTTTAAATTCTAACATTGAAAACAATATTATTACTTTAGACAGTTGCAAAGCTGACTTACACAAAGTTCTCCAGCCACAAAACTAAGATGGTAATTTTAGCTTATTACTCAGATATATCGTTTAATTTTATATAGAATACTTTTCATTTTATCACTGTATACTCAATTAAAGTATGAATCTGTCAAAAGCAGATCTAATATTACACAATTCCAACCACCTGAAATACAGCATGATGCAGAAACATAGTAGCATTGTAACAAATAGCAATAAAATATGCAATGTCAGTGACCCCCAGAGTAAGGAGTGAAGCAGAATGTTTTCTTGCTTTCATTACGGTAAAACTTTCTTGCATGCCTTAGGAAGGGTATACCAAATGATGTTACTGATGAGGAAGAGGAGAAAGATACCTTTCTCCACAAAAGATGCTTTTACACACATTATTACATTTTAGTTAAAGAGAGACAATGGAACAGAGAGAAATTTCAAAGTAGAAATGATTTGCCAAGACTTATAGAGCAGGTCGGAGAGAGAAATGGATTCATCTTTTCTTTAGATTCTTGACCCTCAATGTCATAAAAGGCAGAGTTATTCTTAAACAGAGCATCTTTTCAGAGCTTAAAAACACAGTAAGAATAGTCACACACATTGAAAAAGACAAACAAACTGCTTCCTACCATACATCGCATGCGTCTGCTCATGAGCCCCGTATTGAGTTGCTGAAGAAGATACTAAACCAGGCTGGGCATGTGTTGGTGGTGCCATCATTCTAGCATTACCCTGTATTACAGGACTATAGACATGAGGATGCTGTGTTCAAACAAAAAATAAAGAAAAAAACATTAAAGTACCAGATATAGTCAAGTAGATTTTAGTTATGTCTTAATTCCATGGTTTCCAGGTTTCCAGAAACAACTCCTAAATCCTTATTTGGCTAGAAAGGATTTAGCCTTTGAAACACTTACACTGATCAGCAACTTTCTATTAGGTTAAAAAGGACCCCCAAATCCTTAGCTGCCTACCCCACCGTTAACGCATAGCACAAAATATAAAGGAAAAACCCCTTTACCATACTAAAAGTTACTTCAATGGAACAACAATTAAAAGAGTTATTAGGTCATATCAGGCTTACCTGAGACTGATAATGTGGCACATGCTGAACAAGAGGCTGATTTGGAAACTGCTGAGGACTATAGGCAACATACTGTGTGGAATAAGCTGGTGGGGTGGCCACAATTGGTGGGCCTGCTGCTGAGGCTGGGTGCATCATGGTACTCTGATGATGTTGGTCTTGCCGTTGTTGGGGCATATTTGGTACTGCAGGAAAAAACGACATAATATTAGAACACAGCAGCTCCTTATTAGCATAAAATATACGAACATGGTCCATAAGGCTCTGCATGATTGGGTCAAAGCCTACCTCTCCAATGCCATGTTATACCACACCCATCCCCCTTCAGCCACTATGGGCTGTTTTCCTATCATATATGCTATTCCTCAGCCTCAAACCCCAATCCCCTACTGCCAGGTTGGAAAACTTTTACTTGTCCATCAAGTGTCAGCTTGAAAGCAACATTCTCAGAGAGATACTCTGTGATGACCCCCAGACTTCATCAAGTCCCTGTAATTACAAGACTCTTACAGCACTATGAAGCAACATTTCCCTCATACTTCTCATATACACCCTGTTTGAGACACTGAATTATGCCATTGCTAGAGAAGGGCACTGGATTTTATTCAAAGGAAAACAAAAGTACAACAAAAAAGCCAAAACAGACCCAACACTTAACTCCATCTTTCTAAATTTCTTACCACCGAACTCTTGCTTTTTCAAACATAGCATCACACACTACCATGTAGCGCTTTTAAAAAATTGTAATAGCTCTTTTAAAACATTACTCTTTGTCTTGTATTACTCCACACAAATTTCTGCCTGTAATCTGCTCCATTAAAGCTCTAGTTAACAATTTAGCTCAACTGTCATCTCCTCTGTATCGTCTTTCCCAATCGCCCACAAAAGCGCTAGCTGCATGCTCTGTGTACCTTTTCCTCACATGTTTATTACAGCACTGACTGTTGTCTGTGATGGGTTTATGGTGCTATGTTAACCAAGCCACTTGAGGGAAGAAGTTGTGAACCACTGCTTACAGCAAGACACAAAGAATGTTGTAACTTCGTATGTTCACAAAATCATCAAAACTAACTGACTATACAGGTAACTGCTAATGTAGAGACAGAATTTGTCTTTTTTAAAAAAATATTTGAAGGTTTTGCTAAAAATTTAATGACTGCTGCTGATACTTAGGAGAGCTAGTTACACACTGTGTTATCTAGTCAGAAAAGCAAACTTGAAAACAGAAAAAACCAATTAGGTAATATTGTTCTGAATTTAATCTTGAGATTCCCACATATTGAAAAAGCACACCCTTCTAGTAAAGAAAAGCCACCCAAAACTCAAATATCATTTTTATCACATGAAAGTTTGTCTAATTAAGCTAAATAAGCTTAACTTACTATCACTATTTCTTTTCATACTTTACAACCCTCACATATTAAATTTTTTTTTCAAAAAGCCAGTCAAGTTACTGATTTTTAAAAATAAAAAATTCTAGTTATAAAAACAATGCTTGGGACTTCCCTAGGGGCTCAGTAGTTAAGAATTCGCCTGCCAATGCAGGGGACACACGTTCGAGCCCTGGTCCAGGAAGATTCCCACATGCCGCGGAGCAACTAAGCCTGTGCGCCACAACTACTGAGCCTGTGCTCTAGGGCCTGCGAGCCGCAACTACTGAACCCACGTGCTGCAGCTACTGAAGCCTGCACACCTAGAGCCCATGCTCCGCAACAAGAGAAACCACCACAATAAGAAGCCTGCGCGCAGTAACGAAGACACAACACAGCCAAAAACTAAAAATTAAACAAAACAAAACAAACAATGCTTGAACAAAACCTTAAAAGATAAAATATACAGAGATATACCTGGTTTTATGGTTGTATTACCCCCGACCCACCCAAACTGAATCTATCTTAATCTTAAACCACAGTTTAGACTGGCCATACTTCAGCCATTTCTTTACATCAATGGTTTTCAACTGGGAGCAATTTTGCCTTTCAAGGGGCATTTGGCAACATCTAGGAGACATTTTTGGTTGTCACAATTAGAGAAGGGGAGGATACTACTAGCATCTAATGGGTAGAGGCCAGGGATGCTAATAAACATCCTATAATGCACAGACCCCACCCCTAGTCTAACCCCCCACACAAAAGAGTATCTGTCCCAAAATGTTCCTGACTTCAGCATATTTTCAAATACAACTAAATTTTTCTCACAGGACGCAAAAATGGTAATGCTGCATTACGTACCAAGAAGACAAAGAGGTGGTTTTGTGCAAAAAGGCACTACTATCATGAAGGAAAGATATGCCTTAAATGATCTACGGCTGCATTTCAGAAGCAAGTCCTTAATTTTCCCTGTTATTTGAAGAGTAAAGCAGCAGGATATAAGATTAACATAAAGACGGCAAATAGCCTTCATATACATAGAAGATGCAATGGAAAAGATGAACCCACTCTACATTAACAATAAAAAAAGAAAATACCTAAGGCAAAAACTGAAGAAACACATAAAACCTTTTTTTTTTTTTTTCCACATAAAACTTTTAAGAGAAACTTAAAAATACTACTGAAGGGGCTTCCCTGGTGGTGCAGTGGTTAAGAATCTGCTTGCCAATGAAGGGAACATGGGTTCAAGCCCTGGCCCGGGAAGATCCCACATGCCGCGGAGCAAGTAAGCCCGTGCGCCACAACTACAGAGCCCACGTGCCACAACTACTGAAGCCCATGTGCCTAGAGCCTGTGCTCCACAATAAGAGAAGCCACAACAATGAGAAGCCTGTGCACCACAATGAAGAGTAGCCCCTGCTTGCTGCAACTAGAAAAAGCCCGTGCACAGCAATGAAGACCCAACACAGCCAAAAATAAAAACAATTAAATTAAAAAAAGAAAGAAACAAACAAAACAACTACTGAAGGTAGAGAAGCAGATTTAAACAAGCAGAAAGGCATCATTTGTTCATGGATAGGAAGACAATATAAAGATAGCAATTCTCCTCTAAGTTAATTTCTAAATTATATATTTATAAATTTAATGTAGTTCTAATGAAAATCCCAATTGGCAAACTGAATATTAAAACCCAGGAGTTCATTCTAATAGAACAACAACAACAAACCCTCACTGGTCAACCTTTAGGGATAATAGAAAACCAACTCATTATTTTGAGAACTGCCTTGAAATGATGGGCAGTTTAGCTGCCTTTCTATCACAAACTGTACCTCATGGTAACCAAATAGTTTGACAAGGTAAAGTTTTTCTTTATAGAAATAGTCCAGCTGATGATTGAAAAAGAGATGACAGAATGAGAATGCCGTTTTGCAATCCTTAGTGAAATAATGAATCTAGCGCTAGACAGTGATTGTCAGTGCTGCCAAAACAAACAGAGAAGAGCTGGTATGAAACGTTATCCTGGATAGATAAGGCAGCCAAGTTACTCCTACTATCCAGGGGAAAAAAAAAAAGACAGAGGTAAGACACTGACTCCTAATAAAAGTACACACATCATCTATGAAACATTCCAGGTTAAGTTTTAAAAAATACAAACTAATCTTTCTTATCTACAATCAGTTCACAAGGATTACAGGGGACAGAGGAACACTTTAAACAATATCACGGGGACACAATCCATGAAATTCAGATGGTGGGAAAGAATATAGGACAAAACAAATTAGATTTAAATAAGATAGAAACGGAAAAAACTAAGAAGAAACCTATAAGAGAGTTAACATTAAGAGAGAGAAACCAATCAAATGAAAAGTGTGGATTCTGGACTGTGGCTCAACAAGCCAACTATTAAGAAAAATTCATAAGACAGTAAGAAAAACTTGTGCTCTACACATTTGATAGGAAGAAATAACTGCTATTTTTTTTAGGTGTGAAAAATTGTATTTTAACTATGGTTTAAAAAAAGAGTCCATAACTCTGTGAGGGTATGAATGAACAAAACATGTCTTTAAAACCGTCATAATAAAAATTTACCACAACATAAAACAATTAAAAAAAATGACTTAAACATGATACACAAATGTAATTTGTAAATCTCATTTGGATCCTAACTGGAACAAATTAACCATAAAAAA
This sequence comes from Delphinus delphis, assembly GCF_949987515.2. Classification (NCBI taxonomy): domain Eukaryota; kingdom Metazoa; phylum Chordata; class Mammalia; order Artiodactyla; family Delphinidae; genus Delphinus; species Delphinus delphis. Next base: position 9,365,833 of record NC_082695.1, read on the forward strand.
ATATATACTTTAAAAATAGCCACAGAAATTTGAGGATAAAAGGGAATTACTGTTAAGTCTTTTTGGTGTGGTAACGATATAGTAATGTTTTATGTTTGTTTTTAAAAGACCCCTTATCTTTAAGAATTTTAAGATAAAGTATTTACAAATAAAATGGTGTATCCGGGACATGCTTCAAAACAATCTGAGAGGAGAGAGGTCCTGTAAATGAAACAAACTGGCCATGAGTTTTTTTTTTTTAAATAAATTTATTTATTTATTTTCTTTTTGGCTGCATTGGGTCTCCATTGCTGCACATGGGCATTCTGTGGTTGCACGGGCTCTAGGCTCATGGGCTTCAGCAGTTGCAACACACAGGCTCAGTAGTTGTGGCTCGTGGGCTCTAGAGCGCAGGCTCAGTAGTTCTGGTGCACAGGCTTAGTTGCTCCACAGCATGTGGGATCTTCCTGGACCAGGGCTCGAACCTGTGTCCCCTGCATTGGCAGGCGGATTCTTAACCACTGCGCCACCAGGGAAGTCCTGGCCATGAGTTTCTAACTATTAAAGCTGACTGATGAGTACTTTTACATAATTGTACTAGTCTAACTGCTTACTTGTATATGTTTGAAATTTTCAGTAATAAAAACGTTCTTAAATGCCAACTGATTTTATTTTTTTAGTAGTCAACCTGAATATCAAGTTCATATGGAAAAATAAACAAGAAAGAAAAAAGTCAAGAAAACCTGAGGGGGGGAAAAATCAGTGTTGGGAGTGGATGGATGGGAAAGTAGTCTTAACAGATAGACAGTTTAACAGAATGGAACAGAAAATCCAGATATAGATTTAACTACACACGGACACTTAATATATGATGAAAATGGCATTTCATATCAGTCTGTTCTCTGATCATAATGGAATGAAAAATAAAAAACAGAAATACCCAAATATTTGGAAATTAAAAACACACTACTACCACAACATAATAAAGGCCATATATGACAAACCCACAGCCAACATTGTTCTCAATGGTGAAAAACTGAAACCATTTCCACTAAGATCAGGAACAAGACAAGGTTGCCACTGTTATTCGACATAGTTTTGGAAGTTTTAGCCACAGCAATCAGAGAAGAAAAAGAAATAAAAAGAATCCAAACCGGAAAAGGAGAAGTGAAACTGTCACTGTTTGCAGATGACATGATACTATACATAGAGAATCCTAAAGATGCTACCAGAAAACTACCAGAGCTAATCAATGAATCTGGTAAAGTAGCAGGATACAAAATTAATGCACAGAAATCTCTTCCATTCCTATACACTAACGACAAAAAATCTGAACAAGAAATTAAGGAAACAATTCCATTTAGCATTGCAACAAAAAATAAAATACCTAGGAATAAACATTCCTATGGAGACAAAAGACCGGTATGCAGAAAACTATAAGACACTGATGAAAGAAATCAAAGATGACACAAACAGATGGAGAGATATACCATGTTCTTGGATTGGAAGAATCAATATTGTGAAAATGACAATACTATCCAAAGCAATCTACAGATTCAATGCAATCCCTATCAAATTACCAGTGGCATTTTTTTACAGAACTAGAACAAAAAATCTTAAAATTTATATGGAGACACAAAAGACCACAAATAGCCAAAGCAGTGTTGAGGGAAAAAAAACAGAGCTGGTGGAATCAGACTCCCTGACTTCAGACTATACTACAAAGCTACAGTAATCAAGACAATATGGTACTGGCACAAAAACAGAAATACAGATCAATGGAACAGGATAAAAAGCCCAGAGATAAACTCATGCACATATGGTCACCTTATCTTTGATAAAGGAGGCAAGAATATACAATGGAGAAAAGACAGTCTCTTCAATAAGTGGTGCTGGGAAAACTGGACAGCTACATGTAAAAGAATGAAATTAGAACACTCCCTAACACCATACACAAAAATAAACTCAAACTGGATTAAAGACCTAAATGTAAGGCCAGACACTATAAAACTCTTAGAGGAAAATATAGGCAGAACACTCTATGACATAAATCATAGCAAGATCCTTAGTGACCCACCTCCTAGAGAAATGGAAATAAAAACAAAAAAAACCAAATGGGATGTAATGAAACTTAAAAGCTTTTGCACAGCAAAGGAAACCATAAACAAGATGAAAAGACAACCCTCAGAAAGGGAGAAAATATTTGCAAAAGAAACAACTGACAAAGGATTAATCTCCAAAATATATAAGCAACTCATGCAGCTCAATATCAAAAAGACAAACAACCCAATCCAAACATGGGCAGAAGACATTTCTCCAAAGAAGATACACAGATTTCCAACAAACATGTGAAAGGATGCTAAACATCACTAATCATTAGAGAAATGCAAATCAAAACTACAATGAGGTATCACCAGTCAGAATGGCCATCACACCAGTCAGAATGGCCATCATCAAAAAATCTACAAACAATAAATGCTGGAGAGGGTGTGGAGAAAAGGGAACCCTCTTGCACTGTTGATGGGAATGTAAATTGATACAGCCACTATGGAGAACAGTATGGAGGTTCCTTAAAAAACTAAAAATAGAACTACCATGTGACCCAGCAATCCCACTACTGGGCATATAGCCTGAGGAAAACCATAATTCAAAAAGTCATGTACCACAATGTTCACTGCAGCACTATTTACAATAGCCAGGACATGGAAGCAACCTAAGTGTCCATCAACAGATGAATGGATAAAGAAGATATGGCACATATATACAATGTAATATTACTCAGCCATAAAAAGAAATGAAACTGAGTTATCTGTAGTGAGGTGGAGGGACCTAGAGTCTGTCATACAGAGTGAAGTAAGTCAGAAAGAGAAAAACAAATACCGTAGGCTAACACATATATATGGAATCTAAAAAAAAAAAAAGGTTCTGATGAAACTAAGGGCAGGACAGTAATAAAGACACAAACGTAGAGAGTGGACTTAAGGACACGGGGAGGGGGAAGGGTAAGCTGGGATGAAGTGAGAGAGTGGCACTGACATATATATACTACCAAATGTAAAATAGGTAGCTAGTGGGAAGCAGCCACATAGCACAGGGAGATCAGCTCGGTGCTTTGGGACCACCTAGAGGGGTGGGATAGGGAGGGTGGGAGGGAGACGCAAGAGGGAGGGGCTATGAGGATATATGTATACATATAGCTGATTCACTTTGTTATACAGCAGCAACTAACAGAACAATGTAAAACAATTATACTCCAATAAAGATGTTAAAAAACAAAACAAAACAAAACACTACTACATAACCCACTGGTCAAAGAAGAAATCATAAGACAGAAAATATTCTGAATGAAATATGAAAATAAAACACATCAAGTTTTAGGGATGTAGCTAAAGCAATGATTAGAAATGCATAGCTTTAAATCTTCTATTCTAATAAAGAAAGTTTTAAAATCAATGATCTAAGCAACTGCCTTAAGAAACTAGAAAAGGAACAGAAAATTAAATCCAAAGAAAACAAAGAAAGGAAATGATAAAGAGAAAAATCAATGAAAGTATTGGATTGGCCAAAAAGTTTGTTTGGTTTTGTTCTATACAATGGCTCTAGTAGTGCTTAGCTGTCTATAACTTCACTCGAAACAATTTTGTTAGATTGTATTGTGGCAGCTGTCACATCAGCGTGCATTTTTAAAAAAACTTATCAAAATTGGTGAATTTTTGTGTAGTCATTTTAATATTGAAGATGGAAGAAAAAAGCAACATTTTCAGCATACTATGCTTTATTACTTCAAGAAAGGTAAAAATGCAAATGAAATGCAAAAAAAAGATTTCTGTAGTGTACGGAAAAGGTGCTATTGACCAATTGAACGTGTCAAAAGTGATTTGCGAAGTTTTGTGCTGGATGATGCTCCACGGTCGGATACATCAGTTGAGGTTGATAGTGATCAAATCGAGACATTAATTGAGAACAATCAACATTCTACCATGTGGGAGATAGCCGATACACTCAAAATGTCCACATCAAGTGATGAAAATCATTTGCACCAGCTTGGTTACGTGAATCGCTTTGATGCTTGGGTTCCATATAGGTTAGGTGAAAAAAACCCTCCTGGACTGTATTTCTGCATGCGATTCTCTACTTGAACATAATGAAAACGTTCTGCTTTTAAAACAAATTGTGACGGGCGATGAAAAGGAGATACTGTACAATAATGTGGAATGGAAGAGATCGCTGGGCAAACAAAATGAACCACCAACTACAACAAAGGCCAGTCTTCATCCAAAGAAGGTGATGTTGTGTAAATGATGGGATTGGAAGGGAGTCCTCTATTATGAGCTCCTTCTGGAAAACTAAACGATTAATTCCAACAAGTACTACTCTCAATTAGACCAACTGAAAGCAGCACTCGACGAAAAGCATCTGGAATTAGTCAACAGAAAAAGTGTAATCTTCCATCAGGATAACGCAAGACCACATGTTTCTTTGATGACCAGGCAAAAACTGTTTCAGCTTGGCTGGGAAGTTCTGATTTATCTGTTGTATTCATCAGACATTGCACCTTCGGACGTCCATTTATTTCGGTTTTTACAAAGTTCTCTTAATGGAAAAAAATTTTAATTCCCTCAAAGACTGTAAAAGGCACCTGGTACAGTTCTTTGCTCAAAAAGGTAGTAAGTTTTGGGAAGTTGGAATTATGAAGTTGCCTGAAAAATGGCAGAAGGCAGTGGAACAAAATGGTGAATATGTTGTTCCAATAAAGTTCTTGGTGAAAATGAAAAAATGTGTTTTTTTAAAAAATAAATTTATTTTATTTTATTTATTTTTGGCTGCATTGGGTCCTAGTTGCTGCGTGCTGGCTTTCTCTAGTTGCAGTGAGCGGGGTCTACTCTTCGTTGTGGTGCACGGCCTTCTCATTGTGGTGGCTTCTCTTGTTGCAAACACAGGCTCTAGAGTGCAGGCTCAGCAGTTGTGGCGCACGGGCCCAGCCGCTCCGTGGCACGTGGGATCTTCCCGGACCGGGGCACGAACCCGCGTCCCCTGCATCAGCAGGCGGACTCCCAACCACTGCACCACCAGGGAAGCCCTGAATAATCTTTTTATGTAATTTCCACTTTGAAAATATATATTTCACACATAAAAAATAAGATTAATTTAAAAAACTATCCTTACAAATGATAACGAACTCAATCAGATTAACCTACCTATGTGTCAAACTGTTGACATAACTCAGTGACTATAGAAAATGGTATTTTGGAAGTAACAAGGGTAGCAACTCCTGACTCTGAAAATTGGCACTTAAAGAATTCTTAGTGAAATAGATACTAAAGAAATCTTATATTTTATTCTGTAGTCCAGGAGTTAGACAACAAATAGTTTGGAAACATCTAATACACATTATAGGAAAATGTAAATAAGCCAGCCTCTAAGATGGCCCCCAATGATCCCGCCACCTGGTATTCACACCCTTATGCAGTCCCCTCCCACAAGCACCAGATTCGCTCTGCTTGATCTATATAGCAAATGACAGAAGTTAAGATACGTCACTTCCAAGGTTAGATTGTTAAACAAACTGTAGCTTCCATTTAGGTCAGTTTCTCTCTGAATACTCACGGTGGGAGAAGCCAGCTGTCATGTTATAACCAGAACTATCCTGCCAACAGCTCTGAGTCTGGAAGCAGATCCACCAGCCCCAGTTCAGATAACCACTGCTCTAGCCAACATCTTGTCTGCAACTTCTTAAGAGACTCTAAGGCAGAACCACCTAGTTAAGTAGCTCCTGGATTCCTGACCCTTATTTCACTAAGTGAAATAATATATGTTTGTTGTTTTAGGCAGCTAAGCTTTGTGGTAATTTGTTCAAAGACAGATATTATTAACTCAATAGCAATGAATATATCCAATGACCAGAAAATGGTTTCTAAATACTATTTCCCAGCAAAGAGAATGAGGGTTGCTTGGAGGATTACTGATCCAGGTCTAGAGTCAGAAGAAGATTAGCCTGAGACATCAAATTTGTAGCAGAAAGGAAGCTATCAGAGACAAATGAGTAGTACCCAAAGGACACGGGAGCCAACCTGAAGGGATTACCATCGATCAAAGATGGGACAATGGGAGCAGCAAAAAGAAAATAATTGACTGAAATACAATGAATATATAAAATTATATGAAAATCCATGTATTCATAACTTTCCCATACAAACTATTTCAGGATACCTAAACAGCCCTTGTTAAAAAGAACAGTCCCTTACAGAATGATTCTAGCTAATAAATGGAGAAGAAATACTAGAAACTGAGAAATCGCTGTTTTCAAACTCCTAATTACAGTGATTTCCAAAGTATGGCCCTGTACCAGCAGGATCACTAGGGAATTGGGTTTTTTATAAATTGCACTAGAAAAGTAAATTCTCAGGCTATGCCCCAAACCTACTGTATTAGAAATTCTGGGGATGGGGCCAAGCAATTGGTGTTTTTAACAAACTCTCTAAGTGATTCTAATGTACACTAAAATTTGAGAACCACGCCCAATGAAAAGGTGATGTTACGTATCAATCATTAATGAATTAGATGAAAGACTAATAGAAAACTTTACGATTGGGGAGGGGAGGATCAGGCTATCACCACCTGAGCCCTTAATAAATCTTACCATAACGCAAAGTAGGACCAGATATTGTACAGCTCTCGAATGATCCAATATAGAGTACTCACAAATATCTATCAAGTATTCTTATCTCTTCCCGTAAAAAAGTTAAACCTGAATGTAAACAATGACATCACAAGAAGTAAAGAGACAAATCTAGAATACAGGACATGCTACGTAGTAATTGGTTTCTGCCACAAAGCAACAGCAGTGGTAAAAACAGCAGGGGAACTACAAAGACATGTAACAAATATAATAATGTGAAGATCTTATTTTGATCCGTATTCAAAACAAACGGACTGTAAAAATATATTCTTGGCCCAGTCAGGATAATCTGATTATGATGGTTATTAGATGATAAAAAGAATTACTGTTTATTTTTATAAAGTGTGATAACAGACTCTGGCTATCTAACAAAAATGTCCATACTTTTATATATGATACACACGTATGTATGTAGAAATGAAAAAGTATGTAGAAATGAAATGGCAGGTCCTCAGAATAAGATTAACCCTATAACTAGATAACTTTAAATGATCTAAGGTAGAGTTCTTCCAATAGGTTCCAGTGTTCTAAGGAAAGATAAAGGATATCATACTTTTTTTTTTTTTTTTTTGGCTGCACCACACAGCTTGTGGGATCTTAGTTCCCTGACCAGGGACTGAACCTGCGCCCCCTGCATTGGAAGCGCAGAGTCTTAACCACTGGACTGCCAGGGAAGTCCCGGAAGCAACTTAAATTTAAATGTCCATCAACAGATGAATGGATAAGGAAGATGTGGTATATAGATAATGGAATATTACTCAGCCATAAAAAAGAATGAAATAATGCCATTTGCAGCAACATGGATGAACCCAGAGATTATCATACTAATGGTGAAGGAAGTCAGGCAGAGAAAGACAAATATCATATGATATCACGTATATGAGCCTAAAATATGACACAAACGAACTTATTTACAAAACAAATGGACTCACAGACACAGAAAATAAACTATGGTCACCAAAGGGGAATGCGGTGGGGACACATGAGGCGCCTGGGACTGGCTGATACAAACTACCATATATGAGACAGACAACACAGGGAACTCCAGTCAATACCTTGCAATAAACTATAATGGAAAAGAAAAAAAGAAGTGAAATTTGCGTGATGGGGGTAATTAGTGGGCACTGAGAAATGACTTTACTATATAAACCATTCTACTTTCTATTCTCAATAAAATTATAGCAAATAATTGCTCTCAATTACCTAAATGGCAAAAGAGGGGAACCCTTTAGCATTTTTCAACATTAAGAAATTTCCTTTTAAGATAAATATGTGTTTTTTTTCTATGAAGGCTCTTCTACACAGAGAATACTAGATTATACAACACTCTCATTTTAAAGATGAGGAAACATTCCTCTAATAGCATTTTGATGGTTTCTGAAGTGAGCCATCTCTGCTCAAAAAGAAATTCTAAATTTTTGGGAAAAAAATCATATATTATATAAAATAAGAACGTCAGCAGCTAGTTAATTAACGTAGCGAACCCTTTTTCCAAATTTAACATTGAAAACTTCAAAATTAAATCACTTTTTGTGAAGAGGATCCTGAAATTCACGACTGATGGGTATTTTCTCCTCCTGTTTTTGTTCATAAAAATGCATCTAAATACCTGATGTAACGTTGAGCAACAGAAGTCAATGAACAGCTTCATTGAAAGTCAAAACTGAACCACAAATATTTATTCATTATAAACTGAGTTATTTAATTCATGCAGCATGCAAACTACAAGCAAATACAGGCAGGATTATTCTCACCTTTACCTGCTCTATATGTCTTGGCTTGATTGACGGGCATGGGCGTCATAGGTATAGGATATAAAGGCTTAAGGGAATAAAAAAAAACAAAAACAAAAACTGAAGATTAGGCTCTCAAGATAGTAAGAATGTATTTTATCACTGTCTCTTAGTTGCATATTGCTAGAGAGCTAGCTCTGAGGTTTCCTGATTCTTTATGAGTCATTAAAAAATAAAATCACACCCACAGCTAAAAGGACAAACCCCGAACTACAGTAAATCTGAATCATATTTCTTACCAGAAACATTCTCAGATTTAGGTCCTTAAACTAACAGCACACCACACTGCAAGCTTCCACTTTTTAAATACCTCTGTTATACCATCACTGCCTGAAATCACTGCATACCTACAGAGTGTTTGGTGTCAAATACAAATAACTTAGAGAGGGTAAATGAACACCAAATTCTATGACTTACTTGCACTCCTGGGCTCACTGGGACTGGATACATCATATTTGGTGCAAAACAAACAGGTTGAGTATAAACTGGAGTTGGCTGCTGATGACCCACCATAGATGGGCTAGGTTGTGCTTGAGGACGAGGCGAAGTTGGGGTGGTAGAAGGCTTTGGCTACAAAAACAAAAATCAACTACCTTCAGGTGAAAAGCTAACCATTACTGCAATTTGAGGACTGATTCCCCCCATCTTTCTCAGTTCTACTCACTGTTGATAAGCAGTACCTCTTAATGAAAACACCTCACAGAAAATAAACTTCCACATGTTTCAAATAAAAGAAAAAAAATACTTGGTTATGTTACCAATAACCAAGTATTATTGGTTGATTAATGTTACCAATTAATCAACAATGCTATTAAAAACAGCAGTGGTGATTTTTAAGGAACTGGAGACTGTTTTTAAAAATTAAAAAATAAACACATCATCTTACAAAGTCAGTAGAATAATAACTGTATATCTGTGAACCTGAGAGCCTCGTTGGCCAACCATCTTCAAATTCTGAGTCAGAAAGATTAAAAAATTTGCCCCAGACCACATCTAATTGATGACAAAACTAGCATTTATTCCTATGGCTCAAAAATATTCATTAATGACTACAGAACAAAAAAGAACTTAAACTAAAAGTTGTTTTAGCATACTATAACTGAATTTAGATGGCAGGAATGGGAAAGGGAATATTACTACAAATAATTTTTTTTTTTAAGAGGCTAGATTACTTCAAAGAGAGAGAAAAACTTACCTGAGAAAAGGAACGAGGGTTGAACTCCTTTGCATTGGGATTCAACGTTGATTTCCTCACTTGCCTACACCGGAAAAAAAATAAAGCCCAGTGAAATCTGCATGGAACTTATGCTACTGTAAAGTCTTTTATACCTGACAGTTTTTTTTAAATGGCTAAACATTTAAACAATTCTCACTAGAAGATCACTAACTCTCTTAATTAAAACACACATATACATAATTACTAGCCAAAAAAGGACAAATTTTTAAAAAAGTGTAATACGAATGGTTCTCTCAAAAGCAATCAACAAAACTTAAACTGAAAAGACAGTAGCCCCTTATAAAATATCCATAAAAGCAATCCTTAATATACCAATTCTCTAGCATGCAGTATTTTTTATGTGATAAATTGTTTCCTATATGAAATATCTTGGGAAAAACCATGATTCTAATAAAAAATTTTTGCCTCAAATTAAGAATAAGTGCTCCTTGACTTACCAATATTTGCATTCCAAAAGTTCATCTGTAACTGGGTTGTATGGAACCCAGAACAAATAAATCAATGGTGGTGTGGTTAGGTTCCGAGACTAGCCCACAAAAGCCCATTTAATTGATAATATATTGGATGTGCAGAATTAATTCTATTTTAACAAATCTAACTATTAACTAAAACTTTTTTTTTTTGACGGAAAACACGTTGAATTCCAAGTAGGGGCACCAGAGACTTCTCTCTCTTCTTGGCAGTGTAAGTTCTTAGTCGAGTAGCACAGCCAGGAGGTGGGTACTCACTAGCATACAGGGGATATCAGTCCCAAAGCCAGTGATTTTTCAACTCCCATTAAGCCATAATTAAGCCATTCTTAATTTATGCATAGGGTTTTTTTGCCACAGGGTGGAAAAACGATGGAGGAGGGAAGAAGAGTATAGGGTGCAATGACCTAAATGACTTAAGACGTCATTTGTTTAGACCAGTTTTTTCTTAAGTTGAGAGCTACTTATAAAGCAGTCTAAAAGTCTAGATAGATTCTTGAGTTGGAAGGCTCTGGACACCTTAAGGAAAAGTTAAGTAAGTAACAGGCGTGCTAAATTCCAGGTTTACTCACTCAGCTGCATCTTTCTTCTCCTCTTTATCATCTTTCTCTTGTTTACATCCTGGACTGGAAGTCTGAACCCCTTGGGATGTGACCTCAGGTCCCCTCTTGTGCTCCGTGTTACTGAGGATTGAAGGTGAAATGCTGGGACTGCTCGGCTTGCTGCTGCCACTGGTGCAGTTGCTGCTATTTTCAATGAAAGAATCCTTAGCATTTGGTTCAATTTTGTCTTTGATCAAATCTCTTGATTTTTCTCCCTCTCTATTTTTGTTTAGCAGCTGATCCATAGATTCAGAAGTAGAACTTGGCTGTAACTAAATAAAGGAAATAATTATACTTAAATATTTTCAATAACTCTAGTAATCAATTTTTTTCCACGAGCACAAACTGAATAAGGCTTTTTTCGAACTTTACGAGTAATGTTTTCATTGTAAGGCAACAATAACAAAATGTCTATACAACACAACTACAGCCATCCAAGCACTAAAATGTCCCAGCCTGAAAAGTTAAATATTTACTGAGTGCATACCATGTGTCAGAAACTGTGTGTGCTAGGAATGGAAATATGAAATAGTTCCTATCCTCCCAAAGCTTTCCATCTGGATGAGATCAAACACTTGACAAACTGGGGTAAATGCTATAGGATCCCACGGCAAAAAGCAACTCACGGAAAGAGAAGGCTTCTCAATGGAAATGTCATCTAGTCTAAAGTGTGAAAGATCTTGGGGGTTTGTGGGGGAGTTTGGAAAAGGGACTAATAGTCTAAGTACAAGAAACAGCATGTTTAAAGACCCATAGCAAAGGCAGAAGATGGCCCCGCTGTGGAACAGAAAAGTACTGGTGGGCACAAGATGAGTCAAGAAATGACAAATTCACCCAGGAGGAGCGAGATGATAAAGGAACTTGAAAGCTAGGTTAAGAACTCTAACTTTTAGTTCTCAGGATAATGAGAAGTCACTGAAGAATTTTAAGCAGGTACAGACTGAGAAGATTTATAGTTCACAAAGATAAGCACAGCAGCTTTGTGGAAAATGAACTGCAGGAAGCCAAGTAAGAGTGTAGAGAGACCATTATGGCGGCTGGACTAAGACCTGGGCTTGACCTTGAGAAGTGGTGAGTTGGAAAGTCTGAAGTAGGTGGATTCAAAGGGAGACCTGGCTAGACATGTAGGTCAGTTAGACCTTGTAACCCGTAAAGGAAACCACAAAACAGAAGCACCAACAAGAAGACCAGAAGACAAAAACGTTAGTAAAATAAGTGATGGGGGTTTTTAAGTTTGCAGACCAGAAGCAGTCAATGCTACTACTGTCTGATGATGATTTAAGATGCCCTACTCCACAGAAGAAAGAAAACAGGAATAGCTGAAGGAAATGACAAGAAAAAGAGAAGAAAAGGGCAGCAAGTAGAAGGAGCCATGGTGGAAATGAGAATAAATCCAAGCAGCAGCCCTAGGCAGTGAGAATAAGCTAAAGAGCAGTTGTGCAGCAGAAGGGGCTGCAAGACGAGAGACAAACTACCTCCTCAGCCTCAGGAAAGGCGGACCACTGTCAATTCTCACTACCGGAGCCCTTGGTATCCTGGCAAGCAGCACCACACATCTCAGGGGCTTCTCAAGCTTCACTGCATCACCAATATAGTTATAAAGTAGTTGACGGCAGAAGGTGAAAGCAACATTTGGACACAGTGGGAGTTTAAGTCACAATATAGGTACTTAATGTTTAGTAGAGGCTATATGCGTAACGGACCAATTGTGTATTGCATAAAACTTTAAATATTTGTCACAAGGGTCTTTGAGCGAGGCAAAAATAAGGCTTTTGATGTTGTTATTCATATAATGGCAAACATACATATAGTACTCACTATGGGTTGGACACTGTTCTAAACTATTTACAAACTCATTCATTCAGTCATTGTAACAGCCCTATTTGATGTACATACTATTAGCGCAATCTTATAAATGAGGAAAATAAGGCACAATTATTCATGCTTTTGAACATTCTTCCGTATTTCCTATCTGCAATATACTAAACAAAAGAAAACTGAGATTATTCTCTTTTTTTTTTTTTTTTTTTTTTTTGCGTTACGCGGGCCTCTCACTGTTGTGGCTTCTCCCGTTGCGGAGCACAGGCTCCGGACGTGCAGGCTCAGCGGCCATGGCTCACGGGCCCAGCCGCTCCGTGGCATGTGGGATCTTCCCGGACTGGGGCACGAACCTGTGTCCCCTGCATCGGCAGGCGGACTCTCAACCACTGCGCCACTAGGGAAGCCCCTCCTTTTTATTTTTTCAAAATTGAACCACTGTTTTCTTTTATTGAGAAATAATTCACATGTAACATCGTATTAGTTGCAGATGTACAACATTGTGATTCAATATACGTATGTACTGCAAAATGATCAAAATGTCTAGTTAATAGCCATTACCACACAGTTAAAAATTTTTTTCTTATGGTGGGAACTATGTAGACCTACTCTCTTAGCAACTTTCAAATATACCATACAGTATTATTGACTATAGTCACTATGCTGTACATTACTTCCCCATGACTTATTTATAACTGGAAGTTTGTGCCTTTTGACCACCTTCACTCATTTTGCTGCACCCACTGCCTCTGGCAACCACCAATCAGTACTGATGAGTCTGGGTTTTGTTTTGTTTTCTTTCTTTTTTTAAGATTCCACAAATAAGTGAGAGCATACAATATTTGAACTTCTCTGACTTACTTCACTTAGCATAATGCCCTCAAGGGCCATCCATGTTGTCAAAAATGGCAATTCCTCGTCTTTTTTATGGCTGAAGAGTAATTCCATTGTGTGTGTGCATATAAATGCAGATATCTTGCGAGTTAGTGTTTTCGCTTCCTTTGGATAAATACCCAGAAGTGGAACTGCTGGATCATATGATAGTTCTATTTTTAATTTTTTGAGGAACCTTCATACTGTTTTCCATAGTGGCTGCACCAATTTACCCACCAATAGTGCACAGAGGTTCCCTTTTCTCCACATCCTGGCCAGGACTTGTTATTTCTTGTTTTGTATTTTTGAGAATAGCCATTCTAACAGGTATGAGATACCTCATTGTGGTTTTGTTTTTCTAAAATATTTGTTTATTTATTTGGCTGCATCGGGTCTTAGTTGTGACACGTGGGCTCTTTGTTATAGCGGGCAGGCTTCTCTCTATTTGTGGTGCACAGGCTTCGTTGCCCCGCAGCATATGGGATCTCAGTTCCCTGACCAGGGATTAAACCTACATCCCCTGCATTGGAAGGCAGACTCTTAACCACTGGACCACCAGCGAAGTCCCCTCATTGTGGTTTTGATGTACGTTTCCTTAATAATTTCCTTAATAATTACATTTCCTTAATAATGTCCTTAATAATTAGTGAGGACCTTTTCATGGACCCGTCGGCCATCTTTACATCTTCTTTGGAAAAAATGTCTATTTAGATCCTGTGCTCATTTTAAAATCGATTGTATTTTTGCTATTTAACTTGTATGAGTTCTGTATACATTTTGGATATTAACTCATAAGATATATGACTTACAAATACTTTCCCCATTTGGTAGTTCCCTTTAACTTTGTTGATGGCTTCCTTTGCTATGCAGAAGACTTTTAATCTGATGTAGTCCCAGCTGTTTAGTTTTGCTTTTGTTGCCTTTGTTTCTAGAAAATCACTGCTAAGGCCAACGTCAAGGAGCTCTTGCCTATGTTTTCTTCTAGGAATTTTATGGTTTCAGATCCTACTGTCACATCTTTAATCCATTTTGAGTTGATTTTTGTGTATGGTATAAGGCAGTGGTGCAGGACTTCCCTGGTGGCACAGTGGTTAAAAATCTGTCTGCCAGTGCAGGGGACATGGGTTCAAGCCCTGGCCCTGGAAGATCCCACATGCCACGGAGCAACTAAACCCATGCACCACAACTACTGAGCCTGTGCTCTAGAGCCCGTGGGCCACAACTATTGAAGCCCACATGCCTAGAGCCCGTGCTCCGCAACACTCCGCAACAAGAGAAGCCACTGCAATAAGAAGCCCACGCACCACAACAAGAGTAGCCCCCGCTTGCCCCAACCAGAAAAAGGCTGCTTGCAGCAACGAAGATCAAACGCAGCCAAAAAATAAATAATTTAAAAAAAAAAAAAGAGAGAGAGACAGTGGTGCAGTTTCATTCTTTTGAATGTGGCTGTTCAGTTTTCCCAACACCACTTATTGAAGAGACTGTCCTTTCCCCATAGTATGTTCTTGGCTCTTCTGTCATAAATTAATTGACTGTATATGCATGAGTTTATTTCTGGGCTCTTTGTTGTTTCATTGATCTGTTTCTGTTTTTATGCCAATACCATACTGTTCAGATTACTACCTCTTTGTAATACAGTTTGAAATCAGAGTGTGTGATACCTCCAGTTTTGTTCTTTCTCAAGACTGCTTTGGCTATTCAGGTCTTTTATGGTTCCATATAAAATTTTAGGATCGTTTGCGTTATTTCTGTAAAAAAATCCATTGGAATTTTGATAGGATTGCACTGAATCCATAGATTGCTTTGGGTAGAATGGACATTTTTATGGGAAAACTAAAATTCTTACGTGACTCAGAGAAAAAGAAACCTGTGATTGCCAGTACAACTTTGGTTCATCTATGTTTTGGTAATAAAAATTAATATTTATTGAGTATATACTATGTGTCAAGAACTATATTAAACACTTTACAGGCAGTATCTCATTAATTTTCAGAAGAACACGATGAAGTAGTTCTACAATTATCCCATTTTGGCTTGGGAGATGTAGACAACATGCCTCAATGTTGTACAGAGGGCAAGATTTAAACCTAGATCATTGGGACTTCCCTGGTGGCGCAGCGGTTAAGAATCTGCCCGCAATGCGGGGGACACGGGTTCAAGACCTGGTCTGGAAAGATCCCACATGCCGCGGAGCAACTATGCCCCTGCACCACAACGACTGAGCCCGTGCACCACAACTACCAAAGCCCGCATGCCTAGAGCCTGTGCTCCGCATCAAGAGAAGCCACCACGATGAGAAGCCACCACAATGAGAAGCCTGCGCACTGCAATGAAGGGTAGCCCCCGCTCACCACAACTAGAGAAACCCTGCACGCAGCAACGAAGATCCAATGCAGCCCAAAAAAATATAAATAAATAAATTTATTTTAAAAAAAATAATAAAATTACTCAAAATATAAATTGGCACAACCACTAAGAACAACAGTATGGAGGTTCCTTAAAAAACTAAAACTAGAGCTACCAAATGATCCAGCAATCCCACTCTTGGGCATATATCTGGAAAAGACAAAAACTCTAATTTGAAAAGATACGTGCACCCCAACGTTCACAGCAGCACTATTTACAACCGCCACAACGTGCAAGCAATCTAAGTGTCCATCGACAGATGAATGGATAACGAAGATGTGGTGTGATGTGTAGGTATACGTATACACACACACACACACACACACATACACACACACAAACTCAGCCATAAAAAAGAATGAAATAATGCCATTTGCAGCAACATGGATGGACCTAGAGATTATCATACAAAGTGAAGTAAGTCAGAGACAAATATATGACATCACTTACATGTGGAATCTAAAAAAATGATACAAATGAACAAAACAGAAACAGACTCACAAACACAGAAAACTTATAGTTACCAAAGGGGAAGGAGCGGGGGCATATACTAGGAGTTTGGGATTAACAGATACACACTATATATAAAATAGAAAAACAACATGGACCTACTGTATAGCACATGGAACTATATTCAGTATCCTGTAATAACCTATAATGGAAAAGAATCTGAAAAAGAATATACACACACACACACACATGTGTTAACTGAATCACTTTGCTATACACCTGAAACTAACACAACACTGTAAATCAACTACACTGAAATTTAAAAAAAAATTACTCAAAATAGATCACAGCCTTAATTGAAACTCTGAGAAGAAAATAAGAGTGAATCTTTGAATCTTTATTATGAGTATGGATTAGGCAATGGTTTCTTAGATATGACACCAAAAGCACAAGGGACAGAAGAAAAAATCGATACACTAGACTTCATCAAAATTAAAAAATTTTGTGCTTTAGTTGTCAACATCAAGAAAGTGGACAACCCACAGAATGGGAGGAAAAAATTGCAAGCCACACATTTGATGCAAGACTTGTACATAGAATATATACAGAACTCTTACAACTCAATAAAAAGGCAACTCAATTTTTAAAATGGGCAAAGATCTGAATAAACATTTCTCCAAAGAAGACATACAAATGGGCAATCAATTATCATGTCTGTATTTTCCTTAATTCATAACTAGAAGTATTTTTTGGCATTTTGCCTGTCCCATTACGTTATAATTAGTTGATTATTTAGTATGTCTAACAGAAGGAAATACAAGGAAAATGACATTCACACAGATATCTAATTATCATTATTTGATAGATGCTGACATTTATGTCCATATTGTGACTATAAATACTGATGTATATTGTGGTAATGTCAGTTCTGTTATATGTAAACATCTTATGTATAAGGCTGAAACTTCTTGCGAAAAATAGCAGGCAATGATCTTCATGAGTGATGGTTTGGGGATACTTTCATCAACATATATCTCCTAATAAAATCAGTAGTTATGAATTACTTCACTAAAATGTGCAGAAAGATAAAAACAAACAAAAAACAAATGGGCAATCAACATATAAAAAGATGCTCAACATCATCGGCCATCAGAGACATGCAAGTCAAAACCACAACATACCACAAGGAAGACTATAATCAAAAAAACAAACAATAACAAGTGCTGGTAAGGATGTGGAGAAGCGGAAACCCTCCCATACTGCTGATGGGAATGTAAAATAGCATAGCTGCTTTGGCAAAGAGTCCAGAAGTTTTCCTCAAAAGGTTAAGGATAGAGTTACCAGATGAACCAGAAATTCCACTCTTAGGTATACACCCAAGAGAAATGAAAACATATGTCCACACAAAACTGTATACTAATATTCATAGCAGCATTATTCATAACAGTCAAAAAGTGGGAACAACCCAGAGGCATCAACTGATGATAAATGGATAAATAAAACATGGTCTATCCATACAGTGGAATATTATTCATCCATAAAAAGGAATGAAGTACTGACACAGGCTACAACATGGATGAATCCTGAAAACATGATGGTAAGTGAAAAAAAACCACTCACAAAGGGCCATTTATTGTATGGTTCCATTCATATGAAATGTCCAGAACAGGCAATCCATGGAGACAAAAAGCAGACTAATGGTTGTTTAGGATGGGGGTTGTGGGGAGGAGTGTTTGAAAGCTAATAAGCAGTGACTGCTAAGGGCTTATGTGATGACTGTATAACCCTGTGAATATACTAAAAACTGCTAAATTGTACACTTTAAACGGCTAAATTGTATGATATGCAAATTATACCTCAATAAAACTGTTACAAATAACATACTAATATACTTCAAAGTAAAAAAATTTCTTTTCTTCATAACATAATAAATTCATGCAAGTGTACTATAAGAAGGGAATGAACGACTGTAAAAAATAATGCTGAGGAAATAAAAGTACGGCCAAGAACATGACACTTATATCAAACTGAAGATTATGCAAAATAATACCATCTGTTGCTTAGGGATCTTTTCATCTGCAGTATAAAGAACTGCAAGGAAAGATACCCTTCGCTCTGGCAGGAGGATGCAGCTGAGGCGGGTAAGTACACAGAGACTTTAACTGTGCTGGAGTGCTTGATGTATTAACCTGGTAGTGGGCATCTGGGCATTCAGTCACTGGGCATTCTTTGTATCGTGTCCATGCACTAACTATAGCTTAAAAAATTAAAAATTAAATTTACAACTGCTAATAGCATTAAAGCTGAATAGATAAATGTGCTAAAGTATGAAATAATATTTAATATTTTAAACGGTGCCAAAAAGTCAGGAATGAAGCTACTGGCAAAAACTTATTAATTTTTAGGAAGCTAGAACAACAGGCTAGGAAAAGGCTGCTTTTTGCTTTTGATCCATTCATCTTTTAAGTCTTCTTTCAAAGGCTGATAATCAGATTTTCCTCTATTAAGAAGCTAAGTTTCAGGATGATTTCTTGATTTGGTCTCAAAATATACCTTGATATGCACAATATGTTAACAGTAAATATTGTGCAAAAGAATGAAACAGTCATCCAGGAGGGATCAGAGTACATCCAGCAAGTCTTAAGGGAGAGAAATGATACTATAGAAGGATGTCTACCACAATACATTTGTGCAAATCTGCAACTCTTTTGTAAAACCAGGGTCCAGTACATCTTCCACATGCCACATCAGATAATCAATGCCTTGGCCTTGCTCCACTGTCACTGAATAAAGTAGTCAAATGAATATCAAATAACTTACGTTATGGTGACTTCCAATGTCAGAATTACATTCTCTTTCATTTAATATCTGTATTGTTCTTACCAAATCTCATGATTTTAGTTACTCCACTTAAAGCACATGTAAAGACAACTTTAAGAATACGCAAAGACAACTTTAAGAATGTTTAGGGACTTCCCTGGTGGCACAGTGGTTGGGAATCTGACTGCCAATGCAGGGGACGTGGGTTCGCGGGAAGATCTCACATGGCGCAGAGCAACTAAGCCCGTGCGCCACGACACTGAGCCTGTGCTCTAGAGCCCGCGAGCCACAACTACTGAGCCGGTGTGCCACAACTACTGAAGACCGCGCACCTAGAGCCTGTGCTCTGCAACAAGAGAAGCCACCGCAATGAGAGAAGCCCGCGCACCTCAACAAAGAGGAGTCCCTGTTCCCAGCAATTAGAGAAAGCCCACGTGCAGCAACGAAGACCCAACGCAGCCAAAAAATAAATAAATTAAAAAGGAAAAAAAAAAAAAGATGTTTAGCTTTCTATACACATGGTTTGATTTTTCTGGGTGTATACATAATGCATTTTTGTAAATGGATGATGTAAGAATTTTTAGTAATGCTTAAAAAAAATTTTTTTTAATTCTAATTCATCAGTCAATACGATACTTACCCTAAAGTCATTCTTAAATTTCTTTAAATCATCAATCTGTTTTCTATGTTCAGAAACAATTGGTGATATACCTGTAAAATTAAGAAGTGTTAGATCCAGATTTATTTCTAATCTTTAACTTAAAATTCTTTTAGGATGGGATGTTAGAAATGAAAATAAACTCTATTATCAAAATAATAAAAATTTCAATATGTTAATTATAGATTTTGACATGTTAAATTATGCATTTAAGTATGCACAATCCTAAGAAAAAGTACTGACCAAAAATACTCTGTATTGGGCATGAGAGTAAGACATATTCCTTCCTATTTCTACAGTTATACCCAAAGACTTTTTAAAGCTCTAACCTTTACTTTCAGCTTTTGAGAAGCTAGGTGATGTCTCATTGGGCTTCATATTTTCTTTATTCCCTGCAGAAGAGGTCTGCCTCTGATCTTGAAGCCTGGAATCTTTAGCTAGAAAATAATATTTTACAAAAACTCAAAGTTAGATAGGAGCTATAGAAGTAAAAGGGGAACATATTCAACAATTTTGATCCCATGTTTTTGGAAAAGAACATTTAAACAGAGGCTTTCCAACTTTGCAGACATATGAAACACTAATAATTTTATTTATATTGACATTTACTACCCAGGAATGTAAACTATTTTAACAACACACATTCAAGAATAACATATGAAATTAGTAGCATTACTTAAACAACTAACTTTATTTGTATAAAATTTTAAATGTACCCTCAAATATTGATACATACCTATGAATAAAACAACATAGCCATTTTTCATAAACTTTTAAACCTCTAACACTCAACTTCACAAATGACATTGTGGATCTGGAAGCCCTTTCTTACATACCCTCAAGAGACGGGGTTACAGCTCTGTTGGATGCAGGACTGGCAGGCGTAGGAGATGCAGCTGGTACAGGCATAGCAACAGCTTCAGCCGGAATAATACCAGCTTGGGGAGAAGCAAGAACTGGCCCACTAGGAGTATTTCCAATACTATTCTGTCTGGGAGACCTGGGTCTGTGAGTTTTAGGAGATAATCTTGGAACTACGAGAAAGAGAAAAGTTACCCATTATATTCTCAGTTCAATGCCACTTCTTCAAAAAGGCTTTTCTGAAGATCTAGGTAAAATAGTTCTATCTGACCTCCTCCCCAATTACTTTTTATCCCATCACCCTGTTTTCTTTTCCAAAGTCTCAGGAATAGCAGTGATGATGGACAATACAAATATCTGAAGAATGAAAGCAATTACTAATACCTATGCCCCACAGTAGTTTTCCCTCCTAACTAATTGTATTAATTCTAAAACAAAGTATTTTAAATGAATTTAGAAACTGGATTTCTAAGGCAGGAAAAATGCTACTTTTTAGGATAAAGATAACATTCTCTACTAAAAAGTGAGACTGTTTCTTTAAAATAGGTGGTGGCAGTGGTTGAGAGTCCGCCTGCTGATGCAGGGGACATGGGTTCGTGCCCCGGTCCGGGAAGATCCTACATGCTGCGGAGCAGCTGGGCCCCTGAGCCATGGCCACTGAGCCACAGGCTCAGAGCCTGTGCTCCGCAACGGGGAAGGCCACAACAGTGAGAGGCCCACCAGGGAAGCCCCAGGGAAGCCCCAAAAGCAGTCTTAATTGTAAGATCCTGTCAAAGTATATTTTTCACACTTTTATAGCTGCCATCAGCATATTCTTCAGACTAATCAGAGATAAAACTCGGGCCCCCGTGTTTGTTATTCCTTAAAAGGGAAATATGGTCAGGAATTAGTGCCATATATTGATGCTAGGAAACACAAGGACCTGCGCCCAGAATACTGCCTGGCATAAAGCAGGATGTCAATAAAAATGTATGGAATGAATGAATGGGGGGGGGGGAAACACACAGCACTGTAAGTCCAAAATAAATGTTTGTGGAATGAATCAATTAACAAAGTTGCTAAGACGACACGAAATATGATCCCTCCAAATGTTATGTACTATAATTGCCTTCCCTTTGAGTGATACTTTATAAAACTATGAAGTATATTCTTATTTATGAACCCCACATGAATTTCATCACAAGACCATAAAGTAGATTAGCTAAAGATTACTCACTGAGAAAACTGAAATTCAGAATGATCACATGATTTGCCCTAACATATGGTAAGTGGTAGAGCCCAGAAAAAAAATTGTTTTCCCAATTCCTGGTTACTCCACTATTTTTCATATATATATTTAACATAGCTCAAGCTCAGCCCTTTTTACATCTAGTAGAATAACAAAATGAACTTTGTCATTATGCTCCAAGCCAAGTGTTACCTACCCCCGCTGACCACTGATGACCACGTGCCCCCTGCGGGACTGGTCCTTGCTGCTGGAGGAGCAGTCGCTTCACTTGGTGGGGTGTGGGATACAAATTCTAGGCCACTGGAAATGGAACCCCTCCCAGCAGAAACTCTGTGATTTCGAGGGTGTCGCTGGGCCTTTGGGGACATCCTTGGAGGCCCTAAGAAAGAAACAGTGAACATCACATGAATGCCACAATGTCCATCAGTACTACTGTTTTGCTAAATACACAAAGACCATTCTTTCTCTTTCTTTCTCTCTTTCTCTCTCTCTCTCTCTCTCACACACACACACACACACACACACACACACACACACACACACACATTCCCTCTCTCTCATTTCTTCTTGGTTAAGAAAAAGGAAACAAACACCACACATATTTTTGGCCATACTCTTTCAGAATTATTTTGTGGAATGCCATAAAACCTGACAAATAAATTTTATTTTATTTCCCTTTACTTTTTAAAGAAAGGGAGGGATGCAGTTGGTGGTAAGAAATCTAACAATAAGATGTCATTCATATCTCTTCAGAGATCTTAGCAGTTTCTTTAATCTATACCCATTATTTGTAGGCATACAAAAATAAATATAATAAAATATTAACAGAGTTATAGCTACATGAGGCAATAATTTTTATTTTAACACATACTTTTACCTTTTTCCCTCAAATTTTCTACAATATATTACCTCTAAAATTCGGGGAAAAAAATTTTAAACAACGAACTGTTGACCGCGATATGTCTTTGTACTAGTAAAAAGATGCACATTTTCCTTCTTAAATTTCTCCAAAACCTTAATTTATCTACCTCTTCTGCCATGGTGAACAATTTCACGACCCATGTCTTAAAACAGTCCTCACCTGTAGTAAGTGTCTCATACTTAACAGGCTGTGAACTGAAAATTCTACCATTAAGGCGTGACTTATAGACTAGAATAACTGACATTTGGGGAAGAAATTTGCACTATACAAACTGTCAAAATTCCACATCAATCAATTCTGTCACCCCATTAGCAATTTCTATTTATAAAGAAGTCTACTGTGCATTCAAACAAAACTGTCAGGCGAAAACAGTGGACACAATGACTCTTACCACAGAAACCTGACAGTGATAACACCTGGCAAAACTCATTCTTAATGCCAAAGCCAAGGCCCCTTACCCTTACCTTGCCAAACTCTTTATTTTTTATTTTATTTTTTTGGCTGCGCCATGCGGCATACAGAATCTTAGTTCCCCGACCAGGGATCGAACCCGTGCCCCCTGCAGTGGACATGTGGAGTCTTAACCACTGGACCGCCAGGGAAGTCCCTTGCCAAACTCTTTAGAATGTCACATTAATTTGTGCCCTGAGTAGGAATTCAATCATGGGCACGATCTTACAAAGAATGTTAATGTTATATAATTTTCAACTGGAGATACAATTTATATTGAAGAATGAGTTAAGAACTGGGTATTTGCATATTTATACATAATTTTTACGTCCCTTTACAGAAAAAGACCAAGAAAGACGGCTGGCATAGCTCAATGAAATCAAACTCTAACTTAAAAAAATTCAGTCTTTGGCAATATGTAAAATACTTTCAGAAACAAAATACAGTCTCCATATTAAACACAGAAAACCACTATATTTAATAGTTTTATTTTGAAGTTCACATTTCAAAAATGCTTCAGTGTCACCTAACTACATGACTAGAAAACATTTTAATTCAAATTATTTAAAAAGAAAAACTGAATAACACAGCATCCCTGAATATGCAGAAGGTGTACTTTTGTGTGAGTCCTTACATCTAACTGTCGTAAACACGCTCACACTCACTAATGAGTTGTATTTTATCTAACATATTCTCGCGAACATCACTTATGCAAACAATAGACCACAACAAATATGTCAACAGAATGTAACTTTTCATTTAGAGGCCACCATCACAGGCACTTCTGAGTAAGGAAGTCACCTTGAAAATCATGCCGTTCAACATGCTGTTGACGATGCTGTTCAACAGCTAACAAGGTTAGCTGCTTTAGTCAAGATCACATGACCTCCCTGCCTGGATGACAACAATTTATTAAAAAACAGCCAACTAGTTTTCTCCAGGGAAGCATTTTATGCCAGAAAACTGTGTTAGTCTCAACATAAGCAATATCAACTGCAATTTTAATGAACAAATCAGATTAAAATTTTAACATATCAAATACTCTGAAATAATGTCAAAGGTCATTATCATTCAGAAAAAAGGTTTTTTACTTACGCATGACATTTAGATTAAAATGTGACCTTTCTACAACACATCCATGTATCTGATATGTAGCAATGGTGGATTTAGCATCAATGAATGAGAACTACAGTATTTTATTCTTTTTTATTGACAAGGGAAATAAATAAAACCCTAAAAATTCATACATAGCTTTCTAAGATAAAAATTTTATCTTAGATCAAGAACTTCTTCCAGATTGAAGACTTTTACTATGAAATATTACAAAACTATTTTTTTTTAAATTCCCCAAACACAAATTTAAACTCTGTATTGTAATCTAAGAGTAAACACACAAAGGCAGCTACATGTAATGTCCCTCTCAAAAAGGACCCCTAAACCATCACTCCTGCCTATGGCCAACAGGCAAATTCACTAGTACCTTGGCCAAGGAGCTATAAAATGATAGGTTCTACAAAAAGTCCAAGACTGATGAAGAAAGTTCACTGTTTACCATTAACCACTGTACACTGTATGTAAAGTGGAAGGGAGAAGGCCCTGGGCTGTAAAGAGCATCATTACCAGGCAGAGACAAAACCCTCATTCTTACAATTCAGGATAGTTCATAGCTTCACACAGCATTTATCAAATTTCTCTCTAATGAACAAAAGGTTAATAGAAATAGTTTTAATAAACTAAAGTTAAAACACAGAAATTATAGGTTATTAAATAATGAAGAGGAAACTATTTTGTAATTATAAACTCACATAGGAGTTAAACAAAGACAAACAAAAACATGAACAAATTGTGGTATTGTACCTTCTGAAGACATGCGTTTAGGCATAGTAGAGACAGGAGCTGGAGAACCATGAGCAGAGGGGTGAGACGGGGGTCTGGATGGCCGCGAGGGGGGCCTGGAGGGCGGCCGTGTAGGGGTGGCTGCCCGAGGTGGAAGAGAGTTGGGACCTGACTGGTAGCGAGAAGGTGGGCGAGAGGAAGGAGATGGGCAAGGCGATGGCCAGGGAACACCTGACAGAACAAATGATATGAAGGAAAGTATAAAAACTAAAGAAAAAAATGAGGGAAAAAAGTAAACAGAAAAAAAAGTAAAATGACAAAAATGATTTCTTGCACATTTTAACCCTTTGAGGACAGTCATTTGATTTGTGATAAGTTTTAGCATAACTTAACTGACATAAATTCACATTTTACTTTAACCTCCTTAAAATTAAGTCTGTTTAAATGAATACACGTTCCCAAAGGGTTAATTAGGATCTACACATACTACTGAAGAAGACAGTTAAGACTTTGCCTATTAATTCTGCTTCTACAACTGTTTCTTGGTAATCAATTGTTAAAAGGAGTATAACATACACCAGATAATTTCACACAATAAATCACAAAACTCAGGAATAAGATTATTATTAAAAGTTTTAGCTTGACACATCAGCTATTATATCTCATTAAAAATGCTGGTTTCTTATAACTGTCTGTGGTTTTCATCTAGTTTATACTTTAATGTAAGGTTGAGTCTGAAATCTCATTAAGCAGGTACATTTAAGTAGAAATAGAACATTACTTCTACTATTTTCTAGAGTCACAGGAGTGACAGGTTAATATTCATTGCCTTTTCAAAACACATATTTTAATCTTATCAAATTAGAAAAAGGGGACCTTCTAAATAATTTATGCAGTTAAACATTCATCTAAGAGACTGCTTAATAAACAATGCAACTACAAAGCAGTCATCACCAAATAAACCGACACTGAGGGATATGCACAGGTCAAGATACAGCTAACACGTAACATGACATATCACTTACCTTAATCTTAGGAAACAGTCCAGGTCTCCTCTCCATAGGGTTCCACACACTTGAGTATCATACATTTCCCAGCCCCTTTCAGGTTTTTTATTTTGAAAATTCTGTTCATGAACAACTAAAATTCTTTACTCAGTGAGCAAAGAAATTTCACCCCCAATACAAATGTATAGAAAATACTCAAGAGTGTTCATTGGAGAGGAATTCTGGAGAAAGACTCAATGAAAACAAATGAAATTGGAAACTTAGTGTTCTCTATTTTTCTAACTTTCCAAACTTAAATACCTAAAATTGAATGTCCACTGTTAGCCCTGAGTTAGTAACTAACACACCACCAGTATTATTATATTATTATGGCTGTGCTGCACAGCATGTGGGATCTTAGTTCCCCAACCAGGGATTGAATCCACGTCCCCTGCATTGGAGCACTGAGTCTTTTTTTTTTCCATGAGTAATTATAATTTTAATAGTAATATAAATAGAATCCCATGAGTTGGCCTTATAACTACTTTCAAATAATAAGATAAAATTAATTTTAGGCTAATGAATTTTAAAAAGCTTCCCATTTTATTTTTTTTCAGCTATATGTATACATATATCCCCATATGCCCTTCCTCTTGCGTCTCCCTCCCACCCTCCCTATCCCACCCCCCTAGGTGGTCACAAAGCACCAAGCTGATCTCTCTGTGTGATGCAGCTACTTCCCACTAGCTATCTATTTTACATTTGGTAGTGTATATATGTCCATGACACTCTCACTTCGTCCCAGCTTACCCTTCCCCCTCTCCGTGTCCTCAAGTCCATTCTCTACATATGTGTCTTTATTCCTGTCCTGCCCCTAGGTTCGTTAGAACCTTTTTTTTTTTTTGATTCCATATATATGTTAGCATACGGTATTTGTTCTTCTCTTTCTGACTTACTTAACTCTGTATGACAGACTCTAGGTCCGTCCACCTAATTACAAATAACTCAATTTTGTTTCTTTTTATGGCTGAGTAATATTCCATTGTATATATGTGCCACATCTTCTTCATCCATTCATCTGTCGATGGACACTTACGTTGCTTCCATGTCCTGGCTATCGTAAATAGTGGAGCACAAGTCTTAACCGCTGGACTGCCAGGGAAGTCCCCCATCAGTATTATTAATTATCATGGTTCCATACAGTCTATGGCACTGCTGTGTCCAATATCCCTGACTTGTATGAGAGATCCATGACCCGTGGGCTATATTTAACCTATATACGGAAGCAGAATAGAAAAAAATATCTTCCTACTAGAGACTCAAGTTTCTGTATTTTACTTAAGCTAAACTACAATATTCACCCTTACACTAAGAGTTGTTTCTATTTTTTTTAAGCACATTTTTTCTTCACCATCTTCACATGACTCTTGATTGTGTCTTGTATTGCAAGTTACCTCAAATCCTTTCTTGAAGTAAGCAGAATATAAATATATAAACAAACAGTTCATAAAAATGAATCTATATTAACCACTGAGTCTCTCACACAGATTGGGATTTTCCATGTAAACTATATCTAAATAATTCTATCATCCAGTATTTTTAAAACTGAGAACCTACCCAAAGTTTCCAATTTCTTCACATATGTGGAGTGTTCTTTTTGCCAAGTGAATGTCTTTGGTTACATTTAGCACTTTATCTTAATACATGAGTATTTCATCATGCTAAATGCTGTATATGCCAATAACATACTAATTTTTACTAGTTTTACTAATTTGATATCCACAAAGGCAAATTTAAATTAAGTGAAAACTACTCCACAGAAATCATTAAAGGTATGCATGTTCTTATCAACGATGTAAAACTAAATATTCAGAAAACTATGTATTTGATCAATGACATTGACAAATTTGGTCAAAATACTTGCCTCCATTAACTACTCTTTGGTCTGAACCAGAATTTGGGTTGAAATCTGAAGTGTGAGAGGTGGATCTCGATGGCATGGAGCCCGATCCAGGCTGGCCCATACGCGGTGAATTCTGTCGCCCACTTCCCCAGGATATGACTTCTCTATTTCTTTGTCCAGGAGGAATATATTTATTTTCCCTGAAAATGAGAGATCCTTTAAATCATTTTATCCTAATAGATACCAGGCCAATGAAACATATCTAAAAGTAATTTAGGCAGAAGGGAATGCTTGTTATTAAAAGGTTAAACACTTAAAACCAAACGGCCCCACTTCCAGACACCCCTATCCTTCCATCTTACTCTAAGCTCTAGCCTCTGGCCTTTCCTTTCCCTCAGATACTCCTGCTAAGGACAAAATATAACAGATGTGTATTCATTCTTATCCACTTGGCCTCTTTATGGCTGTTTCTATCAATCAACATCTGTCTTCTCGAAACTGTTCTTCCTTGGTTTTCTCTACTTTGTTTTCTCTGTGATCTCTTCTCTTGGTGGCTGTTCATTAGTTTTTCATGGCTTCAACATCAATCCCCCAAATCCACACTGTCAGTCTCACAGTCTCAACATCTCTCCCTGAACACTTTAATTCAAATCACGACTCCTAAGCTGTGAGTGCCTTGAAGACAGAATGTGTATCTTATTCTACCAGGTATGTAGCAGCTGTTTCTCAACATGTTTATGAATAAATGCATAAAAGACCTGTGAGCCCCTCAAATGCAGTAAATTGCACAAATGGACTCACTCTATCTCCCCTCAAGATTGCTCCATGTTTTCTACCGCCATTACCAGTACAACCACCAATCTGCTTATCAAATAAAACTCAGGGTCATCCCTGGTTTTTCTAACCTTTCTATCACTGGTTCTGGTCTCACTGGTCACCAAGTTCTCACACTTGAACTACTTCAATACAATAACTGATCTCTATGTCTCAGCCAGTTCTCAATGTCCCATAGTTGGTTCATGCCATCCCCTATCTACAGGGTGCTTTTTAACATGACACAGAAAGAGTTTCATTACCTCAGTTCCTATCACCAGCTGTTACCACTGCAACCTCAACATACACTGTGTATTCCAGACATATGAAACAACTAGGTTTTCCCTGAACTGGACAAGTTCTTTCACCATACAAGGAACTCCTCTGTTTTATGTCTCTTTGAGTGGCAGACAGATCTACTATCCTATCACAAAACATCACCTCCTCTGTTAGACATTCTCTCACCCCACAAAGTTATGCTAGTTCCTCCTCACTTGCATGTTTCTAGTACTCTGACCACCCCTCTAATCTAGGAAATCATAACGAACTGTAATTATATGTACTCCCCCCGCAACCTGTTCATTATTCTTTAACAAGCTCTTCCAGACCTCGACTTGCTCATCACTGTATATCCAACACTTGGCTCCACAGAGGTGATGCTCAAAAAATACTTTCCAAGATGACTGTAATCTTTTCTCTAACAGAACCTGAAACCAACTCCATTTGCATTCTCTACCTAAGCTAGATTAAAGGAAGATGAAATATAATAATAATAATACACCTTCTCACACAGACCTTGAGTTGTGTATCCAAAATACTGCATCATGATTTCCTTTAAATACCTAGTGTTTATGTTGTGGCCCTCACGTTCACTGGAATTTCTCTGAACTGCTGTGTATTTTTCTTCTTCACTCCTATCATCATTTTCCAGGGCCACCCGGGCTTTATACTGGGCACTTGATTCAATTTCTTCTGCTAACTGGTTTGCTCTTGCTTCTCGTTTTAAAAATTCTTCTGAGTTATCCCTTTCTAAGGGCACCCTGAAACATGAAGAAAAGAAAAAGCAAAGTGAGTATTTTTCAGTCATAGTTTACATATCTGTCACAATCAACTATTAAGAGAGTTCAGAGTTTAAAATGCTGGTAAAACTGTAAGAGAGCTACAGTCATCTATTTATAAATCAAAACTTGATTTTTCTTATTACCTTTTCCCTAGAGGAATATAACATTTCCAAAACTGGTTAAATTGACTATTCCCCCATAACCTCTGCACTTACCAACTTAGAGTTTTTACAGTGTAAAAATGAAACAAAATTTATTTAGAGCAAAAAATTAGGGTATAAGTAAACTATATTTAATCCCTGTTTTGATGAGAATTTATCAGCATAGGTAGTAAAAGGATAATTCTTTCACATAATCGTTTAACTTAAAATCCAACAGAAACATTTATTCAACATCGTAATTTAGGTTGATGAAAATCAAAGGCAAATATGTATTAAAACAAAAGCAAACTTTTAAAACTTACGTATATGAAGATAGACTGCTATCATATGTAGACACTACACCATAATTTTCTTCATTATATCGAAACATATCATTGGGATCCCATCCATTAGACTAGAAGAAAATGAAGCTCATTTTTCAAAATGACAAAGTATTTGTCTTCTTTAATTCAGTTATAGTCGAAATCTACGTTAACAATATCTATTGTACTATTCAAGCAAAATCTAGCAAAATTAAAAAACAGGCAAAAATTTGCTTTAAAAATGTCTTAAGGAAAAACTTTCTTCTACACATCAGCCCCTACAAGTTGGTAAATAACTACAGTCGAACCTTCAACAATTCGGGGGGTGGGGTGTTAGGGTCACTGACTCCAGGCATAGTCGAAAATCTGTAGATTCAACCAATCTTGGATAGTGCATTACTATAGTATTTACTATTGCAAAAAAATGCGTATAAGTGGACCAGTGTGGTTCAAACCTGTGCTGTTCAAAGGTCAACTGTATATGAAACAATTATTTGAGATGTTATTAGTAAAAGTTCAGAACATTTTAGTTACTTCATAAAATATCCTCAGGTCAGGGTTCTCTCCTTTCCCTACTCCCTAACGGTGACCTTTCTACAAGGTATTTACCTGAAACCTTTTTGAGTTGACTGATCATCAGGTCTGACTGATAGAAAGGGGTTATCATTATCCATGTCAGAAGAGGGCACAGCGTCATCTGAGCAATGTTGATGGCAATTTCAAGACTAAAACTTGCCCCTAAGGTCACCCATTAACCTTGGCTCCCTCTGTGCTACTCCGGATAAAACTATAATGTAATTCAATTCCACCACTAAATCAACTACTTCGGCCTAACACATGCGGGTAGGAAATCAGTTACCTATGGAAGCTTTAAAATATGCTCTTTTAGTATATGCTCCATGTAAAAAATTTAAACAGTGCAGAAAGACATCCAGTGAAAAGTAAAATCTGCCAATCCCAGTGTGCACAGATAACCACCATTAACAACTTCTTGGGCATAATTCCAGACATTCTCTGCACATATGTAAGAATATGATTATTATCATCAGCTCTCTTTTTTGAAAATTCTCTGCAACTTGCTTTTTCTTTTTTTTTTTTGCAGTACACAGGCCTCTCACTGTTGCGGCCTCTCCCGTTGCGGAGCACAGGCTCCGGACGCACAGGCTCAGCGGCCATGGCTCGTGGGCCCAGCCGCTCCGTGGCACGCGGGATCCTCCCAGACCAGGGCACGAACCCGTGTCCCCTGCATCGGCAGGCGGACTCTCAACCACCGTGCCACCAGGGAAGCCCTGCTTTTTCTTTTAGTAAGTTTTAGATATCTTCCCAGAATATCTTTCTTTCCAGTGGACATACAGTACTTCAACTGAACGGAGGTACAATAAATCTATTTAACCCATGCCCTATTGATGGACAGTTAGGATGTTTCCTATTTTTCACTATTAGAATAAAATGCTGTGAAAAACATCCTCATACATAATTATTTTAAAGTCTTATGGATAAATTCTCAGAGGTAGAATTGCTGGACCAAAGTGTATGTGTGGGGACTTCCTTGGTGGTCCAGTGGGTAAGACTCCATGCTCCCAATGCAGAGGGCCCGGCTTTGTTCCCTGGTTGGGGAACTAGATCCCACATGCATGCCGCAACTAAGAGTCCGCATGCCACAACTAAGAAGCCCGCATGCCGCAACTAAGACCCAGCATAGATTAAATAAAGTGTATGTGTGTTTTAAATTTTGATAAAACATTGCCAGAATACTCTCTAGAAAGCGTCTATCAATTTAACTGCTTTGCTATCAATTAGAAAAAAAAACAAAAAGAGTGCCTGCTTTTCCATATCCTCCACAGAGGTGATGTGCTGCACAAACCTGAGAACCTTCACATTCAGTTATATGTGCTTCTTTAAAAAGTTTGAAAATTAATAATGATGCATTGTCTATGTATTTCCAGTTTTGCAACTAGAACTTAAACATCAAACGCAGATTTGTTAAATAAGACTTTTCTGTAATATTCAATGAAAGATTCTTCATCCCTTTGAAAATTTTTTTTTAAAGATTTTTTTGATGTGGACCACTTTTTTACAAGTCTTTATTGAATCTGTTACAATATTGCTTCTGTTTTATGTTTCAGTTTTTTGGCCACGAGGCACATGGGATCCTAGCTCCCCGACCAGGGATCAAACATGCCACCCCCTACATTGGAAGGTGAAGTTCTAATCACTGGACCGCCAGGGAAGTCCCCCATCCCATTCAAATTTTACTATCTAAACACTCATTTTTGGCAAGAAACTTTGCTTCTATCTCCACAGTTTAGAAACAGAATTTACAGAATCCTAATGACAGAGTCATTATTAAGTATTTGATTTATAGATGATGTGTTATGGGAAAAGTAAAAATAATATATGCCAAGAGCCTTCTGGAAATAGATTTTTGTTGAGAATGTTCCTAATTTTAAGACAAAGAAATTTACTTATTGCTTTAATTCTAATGTAATCTAACAATATATCTTAATAATGAGTGCCTCTCTGACAGACAAGAAGCCTAAAAGTCACACTTTGACCTCACCGCTAGGTAAAGTCAACAGACAAGACACCACTTTCCTTAGGCTGCCTATTCTGCAGAGTACTCAAAGCAAAACATGCCAGCATTTCTAGTTTCCCATGGTTTCCAATTTAAATTTTTATGTTGCTTATTAGGACTTACTTTAAAAACATACAAATAATTCATAAGCATCCCAAAGAAACATTTTTCTGTATATACTGCATAGGGCAAAGTCTATTTACACAATAAAACTGCTACTTTAAATATATTCACAACAACATACTTAAATTAAAACCAAGTGATAGGATGTCATACCATATCACATGACCATAGCGTTACTAATCGAAAAGATTTTGCTTACAACATCATTTTCCAAAGCCTCCAGTTCCTCACTGGTAGTGAGTTCACCTGCATCCCAGGGCTCCAGGTCCTTCTCTTTGTGTTCACCATTCACTTTAGCACTGATAGCAGAGTCAGTAAAAGCATCTGCAAAGGATGGTTTTGGTTGAAAGATCATACAACCAGACAATGGGCTACGTGAATACATACATGGATTTATCAACAGAGACGTATGCTAAAAAATAATTATGAAAAGTGAATTTCTGATACAGAAAGAATAGCATTCATTAACAGTATGCTTTCAGATGTGTAATGCTTCTAATATTATAACCTTCAAAAAACTTAATTCAGTAAATGGCATCATAGATGATTACTGTTGAAAGTATGTTTTACCCATATAATTTTAAGCCACATGAAATGTTATAATGTAGTCACACAAGTCATAAGTTGTATTAAAAATAATTGCTTTGTGTTTCAGAATTGATCCAGAAATTTTCTATCAATCCATCTAAAACAAGATCTCTTTTGTTTAACAGACCCAGTAATTAGATATGCCCTCAGAGCTCCTTCAGCCAAACGTATGCTGATCTTTTAACTTTCCAAATCCACGTCTACATGCAGAGGTCAGTATCCTAACATACCGTTGCCATTAGTAACTAAAGCCATTCGAAGTGACCCACCCCCACACAGAACCCGTATTTCCCTAGAGCCACTCCAATACAAAGCTCAGGCCCCACAGTGTTACCTGTCCCCAGAAGGTTCAGGTGGCAGGCCTACCTGGACTTCCTGTCAATACTTTCTCACCTAATGTATCCTCTCCTCCTCTGCTAACGTTACTGAAAAGCACTAGCTTGTGAGAGCAGAATGGCATTAGTATGCTCACATGACAGGAACTATATATATCATAGCTGCTGTCTAGAAAAGAAAATCTCTAGTTGGAAGTTAGGACCCAGCTAAATAAAGGTCTACTTGGGCAATGACAGTGTTCGGAAATGCTTTGGAGATACCGGCTTACATTTAGATGTCCGGACCTATAGGGTATCACCTAGCACAGGGCTGTGGAGTAATACTTCTGCTGATTTGGCTCTCCTAGAGAGTACTGGCTCCCAGTCACCACACCCTCACCCTTACTTCAAGCTGCCATCAAGGAGGAGGAGGAAGGGAAAAAATCAACACCTGCATCTCCTTCAAAAGAGATAATTCCAGAGGGATTTCTGATTTGGTACTGTTTCTAAAACTGTCATTGGCTCCCCAGTGGGCAAGGTGATGGTGAAATAAGAAACTTGAGCCATCAAATTTAGGCATGGCACTATAAGCCTAGCTAGCTCTTACCTCCTCTCATCTCAAACTACAGGTGGATAAGTGGATGTGGGTGTGTATTCATGCACACTAGGGAATGAAAGCATAACTGCACCTATGGGCTTAGCTGCCAGCTCTATCAGGCAGCATGGCTCCTGTTGCTAGCAATTATAAGAGCCAAGAGCGTACCAAGGGGGATCCCCAAAGCAGCAGGCCTCAGCTGCGAGTGGGATTAGCATTCACTGGAAGATGACTGCATTTTGGAAAAGCTAAGAGGTTCTAACCACTGATGTTATCTTCATAATGCCATCTTCAGCTGTAAGCCACTGATGGCCCTAAAAACTTGGCTTTATATGATACTTGCCTGAGTCAAGTTCTACTCTACATCATCTTAAAGTCACAGAAATTCTTGGTAAAACTGATTTTGCCATGTGTATTTTCAAGAATGTGAGATGCTCCAAGAAAAACATCAAATAATGACTTACATTAGGTGGCTGAAATTCCCTACTTTAATTCTCACAAAATTAGAACAAAAAACTAGACCACAGAAAAATTACAAACCAGTCATGTTATCTTCTACAACAGGGGTCCTCAACCCCCGGGGCCACGGACTGGTACTGGAACCAGGCTGCAGAGCAGGAGGTGAGAGCAAGGCGAGCAACAGAAGCTTCATCTGCATTTACAGCCACTCCGCAACACTCCCATTACCGCCTGAGCTCCGCCTCCTGTCAGATCAGCGGCAGCATTAGGTTCTCACAGGAGCACAAACCTGTGAACTGCGCATGCGAGGGATCTAGGTTGTGTGCTCCTTATGAGAATCTAATGCCTGATGATCTGAGGTGGAGCTGAGGCAGTGATGCTAGCGCTGGGGAGCAGCTGCAAATACAGATTATCATTAGCGGAGAGGTTTGACTGCACAGAGACCATAAGTGCTTGCAGACTCGTATCAATACCCTGCCAGTGAGTGGCAAGTGACAATTAAGCTGCATCCGGTGACAGGCTTTATAGGGGCAAGTGAGTTGTTGTACTTCAATTTACAGCTGTATCTGGTGGCAGGCTTTAAGTCAGAATCCGACACTTATTTTAGCCCGTGCGTGGCCCGCACATTGTTTTAATTACCACTTCTGTCTGCGCCTCTTTCCCGCACTGTGCACTTGTCTCAGTCACAGTTTTGGTAAGCCCATAAGCTAACCCTAGCCAAAATGAGTAGAAAACAAACATCACTGGAGAACTTCTTTGAAAAGGGGGAAAGACGCAATGATGAGACAGCAGAAGACTCTGAGACTGCCAACAAAAAGAAAGCTGCACTGAAAAGAAAATACCAAGAGTCCTACTTAAATTATGGGTTCATTGCAACAGGTGATTCACATTCTCCAAGCCACTTGTATAATATGTGGTGACCAGCTAACCAACAAAGCCATGAAACCTTCAAAACTGCTTTGCCACATGGAGACCAAGCGCCCTGAATTAAAAGACAAGCCTCTGGAGTTTTTCAAAAGAAAAAAACGTGAACACAAAGAACAGAAGCAATTACTGAAGGCCACCACTTCATCAAATGTGTCTGCACTGAGAGCATCATTCTCTTAGCGGCTAACCGCATTGCTAAAGCTAAGAAGCCCTATACTATTGGTGAAGAGTTGATCCTGCCTGCTGCTAAGGACATTTGTCGTGAACTTTTAGGAGAGGCTGCAGTTCAAAAGGTGGCACGTGTTCCTCTTTCGGCTAGCACTATAACTAGACGAATTGATGAAATAGCAGAGGATACTGAGGCACAATTGTTAGAGAGGATTAATGAGTCGCCGTGGTACACAATCCAGGTTGACGAGTCTACCGATGTTGACAAGGCAACAACGCTTGTTTTTGTGCGATGTAATTTTCAGGAGGATGTGCGTGATGATATGTTATGTGCACTTTTGTTGCCAACCACCACCACAGCTGCAGAACTATTCAAGTCTTTGAATGATTACACATCAGGAAAATTCAACTGGTCATTTTGTGTCGGTATATGCACGGACGGAGCGGCTGCCATGAGTGGACGTTTTTCTGGTTTCACTAGTCGGGTCAAAGAGGTTTCTTCTGAATGTCAGTCTATACACCGTGTGTCATCCATAAAGAAATGCTGGCTAGCCAAAAAATGTCACCTGAACTTAACAACGTCTTGCAGGATGTGATTAAAATTATCAACCACATTAAAGTACATGCCCTTAACTCACGTCTGCTCAGGCAGCTCTGTGAGGAGATGGACGCAGAGCACACATGTCTTCTCTTACACACAGAAGTGAGATGGCTTTCCAAAGGTAGATCACTGGCCAGAGTTTCTGAGTTACGAGAGCCGCTCCAGAGATTTCTTTTAGAAAAACAGTCACCACTGGCAGCACATTTCAGTGACACAGAATGGGTCGCAAAACTTGCTTACTTGTGTGGCATATTCAACCTGCTCAACAAACTCAATCTGTCACTTGAAGGGAGAATGATAACTGTGTTCAAGTGGGCAGATAAGGTGGCTGCATTCAAAGCTGAATTGGAATTATGGGGGCAACAAGTGAACACTGGGATTTTTGACATGTTTCAAACATTAGCAAAGATTTTGAAAGAAACTGAGCCAGGGCCTTCTTTCTCCTAGCTGATGCATGATCACCTATCTCAGCTTTCAAAAGAGTTTGAGCATTACTTCCCAAACACAAAAGACCCCCGAACTGGGAAGGAATGGATCCGCGACCCATTTGTGAATAAACCAGATGAATCAACTTTGTTCGTGCTAGAAGACGATCAACTGCTCGAGACTGCAAATGACAGTGGCCTTAAAAGTATGTTTGAGACAACTTCAAATCTCCATACATTCTGGATTATTAAAGTCAAGGTGGAATATCCTGAAATTGCCACAAAAGCACTGAAAAGCCTGCTTCCATTTCCAACATCCTATCTTTGTGAAGCAGGGTTTTCTGCAGTGACAGCGACCAAAACGAGATCACAGAGTAGACTGGACATAAGCAACACACTTCAGGTGTCACTGTCTCCCATCACCCCCAGATGGGACCATCTAGTTGCAGGAAAACAAGCTCAGGGCTCCCACTGATTCTGCATTATAGTGAGTTGTATAATTATTTCATAATATATTACAATGTAATAATAATAGAAATAACGTGCACAATAAATGTAATGCGTTTGAATCATCCTAAAACCATCCCCTACCCACCTCCGGAAAAATCGTCTTCCACGAAACTGGCCCCTGGTGCCAAAAAGGTTGGGGACCGCTGTTCTACAAGAAGTAGTGGGATTATTAATTCATATTTAAGATCCTGTTAATGTTTTAATCACACAAGTTTTTGAAAAGCATATATTTAAATGAGTAAAGCATTTACTTAGATGGAAACCCAGCATTAAATATGTTTTTATTCAAGAAATTAAAACCCAGAATAGAAGATTTTTTTTTTAACAGATCCACATAAGTGGACTTTTATCATTGCAGGGTACATGTGCTATTTCAAAGTATTTAGGAAAGACTAGGGACTGAGCCAAGCTGTCCTCAAATTGAAAGACTGAAATATACAATAAAAATAGCTTAAATATATTTCTATCAGTATGATTTTAAACAAAATCAAAAAGAATCCCGAACAGGGAGCCAATGTGAAAAAGCAAGCATTTAAAACTTCACTGAACCAAGTTATACTCTGCTAATTACAATTGAGGTGGTATTAAGAGGCCATTATTAAACAACCTAATTTTTTTAATGCTACATTTTCATGTTAAATCTTCTGTTTACAATACCAACCTTATAAAGGAATTAACTGTTCACAGGTTGTTACTTAGCATCACATTTTCCTTTGAGGGCAGAAAAGCAGGGGAGGGAAAACACAAAAGTATGTATCTATTAGTAAGGAATGATATTCCTTAATTTTAAAATTTCCCCCAAAGAAAGTCCCTTTTTAAAGATGAGCAAATGACTGCTGGTGGGAATGTAAACTGATATAGCCACTATGGAGAACAGTATGGAGGTTCCTTAAAAAACTAAAAATAGAACTACCATGTGACCCAGCAATCCCACTACTGGGCATATACCCTGAGAAAACCATAATTCAAAAAGAGTCATGTACCACAATGTTCACTGCAGCTCTATTTACCACAGCCAGGACATGGAAGCAACCTAAGTGTCCATCGACAGATGAATGGATAAAGAAGATGTGGCACATATATGATGGAATATTACTCAGCCATAAAAAGAAACGAAATTGAGTTATTTGTAGTGAGGTGGATGGACCTAGAGACTGTCACACAGAGTGAAGTAAGTCAGAAAAAGAACAACAAATACCATATGGTAATACATATATATGGAATCTAAAAAAGGAAAAAAAAAGGTTCTGAAGAACCTAGGGGCAGGACAGGAATAAAGACGCAGACATAGAGAATGGACCTGAGGACACAGGGAGGGGGAAGGGTAAGCTGGGACAAAGTGAGAGAGTGGCATGGACATATATACACTACCAAATGTAAAACAAGATAGTGGGAAGCAGCCACATAGCACAGGGAGATCAGCTTGGTGCTTTGTGTCCACCTAGAGGGGTGGGATAGGGAGGGTGGGAGGGAGACGCAAGAGGGAGGAGATATGGGGATATATGTATATGTATGGCTGATGTACTTTGTTATACAGCAGAAACTAACACACCATTGTAAAGCAATTATACTCCAATAAAGATGTTTAAGAAAAGAGCTTCAGAAGAATCTACCATCATTAGTAAATGTAGTGCTTTGATTCAAGTCTGCTCACAAGAATAAATCAAAGTTAACTGTGAAAAACATGAGGCAGGTTTGAAAGCGATGAAACAATAATGCACGTGTCATAAAAAATACGCAAAGTTGAAATAAAGTTGATATAAATCCCCCCCAAAATATAAAGATGAGCAAATGGTTTAGGGAAAGACGTGCATAAGATGTGCAGAAGTAGAGAATCAGCAAAATGAGGCTAAAGTGTCAAGATGGCAGGGAAAAGCCTGATCCTAAATACTGTATTTCAGGTCAACATAGTATCATTAGTTAGAAGGAAGCAAGACCAGGATATTCCATTCTACACTGTTACCATTATCTACTACTGTAAATCCTGAATATGTTATTTTATTAACAGCCATGTTTGGATTTTTGAAAAATCATTGTTGGTATTAAATAGTAAAATGTTATTGCCAGGATTTCTGCAAAATTCAGAAAATCAACTGGCTATAATCTAATTGCAACTGTGCGAATTTGTGTGCAGATTTTCCAATGCCATAAAGTCAGAATATATTAATTTTCCATTATCCTCTGCGATAAGAAGCAAAAGCATTATAAAAGCAAGAAGCAAGAATACAATGTGACTGGCAGAAAAACGTTACCTGTTTCTGAAGGAACTACAAGCACAGAAAGAAAAAAAGAAAACAATAAAATGATCAGATAATAAAATATAACGAAGATGTGCTTCATTCCCGGCCTTATGACATCCAATTTAGGGAAAGGGGGAGACAGAGGGAAAGGGCATAATGTTGTCCCCTGCCTCTAAACCTTCCCTTCCTTCTAATTCAGGGCAGAAACCCAGTCGTTCTGAGCCAGTGCTGCCACCTGGTGGTAATCAGAAAGAAATGTCTCAACCAATGCGCAGCCTCTCTCTTAGGCATTCTTCAGCCCCACACCCAGG
This sequence comes from Delphinus delphis, assembly GCF_949987515.2. NCBI lineage: Eukaryota > Metazoa > Chordata > Mammalia > Artiodactyla > Delphinidae > Delphinus > Delphinus delphis. Next base: position 9,405,977 of record NC_082695.1, read on the forward strand.
AAATAAATGTTCTCTGCTCAACTTTTCCTCTTCTATCAATATATCCTCAGTCAATTAGGACTATGAAAAATCAAAGTTGTCTGAGATTTTTTTAAATGGCCAGAATAGTGGTGAAACAACTAATGTGCTAGTGACAGGCTTTAAGTTAATAAAAATAAATTTAAAATTATAACTACAAAATGACATAAAAGTGAATGAAATTAAAAAATCATTATCAGACTTGACATCAGAAGCCCTCAAATGTACTTTCAGAAAAGTCTTCACCAAAATCCTCAGCTACCCATTTCATCTCTCAATTAAATCTACTTTTTCTCAAACACTGACATCCCAGATAACTAAAAAAACTTATTTCAATGATATTGTTCTGTTTTGATCAATTATTAATACTGTGACATTTTTCAACAGTTAAAAAAAATATTTTCTCGGGCTTCCCTGGTGGTGCAGTGGTTGGGAATCTGCTTGCCAGTGCAGGGGACACGGGTTCGAGCCCTGGTCTGGGAAGATCCCACATGCCACGGAGCAACTAGGCCCGTGAGCCACAACTACTGAGCCTGCGCGTCTGGAGCCCGTGCTCTGCAACAAGGGAGGCAGCGATAGTGAGAGGACCGTGCACCGCAATGAAGAGTGGCCCCCGCTTGCCGCAACTAGAGAAAGCCCTTGCACAGAAACGAAGACCCAACACAGCCAAAATTAAATAAATAAATAATTTTTTAAAAAATATTTTCTCGTCATGTACCATGAGTTTTATATGGACCAATCTATACACAACAGAGCATCAGTTACAGGGGGTGCCAACATAGCAACTAAGAGGCCATTTTTAATTCAATTTTAGCATTGCTGAGTACCGATAATGTATGTGCTGGTCATTCAGTTTGGATGAGCTGGGGATTCATTTTTGACTAAGACACAATCCCCGTCTTTTCCTGACGAAGCCCCTAGCTAAGGGAGAGTAATTACAGAGGTGGAGTAAATCTTTTAGAATCTAATGTGTAAAGCACTAAAATATAATTTAGGGGGAAGTAAAAGGTGTTCTAATACAGACTAGAGTAGGGTTAAAAATAATATTTTTCTGAATTGCACACAAGTCCATAGGATTCCCCTAGGGAAATGGAATTTGAGGCCAGAGGAGCGATTACCTTTTTATATTCTTCAGTTCTACGTAAGTTTTTACACTATGAATGTATACTAAACCATGTATTTTATTATACAGTTAATATTAAAGAACACAGTATTAAAGAATAGGATAAACAAATAAGATAGGAATAATGAACACAGTAAGGGCCCAGGGTGTGCAGAACGGAACAAAAGCAAAGGGACAAGTGGAGGTGCTGTCCTCAGGCAAGAGAGAGAAAACTGCAGGGAAACAGGGCACAGGGAGCCTATAGATTAAGGATTCTTAAGCTTTTTCTTTGATCTACGGACCCCTTCAGCATTTGCAAAAAGCCTATGGATTTAAATGCAAAAAATACACAGAAAATTAAAGGAGGGCTTCCCTGGTGGTGCAGTGGTGAAGAATCTGCCTGCCAATGCAGGGGACACGGGTTTGAGCCCTGGTCCGGGAAGATCCCACATGCTGTGGAGCAACTAAGCCCGTGCACCACAACTACTGAGCCTGCGCTTTAGAGCCCATGAGCCACAACTACTGAGCCCCACGCACCACAATTACTGAAGCCCACGCGCCCTAGAGCCCCCATGCCGTAACCACTGAGCCCACGTGCTGCAACTACTGAAGCCCACACTCCTAGAGCCCATGCTCCACAACGAGAAGCCTGCACACTGCTACGAAGAGTAGTCCCCGCTCACTGCAACTAGAGAAAGCATGTGTGCAGCAATGAAGACTCAATGCGCCAAAAATAAATAATAAAAAAAATTTTTTAATTTAAAAAAAAAAAACACAAAAAACACAACCAAATCTAGGGACTTCCCTGGTGGCGCAGTGGTTAAGACTCTGCGATCCCAATGCAGGGGGCCCAGGTTCGATCCCTGGTCAGGGAACTAGATCCCACATGTATGCTGCAACTAAAAGTTTGCATGCCATAACTAAGGAGCCCACCTGCCGCAACTAAGATCCAGCGCAACCAAATTAATTAATTAATTTTAAAAATCCAAATCTATACAAGTGATATAAAATTAACTGAATTCTATAGGCGTGGAAGTCACAGATACTGCTAACACTAGTGGTTTGTTGTCTGCATTAATAACAGAAAGAAACACTCCGGGCTTCCCTGGTGGCGCAGTGGTTGAGAGTCTGCCTGCTAATGCTGGGGACACGGGTTCGTGCCCTGGTCTGGGAGGATTCCCACATGCTGCGGAGCAACTAGGCCCATGAGCCACAACTACTGAGCCTGCGCATCTGGAGACTGTGCTGCGCAACGAGAGGCCGCGATAGTGAGAGGCCCGCGCACCGCAATGAAGAGTGGCCCCCGCTTGCCACAACTCGAGAAAGCCCTCGCACAGAAACGAAGACCTAACACAGCAAAAATAAATTAATTAATTAATAAACTCCTACCCCCAACATCTTAAAAAAAAAAAAAAGAAAGGCTCCATTTCAATTAAAGATTAATGAAAATAAAGATGTGATATTTTTTCCCACCCAAGTTCATCAATGCCCTGAATCTGCTCCATGAACCATTTGGAAATCCATGGATCCAGGTTAAGAACACTGGCTATGTGTTCTAAAAAGAAGGAAGAAAGCTGGGCTTCCCTGGTGGTGCAGTGGTTGAGAGTCCACCTCCCGATGCAGGGGACACGGGTTCGTGCCCCGGTCCGGGAAGATCCCACATGCCGCGGAGCGGCTGGGCCCGTGAGCCATGGCCGCTGAGCCTGCGCGTCTGGAGCCTGTGCTCTGCAATGATAGAGGCTACAACGGTGAGAGGCCTGCATACCGCAAAAAAAAAAAAGAAGGAAGAAAGAGCATTCTGCTGTGGATAAAGGAAATGAGGTAAACAGAGTAAGGAACTGGAGGTGGTACTCATTAATTAGGGTTGCAGAAACAGGCTAGAAAAGGGTCTGGCTGAGCTGAAGCTCCAGCAGGAGCTAGAAACCCTACATTCCTAACTAACCAGCACCACAATGGTATTTTCCCCAGCCACACTCCTTTACTTAGCTGAAGGAGTAGACAGAGAGGAGTTTAAAAATGGAAGGCCAGGGAAGGGTCAGAGAGCCCTGTGAGAGGTAACAAGAAAAGGAGTAGAAGAGTAAAGGTCAAGGTGGCTATGGTCAGAGTAGATCTTGGAGGGCATTCTGGAAGAGAAGCAGTTAGAAGTGATGACAAAATCATGAAAGCAGGCTGCTAAAATAAGATGGAAATGAATGATATTGAAGTAACAGAGCTAAATTTCTGCAGGAATAGTGTTCTGTTCCAAATGATCAACTTGAAAATAAAATTTTGCAAAATCTACCATTTGCAAACTAACATTTGAAGATATTAAGGGTCTTAGCCACAAAACTATGGGAAACTTAAATACATTCCAAATGTATATACCCCTCTGTTCTAAATACCAAGAAGTTATAATTACATTACAATATGAATCAGACAATAGCACTTGCCTATTAAAAAATGCAGAAGTGGATAATGTTCGTTTTGAACAACCACAACTATTTTCTAATCATAATTCTGGGCCTATTAAGCAGAACTATTTAACATTTAAAATGTTGGAAGTGGTTTGTTTGATACACCATATGATGACAGTTATGTAACCACAAAATTCAAGTCTTTGAGGTTACATCCACAAAACTCAGTTTTTTCTTCAACTTTAAGCTTTAAAGGAGAAAATGAATCAGGAAGAACTAGTATAAAGTGTTGAAAAACAAAACACAGGTCATCCTGACTTCACACATTATAGGGTCAGGACAGAAAATCAGGATCCATCTCTATAGCACATGTCCCCTACAAACAGGCAACAAAGACTTCCCTGCTCATAAAATCTTCTTGTCCCAGCAGCTAGAATTCTTGACCAAACACCTGTCTTTAAAAGTTTCTTGGGGGAATCCCCTGGCAGTCCAGTGGTTAGGATGCCACACTTCCACTGCCAAGGGCATTGGTTCAATCCCTGGTTGGGGAACTAAGATCCTGCAAGCCACAGGGCACAACCAAAAACATTAAATTAAAAAAAAAAGTCTTTTGTGCAAATAAAATAAAAGCAAATAATGGCAAAACCATGACTTTCTAGTAGATGGAGATGTTACAATAAAGAAGAACGCACTGGTGAGCAAATCCATGCAACACCTAACAACATTCCACAGGACAGGACAGACCAACATGACAAAATAAAGAACAATAGGCCAACCACCTGCACCCTGCATTTTACTCAAAATTTTGAAAACTTAAAAAATAATTTCTTATCTTACTAGAAAAGAATGTCATTTTTCCAAACACAGAACTACCTAATCATATCTTTGCCTCTAGGGTACTTGAACAAGGAAAATGAGTTTTGTGACCCATAAGTAGAAAGGGGTTTATTTCTACGCTGGTTAGCACAAAAATAAAATAAGCTAATCTCTAAGGTGTGGGATCTTTTACTCGTATGATTTCAAACTGAACCGAAGTAAAGTTGATTTCATACTGTTCTTCACAAATGAATACATTGTGTCCTTTGACATAAATTCAAGTATGTATGCATTTCTAACATACACAGCAACTAAGGCAAATTAATTACTTTAAAAGATCTTCAAGGGCTTCCCTGGTGGCGCAGTGGTTGAGAGTCCACCTGCTGATGCAGGGGACACGGGTTCGTGCCCTGGTCTGGGAGGATCCCACATGCTGCGGAGCGGCTGGGCCTGTGAACCATGCCGCTGAGCCTGCGCGTCCAGAGCCTGTGCTCCACAACGGGAGAGACCACAATGGTGAGAGGCCCGCGTAACGCAAAAAAAAAAAAAAAAAAAAAAAAAAAGACCTTCAAAATAGCCCGCATGCATGTTCTAATACTTCACACTCCCTTACCTGTGCTGCTGACTTTTCTCACTTGTACCAGAATCATTTGGGTCTTGTTTTCAAAGTTAGCACCTGGGATTTTGTTTTCTGTATTTCAAAAGGGTATTAAAATGCCTACTAGAAGCAACCTTTTGTCAGAAAAATATACTCTGGATATGTCATGTTGTAGGAAAGCTGCTTTTAGTCTGGCTAGGAATAATTGCTTTCTTGAGTTTCCTGGAAATGAGTGGTAATTACCAGTTGTCTATGGCAATGTCTACGTAAGGAAGAAAAAAAAAGAAACACCAAAAACTACTAGTTTTTCCCTGGCTTGGGTGCAGTGTGTGTAAAGACGTATAAAACTTTCAAAATATCAATTGAAAGAATCAGTATACATTGAGTACCTACTACATATCTGTAAGGCATTATGCTAGATACCACAGGGTGTACACATCCCTAGGTTCTATAAACATGACGTCTGAACTCCAGAAAATTATAATGCATTGGGAGAGACAAAATACACTCACAAAAAGATATACACTGCTTTGTAAAGCTGAGTGTTCAGTACATGAGGTAAGACAACTGATTTTTCAACTGTGCGCCATGAAATCTGATTTCTTAAGGGTACCTGAGCAGACAGAGCAAAAGCTGAATAAGTAAGGTTCTAGGATAATTCCCAATCCCCTCCCCCACCACTGCCTTATAAGTGGGATTCAGCATGAGATTTCCTTGGGGGTAGGGGGGAACAAACTATTCTGTGCTGAAAATAAAATGTAGTAAAGCTTAGAATACATTGTTATAGGCAATCAAAACAGACCACAGTAAGCTGGGAAGGTCAGGGAAGACTCTAAAGAGGAAAGGAGATTTGAGCTTGGTCTTGAAAAAGTATCTAAAATTCTAGTTAGGAAGGAAGATATTCAGAGTGGAGAATAAATCCAGCAGTAAGATAACCAAGCTCAAAAATGGAGAGAAGAATATCTAGCATGCAGAAAACACCACCTTAGGTCAAGAAGCGGATAAATACTGGGGAATAATGAGAGATGAGGTTGAAAAAGAGAAGTTCCACTGGGGAGGGCCCTGAATGCCAAGGTATGGCATCCCAACTTTATTCCGTAAGCAACAGTGGTCACTGTAGATTTTTTAACAAGGGATGAGATGTCTGACAACAAAATAATATAGCCTAGAGCAATAGTTATTTTGACTGTGATCATTACAGAAAGTTTCTGAGTCCTGTAACTCAAAGTAAATTTACCATTCAAGGAAGAAATGACAGAGCCTTAGCAAGAGAACTGAGATGGAGACTATTGGAACAGCTGAAGTAGGCAAGAGAGCTCAAGGATGTCAGCTTCAAAAGTGCAAATACAGGAGAGGAAAAGCAGCAACAATGAGCTCTAAGAAACACAGTATGCCACATGAAGAAGTTCTTTCCTGAGCAACAAGCAACTTCAAGGAAAAGTACAGTGTATCATGTTAAGAGTCTCTTATTTTCAGTCCAAACATCACTCCTTGTGTTAAAAATAAATTAATTAAAAATTTAAAGAGAGACTCTATGGTTTTCTAGTTAGAATCAAACCAAACCACCCAAATCATTTTCTTTTGTTCTTTTCTGAGATCTGACCTAAGTACCCCTTTGACCAAAGTCTGGAAAGAATCAACTGATGTGGAAAAGCAAATACCTAAGTTCTGTTCTTGTTAAAAATACAATTTACAAATTAATTTGTGTTTCTGTTCCTCTGATGGAAACCAACGGAAAAGCCTAGAATATGACTAAACGACAGGACAGACATCTTGATCAGTGCACCATTCAGCAAGTGCAAAGGATACAGGGCTTCCACAATAAACAACCATACAAATGCTTTTGATGTTACAATATACTTTATCACAAGTTTGAATAAAGTAATTGGACCGAGAAGCTCTATTTAGGCAGCACCAATCTGCACCAGCATGTATCAATAATGAAGAAACCTGATATTCTTCCTATACAAAACGAATTACAAAATTTTATAGTACTATGATAAAATGAGATAACAAAAATATTCCTGAGAGAAAAACATATCCTACTTAAATATTAAAAAGCAGTAGTTCTGGGGACTTCCCTGGCAGTCCAGTGGTTAAGACTCTGCACTTCCACTGTAGGGGGCAAGGGTTCGATCCCTGGTCCGGGAACTAAGATTCCGCATGCATGCATGTGGCGCAGCATGGCCAAAAGTAAATAAATAAATAAATATGCAATAGTTCTTATTTCCCCTACTAATAAACTCTGTTTGTGAGATGTACAAATTGGATTCCCTAGTTAAAACTTTAGGCAAAACATTTTTAAGATAAAATATTTCACCTTAGTTTTACTGGGCCCTTTATGTAACATAAAGGCACTATAATTAGTAATTTAACATCTGAAAAGCAATTTTCTTAAAACCTTAAATTAGCTAAATTAAAAGTTGAGCTGAAATTGTTCAGAAATTTTATCACGTAAAATGCTGCTGGGGGGAGGAGTCAAGATGGTGGTGTGGGAAGACACAGACTTAGCATCTCCCTACAACTAGGGCGCCTGCCGGCCGCTGGTGGGGAACTCTGACCCCCAAGAAGACAGGAGGAACCCCAGAGTAAACCAGTGGGATGTAGGGGGACCAAGGGGAGAGAAGTGGAGGCCAAACGAGATTGGTGCCCCTGAGGCCAGGGAGCTCAGGAGAGGCAGGTGGGAGGGGCTCTCCAGGAAGAGCAGGAAAGAAGCAGAGGGCGATCACCTGGCCCACTCGGGCAGTGGAGCCTGCTGAGCTCTCAAGCCAGTTCCCCCCGCACAAAGCCCCATCCAGGCCACATGGGTCCTGGGGGCACAGGAGGGAGGCTGGGGAGATCAGGAGTGGCAGGTGGGAGGGGCCGTCCAGGGGGAGCAGGAGAAGGGCAGAGGGCAACTGCCCCGCCCACTGGGGGCAGGGGAACCTGCTGAGCTCCCAGGCCAGTCCCCTGCCCTCCAAGGCCCTCCCCCCACCCCCAGCCAGCCACACTGGTCCTGGGGGCATAGGAGGGAGGCCCAAGACATCAGGAGAGGCAGGCGGGAGGGGCCCTCCCAGAACTCAGACCAGAGGAGCAGGTGAGAGGAGAGGAGGGCCTTTGCCGTGCCCACTCGAGCCCAGGAAGGCTGCTGGGCTCCCAGGTGAGGTCCCCTGCCCTGAGACCAGGGGTGGGGGGCATACCTGGGCCCCTTCTGTTCCTTCCAGCCCTGTGGGTCCTGAGCATTGGCTCTGCCCACCACCCAAACCTCACCCTTGTTTAGGCCCTGCTCTCCAGGGCCAAGGCCTTCCCCCCCTCCCTTTTTTTTTTCCTTTTCCCTTTCTCTTTTTTACTACTGCGGTACTGATGTACCTTCCGGTTGCTGATTCATCTATATTATTATTTTTACATTCTTTCTAACATCTGTTAGTTTCCTAGTCTAATTTTATTTTTTACTTTGTTATTGTTCTCTTTTTAATTCTTTTTTTTTTTTTTTGCTGCCCCACATGACTTGCGGGATCTTGATTCACGAGCCTGGGTTCAGGCAGAAGCTCCTGCGGTGGAAGCTCCGAGTCCGAACCACTGGACTAACAGAGAACCTCAGACCCCAGGGAATATTCATCAGAGTGAGGTCTCACAGAGTTCCTCATCTCAGCACCAAGACCCACCTCTACCCAATAACCTACCCAGCTCTACCCAATAGTGGTGGAAGCTTCAGGCCAAACAACCAGTAAAACAGGAACACAATCCCACTCATTAAAAAAAAAAAAAAAAAAAGAGATGGCAAAAAAACATGTCACAGATGAAGAAGCAAGGTAAAAAACCTACAAGACCAAATAAATAAAGACGAAATAGGCAATCTACCTGAAAAAGAATTCAGAGTAATGATAGTAAAGATGATCCAGAATCTTGAAAATACAACGGAAGCACAGATTGAAAAAATACAAGAAATGTTTAACAAAGATACAGAAGAACTAAAGAACAAACAGAGGTGAACAACACAATAACTGAAATGAAAAATACACTAGAAGGAATCAATAACAGAGGCAGAAGAATGAATAAGTGAGCTGGAAGACAAAATGACAGAAATAACTGCCAAGGAGTGGAATAAGGAAAAAAGAATAAAAAGAATTGAAGACAATTGAAGACAATCTCTGAGACTTCTGGGACAACACTAAACAGACCAACATTCGAATTACAGGCGTCCCAGAAGAAGAAGAGAATAAAGGGTCTGAGAAAATATTTCAAGAGATTATAGTGGAAAACTTCCCTAACATGGGAAAGGAAATAGTCACCCAAAGTCCAGGAAGCACAGAGAGTCCCATACAGGATAAACCCTAGGAAAAACACACCAGGACACATATTAATCAAGCAAAAATTAAATTCAAAGAAAAAACATTAAAAGCAGTAAGGGAAAAACAAAAAATAACATACAAAGGAATCCCCATTAGGTTATCAGCTGATTTTTCAGTGGATACTCTGCAGGCCAGAAGGGAGTGGCAAGATATACTTAAAGTGATGAAAGAGAAAAACCTACAACCAAGATTACTCTACCCAGCAAGGATCTCATTCAGATTCGACAGAGAAGTCAAAAGCTTTTCAGACAAACAAAAGCTAAGAGAATTCAGCACCACCAAACCAGCTTTACAACAAATGCTAAAGAAACTTCTCTAAGCAGGAAACGCCAAGAGAAGGAAAAGACCCATAAAAAACAAACCCAAAACAATTGAAAAAATGGTAATAGGAACATACATATTGGTAACACTGAATGTAAACGGATTAAATGGCCCAACCAAAAGACACAGACTGGCTGAATGGATACAAAAACAAGACCCATATATATGCTGTCTACAAGAGACCCACTTCAGACATAGGGACACATACAGACTGAAAGTGAAGGGATGGAAAAGGATATTCCATGCAGATGGAAATCAAAAGAAAGCTGGAGTAGCAATACTCCTATCAGATAAAATAGACTTTAAAATAAAGACTATTACAAGAGATAAGGAGGGACACTACATAATGATCAAGGGATCAATCCAGGAAGAAGCTATAACAATTACAAATGTTTATGCACCCAACACAGGAACACCTCAATACATAAGGCAAATGCTAACAGCCATGAAAGAAGAAATCGACAGTAACACAATAATAGTAGGGGACTTTAACACCCCGCTTACACCAGTGGACAGATCATCCAAACAGAAAATAAGTAAGGAAACACAAGCTTTAAATGACATAACAGATCAGATAGATCTAACTGATATTTATAGAACATTCCACCCAAAAGTGGCAGAATACACTTTCTTCTCAAGTGCACACAGAACATTCTCTAGGATAGATCACATCTTGGGTCACAAAGCAAGCCTCGGAAAATTTAAGAAAACTGAAATCGTATCGAGCTTCTTTTCTGACCACAACGCTATAGGACTGTAAATCAATTACAGGAAAAAAACTGTAAAAAAACACAAATACACGGGGGCTAAGCAGTGCGCTACTAAATAACCAAGAGATCACTGAAGAAATCAAAGAAGAAATTTAAAAAATACATTGAAACAAATGACAATGAAAACATGATGACCCAAAACCTATGGGACGCAGCAAAAGCAGTTCTAAGCGGGAAGTTTATAGCAATTCAATCTCACCTCAAGAAACAAGAAAAATCTCAAATAAACAATCTATCCCTACACTTAAAAGAACTAGAGAAAGAAGAACAAAGAAAACCCAAAGTCAGTAGAAGGGAAGAAATCATAAAGATCAGAGCAGAAATAAATGAAACAGAAAACAACAGCAAAGATCAATAAAATTAAAAGCTGGTTCTTTGAGAAGATAAACAAAATTGATAAACCCTTAGCCAGACTCATCAAGAAAAAAAGGGAAAGGACACAAATAAATAAAATTAGAAATGAAAAAGGAGAAATCACAACTGACACTGAAGAAATACAATGACTATTACAAACAACTACATGCCAATAAAATGGACAACCACAAAGAAATGGACAAATTCTTGGAAAGGTACAATTTTCCAAGACTGAACCAGGAAGAATTAGAAAATATAAACAGACCTATCACAAGTAATGAAATTGAAACCGTAATTAAAAATCTTCCAACAAACCAAAGTCCAGGATCAGATGGCTTCACAGGTGAATTCAATCAAACATTTAGAGAAGAGCTAACACAGATCCTTCTCAAACCCTTCCAAAAAACTGCAGAGGGAGAAACACTCCCAAATTCATTCTACAAAGCCACCATCACCCTGATACCAAAACCAGAAAAAAAAAAAATCACAAAAAAAGAAAATTACAGACCAGTATCACTGATGAACATAGATGCAAAAATCCTGAACAAAATATTAGCAAACAGAATCCAACAGCACTTTAAAAGGATCATACACCATGATCAAGTGGGATTTATCCCAGGGATGCAAGGATTCTTCATATATGCAAATCAATCAATGTGATACACCACATTAATAAATTAAGGAATAAAACCCATATGATCATCTTAATAGATGCAGAAAAAGCTTTTGAACAAAATTCAACACCCATTTATGATAAAGACTCTCCAGAAAATGGGCATAGAGGGAAACTACCTCAACATAATAAAGACCATATATGACAAACCCACAGCAAGCATCATACTCAATGGTGAAAAACTGAAAGCATTTCCACTAGGATCAGGAATAAGACAAGGATGTCCACTCTCGCCACTCTTTTTTCTTTTTTAATTAATTAATTTATTTATTTTTGGCTGCATTGGGTCTTCATTGCTGCGCGCGGGCTTTCTCTAGTTGCAGCGAGTGAGGGCTACTCTTCATTGCAGTGTGCAGGCTTCTCTTGCTGTGGAGCACGGGCTCTAGGCACACGGGCTTCAGCAGTTGCAGCATGTGGGCTCAGTTGCTCCGCAGCATGTGGGATCCTCCTGGACCAGGGCTCAAACCTGTGTCCCCTGCACTGGCAGGCGGATTCCCATCCACTGCGCCATCAGGGAAGTCCCTCGCCACTCTTTTTCAACATAGTTTTGGAAGCCCTAGCCATGGCAGTCAAGAGAAAAATAAATAGAAGGAATACAAATTGGAAAAGAAGAAGTAAAACTGTCACTATTTGCTGATGACATGATACTATACATAGAAAATCCTAAAGATGCCACCAGAAAACTATTAGATTTGATCACTGAATTTGGTAAGGTTGCAGGATACAAAATTAATGCACAGAAATCTCTGGCATTCCTATACACCAACAATGAAAAATCAGCAAGAGAAATTAAGGAAACACTCCCATTTACCACTGCAACAAAAAGAATAAAATACTTAGGAATAAACCTGCCTAAGGCGGCGAAAGACTTGTACTCAGAAAACTATAAAACACTGATGAAAGAAGTCAAAAATGACATAAACAGATGGAGAAATGTACCATGCTCTTGGATTGGAAGAAATCAATATTGCGAAAATGACTATACTGCCCAAAGCAATCTACAGATTCACTGCAATCCCTATCACACTACCAACGGCATTCTTCACAGAATTAGAACAAAAAAATCTTACAATTCGTATGGAAACACAAAAGACCCCAAATAGCCAAAGCAATCTTGAGGGGAAAAAAAAAAACGGAGGTATCAGGCTCCCCGACTGTAAACTATACCACAAAGCTACAGTAATCAAGACAGTATGGTACTAGCACAAAAAGAGAAATATAGATCAATGGTACAGGGTAGAATGCCCAGAGATAAAACCCATGCACATATGGGCACCTAATTTATGACAAAGGAGGCAAGAACATACAATGGAGAAAAGACAGCCTCTTCAATAAGTGGTGCTGGGAAAACTGGACGGCTACATGTAAAAGAATGAAATTAGAACACTCCTTAACACCATACACAAAAATAAACTCCAAATGGATTAAAGACTTAAATGTAAGACAAGACACTCTTTGACATAAAAAAGTTTCCTATAAAACTTTTAGAGGAAAACATAGGAAAGACACTCTTTGACATAAACCACAGCAAGATCTTTTCTGACCCACCTCTTAGAATAACAGAAATAAAAACAAAAATAAACAAACAGGACTTAATTAAACTTAAAAGCTTTTGCACAGCAAAGGAAACCACAAACAAGACCAAAAGACAACCCTCAGAATGGGAGAAAATATTTGCAAATGAAACAACAGACAAAGGATCAATCTCCAAAATACACAAACAGTTCATGGAGTTCAATATCAAAAAAAACAAACTATCCAGTTAAAACAATGGGCAGAAGACCTAAATAGACTTTTCACTAAGGAAGACATACAGATGGCCAAGAGGTACATGAAGAGATGCTCAACATCACTAATTATTAGAAAAATGCAAATCAAAACTACAATGAGGTATCACCTCACACTGGTCAGAATGGCCATTATCAAAAAAGATAGAAACAATAAATGCTGGAAAGGATGTGGTGAAAAGGGAACCCTCCTACACTGTTGGTGGGAACGTAAATTGATACAACCACTATGGAAAACACTATGGAGGTTCCTTAAAAAACTTAAAATAGAACTACCATATGACTCAGCAATCCCACTACTGGACAATACCCTGAGAAAACCATAATTCAAAAAGAGAAAAAGCCACGGTGGGGTGGGGATGGTGGTGTGCTGAACTGGGCGATTGGGATTGACATGTATACACTGATGTGTATAAAATTGATGACTAATAAGAACCTGCATATAAAAAAACAAACAAACCAAAAAACAACCAATACTAAACTTTCTTTGGTTTATTTGTATGGAAATATGTTAATATAAATGTTTCAGACATTACATGAAATTCCTAAAAATCTTTTATGTTCTGGTATAATGTTATAAGTCATAATTCTAGTTATTACTTTAAAATGTATATCTCAGAAATAACTAAATTTCCTTGTCAATTGCATTATTATGAACTTTCATCAAATCTTTAACCATGGTCATTTTTAAGTCTTTTGTCATTTACAGACAGTTCTGGGTGTACTCTGATGCTTTTGCAAAAATGTTCCTATAACAGGGTTTCATCTTCAAGGAATTCATGGAAAAGACTGACAAGTACAGGTTTCTGGTAACTGACTATACTGCTGAACTGAATGAATAAGCATTTTCAGAACTCTAATGGAAAACTGATGAATTCATAAAAGTGCTAACAAAAGATCAAGAAGAAAAAAAATTAATTACATGGGACTGAGTGAACTGATGAGGATGATTATAGTTTTTGTGACTTTGTTTGAATAATAATAATAAAAAAATCCCACAAGGACTCAGAGGCAAAATATATACAAATCAATTTTCACTGCAAAGTAAAGGAGCTGTTACAGTGGAGGATTACTGGACTGAATATCAATATTATGACATAGTACGAGTGTGTTTCATGTTTGGTAATTGCAATCATTGTTGCTTTTGTTGTGGTCATCCATTTAAAATGCTTGGTGTCAGTTTATTTATATCTTGTAAAAATAAGATACAGTGTGTGTGTGTGTGTGTGTGTGTGTGTGTGTGTGTGTGTGTGTGTGAGAGAAAAAAACAAAAAACAAAAAGAGACATGCACCACAATGTTCACTGCAGCACTATTTACAATAGCCAGGACATGGAACCAACCTAATTGTCCATCGACAGATGAATGAATAAAGAAGATGTGGCACATATATACAATGGAATATTACTCAGCCATAAAAAGGAACAAAACTGAGTTATCTGTAGTGAGGTGAATGGACCTAGAGTCTGTCATACAGAATGAAGTAAGTCAGAAAGAGAAAAACAAATACCGTATGCTAACGCATATATATGGAATCTAAAAAAAAAGGGTACTAATGAACCTAGTTGCAGGGCAGGAATAAAGAGGTAGACATAGAGAATGGACTTGAGGACATGGGGTGGGAGGGTGAAGCCAGAGTAGCACAGACGTATATACACTACCGAATGTAAAATAGTTGGCTGGTGGGAAGCAGCAGCATAGAACAGGGAGATCGGCTTGGTGCTTTGCAATGATTTAAGGGGTGGGATAGGGAGGATGGGAGGGAGGCTCAAGAGGGAGGGGATATGGGGACATGTGTATGCATATGGCTGATTTGCTTTGTTGTGCAACAGAAACTAACACAGTATTGTGAAGCAATTATACTCCAATATAGATGTATTAATAAATAAAATAAAATAAAATAATTGAAAATATCTTAAAAAAATGCTGCTATATTTGACTTAAAAAATCAACCAAGTACCAGGGAAAAAAATTTAAACCCACAAACCAGATTCCTTTGAAAAATGTGAATGAAGATCAGTAGTCAAGATTCCACAGGATCAAATGCACAACCAATTCTACAGCAAAGCCAGATTAATGTAACACAGAAGAACAAGAGAAAAATCGAAGTCCACTTCGCGAGGCCTGCTGTATTTAAAAAACAAGGTGATAGATGCCACAGAACATTAGATTTCTAATTCCTACATCATCTCCAAAATAGGTCAGGCAAAATTCTAACAAAAACCTCAACAGAAAGATACACTTTGTAGAGTGGTATCCGGAGGTGAACATTCTGTTTTCAGCTTCTCCATTAGGCTCCTGGTTCAGAACCCCATTTTGAGGCGGGAGGAGGAGCCTTTAGCCTATGCCATCCGAAAGAATGAAATAGTCTAATTTTGTTTGAGGGTTTTTTTTAATAAAAGGTACTGTTTTCAAGTCAAAAGTTAAGGGAAGACACAGAAGGGAAAGGGGAAAGAAAGTGATTTTATAGAAGATTTAGGGCAAAAAAATCCAAGGTAAATTCAGAAATATTCAGGAATCAGAAAACAGAATGTGGGAAGTGTCTTCCAATACTATTAGCCAATACAGTAGTCTTTTTACAACAACTCTTAAACTTATAGCAAAAGTGTTTGGCAATAGGTTAAGAAAAAGTCAGTAGACAAAATTAATTCCAATCCTTAAACAGCTATACAAACACCATTCTGTTTCCTCTGCAGATATATAAAACATTTTACAGATTCAGACTGTTGTTCTGGAGTATAAATTAGAAGACCAACTGTTCAAGTGCACATTCTCACTTAAAACTATTTGCCAGGTCTGATCAGAAATTAAGGTGGAGACAATTTATCCACACTCCTTTATTGCCCTGCTGTATTACTAGTTTTTTAATATATCTGGCGTTCATAAGACTCTATTGAGACTCTGCAGAGCAAGAGAAAAAATAAAACTAAAACCAGACAGTAACTGGGTGTACTTGCATTAGACAATACTACCAAGTAAACTGTCTTCCTGAAAATGTCCTGGATTTGTCTGAATTACCTACTAGGGAGTTCAGGAATGCTACCTTTTTTATTGGCACAAAAACAGACATATAGATCAATGGAACAGTATAGAGAGCCCAGAAATAAACCCACACATCTACTGTCAATTAATCTTCAACAAAGGAGGCAAGAATATACAATCGAGAAAAGAGAGTCTCCTCAGCAAGTGGTACTGGGAAAGCTGGACAGCTGCATGTAAATCAGTGAAGTTAGAACACTCCCTCACACCATACACAAAAATAAACTCAAAATGGCTCATAGACTTAAATACAAGACATGACACCATAAAACTCCTAGAAGAGAACACAGGCAAAACATTCTCTGACATAAATTGTAGCAATGTTTTCTTAGGTCAGTCTCCCAAGGCAATAAATAAAAGCAAAAATAAACAAATGGAACCTCATCAAACCTATAAGCTTTTGCACAGCAAAGGAAACCATAAACAAAACGAAAAGACAACCCACAGAATTGGAGAAAATATTTGCAAATGATGAGACCGACAAAGGCTTAATTTCCAAAATATACAAACAGCTCATACAACTCAATATCAAAAAAACAAACAACCCAATCAAAAAATGGGCAGAAGACCTAAACAGACATTTCCCCAAAGAAGACATACAGATGGCCAACAGCATATGAAAATATGCTGAACATCACTAATTATTAGAGAAATGCAAATCAAAACTACCACTTCACACTGGTCAGAATGGCCATCATCAAAAAGTCTGCAAATAATAAATGCTGGAGAGGGTATGGAGAAAAGGGAACTCTCCTATACTGTTGATGGGAATGTAAGCTGGTGCAGCCAGTATGGAGAACAGTATGGAGGTTCCTTGAAAAACTAAAAATAGAAAAGTTATAAACATGAAGAATATAGCAGATAATTTCTGTATGCTCTAAAAACATATAGAGATAAAATTTTAATAAATGAAACCATATATTTTAATAAACATGCAATACTTCCCTATTATGTAGGGAAACTACTACTGCTTAGGTTTCCATCACCTGTTCCACCATACCTGTTTAATTTTTTAAATCTCAATAAACTCTGTGCCACCTCCATACTGGCCTCAGTAAATGCTGATGGATCTCCATTTACTGTTTGGCCCTGACATGGACATACATCCTTCTCTAACTAGCCCACAGCAAGGCTGAGGTAGTAAACTTTCTAACAGTACAGTTTTAACAGAAGACTATTAGAACATGGACTTACTTAGAAAAGCTACTCCCAAAGCCCACAGGCCCAAGACAACCCCCTGACAGGGCTTTCCTGCTCAGCTTCCTGGACAGACGCCAGCCACAAGACCACCTGCCTATCTATCACCCCACCTGCCTACCTACCACAGGGCCTATCCTACCTCCTGCCCAAAGGGCAGGCTGTCGATCCCAATCACTTCTCCAGCTTTAGAGCTGCCTGCCTGTCCAATGTTAGCACCCCCTGCCCATCTATAGAACCTACTGCACTCCTTGCTCCAAGAATGTGCCTACTCAGCTGCAAGGCTGTGGCCAGCCCCACCATACTAGAGCACCACCCATGAATGAATCTGGAACACAGAATTTAAGGATTCTCAGGCCACATCCTGCTCTGGGATCTGCCTCTTCCTTAGCGACTGATATGGCACTCCTAATGTCATGCCCTTCAGAAAAGATCCCTCTTTGTTACTCATAGGACCCCACCCTATCAGACATACAGGATGACCACATGAAAACAAAACAGTGCAACACCAGAATAAAATAAACTGTACAGTTTTATTTCTCACTGCTCTCTAATCACACATTCACAACCCGACTTCCTCCAACTACTACAACATACACAATTTTTCATGTCTCTGAACTCCATATGGGATTCAATGCCACCAATTTCAACTTTCCATTTTCCTGAATTCTTTCACATGCTTTGGTATCTCCAACTCTGAAAATGCCTACAGCAGAGCTTCTTAACATGGAGTACATGAACTCCCTAGGAAACAGTGAACACCACAGAATTAAATTAGAAGTCTCTGCGTATGTGTTTTGTGTAGGGTGAGGGTATACAGTATCCCTAAGTTCTCAAAAGGGACCCAAAATATATTAGGTCTTCAATTTCTCTGTACTGTCTATAGCAATTAGCATAGCAATGAATACATTACAGAGCTCAGTAAGTATTTGCTGCCTGGCTGTAGACATAAGACCACTTATGGCTTTCTTGTTCTTCGCATGAAACTGCTTCTTTAAAAGTATATGGGGCTTCCCTGGTGGCGCAGTGGTTAAGAATCTGCCTGCCAATGCAGGGGACACGGGTTCAAGCCCTGCTCTGGGAAGATCCCACATGCCGCGGAGCAACTAAGCCCGTGTGCCACAACTACTGAGCCTGTGCGTCTAGAGCCCGTGCTCCACAACAAGAGAAGCCACGACAATGAGAAGCCCGCACACCGTGATGAAGAGTGATGAAGAGTAGCCCCCGCTCGCCGCAACTAGAGAAAGCCTGCGCACAGAAACGAAGACCCAACACAGCCATAAATAAATAAATAAATATATTTAAAAAAAAAGTATATGAAGGCCCTAATTTCACACATTCAAAAGACATTTATTGGGACTTCCCTGGTGGCGCAGTGGATAAAAATCCGCCTGCCAATGCAGGGGACACGCGTTCAATCCCTGGTCCAGGAAGATCCCACATGCTGCGGAGTAACTAAGCCCGTGCACCATTAACTATAGAAGCCCATGTGCCATGACTACTGAAGCCTGCACACCTAGAGCCCATGCTCCACAACAAGAGAAGCCACCGCAATGAGAAGCCCGTACAGAGCAACAAAGAGTAGCTCCCTCTCGCCACAACCGGAGAAAGCCTGCAAGCAGCAACAAAGACCCAACTCAGCACCCCCCCCCCAAAAAAAACATTTATACTGAGAGCATATTGTGTGACAAAACACCATACTAGGCTCCAAGGATGAAAAAAATACAGTATACATACACACAGAACTCATAATGGGGGAGACAGAAACATCTAATTATAATACGACATGGTATAAGGGCAATGATGGAGAGATGCTGGAGAGGAGGCTTCTATGTGATAGCCGATATTATGAGAGTATATAAGCGACTGACATGTGGGTAAGAGCAGTGGGCAAAGAAAGAAAGGGAGTTCCCTGGTGGTCTAGTAGTTAGGATTTGGCACTTTCACTACCATGGCCCGGGTTTAATCCCTAGTCAGGGAACTAAGATCCTGCAAGCTGCAAGGTGTGGCAAAAATAAAAAAATAAAATTAAAAAAGAAAGAAAGAAAGAAAGAAAATAAATAAATAAAGTTGTTAAAGAGACTAAACCTTAAAAGCTCGTGTCAGGGAATTCCCTGGTGGTGCACTGGTTAGGACTCTGCTCTTCCACTGCAGGGGGCACAGGTTTGATCCCTGGTCGGGGAGCTAAGATCCCGCCATGTCGCGCAACATGGCCAAAACAAACAAACAAAAGAGGGGTGGGAAAAAGTGAGAGAGAGACACTCAAGCAAATAATTACAATTTAAAAAATTGTTATTATTAAAAAAAGAAAAGTTCTTGTCATAAGAAAAGAAAGAAAAAAAGAAACCCTAGGGGAACACAAACACATTGAAGGGCAGTGTGACAGAAATGAAGCCCAAGAATAAAGCAGGAAAGAACTGATTAATAAGACCCATGAAAAACAGAGGAGCAGCTTCTGAAGGAGGGTGAAATCAACAGTGTCAAATGCAGCAGTAAAGACTGAAACAGTCCAAAAGATCTAGCAACTAGAGGTTACTGGTAACCTCAGAAGTTTCCAAGTTGTAAGCATAAAAGGCAGACTACTCCTCATGGGAGGAGTCAGTAGAAAATGCGAGTTAAGAAATTTGGATAAGAAAGGAATACAGAACAGTAGTTAGAAGAATTCAAGATAAAAAGGGATCCTTTTTAGGATGAGAAGGACTTGAACCAGTTGTCAGGCTAAAGGGAAAGAGTAAGTGGAAAGGAAGAGGTTGAAGAGTCTGGACACAGAGACGTGACATAAAAGAGCAAGAACGCAGGAATGGTAAAATGGACAGAGTCAAGGGCATGACTGGAGAAGCTGGTATTAAACAGGAAGTGAGATATCTCCTCTACTAAAGCCAAAGGAAAGAGAACAGTGATGGCAAGGGGGAAGATAAATCTGTAGATGGGGGAGGGGAGAGTTGATTATAGAGAGCATTCCCAATAACCAATTTTCTCATGTATGGTTTTTCACTTACTGTGACAAAGGAGCTGGCAAGCAAAAGTGAGTCTTAAGACTAAATCTAACTTGAAATAAGGAATTAGATGAAATTACACTGTACTAGATGAATCTAGAGTCAAAGGATGAGTGTTGAGACAAAATATGTTCTGTGTTATTTCACTAAAGCTGGTACAATATGTATTTTTGAACAACCATAACAGCTGAAATGCAGTAGGGAAAATAATCTAGGTCTAGACTTGGCAAACTTTTCCTATAAAGGGCCAGATGGTAAACATTTTTTGGCTTTGAAAGCCATATAGTCTCTATTACAACTATTCAACTCTATGGCTGTAGCATTAAAGCAGCCACAGACAATGCATAAATGAATGGGCATAACTGTGTTTCAATAAAACTTTATTTATTGATGAGTCGATTTGGTCCACAGGCTTTAAGTCTGCTGATCCCTGTTCTACAGGCTGAGAAGAGTACAAAGGAAATGAAGCAGAAGAAGCATGAGAGAGAATGGGATAAGGAAGTACAAAAGAAGAGAAGCCACAGAACTAAAATACAGTTGAGTTGGGGTATTAAATCAAAGAGCAACATATGAATAAAGGAGCAATAGGAAGAGCAGAAAGAGAATAAAGGAAAAAAGGAGATGAGAAAGGGATGTTGGAAAGAGACAGAAAACCAAGTAAAAATCGAGTAGCAACAATATGCCAATTCCAAGGTAGACAGATACAAAGGCAGCTGAATGCCCTAAAAAAAAGATGGCAAAATGAAAAGGGGAAAATGAGAGCATCCCAGATCTGTCTGCACTGGAATTCAAATAAAAGATAAAACACACACTAATTTTCCAGTGATAATCTGATGGTCTCTTCTAATTACACATGTGCAAAATGAACCCACGGCTTGCAAGATGTAAAGCTACTTTTCACTTTGCCCATAAATCAAACTGGTATGTGTACAACATTCAAGAGGTCAGATGAAACTTATTCACCATATCCTAAGATATCAATTATTTCTAGGCCTATTATTCATTTGCATATGTATATGAATGACTTTTAAACCTTATTAAAATCAGTGAAGTTAGCATTAAAAACTTAAAAACCACATTGACCTTACTAACTCTAAGCAGTTTTCCCCAAAAGAAAGCCAAACATTTAAAAAGGAAAAGAATTTTTGAACAATATAATAATCTGCATATTTATTCTGCATGAGAATTTTGTTTTTTACTTTTGGCTTTATTTGTGGGGAAATCCTTTAAGGTAAATCCAGATTAATTCTGAACCAGCTCAGCTAAACAATAAATTAGACCACATAATTTATGTCACTATAGGACAATGTTTAAGAGCATGACTTGGGGTTAGACAGCATTTGGGTTTGTGTCCTCACTTTATCAAGTTAATTAATCATGTCTCAGTTCCCTCACCTACAACATGTGGATAATAATCACACCCATTTCAGAAAGAAGGTGTGATGATTAAATGAAAAAATGCACATAAAATGCTTAGCACAGACTCCAACACATAGAATAGGCACTTGATTTTAGTTACGTATGATCAACTTAAGATGTTGACAGTACTATTACAGAACAGAATTATAAGATAAAAGCTCAGAAAGGAAACAAATTTCCCTCTTCTTTTAGGAAGCTACGATGTAATATTAGTTTTTTTGTTCTTATCACTCATTCACTTCCATTAATCCTTAAAAAAAAAAGCCCTCAATCCATCTACCCATTTAAAACATAGCAAAGTGGTATCAAACTGATACCAGTGGGGACTATTCAAGATAATCTACAATTCTGAGACAGAAAGGGCACTGTGAGGTAAGGAAAGAAAGTACAAATCCTCATGACCTCCAGAACAGAGCCATTCCTAGGATCTTATCATATGAAACTCACGGCTCACATGCCTGACTACACCTCAGAATCAAATACTCAGACCCTCACCCAGGCTAATTACAATGAAATCAGAATCTCCAAAAGTGAGAACTAGGCAATTTTTAAAACCCATGGAGACTAAAATGTGAAACCAGCACTAAGAATCACTAGTTAAATCCTACCTTCCTTTACTCAAGGAGACTAGAAATATGAGTATGTGTTTAACACAAAATAATATAAATCTAAAAGCAGTACTAAGTGCCTTAATTTTCACAATAAATTATGCCAATTAATTACTCTAAAAAATTTTTCTCTATAGTATTTCCAAACTAATACTTTTATAAAGGCAACTTCTGCCAGGATAGTGTTAAGAATCAGGATTAAGAGAACTGAAATCCTAAACACATGACTTAATACTATTTTCAGGATACTATGCACTGGACAGAATTGTATAATTCACTAAACCACTACAGTCTTTAAATAAAATACCTGAAATTACTCCACTACTAGATGTCCTCATCAAAAAAACTATTTATGTACATAGTAAAATACATCCATCCCCTTACAAGTGTACTGAACACTGTCAAAGCTGTTGCTCTGATTTGCATTTTCTTGGCTTTCTACAATAAACACACATTACCTGAGAAATAAAGATATAATAAAATAATAAAATAAAGTAAAAATTTAAAGACATTAATTTTTAATGGGATCAATGAATGGGATGGATACCATACATGTCTTCAAGCAATATTTACCTTTCCAAACTTGGGAAATGCCAATTACCTTTAAGAACAAAAACCAAAGCATACTGTGAATGGCTTTTAGCTAAATGGCCTGGTACCCAATAGACCAGGGAACATCTGTTGCTGTTGTTGCCAATACTTTTTCCAGAGTGCTAAGTGATAAATTCAACTAAAATTTTATTTTTCCTTTTGACTTATGATCCAAGTCACTTTTTAAATTTAAAACAGTGAAATACTTCAATAGTATAAGTATAAATATAAATAATTTTGTGCTCCTGGACATAAACATAATCAACTCCAAAGGCAGTCGCTAAAAACAGACTTGTTTCCTTGTACAGGCCACTGAAGGACTCTTAGACAAAGAGTTGTGAATCAAAGACACAGACATTTAGGAAAACACAAGATCAAAACACAGTGCTTTCATCAGCAATGCAAAAGCAGCTACAGAGTATCTAGCCTGGCCAGCTTCTGAAAAAGCAATCTAACTAAAGGTGAAACCTTATTAAGAGGTCCAAGAGAAAGACTTTAACTTTCTGGAGGCTTGTAATTTCTAAATAACAGCATAATCAGTGCAACAATGAAAACAACTGTTGGTATAGACTGAATAATGAAAATCAAGAACTGCTGTTATAATTTGCAACAGAAATGACTACAAAATTTGAACCCCACCCCAAAAAAAATCATTTGAGAATTTTAGAACCAATTTCAAAATTGCTCAGGAGAGCCTTTTAATGTGTTATTGAACATTCAATACTGCAGAGTATGTTCTCCAAATGAGTAACAGCAATTCCCATATCTTCCTCCTCAACAGACACCTGAAACAGACTAAATTTTAACATAACTGCATCACCGCTTTTATATTCTTAAAACATAGTCCCATACTCTGAATGTTTCTTCCAGTATACATGTTCTACTTCTTTACGTTTTTCAACTTCATTAGACAATCATTTTCTATCCATAGCTCTCTGCCTTTCTCCCTTAGCCCTGTGCTTTGATTTCTTTACAAGTTAGAAAACTATTTACAGAACAATAAGCATAGTAAAACTGTAAGTATTATTTATAAACATTATAAAACTAAAAACATATAAGCTAAAACACTAAGTCAAATGGGACAAGAAATTTTTAGTTGAGTATAATCAGTAGCATTCTTGATCATACAACTTTAGAAAATTCTTTACAAACTATTTTTTAATAGAATACAAACTCTCATTATTCATCCTACCAAAAGTACCAAGGAATCTTCCCCCGAGGTTTTAAATATTTTCCAGCAAAAGTGCATTAAAATTTCCATTTCTCTTAATCAAAAAAGTCCATTAAAATTTCCATTTGTCTTAATCAAAAAAGTTCTTATTTCTTGAAAAAAAAAGAAAGAAAGAAAAAAGAAAAGTCTGTATGATTAGTGCAGAGAGTCTTTGCCTGAATATATCTAATAAACCATGAAGCATATTTAGGAAATCAAAACTCACCTCTTCTTGCATAACTGGAGTCCATATCTTTAAACTGTACCACAACAAAATCTGAACACTTGAACAAAATACTCTCCATTATTTCTTCACGTTTTGGCCCCGAACTGGATTCTGTACTTTTCTCATGCGCAGCATCAAGTACCAAATCACACTAGGAAGAATAACATAAGTAAATATTCAAAACATTTATAAAATAAAATCTGACAAGAATACTTTAGCACATCAAGGTACTATTTCTTATATGCCTTTGGTAAAAAATTATCTCAAGACATCCTTATAATCATACCTTTTTCTCAGAAATATGATCTACTATCTATTCCAATATTCAAAAATCCTCTCATCTAAAAGTTGGTCTTTACTACCATGGTCTGTCTTAAGCACAATAGTGGTAAAGAGGAAAACAATGAAACGCCAGACCACTCTTCTAGTCCATAATACTTGCAAAGGCAAAAATATTTTAATAAGCACAAAGAGCAAGAAGTCTTTTTGAATACACAAACCCGTCTATAAAGTAATCAGTACTTGAAACTGAAGAGCGAAATCATTCAAAGTGGTTTTAAACAGCGCATTAAGAGTAAAGTACTATGCATGAAAATGTGACAAACATACCTGCCTCACAACTATAAATTGCTAAATCAGAAACTAATAAACACTACAAGGAAGTCATACAAACATATACAGTAGTTGATGATTCAAGGGGGTTTACATTTAAAAAAAAGAAAAAAAGTAAAAATTACCTTAGGACTGTATGTTTTAAAAACTCCTTCATATATACCTCCGTTTTTCACTTGTACTTCACATTTGGATCCCTAAAAACATACAATTAATTTATCAAAGAAACACTGTGCTATGAAGTCATGGGGGATAACTGCTTTCATTTTACTTTTTAATAGCTTCATTCAACATATTACGTAACCACTGACAG
The DNA here is from genome assembly GCF_949987515.2 of Delphinus delphis. Taxonomy (NCBI): domain Eukaryota; kingdom Metazoa; phylum Chordata; class Mammalia; order Artiodactyla; family Delphinidae; genus Delphinus; species Delphinus delphis. Next base: position 9,431,350 of record NC_082695.1, read on the forward strand.
AATAAAAAATTTTAAAACATTTAACAATACACCAAATTCTCAAAATTCTTCAGGAGGCCTTGCTCAGAGTCTGCAGTATAAGTTTAAATAGTGAAATTTAGTATTTTTGACTCCCGTTTTATTAAGCGACAAAATAATGCAGTAAGGACAATCAACTAGCAACATTATTTCGTACACAGCAGGGTTAACAAGAACACTTTTACAGTGAGTTGCAATGGCTTGAATAGAGTTCTCATCTGTTTTCTAGTCATCCTGATTAAACATGACCTAAGAAATGTTACTTTGAGAATCATTCACATTTTAACTTCATGAAATTATTTTATTCCACTCACAAGGCAGTTTCTCCCCAATACTCTGATAACTTACAACAACTGATGTAAGTATATGAACCATCCTCATATTTGCATAGATTCCATCAAAAGAAATCTGGAATATTAAGAAAAAACATTATTGGCACTCATTATTTATCTCTGTATATATATTAAAGTTAGCACTTCTTTTGTTACAAAATATTTAGTTAGGTTTATAATACCTTACAGTCATTAAAGGGAGATTTGGTTTACTACAATCTTTTGCCTCCTTATGGAGTGTAAGTTTTCAAAAGTGAAATCAGTCATAACAACTAACAATGTTTTGACTATACATGATACAAAAAATCAAAAGTGAACTTCCATATATGAGGAAAGACAAAACCACAGGAACAGAAGACAGGTCAATGACTGAAGAGTAGGATTCACTACAAACTGGCATGAGGGATTTCTGGAGGTGATAAACTGTTCTATTACCTTGACTGTGGTGGTGGTTACACAATTGTATACATCAAAACTCACAGAACTGTACACTAAATAGGGTTAAATATACCTTAAAAAATAAATGGGGTAGGGACTGCCCTGGTGGCGCAGTGGTTGGGAATCCACCTGTCAATGCAGGGGATACGGGTTCCAGCCCTGGTCCAGGAGGATCCCACATATCACACAACAACTAAGCCCATGTGCCACAACTACTGAGCCTGAGCTCTGGAGACCACGAAACACAACTACTGAAGCCTGTGCACCTACAGCCCGTGCTCCGTAACAAGAGAAGCCACTGCAATGAGAAGCCTGTGCACCGCAACGAAGACCTAATGCAGCCATCAATCAATCAATCAATCCTATGCTTAAAAAAATAAAAAAATAAAATAAATGGGGTAGAAGGGGAACCTCTGTAGAAGACCCTTGACTATCTTCTCTTAGCATATCTGAATCAATGATATTGCTCTAAGGTCTAATAAACCACATCACTCCTTATTACACACTACATAAGCATGTGTCCTGATTCTAAAGAAGAAAATCTGTCCACAATAAAGGTGAAGTCTCAAAAAATAGTGACAGCTTCTCATTTATATTTCTTGCATCTTGTGGAACTTGCACCTTCTGTCCTTTGTGCCCAGCTTAATTTCACTGATAAAATTCCAAAATTTAAAACCAGAAGGCCCTTTTCCAAGGGAGAAAAATGAAAGAAATAAAAGCACATTATTTCAAAAACAAAACCCCAAAGTTTTGAAAACTCCAGTCCCAGTGTTCCATTTACCTCATTAATCATTTATATTTGCCTTTAGTCATTTATAAAAGAACAAATGAGTTGTTATGATTAAGCATGAAAAATAAAAATATAATTTACAGATAATTCTGCATTTTACACATAGAGTCATCATTAAAAAACAACAGATAGGACTTCCCTGGTGGCAGGTGGAAGTCCTAAGAATCTGCCTGCCAATGCAGGGGACACGGGTTCGAGCCCTGGTCCGGGAAGATCCCACATGCCGCAGAGCAACTAAGCCCATGTGCCACAACTACTGAGCCTGCACTCTAGAGCCTGCGAGCCACAACTGCTGAGCCCACACGCTGCAACTATTGAAGCCCGCACGCCTAGAGCCCACGCTCTGCAACAACAGAAGCCACCACAACGAGAAGCCCATGCACCACAACGAAGAGTAGCTCCGGCTCACTGCAACTAGAGAAAGCCTGTGAACAGCAACGAAGACCCAACACGGCCATAAATAAATTTATATTTAAAAAAAAAACCAATTGATATAGCTAATGGTCTTACAGCTAACCATATTAATCTGCAAAGGTTATCTGAGATAGAAGACAATTTATTTATTTATTTTTTGGCCTTGGCTTTTGGTCTGTGGTTTAGAAATCACATTTTAGTTATCAATTTTTCCAAACAAGTAACATTAAAGTTACTCACCGTAGACTGAGGCAGTCCTTTGCTACTGTTTCGGCCTCTGAAAAGATTAAATGTTATATTTATGAAATTCAACAGGCTAAACAAGCTAAAAATTTTTTTCAAATTTAAAATATCTTATAATTCCATCCAAAAACACACAGGCTATCT